>NC_138658.1:46385626-46985626 GCF_964273445.1 Streptopelia decaocto | reverse complement strand
AAGCTTTTCTTAAGTTATTATATTCCAGCCTTTTGATGGTATCATATTTTGTTCATTTCTTTTCTATAATGACTATTCATTGCAGAGATGGTTTCGCTGAGCCATTCACAGTGATATATGAGTCTTTTTCTTGAATAGGCAAAGATCATTTACTGCCATGGGATGTGTAATATTCCTCTCAACACATCATTCTGTATTGCTCATTCACATGGCTCATCGTGGCTAACTGGAATTCCTTGGCCCCATCTTACCGTAATGAAGGGCACGTAATTTTGCATTATGTGAAAACACTGCAGCCATACAGTCAACTTCTTTTTCTGGGTCTTCAATGAACACACTAGCAACTCCGTTTCGCACTCTGGAACCTGGCAGTACACCTACTATTGTTGTTGTCATATTTTCTCTGTTCAGTTTTTCTCTTTCACAGCCTGTTTCTTAATCTATGGCAGTTGTACACCTTCCAGGTTGTGATTACATGTAACCTTATACAAGCCTTTTTTCCGAGCCCTAACACATTTTAATCAGCCACCTCTTTCCTACTTACGGTGCTGCCAATGCTGTGAGAGACTCTGGCAGATTGCAGGAATACTGTGGGCCATGCTCTGCATTTCTAATTCTGGAAGGATAATTCAGCAACAATTTGGGTGCACCTACTGCAGCGCAGTCTGGGTTTACTATGGCATTCCACAAGCGTTTGGTTACGATGGCTGTAACGTGAAGCCTCATCAGGAAAGTGAGTCAGCACAACCCTCCCATACCTTCCTTTGGCCAAACACCCGCCATGCGCAGGGCCAGTCACCGAGACCTCCCAGACTCTCTTGCACACTTGTTGTTCGTTATGTGTCATTCTGAAACGTTATTTGCAGACAGAGCAGCGCTTTTCTTAACCAAGTGTTTTAAAGTATTCCCAAGGTGTCTCCATCCCCGCTCCAGAGGCGGAAAAGATGTGCTGGGCACCGGGAGTTCAGCGGGAACAGATGGCCACGTAGCGCCGAAAGGCTCCCGCACCTGCCGGGTGCCCGAGGCACGTAACTCATTCTCTAACGAGCTGAGCTGCCCCGGGGCCCGGCCCCAAGCTTCAAGGGAGTGCTCACAGGCGCCAGCGGAACGTTCCCCCCCCGGGCCAGGCCCGGGGCGCCCGGAGCCAGCCGGTCCCGGAGGGGACGCTGTGGCCCCTCGGCCGGCCCTTCCCCCCTGCCCTGCCCTGCCCCGGAGGGGAGCGGCGGGCGGTGGGAGGAGCGGCCCGGCCGGCCCTGCCGCGCCGGCGAGCCCTGTCAGCGCGGGAGGGAGGGGCCGGGGCGGGCTCCGGCGGGGAGCACGGCCGGGGCGCGGGCCCCCGGAGCGAGCGGCCGGGATGCGGTGCGGGAAGATGGCGGCACCGCCGCCGCCGCCACCAGCCGGGGCGCCAGGCGCTTGGGGGGGCGTGCGGCGGCGCTGCCAGCGGCTGCTCTACTGGGTGCCGGTGCTCTTCATCTCCAGCATCCTCTGCTGGTCCTACTACGCCTATGTCACCCAGCTCTGCCTGCGTGAGTGCCGCCGCGGCGGGCGGGGGGCGCGACGGGCTCCCGCGGGACGGCGCCGGGAGCAGCCGGGCTCCCACCGCCCGCTCCTGCCGGGACGGGGCTGGCGGGGCGGGGGGCGGTGGCGGCGGCGTGTGTTGTTTATCAGCGCTGGGGCCACCCCTGGCCGCCGCGCCCGCGGGCCGGGGCTGCGACACCGCATGCGGCCGGCGACCGGCTGGACTGGGCGGGCTGGAGCCTGGGGGAGCGAACCCCACCAGCAGCCCGGCCCCCCACCCGGGACGGCCGGAGTCGCGCTGGGCCTCAGCGCTGCCGTGTTCCTCCCGCCACCTGGTCACGCGTGTTTTCCACTTCCATGCGAGGAGGGAGCCGATCGCACCAAGCTTGTCTGTCACGAGTGTTTTCCTCCGTGGGGTGTGGAGCATGTGACACTCCAACCCTGAACGTGGGAGCTGGAGGTTCTCTGTGCAGGTGGCATGAGCAAAGTTACCTGTCTCTTCCCTTCCGCTGCGTGACAGCACACACATATATACATACACGCATATATACAGGGTCTTCTGTCAGCGAACATGGAAGCAGGAATGAGTAGCAGAAAATCCCAGAGGATACCAGCACCACTCTTCAGTCATCTAGAAGATGCCCAGCTGTCACAACTTCTTTATCCTTCTTTGGCATCAGCAGCCTGCAAGTCACTGGGAAGTCATCCTGACTGTGCCCCTTGGCTCTTCCTTAGCGTTAGGCAAATAATTAATCACGTACTGGAGATCTGGGTGTGATTTGAGTGATTGTGTGAATATGAGTAGTTGACTCAAAAGGATTTCTTGAATGACAAACTTGCTAAGCTCCCTTGAATTATTTTCAGTTTCTGTTGTGGTATATCCTGTAGCAAACAATCTAATATTTGAATTTTAGAGGCTAATGCATAGCATACTGATGTTTCATAAACAGTTTTATAATAATGTCACAAAGGAATACAAAGTAGCTGTTGTCGTCCCTTTCCCCTCGACTGTGGCTGAGGTTCATAGGGACTGTTGGTCATTTAGTGTCTAAGGAACAGCAGTGAGGGGAAAACACCCAACTCAAGCTAAGTGCATTTATATACCTACTTAACTTTGCCAGACTTCAGCTGTTCATGTTGAAAATCTCAGCAGTCTGGTACCTAATTTTGGATATTTATTTTTCTTTTAACAGAAGACTGTGATAAAATTGGTGTCCTACAGATGCTTGGCTGAGCAGCTGAGACATTAAGCAGAAAATGATTGCCAGGCCTAGACACTTCTGTTTTGGAGGGAGATACCAGCACTTGGTGTGGTTCCTTTATTGGAGGTGGACTTTTTACATCTTTTTTTCACTAACAACGTTCAGATCTGCTAGTGTTAAATGCTGCTCTTCAACTAGGAAGTGGGACTTGAGTTGCTCTCAAGAGAGGACTGAAGTGTCTGCCTCCAGCACAAGGAAGCGAATTGTCTGGGAGGTTGTGGGAGAAGTTGACCAAGAGAGCCTGGAAAGGGGACCTGTAAGCTGAATTGAGGAGGGCAAGGACATTTCAGGGGACAGTGACCCTCTAGTTAAAATCCGTCCAGTGTACACAGCCCCGTGATGCTGACACAGTACAGTAGCCTTGATTCAGACAATAGTGTTTGAGTGATCTGCTGTATTTTTTCTTCTGTATAATTCGATCTAACAGAGAAGATTGGGTTTTAGCTTACCTGAAAGCAAATTCCTCTTAAGGAAACGGCATGCTTGAAACTTGCTTCAAACTATAAACTGTGGTACCATAATTCCTTGATAACCACATAAAGCGAAAGGCCTTCAATGGGTGGGGAGGAAGAGGGAATCCTGGGGCTCTGCTAAAACATCTTTTACTGAATTCCTTTCTATGGACAAAGGTGATTTTTTTTTTTTTGTTCCCTGCCTTTCCTCCCCTTCCCCATTCTGCCTGGTCCACCAGTTTTCAAATTCAGCATAATAGTTGTCTGTGACTTCCGCTAATTCCATGTTTTATCTTTGTCTGGATGTTTTCCCTCGTTTTTGGCAAACTAAGATAAAATAAACATATGTCTCGTCTTATTAATGAATATTTAGTGTAAACAACAGAAGGAATAGCTAACAACTCTGAGAACGAAAGCCAACGGCAGGAATAGCCTGTAAGCATTTTAGCGCTTTGAAGCCAGCCTGTCTGCTCAGTGCATCTTTCATTCCTGCAGCACTGACTGCTAACGAGGACATATATAGCTGCTTATTTTATTGCAGCTTACTGTCATTGATGCTGATGACAACGTACAGGAAACAATGTTAACCATTGTGCAGTAGGACTTAGCAAGGACTTTGCATAGTTGTAATGTAAGTGGTTTCTTTGAGCTTTCAATAATGAGAAAGTGTTGCAAATGTAGTATTTTGAATGTCTTTTGCAATTTCAACTGAATGTTGTAGGAGAGACATTACATTTAAAAAAAAAAAAAAAAAAAAGAAAAAACCTACTGAGGTGACCCCCTTCACCCCTAAAGCTGAGTAGTTACAGTATGGAGTAGCATTGTAGAAACAACACAAAAAGTTTTAGAAACAGAAAAAGGAATCTGCAACTTTTAACTGTACTATTACCATGTCTAGAATTCTGACTGCTTTTTTAAATTAGTTGATTCAGTTAAGTGCTCATGCTGCTTTAACCTTTAAGGAAAAGGAAAAAGGTATTGAACACTAACAAATTGTTGTCTTCTTCCTGCTGGTTATAGAATGCTGGACATAAATATGTAAATGAATTGGTTTTAAAATACCTGACTAAAAATTGCCTCTCTCTAATCCAGTTCCATTCTCTTCATTTTGCCAGTATTGTCATCTCATGGCCCCTGTCTGGCAGTAGCAGTTGTCTTTTTTCTCCAAATAATTTCCTTTATGTTTAAAATTAATGGGCCCTTAAGTATTCTTTCCCTTAAAAATAATCAAGTATGTTTATGAAAACTTGAGGGTTACTGATTTATTGTTCTTCCTCTAAAAAAGATGAGGAAATACAGGCGACATACAATGAGTACATTGAACTTTGATACCTGAGGCTACTGAAATGTCAACCTAGGATATATGGAACAACAACAACTTGAAGTGCAATTGGAATTCTTTCCCCTGGCCCCTACATCCTTGCTCCTGTACTCTGAAAATACATACTGGATTCCATAAACTCTGCATGTGAAAGAATTTTTTTTTTCTTGTACCTTCCTTCTTATGTGTATCTCTAATCCGGGTTAGCAGAAATATTTGGGACTTAGAGTAGTTACCCACTTCATGCTTTGGTAAGGCAGAACCAGTAGTTATTTGCACTGTTTGTGACAGTTGTTTGTCAAATATGTTCTTGGCAAACTGGGATGTTGAGATCCTTTTGGTTTTTGTTTTGTTTTGTTTTCCTACTGGTTTGTGATTTGGAGTTGCATGTAAGAAGGAAAATGTGAAAATTTTACAGTGCTGTGGCATGTTTTTAGTGACAATATCAAGTATGCTGATGAAAGGACTATCTGAAAAATACAAATTGGTTGTGTATGTTCAGTTTTGATCTGTTTTTACGTGTCACTGATTTTAATTCTAAGGATAATGTGCTTGGTCAGGGAATCCTGTCTGAAAATGCAGCTTGAATTTGTAATTTTGAAGAAGGGAAATATATTTGCTGTGAAACAAAAATAAGCAATAAGTGTTTCCTCACTATTTGAGTGAGGGGAAAGGGAGGAAATACTCCTACCTGCTGAGTGATTTGACTGGTTTGGGAGAGAGGGACTTCAGCATAGCTGAAAAGGGGGACAACAAGACATTCCCGATACAGTCAGGAGACCTCATAAGCTACGTCTTTGCTTTTGGAGTAAAATATGTGACTGGGATCTTTCTGCCCCTACCTTCAGTGTGGAACAGAAAAACATGCAGTGACACCCAACTGCTAAAGGTGTTAATGACTGTGAAAGATTTTTGCTGGAGGACCATATTGGTTAGTGCTGAATTCAGGTTTTTGACTCTGTGTAACATCAGTGGAATGGAATTATAGCAGGATAAAAGGTGCTTCATTCATCACAGTTTAGAAGGAGAACTAATGAGTGCCCTGGAGGCATGGCACAGCATGATCAAGGGATCAGAAGCAGCAGAAAGTATGAAGATGGAAGCTGACAGCCAAAAAAAAAGAAAAGAAAAAAAAATTGTGGGACTCAAGATTTGGTCAACTGGATTTGAGTTCGTTGCTCAGTATGTTCTCCAAGTGGATCAAAGGATTTATGGTACTTACTGCTCATGTCTTGTAATTACAGCTTACATTGGGCTATAGAAATACAAGTGCATTGTAACGCTGCAGTTGGCTGTTGTCAAATACAGGTTAAACACCCTGCCTGTACATTGCGGTGCTAAGGCAGCAAAGGATTTTGTTGAAAGCATATTTGTATTTTTTACCATGTTTTGCAAACACCACCTTTTTTATCTTCTCAAATCCCTGGGTACTTATAGAAAAGTTTCCCAACTGGCAGCTGAAGTAAAATAGGCTTCTGAGTTTTAGCCAGCACAACTCCTTGGTGTTTTTAAAAATGTCATTTGGTTTCTTTCTCAGATTTTCAAAGGCAGCTGCCATTCTCCACTTCTGAAGCGGAACTGAAGTCTTTGTTAATTGTGACTGGTTGTCTCTCCTATAGTGTCTAGTCTGCTAGCTATGGGTTTTATGTCTTGAAATTTAAATCATGGGTTTTAGTTGAAAACCTAAGGTCTGTGGTGAAGATAAAATTATTAGATGAGATTGTCTCTTCAGTTAAAGATTTAACACTGCTTGATACATAACAGCTTGAATAGATGTACTTGTCAGGGTGTACTCTTTGTTTGCTAAAAAGGATCTGGTCATACAACTTCTGTAGAAGTAGCCTTTACTCTTCAGGTAGTCCCTGTGGCTTGGAAATTAAATGGGAAGATTATAAAGATGAAAATTAGGTCAAATCTTGGGCATACTCCGTTCAAAAGCAATGGTTTTGTGACCTTACTAAAAAGGTATTGAATAGCAGCTTGCTGCCGGGTAGGTGGTGATGTAGTTTGATGGACACAGCATTAGAGGTGAAAATGAACTTACTGACACTTTCACAGATACTGTCAAATCCAAATGTCTGGGTTATTGACAACTATTTATGCCAACATCAAATCTCCCAGAAATAATTATTTCTTTTACTTTTGTCATTAAGTGAAGTGGTGGTGTCCAAGTCTGCACCTTGTCACTGTGAATCAATGCAAATCATTGCTCTGTCTAGCCAAAAGGTAGTTTTTATTGCAAGTACTGATTTTTTTTTTTCTAAAGGACTACTGCAGACAAGGATAGAACACTTGTCACACCTATAAAACACTTCTATATGTGCAGAGAGCTGAGTTAAACTGCATCTATAGATCAGTGTTTTACAGTTTCAAGTATGCTATAAAGATAAAATATGTACTTAGTTTTGTGAATCAGATCCAAGATGTTAAATTGTAGAAAAGTTTGAGAGTATGCTATTTATAGATGTGGCTGCAGAGTCTCTGAATCAGATGTATCTTATTTTCCCGTTTCAGAGTTTCAAATATTTTAAAAATGTACATAAAATATGGAAGCAAGATTTTGTATATCCACTTCCATCAAAGCTTTAAAAATTAATTGCTTTCTCCAGTCTTTTATCTAGTCATTACATTTACTGTTCAGGAACTTTGATTTTGGATTTAGAGGTCATGCAGAATTTAATGTTAGAAAAACAATGCAATTTTTTTACATTAATTTTGTCTTCCAAAATAATTTGGGGTTTTTGGTAGCAATGTGTCTTGCCATGTCCGTGGCTATATGGGGATAGATGCTGACTTAATTTTTCCATGGGTGAGTGAGAATAAAGATTTCTAGAGAAAATGAGACGTAACTCAAGAAATGGGAAATCCGTTTCTATTACTGAATTGAGGTCTGACCCAGTGCAAGGTGCCTGGCTATGTGATTCTCTTCCTAGCAAACTAATTTGGTGGTGGAGTTCTAGCAGGCAATTTTGAGATACTATGGTGCATCTTTGCCTGCCAAGGCAGCATTCCTAATGCTGCATGACTTTCTCCCCATGAGGAAGACTACCAGCAAGCGTGGGATGAACTCCCCAGGCTTCTCTTCGTGTCCTCTTCATCCTAGACTTTTTCTTGTCTTCTGTAACACAGCTTTTTGTCCTCAATCCCAGTTGTTTTTTGCAAGCACAGGCTGTTCAGCAGCACTGACTACTGAATGTGCAGTCCCTGCTTCTGGCTGCTTGTGGCTCAAGGAAAGTGGGGAACGATGTTGCTGGCTCAGGAAATGGGCATCTGCATTGGCCGAAGTCCCATATATGTCCCAGCCTGATCCCGAACTCTGATGAGCACTGTCTGCAAGCTGCCTAATGAAACTGAGAGGCTCTAATTATGTGATAGTCTGCTGGAACGGAACTGTAAATGGCATCCTGACACTTCAGCAGTGGAAGGCTGGTTCTTAATGAAATTGGCCCCTGCAGAATCTCAGGCGAGCAGAGCTGTAACTTTTTAATGACTTCTTGAAGACAGGTCATGGTTTTATAATTATCTCTATCTCTAAATATACATAAGCTATCATTCCATTCCTCTCTCAAAGGGTTTTACCCTGTTTCCTCCCAGATTGTAGAAATTGCTTAACGGTTGGGATTGGTGTGTCCTTGGTGGTTATTTTAGTCATTGTAGACAGAAGTACTTTTTACTTTTATTATTTGTGTGCTATTCGACTACTGGTAAGTGAATTTGCAACATTTAAGCTGATATTTATTAATGACAGGCTGCACAGCCTGACCTACTTTTCTGTGCACTACCAGCAGTGAATATAAACCCTTCGAAGAGAAATGAGAAAATTGCCAGAAAGACTCTTATAGGTGATTCACAGAAGACTATGTGATCAAATACTATTGAATAATATAGCAATGCCGTGTCACTGTATCTACTGAAAAATATAAAATTTCGTTTAAATAAATATATCCTGTGTGCTGTTCAGAAGGTGGGAAAAAATAGCAAACATTTATTTAATCAAATCCAAAATGAAAGGTTTTTTTCTTGTTAGAAAATTACTTTCCATGCACTTAAATAGTGTGATTTTAAACTTACAAGTGGTTACCCTAAGAAGCCATGCTACAAATAGAGTGAGTTTAACCTTTAATAAAAATTTAAGAGAGAGTTTGATTTGCAAGGGCTATTTTTTTTTCTGTGAGTCAATTCTGCTACATTTGTGAAAACAAAACAAACAAAACCAAACAAAAACCCCAAACCAACAACAAACCAAACCAAACCAACCAAACAAAATCCCCTTTATAACCTCTGTGGTCCTGCAGGTGCCTGTCTGTTACTTTCCCACATATTATACCCCCCTTCAGGGAGCCATCCTCAAAGGCCATTTAGAAGGGTATTTGCAGGAGTCATACTTCACTTTGGGAAAAGCTGCAGGTTATTGGATATCTTGCATATTCCTCTGTGTCACTGTGTGACGGGATGTTCGTTAAGCAGCACAGCCAGTCTCCTCCTAAACACCAGCTGCAGTAATTGTGGAGAAAATCATGGTAAGATTGAAGATCTGGCATCCCTCTTCAGCCTGACCTCTTCTGCCTTGGTCTCTTACTGTGGTTGCAGCTTGGGAGGATATGAAATAACTCTGAGTTATGGTCAGGTGGTAAAAGAGGTTAAAATGACGAGATGTATCCAAAAAGCTCATTCTCACCCTAATGGCATTAACTGGATGTCTTTGGGCACTCATGTTGTAGCCTTTGTGGTGTGCAGCTCCTGACTGTCAGGAAGATTTGGCTTCTAAGCTAGATACCACAAGAGTTGAAAAGATTGTCCACCGAGCAGGTGCAGACTCTAAAGAGGGCATTTCATCTGGGCAGTGGACAGAAACTTTGAAAAGGTGTAAGCTTGCAGTCAGGTAGAAATTATTAAATTTGAATTTATTAGTTGTGTTGGTCCCTCACAGATATGTGGATTAGTTATTGTTGGGCAGAAAATAAGTCTAAAACACATTAATTAATACATTTTATCCAAGGTTAAGGGGGAAAAAAGATGACAGCTGCTTTCACAGCAGTGCCCTGTGCCATTCCCCTGCTAGGAGAGGAAAATACCACAAATCATTGTGAAAGGTTGGTTAAGTAGATACAATTTTGAAACTGGTAGTTCTGCAATGTATGCTTGGCTATGGCTTTTTAATTAGCAGAGAGCAGTCATTCCAAGAAGACTGGCAAAATTTCTGCATAACTTTCTGACCATACCAAGTGGAGAAAGAAAAACAGAATCTGAGCAGTGACTGGTTTGTCCTAATCTGAGAGCTCCAGCGCTTTCACATTGCAGGTTGACTCCAAAGATGTCTTTTGCTTTTTTCTGGTGAATGGCTGTTTACTTATAATTTTACAATTTTTGTGCATTGTTTTACTGCAACATCTCTGCTCCTCAGAGTGAAATGTGTATGCATGTTCCTGCAGTTGTCTAGGTGGATATTTAGTTTATCAAGCTCTAAAGATTTTTCTTAGGTGAAGTAGAAAACTGAGGACAGAATAGAGTTTGCTTGTGCAACTTCTGTGATGTCTTTCTGATTTTTTGTGAGGAACTTCATAAACATGCTTATTTACTGTTTTTCTTCTGGTAAAATAGATGCCCATTTTGGTAGAGCTATAGTCAAATATCCATTTTAATAGACCTATTTTATAATGATATACTCATGGAATGATTCATGTTTGAGGGGACCCCAGCTCCTCTAGTCCAACCTCCTGATCAAAGCAGGGTTAGCTGTAAGATCAGTCCAGCTTGTTAAGGATTTTGTCTGGTTGAGTCTTGAAAAACTCCAGAGATGGAGACTGTGAAACCTGTGTGGGCAACTTGGTCCACTGGTGAACTGTTCTCATGGTGGAAAAGTTTTTCCTTGTATCAAATCCAATCTTCTCCTTTCAGCTTATTCCTATGACTCTTGTCCTCCCACCCTTGCACCATTATGAAGAACCCAGCTGCTCTTCCCTGGAGGTCCTGGTGGGCCTGTTCCTCCAGCCTGTCTGGCTCCCTCTGGACGGCAGTCCTGTACATGAGCATACCAGCTGGTGTCGCCAACATGTTGTCATCTGTAAACCTGATGAGTGTTCATGCTTCCAGAGCATTAGCCAAGGAGTTGAGCAGCACTGGTCCCACAGTAGATCCCTGAATTGTGCAAGATAGATTTAAATAGTCACATTTACTCTTCTCATCAAGCCTAGGTTTAATATGCCGAAGTAGGATGACATGGGTGGTTGGCCTTTCAACAGGAGCTGCCTTGTGCTTGCTCTTTGGAGAGCAGCCTTGTGAAGCCTTTTTTGTTAAGAAAACAAGCAGATGAGACATCTATGTAGCCACTGTCCTCTTGCTTGCAATTGTAGTTGCCAGCATATTTCAGTTTGTAGCCTGCTTAACTGGGATGGATAAATGTGTGCTGGAGTGGTTTGGGTGGAAAGGGAAGAGTTATTTTTTTCAATAATACGATCGAGTTTCTGTTCTCTTTCTGTGATATCTGTTGTGGGTTTGTTTTTTGTTTGTTTGTTTTTAATAATATGACTGAGAGTGGAATATGGGTGTAAGAAGATTTATTCTCTTTCATAAATGTGGTGGCTGATACCTGTGTACTCCATTCCATGCCTGACATACCTGTGCTGTTCTTACTCTCTCACGATCCCCAAATCCTGTAATCCATGGGCAGTTTCTTAAAGGAAATGCAACTTTTATCTGAGATCTGAGGTATCACTGAGTATTGGTGGCAAAACCAGTTTTGGAGTCTGACACCTCCACCTCAAGAACAGAACATATATAAACAGTAAAACCTGTACAACCACAATTAAAGAAATAACTGTTCTTCAGACATGGCTTTTCTTGGGTCAAGCTTGGGCAACTTCAAGGCGTGAGTTCTCAGGAGCTGAGCCTGGGAATGGGAGCCAACAAACCTTACAAGCAATTAGCATTGTCTACCTATTCTTGTGATGAATGTAAACAGCATAAAAGCTTGATAGTGTGTGGCCTTAAACTTGTGTTCTTTAATAATTACTCTTCCCTCTTCAGTTGAAAAACAAAAGTTTAAATTATTCAGTTTCATAACTTGCTATTTAAACGTAATTTTTACTCTTCTTTTTTTTTTTCTCATTTTTCAGTGACAATGACAAATATTGGAGAAAAAGGTAAGATTTTCATTAGCAGTTTATAAGTGGAATTCATATATCAGAGTAATATAGTAGTTTACTAGTAAAATTGAGATACAGATCTAACCTATTTTAAGTAGGTGTATTTTTTGTGTTCTTCAGCTCTTTTTATTATCTTACTGTTTCTGTATATTGCTTTAGCCATTCCAAATAGAAATTAGAAAAATTAGAACTTTTTACTTACTGTCTTTCTGAAGTGTCAATTAGAATAATCCTTATATTCTCTTTTGAAAAAAAAAATTATTCATAACAAAGAAAGCTCTTGTAAAACCAGAAACTCTAAAGATGAGCAAGGTATTTATGCAGAGTGCAACATACTTAAATGGGAGATGATTTTTTTTCAGCAGTTTAATTTTAGCCAGTGACTTTGAAGAAACAGAATCCTTCAGATACATAACCTTTTCAGAAGAGAATAAAACTGCCTGATTAGCTGTCATTAGACTTCCTACCCCGAGGCTGTAGCATATTTAGATTGCTTCTTCAGATGCTATTTTAATACACAGCGCAACATGGAAGTGTAAAGTGTGGGGCTGCAGAGCTTTTGGAGGAAGGGGTGGCAGTTAGGAGCCAAGCTATTTGCTTTTTACATTTGTGTAATTCCAGTAGGTTTTATTAAGTCATTTGAGACTTCCTCACTTCAGAAAGTGTGTGCACCAGTCAAGAAACATTTCCTTGAAAAACTTTTTTCAGTTCAGTGATCTTTCCTCTTCCCCCCATATGCGTGAATAAGTGTATGTGCAAACTTCGGCACCTAAAAACTTTGAAATAATTCCAGTTTATTGCCACTCTATAGTATGTATGTGGGGAGACCAATGTGATTTTAGGCTTTGCTCACAAAGCAAATTAGAATTACCAGCAAAATGCACTGGGGAACATTAAATTTCCTTATTTTTAGCTGCTCAAAGCCCTGGTGAGCATCAGCCAGTCAGAAGGTCTTTACTTTGGCTGTACTTCTGCCCTAAGTGTTTTCAGGGGTGGAAACTGGGCAAATGTGGCTCAGCCCTATTACAGGTTGCTGCATATTTTCAGGCAACTCTAGCTCTGCTAGCTATTTGTAAATGGGTTGCCTTCAAACCATTGGTTTGGGGGTTTTAGGTTTTGGGGTGTTTGGCGTGTGGCTTTTGTGGTTTTTTTGGTTGATTGTTTTTTGTTTGTGGTTTTGTTTTGTAGTGGGTTTTCTGTTTGTTTGTTTGTGTTGGTCGTTTTTTTAAGTGTAAAATAGAAGGATTTCTGCCCAGGGAGCTGCAGACAGCTCTTATTTTTCTGTCTCAAGGGAACTGTGGTTCTTCTGTTGGACCCTCAACACCCACAGATCCAGTGGAGCATATGGGTGGCTCAGGGTCTCCATTGCGGGGCAGGGACACTGCTGGGTAGGTCACCTGGCAGAAGAGACCGGTTGGGACCTGGCCTGGATTGGAGAACTGAGGTGCAAAAGCAAAGAAGAGCTTAAGTCTTATACAGACTTTTTAAAGGAGAAACATGGGATAATGTTGTTAGGCTAAATTTTTGTCTTCCTCCCGTAGTCTTTTTTTAATGCATGAAACAGGTATTTTCTTACCAATCACAGTTATTATTATTCTCACAACAATAAAATATAGATGCAGATTAGTAAACAAACAGTGTACAGAACTGATGTAACTTGCCCTACCTTGTGCTCACCTTACGCTATGAATATACTGTTGTTTAAAAAAATAATCATTTTGCTGGAGCAAATAGGGATTTTTTAGGGTTGATAGAAATGTTGTGATGAAAATGCAGAGCACTCCTGCCAGATGCTTGTGCAATAACAAGATGGTAATTTAGAGTAAGCTGGGATATTGTGCTTGATGTCGAGTCCAGTTCTGTCACTATACTGATGAGATTTTTTTTTTCAGTTTATGGACATGGCATATGGCTCTTTTCTCTTGTCATCCCAAAAGCTTTGTACAGTGCTGCTTTTCAGATTTTGTTAGCTTTTGTTTATTGGTTTTTTTTTAACTGCCTAGTGAGACTAAACATATGAGGACAATATTTCAGATTGTGTAGTGAAAGTACACAAGTTTCCCTTTATAATTTTTTCGATGATCTTAGGAATTTATAGAAATTGTGTAAAGACTATTTGACCATATAGCTTCCATATAACCATGAGCTCTCTATGATCTGAGTTCATCTGTACAGCAGGGAAATAATGTTTTTCACTGTTGCTGTCCTAGCTGTCCTTTATTTGCAGCTTCTCTGCCTGAGGAAATAAAATCCATGGAAATACACTTTCTTGTGCATTAGAGCATATTAATCAGGGGATACAAGTTTTGGATTTACTACTTACTGTAGTGAATTGCTTAGTACAGCGAGAGTTTTTAAATGGAAACACTTATCCACCCATGGCAGGCTCTCTGGAAAAGTCGATGTTACCTTCCATATTCTAGAAGAATAATTCAGCTGACTGGTGTCTGTTAAAAAAATCTTAAATCACTGGCTGTGAAGAATACAAAGCAGTGAGTTAACATTTGGATTGAAAGAACATGCACGTTTTTAAAAAAACATGCTGCTGTCCTCCTTCCTGAAAATCTAGCAAAACAAATGAACTGGTTATGGTTACTGCTCAAGTATCATGTGCTTATCCACTCAGAGACTCTCTGCACTGTAGCTGTTGTTCAGGCAGTTATGCTTCCTTTTCAGGGGAAACTGGGGGTTTGGAATTTATGTGTGTGTGTGTATGGCTAGCAGTGCCCCTACATGGTTTATAAAGCTGAAAACCAGGGACAAAGCAGTTAAATAGGATTTAACAGATGCATGAAGGCAGAGTGCTTGCTTGATAGTTATGGGGCTGCAATAGGCTATTAACCATTCCCCTCAGATTTCTGTAATGTATGTAGCCTGTATCATGACTTTCCCCGTTCATTCCATATTTGTCTCATGTAAAGTTGCTGTGCAATATTTTTGTTGCAGAACCAATGTATTTTACATTTGTTAGACTAACTATTTGTGATACGTACGGCATCTGTTTGTAAGAACTATGATATCACTGGCCTGTTTGTATTAATTCTGTTCCTTTTTTTATTTTAGTTGTGTGCCTGGTTGCGTACCACATATTTTTCGTGCTGTTCGTCTGGTCATATTGGAAAACAATCTTTACGCTACCAATGAACCCTTCAAAAGAAGTAAGATAAATTAACTCTTGTTTCTGAAACAGCCTAGTCAAATGCCTGATTTTGTAGTATTTGAATAACTTAGACATGTAGTTTTACTCTGTGTAGAAAAATACAGATGGCAGTTACAGCTTCTGAATAGGAGTCAGATTGCAAGCAGTGTAATGAACAAGACAAAAAAAATTACACCAGCTCTTGAGTTTTAAAATGATTTTAATAGATTTGAAAATTTACCTAATGTTGATGATATTAAAAAGAAAAAGCCTCTGCACTTGAAAAATACGAGTTATTGTAACTAGCAGCTTAAAGCATACTTTTATATGGGGAAAAAAAAGTATTTTTGTGTTTAAGACTTACATTGCCTGTCAGCATCTGTCTGTTGCCCTCTAACTTAAAGCTTCTTTCCCATCTGTTTTGGTATGAAGGAATTTGGTTGTGATGTGAACACATAATCAGGTAAGCTGACAGTAGGAAGCCACGGCTGACTAAGTGGGAACAGAGCTAGTGTAGAACAGCTGCATGGAAGAGAGGTCTGAGGTAAATATATACGCCAAATCTTAAATCCATCTAGTACATGAATGTTAAAGAAGGATCCAATTGTCTTGGAGAATATTAAGATACAAAACCATATTCAACATGATGTCACCTCAAAATAATAGCTTGTAGTTCAGTATTATTTGTATTTTAATTTCACATTCTTCTTAACATTAAAAAAAAAAACCAAAAAACTGTCATGGTCTTGATGGAATTCTTCCCCATACAGCTTGGTACAACCAGAACAAGCTTTTGGCCTCTTCCATCCAGCTTCTGTAGAGAAACCCCAAAGTCCTCAGCAGCTGCTATGTCACACAACCTCTAACATCACAAGGAATCATGCTATGGCAGCTTTGGAGTTTGAAATATTCACAAAGCCAATACTTCCTTCAGAATGGACTCATAACTGTAGCTCCTATAACTATCATGCCAACACAAAATAAATAGCTTGTGATTTCTACTGTCTGTTGTGCAGAGGTTTTAATTCACTAATAAGATATGTAATTGTGGAAACAAGTAGATCATTCAAAGTATTGGGCATCTTCCTTGAATTTGGGGTGGAGAGCAGGGAAACAAATTAAGAAACTGCTTCATTTGATAATTACAGAGCAAAATATATGCATTTGTATGGTGACTGTAGTGGTAATTAGAAGGGTTTTCAAATCACTGGGCTGATGCCAATAAAAGACTTTAAAAACATTTGGACAAATCCTTAGTAATTATAGTGACATTCTAAAGCCACCATACAATGCTACTGGAGAACCTCAAATGAGATATTCAGAGTATTAAAGCTGGGTAATAGAAAGCAACATGTGGTGTTCCTGTGTTCTTTGAATTTACAGAGTGTTGCTGGCAGTGACATCTTTTGTTGTTTCGTGTCATTTTCCTGATCTACTAGAGAAGTATTTTTAAAATTTAATTAGGATATTTTGTAATGTTAAGTTACTGCTTGGCTTCCAGTTTCTAGGATGAAGTCTGTAAATGTAAAAGGATGTCCTTCCAACTAAACTGAACTTGACTTATCAACTAACACAAGTACTCATTTGAAGACTGAAAAACAAATACGGCTTTTGTGTTTTGCTCTTATTAATATAGCGGCTGGTGCAGGCCACACTGCCTATATATTTCTTTTTAAGCTTATTTCACCTTTTTACACCTATAAAAAGCACTGAAGTTCCATTGCTGTGGCTTGGAATTCAAAATATTGCTAATCTGACATTTTTCTTCTGAAGTTCAAAGTGCTATCCCCAACCCTCCCATATTGGAAATTATATGTCCAGAGAAACACTTGAGACTCAAGCAGTAGTGTACTACCCCATATGCTTTGTAGAGCTTTTGCATAGAAGGTTTTCTTCTCTCTTGTGAGAGCTTATGAGTTAGGAACTTCTCTCAGTGGTAGAAGAGGACTGCTGTAGTTGAGGATCTGTGGTGAAGGAGTCTTCTGGCTGCAGTGTCTCTTGAACAGAGTTTGAGAGACTTCCCTGTAACGTGTGCTGTTCTGCACCCGTGTGCACCAGCTATATACAAGCATTGCATCAAAGTGGGAGAGATTATGATTTCCCAGGCAGGAAGGTGGTGTAGACTTAGGACTACTCCAAGAACCAATACAAAATGATGGAGCAATAGCTCTATGTATGTCATACAGGAAGCATTGAAAAAAAAAACTATTCTGAAGCAAGTTTCTGCAGTGAGAAATCCTAGGTATCCCCATATAAATCAGTTCCATTATTAGCAAGAGTGCATTCTTGCTTGGGAAAAAATAAGAAGTGACCTGAGAAAGTCATGCTGAACAGTGAACCTCCAGCTTCTGCTAGAAGATGGGGAACCTGTTCAGGGAAGTAGAGTGGTGCCTTCTCTATGGAGGTGAGAATAGGCTCCTAACCTGTATGTTTCTGACTGCTGTCTTAGTTTTACATGCATCACTTTAATTTAGGAAAAAATTTAATATTATAATGACTAGTATTTCTGTAGACATAAGTGCTATGCAGAGGGCTTCTATTTCTGGCGCAGGTTAGAGACAGCCACTCCTCCTACCATGTGTGGACTTCTTTTCAGAGGTGATTTTGTGTCCTGTTTCTCTGATAAAGACACCGAAAACTTTGGCATCTGCCCATTTCTAGAAGCAACAAAGCTGACTATGTTGTTGTGTTACAGAGGACTTTATAAGAAATTTGGAAATAGTGTATACCATGCTTCTCTCTCAGTTATTTTTCCCCTCTCAGCTCCTTCTAGAGCAATGTTTGTCATTGCCATTTGGGCAAGGACAGAAGTTGTCCTTTCATACAGGAAGATGTTTCAACATGGTTTTTATGTCATACAGGACACGCACCTCTTCCTTCCCTCAGCCGGTCTCTGAAGTAAAAATACATCCTAACACCTGTGTGAAGAAAACAGCAGCTCTTCAGTGGCAAAGAATAGAAGGGAAAATGCCAGACACCAGAAGAGAAATAAAGAAATAAAGCTATTTTTTTCTGCTATTACTAGTACTGTATTTCAGTTGAAGACTGACATCCCTAGCTTATATTGACAAGCTAATATTTAGTATTATAGAAGTAAACTAACTCACTTTTCAAGAGAATAGTAGGCTCTTGATCCTCCTCTTGAAAAGTGTCATTTATTACTTCTGGAAGCGAAGCATTCAGCATTGCATCAATACCAAATCAGAAATATTATTAATTTTGTCTTCAATTGCCATAAACTAAACTAGTGGCCTTAGGAACACTGAGTTATTTGTTGTAATACCTTGCATGTGCTGGTAATCCATCTTTGTGTAATGAATGTTTCTCTTTACATCTCTACAGGTATTTATTTAACTTGAAATTTGCTAAAACATATCTTTGATTTTAAAAATTATTCCAGTTTCATCTATCATATTCAGACAAGGAATCCCTAGAGAGGGAGCCTAGAGGTGAATCCCAGCAAGAAGTCTTAAGACGAGCAGCCAAGGATCTTCCTATCTACACACGGACAATGTCTGGAGGTAAATAGGTGTTCAGGAGACCACTGAAGGCAGGTGTCTTGATATACTTGGCTACCTAAACTCATTAAAAAAAAAAAAAAAATCAAGGGTTTGGGTTGCTGGGAAGAACTACTTTTCATACTTCAGAAAATAAAGAAGTGGCATAAGGACTTAACTTTTGTGTAGCTTTATGCAGCTACTCTTACTCAGTGAAAAGATCATTGGAAAGTGATTGCTGTGTACAATTTATGATTTTAAAGTAGATTGGCAATACCTTGCTAAATGTTTGCAAAGTGAATTTAAGAAATACCTTGTAATACAAAAAAGATGCAGAGGAAGCTGTAGCAGTCTTTAATTGCATAAACTTCACTTCTCCTTTTGTAAGTTAAAAAAATAACGTAATAACAAATTAATCACTTTCTGCATGTCATGTATAGCTAGATAGATCATAGTAAGAAACCATTACTGTTTTAGTTGTTGGTTGTTCAGTTTCAGGAACAAAAGTTTTTCCAAACTAAGAGTTAATGTAATGATATTGCAAGTTTGTGAATGCTGGCTAGGCAAGCAAATGCAAGAGATAATCTCATATAGTAAATTAAATCTGTTAGAATAATAGCTTAAAATAGCTGTATTGTTGAACAGTCTTTAAAGGTTTTCCAGTCTAGTGAGGGTTTTGTTGGTTTGTTGGTTGGTTTGCAGAGCTGAAGTGTTTGGAAGAAAAAACCCTGATCAGCATGATCAGCAGAGATTGCAGAAACTGAGCTTTTTGGGTTCACTCTGCTAAATTTCAGCATTGCAAGTACATAAAGAATGCTTTAGCATTCTGCAGCTGCTTCTGATCGTGCTGAAATGCTTTTCTGGGGGTTCTGATGGACTGAGCTTCCAGTATTTACTTCTGATCAGACTTTAGAATCAAAATGTGTAACTGTACATTGAGATCTAATCTTAGAACTTTTTTCTTTAGCGATCAGATACTGTGACAGATGCCACCTTGTAAAACCAGATCGTTGCCATCACTGCTCTGTATGCGACAAGTAAGAAAATATTTTAAATAAGTGGTTTTCTGAATAAATGTGGGGGTTTTTTTCTTATTACAAAAGCATTTATTTTTTTGATGCTTAGTTTTTTTCAGATTTAATATTTTGGCAGATAGGTTTTTTCCCCTTAGATTTTTTTTTAGGTTTAGTTTGGTTTTGTTTATGTATTTCTAAAGAATCATAAAATACGAGGTTGAAAGGAAGTCTGTAACTTACTCTAATTCATTTGATGGCTTTCTTGATGCCAACATGGATTATGTGGTCTTAACACATCCTATACATAATGGTTAGAATTATTATTATTAATGAACTTTCCATAAGAATGTAACTAAAAGTAGTTGATGAACAAAAAATTGCTGCTTTTGTTAGAATCTGAAAAAGGTCACTACCCGTCTTAAGCTAATTGTGATGTCACTTGCCTCTCATCTGAGGTAATAAACTTAATATCCTGTTTTTCACTGGATAACCTGCAGGTTATTTGTGTTTAAAGAAAGAAACAACCAAGCATCCCCCATTTCTAACTGAAGCTATAAAATAAGATTTTGTTTGTCTAACACAAAAGGAAGTTCACCTCCATATTCCCTAGAAGTCTAATTGCTTTCTAATTTAATCTTTCCTTGAGCCATTCCTCTCTCTGACCTTTCTCCAGTTAGCTTGGATGTCTGTGTGTTCCTCCACTCTTGCCCCCAGTGGCTTACATTTCGAACTTTAAGAGAAGATGCTTCCTCAAACATTGATTTATTCTTAGCTTTAAGGCTGTTCCAGATACTCTTCAGCTGATAATGCATCAAACTTTCCAACATGGTTGTGAGGGAGAGAAGACTTTCCATTTTGTTCAGCAAAACAGCAGAGGCACTGAAAGAGTAACTGAGTTGAGGCAGAAAGAGGATCTTGGTTGTGTTGTATGGGAAAATAGTTGCCATGTAAGATGGGAATGGTCTCATGTCTGAGCAGGGTAGATAAAAAGGGTGACCTGTGATATCCTATGAAATATGAGTGAAATTTGAAGAATGCCCTTAGCTAATGTATTTTGCAGAATACTTAATCATCATCTTCTCAAAATTCACTGGCTTCAATTATAACTGATTTTCTTTTGAATGTTTCATTAATGAAGAGCAATTTATTGCAAAAAATGTTTAGGATTTTTTCACACAAGGTAAGTTCTTAAAAACCTCATGTGTATATACTTTGAAATATATTTAGTTGCCTTATTAAGTATATAATAATTGAATTAGCTCAGTTTCTAAGTCTCTATCAGAGAATAAGCAATAGTTGAAAAACCTGTTCAGATTGAGGACCAAATCCTAAAACTGAAGTTGTAGGTAGCATTTTATTACATCACTAAGTTCCTGAAAGAACAGTTGTTTTGGGATTGGGTTGTCTGCAGTTTACTTGTAGGTAAATTGTCTTATGTGAATTTAAATAGGCATCTTTAATAAATAGATTAGGTAACCAATAGTACATATGGGCAATTCTTAATCTGTATGCGAGTGATTTAAATCTGACATGTAACTCTGCTTCTGACTTTTTTTTTCTTTTGCCTTTTGTAATGCTTGGAATTCTGTTTTTGTAAGATGCATTTTGAAAATGGATCATCATTGCCCATGGTGAGTGTACTATCTGCTTTCTTTTCTTTCTTCTGATTTGGTAAAATAAACTCCTGAGGAGCCTGCTATGAAGGTGGTGCTTCACTATTCTAGAGCTAGATGCTTATATGAAGTTACTAGTCTTGGAGGACAGTTGGAGTTACTTACTGTATGTCCTCTTTTCCTAGTTGTGAGATATGGGAAGAAGTTCATACATGAGTTTTCTTAGACCTTTTGAGTTAGATAACTCCGTATTTTAACAGTTAGGATGAAGTAGACTTCTGGTCAATAAGAAAACTACTTTTAAGAACTGTATATTTTCTTTATGGACTTTGAGTATTATTGTGGCTTAGTTGCACTGAATGATGAAATATTACCCTAGGTTAAAAAACAAAGGGGAAGGACTGCGCCTTGTTCCCCTTAGTGGAGCTCCCAGGACAGCTTGAGTGGGCTTGCTGGAAACAGCAAGTTAGCTCTTTTATGAGTTCTTTGTTTTGTTCCATTTTTTCTTTCATTTTTTCTCTCCCTCTCCCTCCCACCCTTCCTCCTTTTGCTGCTTTGTGAGCCTGCATAGCGGTTTTGTTTTCCTGTCTTTTCTCAGCAGCCGTTGAAACCAATGGGTAGGCAGGACATGTAATTAATTTGTGTAATTAATTAATTAATAATATATCAGTTTGGCATGTACCTCACAGAAGTGATTGAAGATAATTGTTTAGTAAGGTCCTGCTTTTCCTTTCATCTTGGTGGAAGCAAGTTAGGTGGCAAAGAATGGAGAAAGAACCCATGTGATACTTAGGGAGAGCAGGCAAACAGTAAAGGGAATTGCTATTTTAATGTTTTGCAAGGAGAAAGATTTCTGGAGAGAAGACAGGTAAAAATACCCTGGGAAAAGTAAGAGCATTTGGAAGGCAGAGGTAGTAAGATGGTAGTCATGTCCTAGCCCCAGGTCAGCTGTCTTCTGCTTTTTGGGAGGTTTTATTTTGGCTATCACTCCTGCAATAATGGAAGTGCTCTGATAAATGAAAATATTTAATGTTAATTGCCCGGTAACTACTCTAAAAGGTTTAAGTGATGTGGAAATAAAAGCATTAGTAATTTCTGTGTTAGTGCTCCTGCTACTCACACTGTTGGTAGAGCTGCAGGCAGGAATGTTATGGCTTGACGCATCACTCAAAATACAGCAACGCTAATACTAACAAGGTGCATTAGAAAGACCTTAGGAATTGTTTGAAACATCTCTTCTCTGTCTTTTGGGTTATCAAAATCATTTAGATTCTCCTTTATTCTGTAATGCTTTTTGTTAGCTGAGTTGCATCACCTTTGTTTTAAATGTTATCTGTAACCACATTGTTAACCTGGGATGTTCTTCTGTATGAATGTTTGACTGCAATAGCACACCATTATTTAGCCAGTTGTTGGTACGTTGTTGCCAGTTTTACTTTTCCTCAAAACATTAGACTTCAAACCCAACCACCATTCTTGGGTGATATGATTTGATATTACGTGTTTAACTTGTACAATTACAAAATGTTGGTGTTTACTTTCTCTTTTAATCTTTTGATGAACTAGTCTCTTCTAGTTAGAACCCCTCAGTCTGAGGCTTTGTCAAAACTGAGGGGAGCAGGATAATTTATGAAACTTTGTTTTAATGTGTGTATGGCATGCAGTAGTGCAAAAGAACAATGAGAAGGAAATCTGTCCTTGATTCAAGAAATTTCCTCTCTGATGAATAACATTTCACTTTATATTTCTTTTCTAACAAAATAGTGTCATAAATTAAAAACTGTCATAAAAGAAATACTATGAACATAAAGTAGGGTGTTCATAGAAACCTTGCAGTTTATAATGAAATAGCTAACTTTGACATATTGAATGAAGAAGACACTTCACTGTGGAGAATTGTAAATTCACTTTGTAATTAGAATCATGATGATCTTAGAAACATATCTTCTGGGATTTTTGTTAATTAGAACAATCTCCTGTGAGTCCATCTTAATTGTAGTTAATATCAATGCTTAGCTACTGCTACATGTTTAAGTGGCAATGCTAATCTTAATGTTTAGCCAAGGTGGCATATTTTGTAAAAACAACACACAAACAAAACTATCCACCCTGAGGATGGATAACAGAAGTATACAGTGAAAGTTTATTTGGAATTTTAAGATTTACCCTATTCTGATTACCATCACTGTCTCTCTAAAGAAGAGAATTGTTGCAATAACTTGTCCTGCACTTCCAGATGCTAAAGTTGGAATTTCTACACTGATTTGGGAGTTGAAACTAAATACATTTGAGTAGCTTGAGACATTCACAGATAGGAAGCAAAACTTGTTTACATGCTGATATTAACTTTTTTAGAGTAAATATGTTTAATTTTAAATTGGATGAAAGCAAATCTTCACATTATATTTTTATTTTTACTTTTTTTTTTTTTTTGTCAGGGTGAACAACTGTGTAGGATTCTCCAATTACAAATTTTTTCTTCTCTTCTTGGCTTACTCTCTACTGTATTGCCTTTTCATTGCTGCAACGGATTTACAGTATTTTATCAAGTTTTGGACGGTAAGTACATACTGTCTCTAAGCTTATGAATTTACTGCTGTGCAAGAAGTCTGATTTGAGGCTTTACATAGTAGTCTAGTATCTCCTAATATGGGGTACAAAAGCTCATCTAATAATCATAGCCCTCTATTTTTTTCCTTCATCACAGATTATGAAATTTCACTTATTCACGTTATTTTGAGGCTGTGTAGTACAAGGATGCAATTACTTAGAAAATATTTTACAAGGAAATTTAAATTATACATAAGTTTTGTTAAATTCCTTTAATGTTATGCTATGAAAAAGCTTCAGAGAAATTTTCCAGTATTTTAATTATAATTATCTGCATTCACAACTTAGGATATTACCTTCTTAGCTGTACATTATTTATGCTATTATATGATTGTTCGGAAAAGGCTTATTAAACTAGATAATTTTTGTAAAGATTATTCTTCTCTGAAAGACAGTTCAAAGTTCAGATCCAAATTGCAGGTTCTTGTTGTCTGTATTTATACTTTCTCAGAAAGAGTCCATTTGTTTAACTTAGATGCTGTCAACAACGTATTTGCATGGTCGTCTGTATATAGAAGGTGTATAATTCATTTATTCAGACCCTTGTTGCGTGGTATGTTTGTGTCTGCACTGAATTCGATTTGGCTGAATAGAGGATTATTAATAATCAAATTAAACAGCTATTTCCCCAATTCTAACGGCATGATTTTTTTTTTTTTCTTAGAATGGCCTTCCTGATACTCAAGCCAAGTTCCACATCATGTTTTTATTCTTTGCTGCAGCTATGTTTTCTGTCAGTCTGTCTTCTCTCTTTGGATATCACTGTTGGCTTGTCAGCAAGAATAAGTCTACATTAGGTAAGTGTATTTAATGCTTCTGTGTTTGACAGCAAGAAATAAACAATAGATATATATTGTATGTATGAGGTTAATGGAAACAGTGGGCGATCCTCTGCAGGTTCCTGGATGCTGTTTGGAAGTTCCCAGGTCTGGTGGTGTCCAGTACTGACTCCCCAGTTCTACTGCTCCCCAGAATTTCTGACACTTTTTCTCATGCCCAAAAGGACCAATCTATTAATGAACTTATCCTCTTCATCTCACTTCCTCCGTCCACAGCTTGTTAACAGAAATAGAATAAATGTAGAAACATAAATTGAGATCACTTTGTGATAAATATTGGACACACTAATGGATGCTTGCACAAGTGCTTCTTGTTTGGCGTTCCGCAGGTCAGAGTCCTGTGCTGTGGTGTCTCAGTCAGGGCAATGGCTCCAGCGCTTCATTCCCACCCTTGCCCCCTGCAGAACCCGTGTTCCTCTGTTCAGTTTGGCTATAATTTTGTTTAAAAGCTCTGAAAGGCAGTTATTAATTCCAAAACTTTGCCTGTATTGGTGGCAAGGAGAGAAAAAAAACAAAGATCTATAAGGTAGGCTGATGGTGGCCTTGCATTTGTTATTTTTGATCAACGTGACTGAGCACAAGAGCCAACGTCACAAAATGATCTGATACAGAAGAACCGATTTTAAGGCAGCCCTTCTATATTTAGTAGTAACTGAACAGAGATCTGAAGGGCAGTTTCACAGTTGTGAGTCCTGTCTACTGCATAATCAAAGATGAATAGAAAGGAGAATGTGTTATGAGTTAACTTTAAAAACCCCAAAGAAGGTGGCTTGTACCTCTGCTATGGGAGTGTATATATAACTGCATCAAATATCAGTGTTAAGCCAGGATTTCCCACCACCTGGATGCATGTTTGTCTGGTTACAAATCTTAAAAAACAATGAGTAGAAGTAGATGCAGAAGATTTGAGTGCCTGTTCTATACTATATCCCAGGCTGGAGTAATACCGATTTGTGGTATATTCATTAAAGTACTTTAGATGCTTTTCTGTTGATATAAGCTGAATTAGACTAAGCCAATGAACTGATCTGCTTTTTTCCCATTCTCTTGGGATTTACTAATATGTAGATGATTAACTTGGAAGAAAGCTGGTTCACTTCAAGATTTCTCTAGGGTTTGTGGGTTTCTTCAGTATTCTGAAAAATCATCTCCTTAGAAATTGGTGTTGGAAGAAATCTGTTAACTCCAGTTGTAAGTGCAGAGAAGTTTCATTAATGATGCTTAAATAAATGGAAGTAATTAAGTATTCAGTTTATAAACTGCTCTTATAATTTTAGTGCAAAAAATATTGTTCAAAGGTAACTATAATGCCTTATAGTTCTAATTCAACATTTCATGTTTTTAAAACTAAATTTATTCCATGCTGGTAATATACCATGTTTTCTGTACACTTAGCTGCTCAAAAAGATCTGTTTGTCTCGTCTTCCCATTTTACTTTGCAAAATTCCTCAATATGTGAAACCCTGAACATGCTGCTGACAGCTTTAAGTATGACTGTGCTTAAATCATCCTGGGAGCTGATTTCCTAGTCTAACATGGACCTCTGTAAGAGTATCGCTATTTTCCCTTCCCTCTTCTTTAAAACACCTCGTAACTAATGCACACTACCTGTCAAAGGTGATTTCCAGCATTTCATAGCTGAGGATTTACTGCAGAAGGACAATCTCTGCACAGTTCTGCCATGATTTGTGTGAGCTGTACTGTCAGTGCATAGTTTGCCTGCTATGTGTAGCCAATTAAGGGAATTAAATGGCTATCAGTCACTTGGTGGAAAGTGAATGAGTTTTGTGCTTCAGGCACTTTGCAACACTTGAAGCTGTATTTAGCTCTCTTCTCCAGAAATTTAGGTTGAATGTACATGGGGAATAATATGGATCTATGGGTAAAGTGATTTCTTTATGCAGCTGTAAAACCAGAATATTTTCATACCCCCACGTGTGAAAAGCTAGTCTTAATACTGAAGCAGGTTAAGCTTTTCTTCTTTTCATTACTCTTACTTTAGCAAACCCTTAAGTTTTTTTTCTTTCTTGAACACTCCCTGTGGTATGGTCACACGCTAAAATCTTCTTATAACATGTAAGACCTTCTTAAAAAGTGAGTTGCTCACTCTTCCTTGCCTTGATAAGGGAGGAGGGTGGAAGGGACTTCATCCTTCCTCAGCCATCGGACTTGCTCTGCACACACAGTGGCTGCCCAGCCCTGCCCTTGGCTTTCAGGAGTGGAGTAGCTTTCCTCAGCCACTTGAGCAGCACAGTTGTTCCTCTCATGTGGTGGCATCACCTGTGTAATTGCCTAAGTACCAACATGAAACTTAAATGTGCTATCTTGTGAAGAAATCTGATTAATTTTTTCCTTTTAAGAGGTATTCAGAGCTCCCATATTTCGTCATAGAACAGACAAGAACGGCTTTAGCCTGGGTTTCAGCAAAAACCTAAGGCAGGTGTTTGGTGATGAGAAGAAATACTGGTTGCTGCCAGTGTTTTCAAGGTATGCTCATCTTTTAATGCTTCATTTGTTGAAACTGTTGATTAATCAGGATGCACAGGGTTTGAGGGACTTAGCTTATTGAAATAAGATATGGTAGTATTCACTTTAGAAAAAATACCAAACAGTTCCTGGAAGCATTTTTTTTCTATGTGTGACACTAATTCTGGATTTTTCAGTCTAGGGGATGGTTGCTCCTTCCCAACTTGCCTTGTTAATCAGGATCCTGAGCAAGCTTCCACACCTGGTGGTCTTAATTCAACATCGAAAAAGTAATCTGCTTTTTGTTTCTTATTTCAAATAGTTGATATTCTGGGGGTTTTTTTCCAGTGCACATATAAATGGTACCATATATAAGATACTTAAAAGTGGTAGGCAAATGAAGAGTCTCCTATTAAGAAATAAAAGTCAAATTTTAAAAGGCTAAGCTGTAATTCAGCTAGTCCTCAGACTTATATTTAAATTTATGGAAATATGGTGGGGATTTTTTCCCCTGATGTGCTTTGTCTTGGTTCAGTGGCATCCCAGGACCTGGATTTTCCACACCTGCCTACCATTCAGTATCAGCAATATTCTGTTCTGCATACGTAGGAGACGGTCGGTGGACCTGCCTGTGATACGAATGGGTTACCTTGCCAGGGGGAGGGCGGCTCCTTCTTCATATCCGGTGAAAGATGCTTCACTGAAGGGAATCCCCAGCCTCAGCACTTGAGCCAGAGCACAAAAGCTGCACATTAAATGCACATATTTTGTTTCTGCTGATAACAGGATATATTTTCTTACTTCTTATCCTTCATGGATATGACATCTTTGACGTGTGAAAAGTATGCAGATGCTTCTTAAACTAAATAAATATAATAGCCTGGTGTTTCATATTGTAACTTTTTTGCAACAAGTATGTAATGAAGAGTGTGAGAAGTATAGTAGACTTGGATATGTGACTAAGAAGTGATAATGGAATTTTATTGACAATCTTTTATTCATGAAGGAAATACATTATGTTTCAGCTAGGTAATTATTGACGTTTTAAATGTTATTGCTTATATTAGGCAAGAGCTTTTGGAGATTTCTCTCCACTGTTTATCATGTCAGGTTTGTTGTAGTGGGAGAGAATATGGATAGAGTGCATTTGGAACTGAAGTACATGTATTAATATATAATAGCTGTCAAAGGAAAAATCAGAATGTTTCCCTGTTCTGTGCTAGGGAGTTGCTTTTTCGATTGTGCTTGCATCTGTGACAAATACAATGTAATGATAAAAGTGTGAAAAAGATGAAGCAAGGTCAGGTGGGGAAAATACCGTGTATGACAAACTGTTTGTAATGTGTGGTAAGAGAATGAAAATTACTGCAATTTACTACAATTTTATTGGCATTACAGTGAGAACCACCTGTTTCCTGCAAAGCCGTTGCGTGATTCCCAGAGCCACCTTCTTACGGATACATCATCTTGGTCGGAAACTAGTGCGAAGGCTGAAAATGGCAAAGTTGGTAAGGAATTGATTTATGCTACAATGATCCGTTTTGTAATAAACTAGTTTTGGAGGATATAGTGTAAAAATGACCCATGTCACTTGGTTTGTATTCATGAACCAAAATTAATGAAGCTTATTTTAAATGCATGTTTGTAGGATGTTCCATGTGTCCAGCTGCTGTGACCTTCCCTGTTAAACCTGACTGAGAGATACTGAGAACACTAACATCAGTAGGTGCTAATTATCTTTTAGGCTGAGCCTGAGAATTCTTTTGGTGACAAATTGCTCATAGCAGAATGTGATGACACCTTGTTACAACTAGTGAAAAGTCATGTAGTGGACACAGGACAGGAACAGACTGGGTAGTAGATTCATAGTAGTAGAAGATTCATTAAGATGAATTGTTATTTAAAGGTTGTATTAATTTGCTGAAGTGAACATGTGACCTTTTGTTGTGGAAATATTTATTTATTTATTTATTTACAGGTATGAGCAATCCTGCACTAACCATGGAAAATGAAACCTAATTTCCCTTAAAATAAACACCTGATTATGTAAGGAAAGGTATGTTAATATTCTCTCTACTTAATATGTTATTCCATGATTCCTTACCACTTGAAGAATGCACAGAAGAACATTACTAAAGCAATTCCTATGTTTTATTTTCTTCAATTTAATGGTTTTTACCATGACTAGCAGCACATGATTTCAAAGTTTTAAACTAAACCTCCTATTTCTTGATGTCTTGTGTCTGCAAAATAGTTTAATCTTTATACCCATTGCTTTTAGGAAATATTCCAAAATATTATTATTCCCTGTCTTTAGAAAGATAATGAAATTGTGACTATTCAAGCTGTGCAGCAAATATTTGTCAAGTTAAGTTTGAAAATGGAAGTTAGTTCTAAACACAACACAAAGACCATAGTTTGGTCTGCTATAGCAGGTAAAGGTCTATCAGATGATGAAGGAAAAAATATTTATTCTAATTTGTAAACTATTAGCAGCTTGTTCCTCTGTGCCGAGTACTTAGCTGCATCCTATTTAATAACAAGGTGTTGGCTACTGAAGACAAAAGGTGTCCATCTGACTTCCTGATCATTTAGTCACCTATTGTTAAAAACAGCTGAGATTTTTTTGATTTCTTGCATTTATATCTTGCAACATAGACTTCTCAGAAGGCGTGTTTGAGAAGCAGCTGGTAAATTGTGTTATGTACATAAGAGGAGGAAACCTTAATTGACTTGTGGGGAATGCACCCAATCGATCACCATATTCACTTTTGTATTTGAAGATTTCTAACTCCACCAAAGCTTAATGGAAATCAACTATTTCATATGTAAAGCTGGATAAAAAATTTCACTTCAACCCGAAGCATTTCAGCATGCCAAATAATTTAGAGTTTTTCCAATGACGTTGGACGAGTCATTCCAGCAAGGTCATTTCCATCTCTGCTACTGGCAGTTCCCTTTCAGTCAGCCTGAAGAAGTGTCTCAAGGGGATGTCCTTCATTTGTGTGTGACATGACTCCTGGACATGCTGTCACGGCTGTCAGGTTGCTCTCAGTCACTCCTGGAGGAAGTGGAAGGCCTGGAAAGCCATCAGAGAACTGCAGTGATTGTTACTAGGCCCATTAGGCATGGCATTGCACTGTCAAGGCAGATAACAAAAATGGTCAGTGTACAGATCGCACCAGGTAGCCTGTAGCTTCTACCAAAAGGTCCCAAAAGTTCGGTTGGATTCATCAGAGAAACAAGAAAATTCTTGACCCTTAGATTCTGGCTTTGTGTTTAGTGGTGAATGAAGACAGAGATGGTTCCAGATATAGGTGCATCTACAAACTTGATGATGGTGTGAAGTGTTAAAGTGTTGAAAATGTGGGTGTCAAATGAAGAGAGTTAAGAGATGAGGAAATGAAACTCAGCTGGAGTCTGCAATTTTAGCTGCTCTATGTAGGTTTTTCTTAATAGAACCAAAACTCTCACTTCCAAGATTTAGTTCAAAATGTAAAATGACGTGCTGCTGCCCTGTTTAATCCATCAGTTGTTTCAACAAAACAACAGCTTCTGAAAAATAATAAATTTCAGTTAGTTTCATGTCTTTTACATGTGGTCACTGCTCAAGAATAAAGCACTGGAGACAAGCTTTAAAGAAAACAATTTTTTAATTATGTTACATAAGTATCATTAATTGCAATTAGTTTTGTCAGGTTGGAGTTCTAACATTTTTGTTAGATTAAATGTTGGAGTCCCAACATTTTATTTACTTAAGTAATAACTTTTAAACTTTAATCATTCTTTGAACCCTGTGTACATTTTATCAGAACTTTGCCATTCAGTTTATTCTGAATGTCAAACATGGTCTGCGATTGTTCTCAAGATGCTGCAAGTGTGTAAGAAAGGGTTTTTTTCAAGCTGTTTAACTTGATAAAAATATCTTGCTATTTTTTTAGTTGTTTTTTGTTTGTTTGTTGTTTTTTGTTTTTGTTTCTGTTTTTTTCTTAGTCAGGTCAGGCAAAGTAACAGTTTTGTGTTTATAGTCTGATTACCCCATCCCCAAGGTTTTTGGGGGGGGGGGTTTGTTTGGGTTGGGTTTTTTGTGGGGTGTTTCTGTTTGTTTGTTTCTTTTCCTTTTGAGAGCATCTATTTAGAAGTGCAGTTTTTATAAAGACAGCCCAGCTTCAGACAAGGTTATGTTTCAAAGAGTGGACATCGTAACTCTTTAAGCCACATAAAGAGGTTCCTGGAAGCCAGTTTTGTCTTGGACTGCATGCACATGTCCAAAGGGCAGTAGCTAAGGACAGATAATTTCTCTGACGTGGGTGTTAAGTGCCAGTTTGATTGTACCCTTAGCTCTGTCTGAGGTATTTCTATGTGGCACGTAAAAGACTTTCTAGAGATGTAGAGGAAAGCTAGTTTAAGATTACTCTGCGTATACATAGATAGCTGACATACAGTTCTTGGAATAAGAGCTCTTATATAAAAAACTTTTTAACCTTTTTTTTAAGCTATGTTGCATTTAACTTCATTATTTTACTATCAGTATTTGAGTAATAAAAATGCTGAAATCACAACGACAAAACCAGCTAATTTGATCTTTGACATGAAAAATACAGCCCACAGCCCCTGCCAGTTTGTTAGTAATTTGAAGTTCTGTCCCAATTAAGGTTATTTTCAATATCCTGTATCCTGTAATCCTTTATAGTTAATCAGAGGACTAATTACTGAGGGTGCGTATGTGCTTTACACTGATGTAATACAGAATTGTTTTTTAATGATGTTGGTACCTGGAAGTACCCTCAAAATAGCTCACTTCATTTTATAAACTGGTGGCCTGCTTGCTATGTAGTCGGTTTTTAATCACTGTCATCCTGAAGCGGATTAATAACAAAACTGTGAACAGTCTTACCGTGTTCCTCTTCAGGGTCAGATTTCCATTCAGCTGTTGTTCACTTTCCTCTTTGAGTTGATGAGACTTGTTGCAATAACTTAATTTTTAAGTATTCTTCAATTCTGTTCATGTATTTTGTGATTAATGTTCTGTTCCAGTTCAAGAAAAAGCTGTTGTTGGAAGGAAGATGCGTTCTTCCAAGTATCAGCCCTGCTGGCCAGCTGCTCCTGTGTGGATGTGCTCAGAAAACAGACTGACATGATTAGCTGTCTCCATGTCACTGCTTGAACCATGAAACTAAACATACTATTTCTGAACCATATAAAGAATGTTTCAGCTTAAAATTACTGGTTTTGAATGGCGAAGGATGATTCTGAGTATTAGGAAATGAAGGAAAAAAAAAAAAAGGCATCTGAGTTTACTATTGTAAAAATTCAATGGCTTGTTTTACTTGGATATTCAGCACAAGAAAAATGTGACCTCCTTACATATCAGTCCATGTTCTAGCCTTGGTTTTGGAAATTCACTCATTAATTCAAATTGCTATAAGTAGTTAACTTTAAAATCAAATAGTTGTGCTACTGGCTTTATGAATTGGGAGAACAGCCAGTGCTGATTACAAATAATTTAGTGGTTTGGTGGGCTGTATTTTGTTTTGAGCCCTTGATAAGCAATTTTTGAAGTTGAGGAGACCCAAGTGAGGTGTCTATTTTTGGATCATTTTTGGAAAACATTATTGCAAGAGCTCCGTTTTCCCTCAGATCTGTACTATCAGTATTTTGAAAAGTTGCAGAGGGAGGAAAACACTCCTTTGTTAACTGAATGTTAACTATATAGCTACAGTGGGTCACTGGTAAATGGAGTGATAAAAAGCCTGCGTTCAGATGGCTCATACTTAAATGAAGTTGGCCAGCTGGGGGTTTTGGTGGGAGCTGTACAGGACACTGCTAGGAAATGGGGATTTTATTGTCCTATTTGGAGCCATTATCCCCTTTGGGAAATGAATGTTGGCACTTAACTTTGATCCAAAATGCTTTTTACCAACCTGTGTTCCTGAGGGCCACTGTCTTTCAAGATCCTAGTTTCTTATTAATCAATAGTTGTCTCGGATTTCTTTTTTTTCACTTATTCTTTATGCCACTGCCTTTCTTACTGCATAATTTAACAGATATCATGTACAGTCAAGGAGACTTACTGTTATGACTTGTGATATTTGCATTTACAGAACGATGAACATTTGATTGCAATACCAAAAAGCCAAGCTGCTGCATGTAGGAAACCCCTTTTAGTTAAGGTAGGAACTAGCAGCTTTCTTAGGATCAGAGTGTACCAGACAGATAATAAAAGATGCTTTATCATCTTTCAAAGTCAAGGAAGTTTCAGCAACATAAATCTACTTGTCTTGTGCCTTTTGTATACACTACATTTATGGTATCAGTGTTTACATTTAAATGCAAATTGTTATTCTGAGAACAATTGTAGGAGGAACTTCGTCATTTTTTCTAGGTGGCTAGATAAAAAGACTAGTCAAAAAAAGAAGTTAAAACCTCTCAGATTAAGCTCAGTTCAGCTGAAGCAGAAAAGTACTTCTGTTGTCAAACCTCAGTCACTTAGCAGGTTTGTTCACAGCATAAATATGCCAGTTGTCTAGAAAACTGGCAGCAGGACTGACAGATTTCTGAAAGCAAAAAATCTTATCAGTAACTTTTCTACAGGCAGGTAACTTTAAAATTTGTCTTTCCTGGGTATACAACTTCAGTGAGAGCTGGTGGAGCACAAATGTGGCTTTTTTTTTTTTTTTCTAATGAGGAAAAATGCATTTATTTTACTCCTTTTTTTTTTTTTCCCAAAATGTTACCAGCCTGAAAACATCTGTTTCTTGCCAGAAGTGCCAGAGTATGGATCCCTTGATGTAGAACACCTTTTTTTAAAACTAGCATGGAGGTAGCATACAGTTTACATGATGCCTGCAGACATCTAGCAACCAAAAGTTTTTGCAGCTATTTATTCAGTGTTGTTCTGTCAGCTTACCTCATATTAGCATTTGTGTAAAGGCTAACTTGTCAAGGGATAAGGGGGAGAGGGAAAATATATTTTTTAACACTTCCAAGTTCTCTATCTGTATAGTCTCGGTTTTTGGTTTTTTGGGGTTTTTTTACACAGTCACAGGGTAGTTTGTCATGGAGCCGGCATTTGAAAATACTGAGTAAAAAGTTGAAATTCACCTTCAGTGTAACTTGCTCCGTATTTTTACATAAAGTACAGATTTCTTCCCCAGGAAAACTCATAATGGAAAGGGGGTCTCTCTAATACATGACTGTGTCCAGGGCTCCAAGAGCTCTCAGTGAGGCTGGGGATCAGTGTAGAGAATGGACAGGGTAAGGGCACTGAGAAATGCCTGGCTTCTCCGTGTCTCAGGAGTCACACTTGGAAAGCACAATAGCCCTAAACAATCTGCAGGTTTGATGTAGCCAGCGGCTGTCCCTCTAGCAGAAAACTGCTGGAGGTGTGGGAGACGTACGCTGTTGAAGGGAGGAAAAGGAGAGAGAAAAATGAGGGTGGCTGGGAGGGAGGTCGGTGTTGAGCAGCTCTGAGCCAGAGGGCTGTAGGTTGAGCAGCTCTCAGGAGGGGTATGAGCGGTGCCTCTCTGAAGAGCACTCTCAGAAGGATTTTGAGGCAGTTCTCCCTGTATAGACAATGGACAAGAGTGAGCTAATCATGCTTCAAAGTATAATTTGTGATGAGATTATATTTTTGGCTTTAAGCTCTGTAGTAATACTCTATATAGCTAAGTGAAAATGGTCTTTCTGACATATTGTCATTGAGCATCGATGCTGTGACAATGCACACAGGAGAATTTGTGAAAGAGGTAAGGGAGCAAGGATGCAATGTTGTTTGTCTGCTCACACTGATTCTCCTGTTCTTTATAAGTCTTGCTAGGCACTTTACTACAGCCTTTTGTGTAATTTCAGTATTTTTTTTAAAGACTGCTTTTTAACTACTGTACAGTTATTAATCCACTTTTTTGCTAAAAGAATAATAGCCCTGATATTTGCCTGGCAGTATGACTGCATTTCAAGCTTTGGTGGAAGTTGGATGAGTTCTACAGACTTCTCAGGTAGACCTGAGTCCCTAAAGACAACAGAGTTCAATTTATTTTGTATACACGTAAACAATTGTATGTATTGTAGCTCTCCACATGTATTTGTAGGTTAGAACAAATCCAGTACATGTCTGCACTACAGCTGGTCTGCATGTATTCTGTATCAGTTGCTGCACTGGTCTTCACAGAGAACTATTTTTATTAGGTAAATGGAACACCTAGATGGTGGTGAGCCCCTCCCGCTGAGCACTTAGACACTGCTGTTGCTATGCACTTTATTGCTTTAATTTGAGAGAAAAAAGATTGTCCAGTTTAACTTGCAGATTAAAAGCTCTTTAGTTACATACACCTGTGGGCAGGTAGTGAAACACTAGTCATTATTTTTAACTGTTTGCCTACTGAAAATCTGGGTGTTCAGGCAAGACTTCAACATGGTTGGTTCCAGGAAGGAAGTTTGGGTTTGTGTATGATATGCTGGAGCTGTTGTTAATCCCACATTTGAACTGATTCTGTTGACTGGTGTGCTGGGTGCAGGGAGGGGAAACTTGTTTCTACGGAAATGTAGTGTATAACTTTGCAACTTGTTCATGTATTGCTCACATAAATAAATGCTTCATGTTCAGCAAGCCATGTACATAGTCATTGACACATCACCTTTGGTTTTACTGACAGCATACCTGAACAGCAGAACAGCCATCATCTATACTGTGGCTTCTTTAACAACATAGTTGTTGTAAATGCCCCCCTTCACCAGGGACCTTTGACTTTTTCAGCTAAGTTTTCCCTCCCCAGTTTGATTTCTAGATCCATAGCAGTTCAAAAAGCACCTACTCTATGAAACCGGTTAAGAGGGAACCAAATAATTTTTCATGGGTGAAACACTCCCTGTCTTCATAGCGGCAGAGCAGACACAGCCGCAGTCCTTTGGATACCGTTGAAGGTGGAATTATGTCCTAAAAAAAAAAAAGGGGGGGGGGGGGGTGTCTTAAACCCTGCTTACTTTATAGAACCAAGGAGGTGCAAGGACTTGGAGTTGGTTACTCACCAGAGTTGTCACCCACAGCCGCTTTGCTTCATGAGGGCTCTCCAGTCCCTCCCATGCCCTGTTCTGATCTGCCTGACTTGCCACTCTTTGGACTTTGCTAACAGCCTCCTCTGGGAAAGCGTCAGATCCACCCCTGGTGCAGAAAGGAATGAGGCTGCTCAGGGACCTCTCAAAATGCAGGAACAGTTGTGTAAAGAGTTCCAGTTCAGACATAAGCACCGATATATGCTCAGAGCATTTCCCATTTTTTATTAAAAACCCTTTCATAAATATTTGTATTGAACCATATGTAAACATTGTCATTCAAAACAAGAAGACTAAAAAAAGAACATGCTGCTAATGCTGTGTGGGTGGTAGGGTGTCTTCATTGCCACTTCATTGCTTGCAGCTATCGCTTCTTCATCAGCAACTTGGTAAGAGGACAGGAAAAGCGGCAGCCGTCTGGGGTGAAATTTTGAGCAAGTGGCATCTGACGTAACCAAAAGGACACCTTGCCTACTTTCCCTTTGCAGTTTTTCAGTTTTTACATTTTTAAATTTTTTATCATCTTTCTCTCTTTCCTCTCCCCTTCCTTAGAAGTCCAGATTGAAGAGTCTTCCATTTTAAACATACTATCACGATCTCTATCTCTCTCCCTCCCAAGGTTTATTCTAGATAGATAATTCCTTCATTTCCCCAAGTTTTCCTAATGGCACCCATCACTGAAATATAGAAACTCAGTCATCCTGAAATTTGGCTGTGTAGTTTCCAGTATTTGGGGCAGTAATTACATGCTTTATCCCAGATCTCTGAAACATTCTCAAGCAGATGGGCTCAACAGTTTGCCGGCAGCAGTTGGAGGAGCGTGCTGTAAGCCATGTCCCCTTTCCCACCTCCTGCCTGCTCACAGCTTAACTGATGGGCATAACTGGAACAGTCCCAACACTTTCTGACAGTCATCGTTTTATGAAGTCATTTTCCTTTTTTTCCTCTGAAGACACAATCATTCTCAATTTACCTCAGAAGAAGCCCCAGTTATAAGGAGAAACTGTAACAGCCTGAACTGTTACAGCCTGAACAACAGGAACCTATTTCCAGTTATTTTCTCTATCGTATCAGAGACTAAACTAGTTGGCCAGTAGTGCAAACAGACACAACAGAAAATCAGTAGCTTAGTGATGATATAAGCACATCAACAGTTAGCCTTCATACAAAACACTACCACAGATACTACAGATGCACTCCAGACCATGCAGAGGGACGAGAACAAAGGAAAACAGGGAACTTGCAAAGCTCAGCTATTCTATGATGAAGGGTAAATAAAAAATGCTGCCAACTGCAACCATAGCTCTTGACGTGCTACCCTATAAAAGATAAAGCATATTCCCTGTAAGGCAGCTCAGAGTTCAGCTGTTGCCAGTTTGTACCTGGTGCTCAGAGAAGTGAAGCCTTCCTCTCCCTCTTCCCCTGCCGTTACCCACCAGTGTCAGCTGAGGCAAGGATCTCGTCAGCACAGGAACGAACACACTCTGGCAGGACAATTCTCCCACTTCAGCAGAGGCAGAAAAAAATATCTGTGCTGGCAGAAAAAGGAGAAGAGAAGAGGAAGAGAAGAGGAAGAGAAGAGGAAGAGAAGAGGAAGAGAAGAGGAAGAGAAGAGGAAGAGAAGAGGAAGAGAAGAGGAAGAGAAGAGGAAGAGAAGAGGAAGAGAAGAGGAAGAGAAGAGGAAGAGAAGAGGAAGAGAAGAGGAAGAGAAGAGGAAGAGAAGAGGAAGAGAAGAGGAAGAGAAGAGGAAGAGAAGAGGAAGAGAAGAGGAAGAGAAGAGGAAGAGAAGAGGAAGAGAAGAGGAAGAGAAGAGGAAGAGAAGAGGAAGAGAAGAGGAAGAGAAGAGGAAGAGAAGCCTCTGCAGAAATTGGGTCTTCACAGTTGGCATCAATGAATTCATTTCGTTTCCAACCCAAGACTGTTAAAATAATGCAGGAGAATCCTCCTAATTGCTCTACCATACCCAGTCAGGCAGGAGGGAAGAAAACACCAAAGCTATCTTGCATAAACCAAGCAAGGTACACTAAAGCTTAGATCTACCAGAAAAAGAACTTCATGGTATGAATGGGAAAGTATGTTGAGACAACCTAGGTGTTTCACTGCTATGTAAAAAATGAGTTTTATTATTTGTGAGCTTTTGTTCAAAATCTACAATTTGTGGTAGTCAAACAAATACCAACAATTCTAATCAAGGCTTTTGGCTTGCTTTGCCATCACTGACTTGTGGTGTTAAATAAAAATATCGAGAAGTCTATTTTATTTAAGAATTCCCTTCTTGTGAAATAATTATTTTAAGTTAATAAACTGCAATGAACCTATGCCATCCTAAATCCATTAATATCATGTGAATATTAACTTTCAGGGAAGTTCTAAAAACTGATTCACTACAGAAGTAATTCCTTTCTTTCAGTGCACTCAGCTAGTTCAGCTGAGTTACTAGTTAATTCAAGGCTGAGAAAGCAATTGGGAGTTTAAAATGGAAGACACAGAAACACATGCTCTCAAGTAAAAATGACACTTGAGAAAATGGTAAAAAAAAACACAACCAAAAAACATCAGCAAAACAAAAACAGATATACCATTGGGAAGCCTAAGTGAAGATGCAGGGGCTTAAGTTTGTGGGGTTTTTCCTTTCTTTGGTGTATTTGTTAATACATAGCATATTTAAAATAAAATCAGCAATACTTGGCCTTACAAAGCCACAGTTTCATTCTGTGACTGGTCAAAGAACCCCTTTGATGGAGGAGGGACCAGAGAACACAGGCAATGATGATCACATACACGATCACACAATGTCCTGAGTTGGAAGGGACCCACAAGGATCATCGAGTCCAACTCCTGTCCCTGCACAGGACAACCCCACAGTTCACACCATGTGTCTCAGGGTGTTGTCCAGTCTCTTCTTGAACAATGTCAGGCTTGGGGCCGTGACACCTCCCTGGGGAGCCTGTTCCAGTGCTCCACCACCCTCTGGGTGATGTGCTGACAAAGCTCAGAAAAGCCACCCACACCATTATGGGGACATGTATATGGCTCAGCTCAACACAGAGTATAAAAACTGAATACCCAGCAAGATCACCTTTGAAGAGAGCAATGGGCTTGATCTGGCTTCAAGCCATGTGTTCCTTTCCTGTGACTGGAGTCACCTAGCACTGTGACAGTGAGCACACTATAGAGATCAGTAAAGGGAATATTCGTATTGTGATTCAACTGCATATACGATTGCTATACTGTGTTTGTGTTGTGATTTCAGTATATTGCTGTATCACTTTTCTAAATCAAAAACCCACATAACATCTTCACCTAAGCAAGTTTGACACTAAAGCATTAAGCCTTCCTCATGTGGATTATATCAAAGAACCTGGTCAGAGAGCATTGGACTAAAGCACTAGCTTTGCCAGCTGATTTAGTTAGCTCTTCACCTGTTCTTCTAAGCGACTGCAAAAGGATCACACACAAAAGTTTTGTAGAGCTGAACAAGTACTACTGCTCAGGAACACAGTTGAAGGCAAGATTTCCTAAGCAGTAATACTTACAAGCTATGAAATTTTACTTGCAACTATTAAATGAAAATACTATAAAAATGATGCTATCTGTGGTGTGGGTTTCTGTGACAAGAATGCCTCAAAAGACAGGTTTGATCCTGTAACTTTCATTCTCAAGTACACACTATTACTTAAGGCAGTGTTTAAGGTTATCCCCCAGCGTGAAACAACACTATTGGTGCTGTGTAATTAATAGAAATGCAACTTGTAACCCAGTGGAAATACCTCTCAACTGGATTTATGTACAGCTAAACATACTTGTTATCAACCAGCTTCTCCCACTGTGACTAATCATCCTCCTAGGACGTTACTCAGACCCACTGTGCTCTGCATTGCTTAGGCTCCCACATCACAAGCAATACTACTGGAGTTATCTTTGGTAGGGTAACTTTAAACTAAAGAAAACCAGATAAACTGTCTCTTCTTGCTTCAAGAGGTTAACATGCCCCATTACCTGAAAGTGGAATCAACCACACCTCTGTTCCTTCAGCAAAACACATTGCAAGAGCAAAAGCCTACCTGAGGCAAAGCGCAGACCTTACACAAAACATGCTCTCTGCACAAGTCATGTCTTCCAGCCCATGCTATACAACATGAAGTAATCACTCTGTCTTCACTGTCTTCTGGGTGACTAATAAGCCCACGTACCTTGTGGGTGCAGACACCCATACTCACGCCTCACCTACTTCAGACACAAGGATCCAGTGCAGTCTGCCTAAGTGTGCTCTAATATCAGAGGAGTTAGCACCGGAAGGGACGTGTGGTGACCATCTTGTCCAATATACTGTCTCAAATGAGGGTAAAATACAGCAAAGTGGTCAGAAATTATTTCCCCTTCAAAAATCCACACTACTTCCAATCACCTTATCCATTACGTTTGGAAATGGTTTCTAGGATTATCTGCTCCATCCCCATCCCAGGGATCAAGGCAAGGTTGACTAGCCTGCAGTTCCCTGCCTCCTCCTTGCCCTTCTTCAAGGCAGAAGTGACATCTGTTCTCTTCCACTCTTCAGGAAACTACCCTTAATCACCATGATCTTTCAAAGATAATGAGAATGGCCTCACAATGACATCAGTCAGCTCCCTCAGCACTTGTGGGTACATCATATCAGGTCCTCTGAACTTCATGTCCAATTTGTGTATTCCTAATGCGATCCTCCTCCACCAAGGATAAATCTTCCGCATTCCAGACCTTCCGAGTTATCTCAGGGACCTGGGATTCCCGAAGGCAAGTCTTACAAGTAAAAACCAGAACAAAGGCAGCATTGAGTATCTTGGCCTTTTCCATGTCCTTTGTCACTAGGTCTCCTGCCTCCTTCCAGCCAGTGGTCTCATGTTTTTTCTGATCTTTCTTTGCTCCTGATGTAGATGCTTTGCTTGTCCCTCACCAGATTCAACCCAAGATAGACTTTGGCTTTCTTAACCCAACCCCTGCACACTTCAGACCTGTCCTTGCTTCCACCTTTCATACACTTCCTATATTTTTGACTTCAGTCAGAAGATCCTTGTTCACCAGTGCAGGCCTCCTGCGACTTCTGCATGAGTTCCTGCAGGAGGGAATGAACCATTCTTGACCTTGGAGTAACCAGTCAGACATGATTAAAGAAAGTTCTTGGATGTCAGAGGTTATAGGTCATCCCCAAATTCATACAGGAAAAAGCCTCAAATACTCTGAATATGTTCCAGACCTAATTTCTTCCATCTCAAAGATCCTTCTTGCCTAGTTTCCATAAGCAAATGGATTGAATGTTTTAAAAAATGTGACAGAGAACATAATGTTCCTGGAGCACTGATCTGACTCCAGAAGCCAAAAATAAAAGTGAATTAAAAAAAAGAAATATCAAATATAGCAGGTTTTGATGTTTCATTTCTTCTGACAAACCTACTCAAACAATATATTTTAAATGGACTGGGAAGAGCAGAGGCCTGGGAAGAGAATTGTCTCTGAGTAAAAAGGTGTATGTCTAGACAGCTGGAACTGTACCTGAACATTTGTTTTTGCGAAAGCAATTAAAGCTGTCCACTTTGGAAACAGATTCAGATTTCAGGCTCTGCAGTATACAAGTAACAGTCCTACACATAAGAAGAAAGTATTTTTTTCATAATCTCTACAGTTCACCATTTAAGTCACTCCTAAATGGAAACTTAAATCTAATTTTGCCACAGAAACATGTCTCCCCCACTGTAACCAACTCTCAGACAGATAACATTGGTCAGACCAGTTCTCACACAAAATAGAGCAAAATCTTAGTTCCGTACTGGTCAGTGGCTTTTGAGAAAAGCTTTTCTTCCATGAAGAAAATTAAAGAGTAGAATTGCTCAAAGTCAAATGCCCACAAGAATTTTAGGTTAGGGCTTAAGCAAACTCAGCCTGATCCTGCAGACTGCATGCTCATCAGCAGCTGGGACATGAGATGCAGATCCATAGTGTATCTTTGGGTTTAGCTTTTTTCAAAAGGAGTCCAAGCTCTGACAGGTTCATGATGGGAAGCAAAGCACAGCACAGAGCACATGGGATGCTCTGCAGTTGCTTCAAAAATGCATCCCAATCTAAACTAAAACTTTTGTTACTGTAGGCGCACATTTAGAAGGCTCTAAAAACTTCCTTTGGTACACAACTAAGAAGTTACTTCAAAACAAAAACCCATCAAAGTTCTTCAAAGAGTCATTTCCTTCAAAAGTTAACCCCAGATAGCTGTATCATATGCTTTAGACAAAGCCACTATGCAAATGCATATTTTCCACATATGCCTACAGTTCAAGTGTGAAAAGACACAGATTGATGCCACAGTAAGAATCCATCCTGATTTCCCAATAGATAGTCCCTATCTTCTTATTAAATCCAGAGACAACCAATGTTAAAACACGTCACCATCATCTAATGCATAATGGTACTAAAATAAATTCGTAATGGGATTTGGATGTTTCAGTAGCAAATTGTAAGCACCACTCTCGCAACCCACGTCAGTAGGAATGAAATGACTGGGAACACATTAAGAGAATTCTGCTCTGAAAGTGGAACCGGTCAGGGAGCAGTGAATTGGAGCATCTTGTAAGTATGTGGAAGCAACCTGTCCTGCCTAAACAAAACAGAACACAGAACTGAACTGACTAAATACACACATTCCAGGAAAGATTTTGCAACAAAACCACCAGTCTGTTATGTAAGAAAACATTTCTTAGGCCTTTATTTACAAAAGCTTTAAAAACAAATACCCTCTGTTATGCAAATCATTGGTTGTTTAAAAAGGACCAACCACCCAGTTACATCATCGTAACTCAATGAAAAAAGGTGTTTGATTTTTTGTTTTAAGTACAAGATAAAACAGAATAATTTGGCGAACATTTGGAGATTTCTCTACTATTGATTTCCGTGTCGAACACACACACGCGCGCGCACACACAGGCACCGTGTCGCACATTCCATCATTTCAGGCTAGTATTTAGCTATTCAATACCAAAAATCCTTCCTGCACAACTGCTCTGTACACATGCTATGCAGAGTTAACAACATACTTTAGGGTCCTTTAAAACAATATATCTAAAATATATTGCTAAGATATACTCAAAAATAAACTAGCATTACACTCCTCAGGTAACTTTATTAGCTATAAGTTATTTATATTTTGTTGTCTTACAACAAATATCTGTAACATCTGTCTTTGTAGCAACTACAAAAAAGCACGATTTAATTGTCCTTCTAATTTAATAATTCAATTAAATAGTATTTTTGCAGATCTTTGGGTTTTACCTTCAACTAAACCGACTTTCAAAAATCATCAAATCAAGTACGCAATAAATATGACTTCATAAAAAATATTTGAGGTGTACATGACTAGAATAAAAGCTAGGAAGTTAATCAAGGGTAGTGTGCCATTACAAAACTCCTCCTATTCCAATATCCTTCAACTCTCAGCTTAATGGCAAAAACGCTGAAGTCATAGCCGTTCTTTTCCTGAAGGGTGTAAAGCTGTTTTTTCAAGCTTCTTTCCCCCACCACAGAGTGGTTTTAAAGCAGCAGGCCAACCAGCAGTTGATGTGTGCAGGATGTGTCTGAAGATGACTGAACACTAATAAAATAACAGCAGTTACTATGATTTCAGTAGTTTGTTTTGCTTGAACAAACAGAGGTTATGCAACAAATAAGTGTTCTATGGGTTGAGATACCAAGGAAATACAGTGTGAAGCTGCTGAACTTGGCAGATGATTGTTTTCTAGCTGAGGGCAAAAGAAAAACTTCAAATAAAACAGAGGATCTGAGTCAGAGTCACTCTCTAAAGTGCAAATTTGATGGTCCACGATCTTGAATAGCTAAAACGCCTGCATACTGGAAGGAACAGACATGAATGGGGAAGTTAGTTACAATCAGTGCCAGTTAATTTGGAGAAGGGAGGGGAAAGAGACAAAAAACTCTAAGATCATTATAGGTATGTGTACCAAACTATTCATTATGATTTAGCTTTCCCCTTCTCTCTGCCACACTGATCCTATACATGCTTACAAATGGGCTAGTTACAAGGCCAAAATGTAACCCAGAAAATTTTACATATCAATATTAAGATCAAAATCTGTGATAGGAATAGTCAAGTTTAGTACATACAAAGGCAGAAAAGAAAGTGCGCTGAGAAAGGAGGAAAAAAAGCCTTATTGTCCAATGGGTTTGACCAGAGATAAAACATATATACAAGCACGTGGAGGTCAAAAAGACAGCCTTTCATTTCATGTCATGACTGTTTGTTGGCTTCTTCTTCATATGCGTTTCCTGTGCCATTTTGTACATAAGATGACCCCGAACCAAGCCCATATAAGTGGCCACAATATTTAGCATCATCAATGTGATCTTCAAAGAACATCTGAAGAGTTAAAAGAGAGAGACAAATTATTACAAAAAAAAAAACCAAACAAAAAACTCAGCTCAAATAGAACTATAGAAAGGCTTTAAAATGTTACTTTTTTAGTATAATATATCAAATCCCAAGGTGCAAAAGATGATATAATTAACATAATACAATCTCAGCATATTATCAAAATGCACTATATGACATGATTCTTTAATGTAAATCTGCCAAGGAATACCATCAGTCTTCCTGTGCCATTTCCTGATGAAACGGCCACATGCAACGTTTTTATAATTTTATGTTATCAGTTATCACTCCTTTGCAAGTGCAACAAAGATACTTCTCCAACTGATTTCTGTGGAGTTTCTCAGAACAGACATATGCTCAGCATCCATCATCAGTGCCTGTACTCCACCTACTCCTGAGCGTGGGGGTTTTCATCATACCCTGTCTTGGAACAGAGGTCTGTCCTGATTTATAATACAAGGGTCTGGTGGTGGGGAGGAGCAAATGTTTGAGCACAAAACACATTCTAGAGTTTAGAGAAATACAGAAAGATGCATTTCTACCTGGCTCCTCACAGTGTGAGACTTCATTTAAAAAAGAAACAGCAAAATTAAAATAAATTTTGTACTAAGACTGCCTTTATACCTTACAAGTCCTTATTCCAAACAGAACATTTCAGTGGAAGACATATGAAACCCCATGATATTGAACGACAGGGAACGACAGGGAACGACAGGGAACGACAGGGAACGACAGGGAACGACAGGGAACGACAGGGAACGACAGGGAACGACAGGGAACGACAGGGAACGACAGGGAACGACAGGGAACGACAGGGAACGACAGGGAACGACAGGGAACGACAGGGAACGACAGGGAACGACAGGGAACGACAGGGAACGACAGGGAACGACAGGGAACGACAGGGAACGACAGGGAACGACAGGGAACGACAGGGAACGACAGGGAACGACAGGGAACGACAGGGAACGACAGGGAACGACAGGGAACGACAGGGACTAAAAACTTCACAGCAACCCTGGCCATTCTTGTGGTTGACATTTTGAGTCATTATGAACATCAGAAATCTAAGGCAGCCAGAAGCATGCAGGAGCAGGGTGGACACTACACAATCTAAATGCAGAGGACTGCACACAGGCTGAAAACTTCTCCCTTTAATCTTTGCTCTTAGCAGCAGAGTCTGGATGGAAAGTTCTGTACTGCAGGAACTGAAGACCTCAACTAAAGGTTTTAAAGCCCACAGCAGTTCTTAAAGAAATAAAAAGATAGGAACACCCCAAACAAGCAGCTCTACTGTTTTAGCATCAGTATTTGAGTATTTCTGATTAAAAAAAAAAACAAACCAAAAAACACACAAAAAACCACATAGTAATTTTGTTTTGGCTGGTACTCAAAATCCCAGCAAGTTGCAACTCTTTCACAGCAATTAGTAACACACTAGCTACACATTCCTCTAGGAAACTAACTTGAAAGGCAGTATTTTAGGCATGATTATTATACACTTCCCTTTTCCCTTTATTTGCTTTGGATTTTGTTTCAGACAGAAGAGTGAGGTTAACACTTCCAGGTAGGTGGCAGTTAGCCACACTGGGCTGGGATCATACAGGAAACACGATCCTCTCTATTGCACCCATAGCCTGTGACCTGCTTGACCACTGCGACAGTTCGGCTGGGGCAGAACAGAGTGTTACAATGAGCAAAACAGCTCCAATCACAGAATTTATTTTTCACCTGCCATCTCACCAGTATCTGTCTGAAACTTGTGGTCATTTTATCCTTTATACAAAAGGCTGGATTGCAGAAGGTAGACCTTCAGCATGCAATACTAAACCTTATTAAAAGATGAGGTTTGCTATTGCCATCTGTTTTGACATGGTAAATGACACTGAATTGCTGGCAGAATGCCATGTTCAGATGCACTGGCATTTGACCAGTGCAACTGCTTTCCAGAAGAGGCCTCTTCAACATTTGTTTGTTCTGCTAATGAAATATATCCTAATACCTTCCTATTGTACTCAGACAAGCAGCAAGGATATGTGAAGCTTGTAAGACCCCATTTTTGTTGGTCAATTAATTCAAATGCAGCAATGTATAATCTTCTAGAACTGCAGCTAATCTGTGCTTTCCCCAATGGTGAGGAACAAATGCATAGACATTCTCCACAGCAGCCTGAAAGTCATTATTTAATATACCTGTGGCCTGCAAGTTTAGCTAGCAGTGGCTAGTTCAGATACTCTTTCCCTCCCCAGGCCTGTCACAAGCAGCAGTGCACACCAGCCAGATATTACACTGAGCAGAAGCTCCCAAAAAATTGGCTTGAGTATGGTCACTGAGAAAGGAGTCTGGCTCCAGCTGCTTTTAACTCACTGCAGCAGCCACCTAAAAATAGGTACCCGGCAAAACAGGGAAAAAAGCAACCAACCAAACAACAACAAAAACACCCACAACATGAAAAGCCAGGCACAGGCTGGAAACACAAAGCAAAACTCACAGGAGCGAAGCAGGGAATCAATAGTGCTGGTTCACACGCTAAGGAAAATACAGGTGGTCTTATTTTTGTCAAGAAATAGCGACCCCTGGAGCCCTTCAGAGACCTCCTTAAAATATAGCAGACTTATCAGAATCAGCAATTCCACTTGACTATCAGAGCATGTTACTATCATCAAAATAAAACCAAGGTGTCCACCTACTTCTCTCATTTTGAAAAAGGCCATTCCTGTAAGTAGAGAATCAGATCCTGCCTGATGCTGTGGTCCTATCCTTTCTAGCTCTAGCTGCTCAGCCACTTCTTGTAATCCACCCTGAAAAACAAAACACTTTTGTTAACTGCTGAAAAAAAATCAGAAAACTGAACAGCTATCTTTGGGAAAATCTGTTAAACAAGTCATACAACCTCAGGTATATTTTAACATTTGCACAGTAGCTGAAGCAATCATTATACTGGATAAACATACACCCAGAGAATCAAACTTTCAGTATCAATAACAGTATTAGAATTCTGTGTCGGTATTGCTTAAATAATCAGTATCTGTGACCAACAAAACTACTACTCCTTCACGTTTCAGCTTCTCCAGTAACTGGATGTCATTATATAACAGAACAATTCCTTCAAGATGTCAAAAGGACTGGCTATGCTGAAAAACAAAACCAGGCGTTCTTGTACTCCTTCTATTTGAATCAAAGTTTAAAAACATCGTTCTACAAACACAAGAATTCAAGTGCTTACAATGCAGTGCTCATACACCTCCACATGTTAAAGTATCTAGGTTTCCTTTGAAACAGACCTTTTTCTTTCCACTTACCTTTCCCCAATTAAGTTGAGGGTTTTTTCCACTTCTCTTCACAAAAACTGAGAGTACCCTTAAGTATCTAGAATACTACAGGTAGCCCAGGAAAATGTTACAAAGCAGGCATTTAGAAGAGAGGTGGTAAAGTCAAAAAAGGAAGAAAGTGTCCACTCAATCTCTGTAAGACATTCTACTCCACTTTAACGTTTGTTTCATCAGCTGCCATAACAGGATACGATAAAAATTAAAAAAAAAAAATCTATAATCTTGCAAGTAGTTTTCCAAGATACTAAAATCCAATGCTATAGCCAGCTTTTCTGTTAGAGATGTATATTTAACAGTCACAAGTGATGAAAACTACTTCTTAAAAAAAGTATATAAACATTCCACATACAAAAAGGGAACAATCTGACCCAGTAATTGCTTTGAATGTCAATAGGTGGTTTAAAAGGACAGATTTTGAAGCTGTAGCCATCACCCCAAAGCTGCAAATCCATCTGCTCTTAAAGGGAAAACTCCAGCTTTGAAGCAAGTTTTCTTCCCAATAAGCTTATGTGAAAAGCTATCCCCTTAACTGCAGAGTGGCTAAATAAGACTATTTTTGGTGCTGCCCAAAATGGTAATAACCACTATGTGCAGAAGCAAACCCATCAGAGGCTGGTTTGGCTTTACAAAGAGAACACAGATCAGTTGAAGGATAGACATGTTACATGGTAATTGAAATCTTTTAATGCTGTAAGCTACATGGTTAGCACATGTTTTTGTACATTTTTTTAATCATTAAGCCATAAAGCTACTGGAAATAGACTAAAGCACATGTATATTCTTTAACATCTAGAAATATCAAACAAACAAAGACAAAATACTTAGTGCTGCCATAACCTTTGCAAGGCAAGAATGTTGCACAGAGGCCATGCTTTTGAAGACAGACAGACTAGTATTCGAGTTCAACTTTCCTCGCCCACTTAACCTGTTTCGAGTACAGGAAGGGAAGCAAGAAGAGGCCAGTGCATAACAGTCAAAGTTACAACTCACAAAGCAAGAAAAATAAAGTCTGACCTGAAAATCAGATCAAACATTATAAAGATTCCTGTGAATCACACAGCAATAGGTTTAGGTGCAGGTTTTTGTTTTGTTTAAAGAGATGGAAGCTTCAGTAATAACATGCCCAAGTAACACCTACAAACCAACATAAAAACCTAGTACTAGTAAGGCTAGTCTTATTTTAGCTTGAGCAGCAAGAATACAGTTTACAGAAGTTTATGATAAGAGTAAGTCTATACACTATACAATTAAGCACTGAAGCTACTTTGTTTTCTGTATGTGCTTGGATACAACATTAGAACACTGCAAACATGCTGTTATTTAACTCACACTCAAAAACATGCTGAGGTTTGGTAGGCATAGGAAAAAAGTGCATCTTGGACACAAGCATGCTCTCTGCTCCAACACAGAGCTGTTAGAATTAGCAACAGCAGATGGGTCCAAAACCTTCCAAGGCACCATATTCTACTCCTAAAGTCTCTGCTTCCTCAAGCTGTGGTGAATCAGCAGCATCTCATCATCAGGGTCTGCTAGCTGTAAGACCATCTACTGTAGCTTCAAATAACTTTTAAGCAAAAACACTCAAAAATAAAAATCAGTGACTTTTACACAGCAGCTGCAAACTCTGGAATGCAGACTTACTAATGCAAAATTTACGGTAACAGCCACCTACAGAAGAATGCTTTGAAAATAGTGCTTTTAATGGTATATATTTATTTGTAAATATATCACACACCACTTATGCATGGAACTTCTTATTCTATAAATGCAATAATCACAGAATAAAATTTGCCTGTCTCTGAAAATTAATAGGCTATTGAGATTCTCTTTCAGGCAAGACTTCTGCACTCTAGATAAGAACATTTTACTCTTGGAGGCAAACAAGAAGTTCTTCCCAAATTTTCAGAGCATTGGTCTTCCAAGAAAAAGGCCACAGAATTATTTGCGTAACCACACAACCACACTCAACAGCAAATCCCGTTCAAACCTCATTTCATGGCACTGGTACCAGAGTTGATTGTTTTGTACAAACCTCTATATTAAAAGCAAGTTTCCAACAAGGTCTATAAATACACATTATTCAGAATTGTTACTATCAAAAGGTTTGGAATTGTGTACACAGAGAGAGTTTTAGAGAACAAGCAAGAGTTTAACCTGTGCTACATTAACACCTCAAGTCAGCTCCCAATCTGCATGCCAGTAAAGTATATTCATGTCCATTTAACTTGAGTAACATACTGTAAATTCACAGACTACTTATTTCAACAAAAAGAGCATCAAACAGCTTCCCCATCCTGAAGCATATTTCTCTTCTTAGTGCCAAAAACTCTTTTTTAGATGTGTGGGGGCAGGGAGTGCAGGACTTATAGCAAGTCAGTGACTTTCATATGAAAAATAACTTAGACAAATCAATAAAGGACAACTGCACAGCAGTTCAAGTCACTGCAATTTAATAGAGATTGAAAGTGACAGACATTAGGAGACAGCACATGCATGTTTAGAGTCACAGCACTGAATGTTTACCAATTTGTTTCAGACAGCTTCTCTCAGTACAGTCACCATCATTTCATTGTTGGCAAATTTGGAGGGGTAGGGTAGTCCACCTTCCTTTCCCTACTGTCATCACCAGTCTGCAGGCTAGGTGACAGGATGAAGGCCTACTGCAGGAAAGTTGACCTACATATTCAGTTCTGAAAAAAAACGACCCCTTGTTCTTAAGGTTTGCTGAAGTAAGACCTACAAAGTTTTTTCTTGTCTTCCAAAAAACATCAGTATCTTTAACAATGTAGGTTACACACAACTATGTCTTAATGAAATGACAGTAAATACAATCTCCTCCACCGCAAGCCCACTGGGAATGTCACATCTGAAATGGTGACACAGAACATCATTCTGTCACCTTTGCTACATCACTAAAGATGGATTGTACATTCCGTTCTCGCTAAGTGTGTCACCACCACTAAGATCCTGGATGCTTTACTTTGCTTCACCAGGAGTAAGAAAGTGAGGGCAGCTTTTATTTGAGGTTCCCCCCTGCTCCTCTTTTAAGACTCCTGAAGTTTATGAATATTTCATTTCTTCTTCTGGCCTTCATGAAAACTGTTGCTAAGATGTTTTCTTATACTTAACCACTTGCCTGGCTGATTATATCAATAACAACTCCAGATGAACACAGTTGTTATACTTTTCTTACTAACTGGAAGGGAGGTCTCCATTTCCAACATTAATTTGATTAACAAAAGGGTTTACACACTTTACTTCCCATACAAGTACGCTACTACTTAAAAGTGACACACTCTGTTGGTTTATCTTGGAAAAAAACAGGTCTATAAACCCCATACAGATCACTAGTTGAGCACGAGGAAGTGGCAAGCCATCCCCTGGTTAGGATTTGGTTGTACTACAGTCCGTTTTCTCTTTTGCCTGCAGGTTCACATTAAGAAAGCCTAGAGAATCAAGTCACTTTCCATAAAAGCAACAAGTCATTAATTTCCTCAGATGAGCGATGCACCTCATTTCAGCAGCAGTCCAGGCTCTTACAGTTCTTTGGCAATAAAGCTGTTGACAATCCCTGTAGCACCTTTCTTCCACTTGCTGTCTTCCCCTTTGCATACTTAGTTCCAGTTTCCATTCATTCTCCAGTCCAATAAAGTATCACAATCTTATGCCTGATAGAGTAAGCCAATCAGTAACCCCACCGGCTTGACATGAGAGCTTAGTTTCTAACACTGCATGTTTTTTCTAGAAGTCACACACTGTGCCTGAACATATGCTGTTGTTTCTCTTTCCTTATGGGGCCATCTGAAACATTCTTCATTCCCCTTCCCAAGATGCTTCCACAGCATCATCATTGCAATTCCCTTTGCCAAGATGACTGCAGTCCTTTAGCAGACTGTACAATGAGGAAATAAGAGTATATGAAACCCATCAATTCTAATGGCTCAAGAAGCAACAGATCAATTCCAAACATGGGTTTATTGTCTGTCAACAAAGACTGGGGACTATAAATAGAGTATCAAAGCGCTATTTTTAACCACTAAGCAGTTATTTTTAAACAAACAAACAAATCCTATGTGCGCTCCTGCGTGCTTCTGTCAATAGCCTTTAATATTAAATATACAAATGTTGAGACAACAAGGCTGTTCAATAGATATTATGGAAGTAAAATACAGAAATACAGAAAATACAGAAAATAAGTATTTTTAGCAGGAAGTACTCTCCAAACCCAAAATTTTTTCTGAACCATTAACAGATTACTTACTTTCAGATTTTTGCAACTCTTCATGAGATATTTTACATCATAGATGACAGGGAAAAACAATCGTAGTATCTCAAAGAAGTCCAGCTCTTCTTCGGGTAAATTAGAATTTGTCAGGATTTTGATTAGATAGCCAAAGTCATATCCACTGCAAATTAAAAACAAAAACAATGTAAGGAATAACTTAGAAGCATTCTTCTCACTTCCTGTATCAAGAGTTTGTTACACATTGACAGGACATTTTGCTTAATTTCAATGCAAATGACTCTTAGAAAAGACTAAGCCTCAGTGTAAATGGCCCCATTGCAGCTTTCAGGGAAGACATTTCAATTTAGTCTCAATAAGGCCAAGTGAAGAAGCAAAACCAGATCTGCCTAGAGGAGCTTCTCCAAATCCTGAAACAAGGTTTCATCTGAAAACAAGAACTTAAACTAAAAAGACTCCTAGCTGGTTCCTTTGACAGAGACTGGAGTTTCTCACTACAAACTGAGTGAGACAGAGATACCTGTACAGTTCTTCAGTTCCAAAGGCTTCCCAAGTTTCCAGAGTTGAACACCTGTTTATGCCCAAAGGCAAGTTTCACCCTCAGCAATGAAGAAGAGCAGACTGTCTTTCAACTTTCCCAATTAAATCAGCACACAGACAACTGAAAACTTTAACATTTTGGATACTACTACACCTTTTGGAAGCAAGGACAGAGTAAGCTGAAAAATTATGTATGTGTGCATGTAAGTCAGCAGAAGGCAGTAAGGTAACTGAGCAGTACAGGTTTGGCAGAAGTAACTGAGGTATTGTATGTAATTGTGTGTCTAGTGAAGAGAAGAGTTTGGAAAGACTTCCTTCTCAGTACCTTGATTGAAGAAAGAGGACATAGCAAAGAGGTTTGGCAGTAAAAGGGGAAATCATGTACTTTTACAAAGAGCTATGAGAGGAAACAAAAGGTTTAAAGCATAAGACAGACAGATGTCAGGTATTAAGCACCACAACAAAAAGCAGTGATGACTAGTTGTCCTTTTCCCTAGGAAAGCAGATTATCTGATCCATTCTGATCCCTTGTACTTGCAGGATTGCTCATACACGTACACACTGGACTAGATGGAGAACTGAGACGTTATCTTCTTTGTTACTAAGTCTGCATTGAACAAAATCAGTTCCTAGACTTCACTGATGTGCAATTTTAAAGGTGTCTGTACTAACAAAGAAGAGGAGAACACACAGCAGGGCTGCGTCTGTTGAAGGCTACATCAGTTTTGCTGCTTAAGGAACCTTAGCTTATAGCCGAGAGACAATTCAAGTGAACAAGCAGCCACCACAGACTCCAAATTCCCAGTTTAAGACTTTGTGTTTGTTCTTGGTTACATGAGGATGACACTCAAAACCTGGAATTTGGCAACTTGGTAAACATTGACTTAGATCTTTAACTGAGAGATGAGCAATACAGAAGATATATCAGTTAAAAGCACTGTACTGCTGATCCTGTGGATATTTAGCATCCACAAAGACTAGTGACTTCTAACGCAGTCTCAAGGCTTCACTTACATACTCAATGTAAAGAGGCTTGCTTTTTGTACCTTTTGTATATGATGGGGTTTTCTACATCATCTTTATCTTATGCATTTCTAGACAGAGAGTAGAAAATCTTGAACATACTAGGAATGAATGGACCGTTTGCTGAAAGTCCATTACTACAAGATATACAAAAGGTACGGGCTACTGCAGCTCTCCTGTGGGGGTTTCCAGTGCTCTTAACAGGAATTTTGTGTTGAACGAATCCTGTGCTGCATCTGGTGCTTTGAAGCTGTGCTGGCAGCACTCCAACCTCCACAGCAGCAGCCACTGGCCAGGGAGCAAAGGAGCCAAAGATAAAGAAGGATTTCAGCCGAGTCTTACAAAGTAAAAACCTGTAGTAGACTTAGCAAAACAGTAGCTTGGCCACTTAATTTTATTAGATCACCTATGAGGGAGAAAAAAAAAAAAGTTTTAAAAAATGGTGGGGAAGGCTTTATGAGTATAAAGCCCTCTACAGAACAAGAAAGTAAAAAAGCCACATTAGCAAAAAAAGCTGTTCAGAAAAATGCAAAAAAGACTGTTCAGGATTAAGGACCCTTATTCCTCTACAGATTAGTGATCTTATTAACCCACTGAATTCCTGACATCTGCCATACTTGTGGCTCAAATATAACAGCCATATAAAAACTTGCAAAGTGAAGAAAACTGTATTTGCCCCTCTCTTCCTCAAAATAAGTCTGTTTGTAACTCCCTTCTTCTTCAAAAAAAATTATGCATGACTGAATTTCTAGAACACAGATGCTCTTGAACACTTCCAATTTCTATTAAGAAGGAAGTACTGTAAGAAAAGTCAAGATTTATTTACTATTTGTATTGAGAAGGAGCAGGTTATCATAAAATTCTTCATTGAAATTGCAGATTAATTATATATATTTTTTTTCCACTGGAGATTCTAGCAGATTCTTTCATTCTAGGATCCTCATGAAGAAAAAGGGAACAGGATATCTGACCAGGGGATTTAAGAAGCATGATCACCCTTCCATTGCATGACAGCATTCAGCCCAATACTTGGTCCTGGATCCTAAGCATGGGTTAGTTTTAGTCAACTCAATCAAATGATTTTACACACTCATTAAGTTCCAGCTGCTTACTCTTAGTCCCACCGTGCTTCTAGCAGTCATCACAAACCACACTTTACTAATCACAATGCAGTATCAGGACACTTTATATAATCTTTTTAGCATACTTTGGAGGGGTAACATGCTCCAGTGACCCAAGCTCACACAGACATAAGAACCATCACTCCAATTCAAGACTAAGATATATATATTTCAAAAATTTTTGAGTGGCCACAGCTGAATGCTAACAGAAGGCTAAGAAAGTCCTCAGTGAGCAATGATGCAATTAAAAAAAAATTTTCTTCTAATCCTCCGATGGGTAATTAGTGGTTGGTTTATACCCTAAAGCACACAGCCTTCCTTTCCTTAAAAAGCTTTCACCATTTTTAATATAATCACCTAAAGTTACTAAATGCAGTTAGCCACAATCCCTGGAGATATACAGCAACATAAGCACTCTTACAATCTTTTTTTTTTTTTCTTTTTTTCACTGAACATAGGCTGTAGACAACAAGACCACAGAAAAGATCAAATCAATTAACAATGAACTCTATTTCAGAGACTGTTGGTGTTTGAGTAAACCAAAACCTGACAGGGCTGAGAAAGCTTTACTTTGTGTTATAACTGGCTAACAGAAACGAGCCAACAGATTAAATTTTACTAAAGTAAGTTACACACAATGATTACTAAAATACAATAGCTTGGAACTTTCCAGCTTCCCCAAAACATCTGGGTTAGGAGGCACGATTGCACAGAGCCCCCAAAGATAGATTGAGGAGGTTGCACACAGGTAGACACTTAAAGCTTCAGCAGATCACTCAGCTGAACATCCACAAAAACAGCGTTTGAGCTGTTCCGTTTTACAGCTTGTTAAACTGTCAAGCACCCACATCTCCCTTGACTGACAAGAATCAGAAATTCAGGGCTTCCCCCTCCTCTCTCATCAACTCAAATACTCTCTAACACACGCACACATGCAAGATTTGATGGAGTTGCTTATGAAGTTGCAGTATACAAGAATCAGTGAAAGTGCAAATGTTCCTTCACTCGTGCCTGGCAGAACTGCAGGTCCACAGATTTGCCAACAGGTCAGAGTGCCAAGGCAGCTAAATCAAATGCAGAGATAAAAATCATGTAAAGAAAAATCTCTGAGAAGCTAAGAGCTTCAAAATAAACTATGCGAGAGTTAAAGAAAGCATTTTAAGGAAAAAGAAGCAACAGCACAGTCAGCAGCTATCAAGCACAGCTCTTTCAGTAGTCAAAGAACTACTGCATGGAGAGCCTAAACGGAACAAATATTCAACTGAGCTGTCCCCCTGTTTGAGTTTCCACTGACAGAACGTAATCACAACCAACCTAAGATATATTTAGAAACAGCTGTTTACTCTTCTTTGTGGCACATTTTATGTGACCCCTGTTCATTTATAGCTTTGTGCAATCTTAGCTTCCTCAGAACTTCACCCACTACTCCAGGGTTTTGTGCTCAAGATAACATCAACATGCTCTGTGAAGCACAAAAGCCTTTAAACACCCTCTGACTCAAGTAGAGTTGTGGATAACCAGTGTTTGACAAATACGTGCTGGAATAGCTGTCTTCAGAGGATTTCTAAAGACATTTTCAGTGAAGTACACAACAGAAACTCATTTTAGCACAGATGAAACTGAACCTTAGTAAAGGCATTCCAAAAATCCTTCATAACCTACACTAGTACAAATGGCATTATTGCACATAGTTTGCATTACATGTTGACCAGCATATTAGTCAGGAACCACACACAATCAATATAATTATGCTTTAAAAAGAATACTTCGTATAGAAATTGCTTGGGTATTCTTTTGCTAGGATAGCTTACACTGGGCCCTTGAAGTTAGAAGGCAATATCAGAAAAACGCCATTTCCTAGTTGCTTTTACAAGACAGCGTCTGTTGATGCACTAGTTACATGCATAATATGCCTCCCCTCCCCTTCTCCTGAACCATCCAAGTTATTCTACTGTAGTCAAGTGTAAATCACAAATATGTATATAAGGGCCCATAATAATGGGTTTAAGAAGCTGAAAGAAATTTAATTCACTAATTCAGTCTTCGCAGTTACGTTGACACAGTTCATGGCATTCTTATTCTAGTATTTTTCCCAAAGGTGCTACCCAAGTAGCAAGATTATTTTGGAGTCATACTGTGAGTCGAGACAGCTGCAAGTGGAAGATATAGGCAGATTAGGTGACAAGTGTAATCAGAGTATCCTCTTTTTTTTTAACTGTCTTTTCTCCCCCACTCTGGCTTTTTGGAAAGACAGTCTAACACTTGCTTTCTACAAAGCAAGTCAAAATCACGAGTTCTGCAACACGCTTTTATATGTAACTTTCTACTACTGTTTTATACTCCTTGCTGAAGAAATCCTTAATTTTTAAGGTGTAATCCTTCTGTAATTTGATGTGCCTTTCTTTCCTCCAACCTCCCCTCTAAGATTTAATACTTACGCATAAATAAGTCAAAGTTTTTCTGTTTGAGGTTTTGTTTTTGTTTTGTTTTGGGTTTTTTTTGGGGGGGAGAGTTATGTTTGTTTTTGTTGTTGTTGTTTTCTTCTCTAATTTCATTATCTACATACTACCACCAACATAGCACATGCAATAAACAAAAATAAAGCTGTAAAGAAACTACTAGTCTCAGCTAAAACATTTGCTGTACCTTTTTTGACTTGCTTAGCAGCCAGAATTTAAGATGTCAGTTTGGTGGCATTACACAGCAATAAGCCTATAAAGCCCCCATTGCTTCCAAAAAGTGCAAATTATCTCTGGCATGTAGTTGACTATACAATGAGTATGGCATAAATTTTAAAGTGTTAAATCTTATTAACACCAGAATCTCTTTCATATCTTGACAGATTCATAAAGATTTAGCATCCACATTTCTATTTCATTTGGAAGATGAGTTCCTGCTATGGCATAAAAAGTAAAATATATTGATTACTGCAGCTAGAAATAAGGCTCATCAGGGTTCTCCTTCCAAGATGAGTAAAGCTTAGCTGCCAAAGAGATTTAAAACAAATTTAAGAGTGCTTTATAAAACTCCTCACTGATAATTCTACAGCCTTTCCCATGGGCCAAACAACATTAGCTCAAGAATTGCTTAGGAATAGTTTGCTTTTACACTATTGTTACAATTATTACTTGCATGCGTGATTTCAAGAGATAACAATGCCACCTGCTGGCTTAGGAGTTCCATTTTTTTTTTTCTGGTTTACAGTTTTCTGGTTACAGTGTAAACACTAAAAATAAAACACCAGCACCACCCTGTACACTCTGTTCTTCTGAAAAAGAATGGCACTATAGATATTACAGCAGAAATAGTTTTTTAAGACTTACTGACAAGATGTGTGCTATATATACTATAAGATGTATACCACTTAACACAAGATGTGAAATCCAAGGTCTAGAAGTCAATAAACAAAATCAAAAACTCAAATACTTCACTGCAGAATTTACCTGTGAAAGGAAAGCCACTTGACTCCTTCACACAGTACAACTCCTGATGTCATAAGCAGTTCTGCAAAGTACTGTGTCTCAATTCCTTCTTCCTCATGCTTTTTAAACTGGATACCAGATGTCGTCAACAGTTCAATGGAGTCCTGGGCATACATATCTTCTCTAAAAAGAGAGAGGAAGCAAGCTTTCAAAACCTACAAACCTTGGTGATCAAAAACCTAGTAACGTGGGATTTTTTTTTGTATTCATTAACAAACTTAACTTTGTTTGGTGTTAATTACCATTTCTCATAGCTTTTGTTAACCTTCACTAGCATTTCATCATTCTCAGTACCTCCATTCATGCCTCCTTCAAAAAAAAACACCTAGTTCCTGCTGCTCTTCTAATTATCTAGAACTCCCCCCTTTTGCAAATCTACAGAGGAAAGTGAATGTATGAATACAAGTATATTCTAAATAAGATTAATTACTTAAACTGTGACAAATTGAATAGTTGGAAACACTAATATCTGTTACATTATGGAATTAAGAACAGTAGGCTCCAGATCGTAGTGCTGCTGTAAGTTCTGTATATAGTATTTGCCACACATTTCTTGAGATTTAAGCTTATGTAAATGTTTAGACATACGCTTCAAAACTTCCTACTCACTACAATTGAAAATACATTCTCCAACTAGTCGATCCTTAAAAATCAGATAACCAACCATTTTCTTTCTATATGACCAACTTCAAGTTGTCTTTAAGAGCCATATTTTGAACATAAAATGTAATGGGAGAAGAAAAAAAAAAAATCCATGCCTTGCCTGAACCCCTTTTATCCCTGTGTTTATTCTCTTCACTGCTAAAATTTCATAAAATCATAAGTATTTTCTCATTAAATGGATAAGGCTTTTTTTCTGAAGTAGAATATCACCATAACAAAGACATAGAACAGTCAACTGAAAATAAAAATCAAATGTGGCTCTAATCGTATTCTACAAAGTGTCTTCAGTGTATAGTTTTCAATTTTCAACCAAAACACAAAAATAAAAGACAACCAATATATCAAACGCGACTGCTAGATTCAGTCATAGCCTTATATTCCTTATTCCCAATAGCACGTCATCATTCATCAGAACGTACAGATACATTCTCAAGATGTGTTGTATCTTTTTTCCTTCTTCCCACAGCTGCTCATTAGTACTCCAGCTTTAAGGCATCAATTTGCCAACACCTGTCCATTTCCATAGCACATTAAAGAACGCATCCAAAACAAACATGCCCATTTTGCAAAAAGTTTTAATTCTAGCTTGTTGCTCTGCACTAATCAGGTGGATAGTTAGCTTAGAGAAATATTTATGCTCTTTAAAAGCACACTGTAACAAGATCTGGCTGGAACCACACACAAAAAAAAAATTACCTTCTAGGAACAGCCAACAGCTGTTTTGCTTTAGGAGCAGAACACTTGGCACAGTGCCACTTCCCAAAAGGAAGTTTAGAAACAGACAAAAATAAGTCCTTTCTCCACCCCGTAGGAAAAAAATATTTGTGTTTCATGCAACACTTACTTAGCTCACTTTTTTGTATAAAATTCCCCCCCAGTCAACTATTAACAAGTTAGCTAAGTGACTACCTAGATCTTGGCTTACTAAGCTGTCTTATCTATGCAATATCTAGCACAAATGGATGGAAAACTACTTTTGTTTTCAGATGTTTGACATTAAGTAGACTATGAAGCTCAGAAAATGAATAAAACATAACACAGGTTCTTCTCAGATCACAGTTTGGAAGCTATTAACTCATTCCTCCTCCTCTTTCTCTCATACTTAGCGGGATTAGTCTATTCTTCTATAAAGACAATGGATAACTTCCACCCTGCACTTACGTGACTGGCTAAGTTTAGAGGTACCAAAATATCAAATCTGCCCTTCTTTTGCTTTCATGAGGTGCTTCAAACTAAACAGAGCATGTCACTCCTCAGACTAAACTGATTAGTGACAAGCCACAGCACTGCTTGTTTAGAAAAGTAGAAAGATCATGAAAGACAGCAGCAGTTTTTTCTTTGTAAGAACCCTGATTACTTTGAAAACAAGTCTCTATCTGCAGAAAAAAGGTCTTTTCTCCAGACCTTCTTTGTAGGCTGCAGTTTTAATTCGCATATATTAAGTTTTCCAGTTATCAGCTTGTAACACAACTGAAAAAACAACAACAAAACCACAACAAAACAACAACAAAAACAAACAAATAAACAAAAAAACACCAACCCACAAAACAAACAAACACACAAAAAAACCCAAACAAAACACACCATTAAAAAAAAAAAAAAAAAAAACACAAACAACACCCCTCCCCCCCGGCCAAAAAAAACCCCACACCACACCAAAACAAATAAACCAACCAACCCCACAAGCCTACAACACGTGTAAGTTTGATAAGTGTTTGCACCAATACTCAATTCAAGCCATACAAGAGCCTATCAAACCAATTATGTTTACTTCAAGAAAAAAAATTCAGGAGGCTAGTCACCTTATCAACTACCTGCTAAAGATATAATTAGAACTCTACATTAAGTATCTTATCACACTGGAAAAGGAAAGTACATAATACAATTCCAACAGATAATAAAAATTGGCATGCTTTTAACCAGCACCTCATACGAGATAACACAGAACAAAAACCTCCACAGGAGTTACGCTCTAGAATCAGTAATCCTTTTCAACTTATTATAAAAGAAAATTCAGATACAGTATCTTAATACAATAAGTTGCTTTCGAAGCACAAGAAAAGCTGCTACAGTACTAAAAAGATGACAGAATTTTATCTATAACATTATCTAGAACCTGTTGTGAGCATTTTAACCAGAATAATATTTTTTAAAGAGGACAGAGCACAATTGCTTTAGACTTGCTAATAGCATCTATCATAATTCTCTCGGTCACTTCGGTAACTTTACAATTTTTTCTTCATGTTCATATTTTCCATTAAAAATTTGCAAAGAAACAACATGAGACTTCTCACTTAACTAGTAAGAGTTAATCCAAGCTTAGATAAAAGCACGTTGAAATGCTAGATATGAAAATGCAGGGCTAACTCTTGCAATAAGCATAAACGCATCTTTTTAGAACTTTTCTTGGAATTGCTTAGCATTTTTGACCAGATTACCAACAGTAAGACAGACTGCACAGAAGTGAGGGAAAAAAAGCACACGTCTAGCCAACAACAGTTTTCCTCACTGTAAAGCATCTACAGTATTCCCACCACACACATAACAAGACTTGCTGTTACAGCTTTCACAACCTATAACACATTTTCAATAACAGTAAGTCAGCAACATACATTTATTAGTACAGACATTTAACACTTACGTTAAATTAAATTTAAAATTAAATTGCCAAGTTGAAGTTCCTGGAGGGTATTCTCCTTGCTCATTCATAAACGTCAGTCCTAGTTGAATTATTTTTAGCAAGTCTACATTGCAGCGTAGTAACTGGTACTGATAGTCTGCATTGCTTCTGAATTCTCCAATAGGCCTTGCAACTACGCCTGGAAATTCTGTATCCTGTAAGAACAGTATTAAAACTTCAACAAAAGGCATCCAGAAAAAATTTACATCACTCATTCTTCAAAAAACATATTTCAAGCATCTAACAGTTTAATAACTGAAGAGTACTGTAAGTTTAGCTTTTAAAAGGTAATAGATTAGGATCCTAATGTTTGTACACCATTAATTCAACATTTAGAATCCATTATGCTTTCAATGAAAATGGATGAACAATTTTATAGCTTTAACTTACTGACAAATCATGTTTTTTGCAGTAACTTGCTAGATAAAGATCAAGTGCCCACTTACCATAGCTACATAGTTATACTTCCGTATAACCTGACGAATTTTTTTCATCTCTTCATCCAAGTTACAAGCCCAAACTTCACAGATTCTTTGGCTATGGTCTACAGTAGCTGCTGGCATAGTGGGGTGCTTTAGAGACCATACATCAAAAGCTACACTTGACTGAGGAGCAGTTTCATAAAGATGACTTCAATTACTTATATTTTTAAACCTAAAAGACAAAGAAAGTATGAAGTATAAGTTTTTATTCTTCACGTATCTGAAAAAAAAATGTTTAAACACCAGGATCAAGCTTTATTCTTTGGAATTCCATAAAAGAAGCACAACATAACCGCCAAAAACATGTGAATTTCAGCTATTTGAGTTTAGATTACTATTCAAAACTAAAACCCCATTATTCTGTTCGTAACTTTCTTGCACAAAGCCAGAGAAACTGGGGAGGGACACTAGTTCGACAACAGATATGGTAATTCAGCGTTATTCCTCCATGGTTTAGAAGCTACATTCCTGGGGACACCACGGCTGCGTGCAACACGAAACGAAGCGGCAAAGTGACTCTGAGCCTTACGCCAAACCCGGGGACACTGCGGCCGACAGAGAGCCGCCCAGGCAGGCAATCTCCTTCGGCAGGAGAAGTTTTTTTCAGCTCGTACGGGCCGCGCTAAGCGGAGGAGCGGCGCGAAGGGACTAAAGCGCGGTCCGACAGGCTTGGACCCGCGCCCCGGCTGGGTTTCCGGGCGCCCTCTTACCCGTACCAGGCCCTGGAAACAGCCCAAGGAGCCGCAGAGCCCGCCCGGCGAGCAGCACCCCTCGGCGGGTGCGATCGGGAAGGGGCCGCCGCGGTTACTCCCCGCCCCGGCCGACCCAGCGCAGGGCGCTCCCGGGCCCGCCTCCGGCGGCAGCCGCGCAGCCCGCGAAAACTGCACCCACCGCCAGCAGCCGTCAGGATTGCCGTTAAGGTCGCGGGCCCGCCAAGGGGCTGCCGCGGGCCCGAGCGGCGCACAGCCAGACCGAGGGGAGAGGCTCTGGGCTCCCTGCCCCCGTCCGGCTCGCCGCGGCCGCCGCGCCCGCGCCCCCGCCCCTCGCTCGCTCGCTCACTCACTCACTCACGCTGCCGGGCGGGCCGGGCCGGGCAGGGCCGCGGCGGGTCTGGCGAGGTCCCGCGGCGGCCCCGACGCCCCAGAACCGCCAGTCGCCGCACGAGACGCAGGAAGCGCTGCCCCCGCCGCACAAAGCCATTACATCATCGCCGCGCGCTGCGGCCTTTCCCCCCTCACCTCTGACCGACGGCGGGGGCGCCAATCGCCGGCCGGGCCACCCCTCCTTCGCCCCGCCCCGTCTCCTGTCGGCCGGGCGCGCCACTCCTTCCTCCGCTCTCCCACGGCACACGTCACGGGCGCGTGGCGGTGACGAAGCCTGCGTGTCGCCGTGGGGGCGGGGCGCTGCCGCTCGGCCGCGGGGCGGGCGGAGGCGGTGCCGCCGCGCGCATGCGTGAGGGCGCGAGGCCGGGGTGCGGAGCCGCCGGTGCCCCGCGCCCGCCGGGCGCTGCCGCGGGAGGATGAACTGGCTGTTCCCCCTCGCCAAGAGCGGCGGCTCCGGCTCGCCCGCCGCGCCGCTGCCCGCCCGCACCAGCCTCCAGCAGCAGAAGCAGCGGCAGATCGAGTCCCTGCGCGGCGCCCACGCCTCGTGAGTGGCCGCGGCTGGGCCTGGGGCGGGGGAGGGGGGCGGCCCGTGCCGCCTGACGCGGGACCGGCGCCGCCCGGAGCCCCGGTTGGGGCCGCGCCTCGGGACGTGGCGTGTGTCCCCGCACGCACACCCAGGGACGTGATTGCGCCCCGTCCGCTCCCGGTGCGGCCCGGCTGCAGCCCAGGCCGGGCGGGAGCGGCCCCGGGGCAGGGGCGCGGGTGCGCGGCTGGAGGACAGCGGGGAGCAGGCCCGCGGAGGGGAGAAACCCGTGTGGGCGGCGCGGCGGGAGGCTGCACCTGGGAACCGAAAGCGAGATTTGCTGCCGGGGGGGCGGGGCGTTCCCGGTGGCCGGGTGTTTGTCCGTGTGGCCTGCCCGGGCCATTGGGCGAGATTGCCGTGCCGGAAAGTCAGCTAAACGATGTAATGGGTTTTAAGGTCTAGGAGGAGCTAGGGGTTGCGTGTGCTGGAATAAAGTGGTTGTAGGAGCATATTTCTTTAAAAGTTAAGAATAAGACGTACGGTATGAAGGAGCCATGTCTCTCTTGTTAGCAGTAGCAGGCCTACTGGCTTTACATACTGTTTTTCTGAGGCATAGTGCTAACTTGCTGATAACTGACAGTTCCTCAGTAACTTGTTTAGGTGCTCACTGGAGGCAGGTGTTTTTTTTCCTGTTCAACAACCACACTTTTTAGAGCTAAACACTTTCCTTTATCCTGTGATACTCTAGCTTTTCAGTATGCTGATCAGTTTTGCCTGTTCATCTTTTAAAAGGAGATCCACACTTTATATATTTCAAGTTATATTTTCTGTGAACATGTAGGCATTCATTCTTCCCAGGATGTCTGTTGAAGTAGAATGACAGAAGCCTCCAAAAGTGATCCAGACAAAATATAATATTTTCAGTTATGTCAGACTGAGGCTTGGAGTGGAAGAGGAACTGATTTTATTTCTAAGTTTGATAACTGGAGTTCACTCGCTACCCTAATGTTTTGAATTATCACACAGTAGACATAAGTATGACAGCATTACTAAGTACTGTTGCTTGCTTAAACTTTAATCTGCTCAGAGCCATTTTCGCAAATGTTTTTGAAGGATGGATTACTTTACTAAGGAGCTGTCTCCATGAGTATGCGGCAGCTTATCTAACTAGAAGTTTTTGTTGGACTGGCCTTACTTAGCCTTTTATTTCTACCATTTTTTTCTCTACTAGGGAGGTGAGCTTACCCCAAGTTAAGTCCTCAGAAAAGGTGATTGGTTTTTGTCAAGGTCAGCTCACTGAACTGTTTTACTACCTGCTGTGCAGGCACCACTTCAAGTATATGCAGAGAGGGAAGGGGCAGTGCAGGCAGGAATGGAGATAAGAAGTGGGGAGGTGGTAGCTGATCAAATGTAACTTTCAACAATGTGAACTGGCCTGCCTGATCTCTCTTGAGGATAGGTGTAAAAAAAAAAAGGTGAATGAAGGAGTGCATTCTGGCAAAGCATAACGTTTTCATAATGGATTCTTATTACCAAATAAATCTGAATAACTCTGCCTTGAATTCTGTGCTTCTAAAAAAAGTGTTTGTAGTTGGTGGAAGTTGTGAAAAGGGTTTTTTTTTGGGGGGGGGGGGAGGGGCAGGTAGGACTAGTGTGCTTGCTTGTGGACTCCACACCAGCACAAATCTTTAGGACAGGAATACACAGGAAGCATTGCAACAACATTGTTTCCTAGGCCATAATTAAATGAATGCTGTTCTAATGTGTTTGGGGTTTTTTGTCTGATCAGTATATTTTATTGTTCGTTTATGCATATCCCAGTTGCTCCTTCCTGAAATACTCAAAATTCTGTGCATGGTGTGGTTTCCAAAGTTATGTAAGTTTGGTTGGTCTTCGTAGGTAATAAAAGCCCAGGTATATGTGATCTTAATTTCATTGCAGTAGTTAGTCTTCCTGTTCAGGATCCCTCACAAGTTGGGAGCTTGAAATAAAGTTTTTATGTTTAAAAAACAGTTTTCTTACATTTGCTGTTGTTCTAGACAAAGTTAAGAACATGCCATTTTTCCAGCGTACCCATTCCCAATTGGGGAAGGGACAACTAAGTTTATTGGTTCAAGGTTTTGCCCAAAGGAGGTTATAACAGTTTGGATACCTCAGTGAGATTCTGGATTTCTTGTTTCTCTCTCTCTGTTGTCCTCTTCCTCCACAGCTCCTATAGGTTGTGCGTGTCAGTAGAATATAATTATATACCCTTCTCAGAAGGATTTTGTAGCAGGCTATTAAAATGAGTGACAGATGATTACAGGGCAGGAATGTGCATGAGAGATTCCAAGGAGAATCCTTCAGTTAAGAATGAGGAGGTGGTGATTTCATTTTGTTTTAAAGCACTAAATTGACTTGAGTTCTCTGGTGCTGAGGATGCCCGAGAGTTTCTTCAAACACTGTGTGATTTCACAGCAATAGAACAGATTCTGAGTTGTCTGCGAGAGGAATAAGGCTGCACTGCAGAAAGCAAGATGTGTAGCAAGATTTGTGTCTTAGTCCGTTTATTGCTGAAATTCTGAAAGCTAAAGTTTTAAATTCTGTATGCAAATAATGCTTTGGAGGGATACAAAACACTCCTAGCAGTACATCTAACACACATTTGCAGGTAATATGTTTTGGGTGTTTTTGAGGAAGTAATTGTCCAGAGTATGCCTGGTGATGGATGGATGGATGAAGGGACATTTCTGAAGCTGGGTACAGAGAGGCTTTCTGGGAACACCCAGTGCCATTATTCCCAATTGGAGCTGTGTTCCCGCCCTTTATAAGGGAGCCTTAGAGGGATGAGGGAGAAGAATATTCTTAACAAGGTGCAGGCAGGAAAAGTACTTGGAAGAGGAACTAGTCTGCTTTTCAAGTGTGTTTTGATTGAGGCATTATAAGATGAAGACTATTTTCTGCCCTGCTTTCTCTCCCAGTCCCAGCTTAGGTATGTTCATTTTGTCTGGAAATTCTGCTTCTGAGCTAAGTCTTCTACTCCTCCTCTTTCTCCACATTCTTTATGATGCCATCTTTCGAAACTGTCTTGCTGTGCATACAGATTGCAGAGTGCTTTGAGTGTTGAAATCAACTTCCTGTTAAAGCAGCTGATTGAAAGATGTTTCTCAAGAACTTACCTGTTACAAGAGGAGCAAATTTGGATTCAGGCACACTGGATTTCATTAGATACACGTTTCTTCACTCAATGCTTTTGGAGGTGTCTGTGTCTTGAGTGTCACTGGATTACACAGCTTTACATTCTTGCAAGTAGCTCTTCTCCAGATATTCTTGAAAATATCTGTGCAAGTGCATAGAACTTGGTCCACGTGGAAAAAAACAACTGTTAAATAGTAAGCTAATCTATTAAGGAAGATCTAGTGTAATGTATATTTTAAATACTGATCTGTAGGCAGTGTTGCAGAGCAATACTTGTGAACCAGGTGTAGTATAGCGCCTTGGCAAAGTAAATCGTTTATCAGATAAAATCAGTATATAAAAAAATTGCTGATATTGTGTCTTAAGTTAAGCCAGTAAGTAGAGAAAAATAAGTTGAGATCGTTGTCAAATCAGTCGGTAGCACAATTTTTCTGCCTTTATTTCCATTGCTTGTGATCATGTATGAGGTTTTAAAGTTGAATCTAATATTTTTTACATTAATCTTGGTATTCAGTATAGCATTCTGAAGCATATTGACTCACTCCAGCACTTTAAATTTTATTCTTACAAGGCTTGTCAATGCTAAACTAAATACAAAAGTCTGAGGTCATGCCTTTTTTTTTAGACTTTAGAGTGTTATATTGACTATGAATTGGATATTAACAATTTCTTCTTTGACAGCATTACAGAAATTCAGAAAGATGTGGAATATCGACTGCCGTTCACTGTAAACAACTTGACAATTAATATTAACATGTAAGTAGAGTGAGATATCTCTACGCACATCTTGAAAATAAAAAGTGTTCGCGGAAAAAAGTAGTAATAGAACATAAATGGCTCCCAATTCATAACTAATTTCAGGAACTATAACCTTCGCATGCACAAATCTTGCATTAGTAGTTGTGCTGATATGAGTGAAAGTAGTTCTGTACAAGATGCAGATGCTCAGCTGACAGCAAAACTATATTTTGCTGTGCTCAGCTCCTAAGATATCTGTGTGGTTTTAGTTGAAGGTAAATAGGAGAAAACACTTGAGGGTTTCTGATGACTTTGAATCCCCTGCAGACGAAAAAATAAACTTAACTAGTAATTTATTAATCTGCTGTAATTCCTTGTACTAACTCTTACCCCAGTGAAGCTTCTGGATCATAACTTGAGTGATTTATTGTAACTTTTCGTATGCGCTTACTTTGAGGAGTGCTTTTGCTCTCGCAAATATTGGTGATATTCTGTGTACAAGTTTTCTATTGCTTTAGCCTGATAACTTGCCTTTCTTGCAGGTTACACTACATTGTCTTTGTAGTAATAGCATTTGTATTAGAAAATATTCTTGTTATGCTACAGTTTTTTCTTTATTCCTGGACATAATTGCTTCATTGTTATACTACAGTTTTGCCCACTAAATGCTCTCTTCAATTCTGTGGAAGTCTAGTATTCTAATCTGTCTGACTTCTAATTTTGTAACTGATAATCCTCTTGTATGCTTCACTCTGTATTTCTCCATAACTCTTCTCATAGAAAAGTAAGTTTATGTACTTAATAGTACTTTTTCTCTGCGTAAGAAGGCTTCTTATGCAAACTTTATGATATGTAGCTGTAGTAATGATGGTTCTTGTATTTGCAGCTTGCTTCCACCTCAGTTTCCTCAGGAAAAACCGGTCATCAGTGTTTTTCCACCTGTGAGACATCATTTAGTGGACAAGCAGGGAGTATATGTGACCAGTCCGTTAATAAGTAATGTATGTATAATTTTTAGCTTCCTATATATCTACTGTTGATAGCAATTTTAATACATGTCATACTATATTATTGCTAATACTTCTGGTAATAAAAAGCAGGGATCTGGAAACAAAAATTCACTGGTGTTCAGTATACGACTAATTTTTTTTAACTGCTACCATTACTGAGTTTGGTATTCCATTTATCTAAAATTATTTTAAATTATGATGGCTTAGAAAGTTCCTTTCACTTTTATTCTAAGTACCGATAGCACAGTTCTTGTTTCTCTACAGCTATTCCAATTAAGAGAGAAGGATTCTTTAAGATTGTTCTGTAACATAGTTCTTTTTATTGTAATCCTGTTAAAAAGTTGTAAAGGTTTTAGCTCTAATATGCAGGATTTTAATATGCTGGGGTTTGGGTGGTTTTGTTTTGTTTTCTCTGCCAACAAGGATGTGGTAGGGGTTTTTTTGTTTGTAGAGTGGTGTTATGACTTTTTTAGAATGCAATTAGTGATGCTTTTTTTCTCAGACTTAAATCTTGATTTTTTTTTTTCTCTTTTTTTTTGGCCCCCAATGTAACTTGGTAACTAAGGTGGATTTTTTTTGTTTTTCATCAGAAATGTTATACTTCATTGATTCTCCATTGTTAATGGAACATATAAAATGCTTGTAGTTTCTGTTCAGTTTTGGGTATCTTTATAACTTTATTTGGAGCTTGTGTAAGTACAGTTTACATTAGCTGATATGTCTCTGAAATAGCTTACAGCACTGTTATGTTGATATAATACATAGTCAAATTCAGCGTGTTTTGAAACTGTTGGAATCCAGGAATAATTTTTCTCCTACATCTTGCTGCTTTAAGTTTTTTGAGTTTTTGTTTTGTTTTTATCAGTTTACAATGCACTCAGATCTTGGAAAAATCATTCAAAGTTTACTGGATGAGTTTTGGAAGAATCCTCCAGTTCTGGCTCCTAGCTCAACATCGTTTCCATAGTAAGTATCTATTAACATAATGAATGGAGTTATGTGTATTAACTTACATTTTTTAAAAAGAGATAAAACCAAATATTAGGAGGGCAGAAACAGGAGTAATGTAGCGGATGACTTGGGAGACATAGATTTCCCACACTTGCACAATTTCGTGCTTGATGGCATGATTGTTTTGACAAGAAACACTAGGATTCTTCAGAGTTACTGTATCAACATGCTGATATAACTTCTATTTTGTTGAAAAAGAATAAATATTTACGTTATCAGGTGAAATCTTGAATTTGCTATACATCATGATTTGAGCGGTCATGTTTCCTTATATTCTGTTCATGATCTCCCAGGCTTAGAAGCAGCTTCTCTTGCACAGTTGTGCAACAGAAATTGTGCAATTTAAATAATTGTATTAAATATGCAAAAGTGGTCTGAGACATTACAGCTTTATCAGTACAACTATGGTTCTTGTGGCTGACAATACTGGGTTTAGATGCAGCTGCAGTTGGGAATTTAAAAAAAAATCACTCATATTCTTTAGAAGTAGTTATGTGTGTGTTGCTCAAGCTCTTACATGCTATACTATTAGTAACAATTAATGTGTGACATGGGCGCATTCCTAAGGACTTTTAGATGGAAACAATTTAAATTTGTGCTCATAAATTTTTGAGATGTAGTTTTCTTATAATTGAGAGTGTGAGTGCATTTGGCTGCTTTACAATAATATAGTTTAATGGAGTTGTACATTATGTTAGAGTATAAGACATAAAATAGACTTACTGTGTTGGAAGTAAGTGAGAACAGAAAATGCAAAGTTTATGATGTTTTAAAAATTCAATATTATGTCTTTGTATATGGTCTAGTAATTATAACTCAAACTATTAGAAATGCGCTGTAAACAGTAGGTTGCTCATGGTCATGTCTTGTTTGTTTCTTTGGTTTTAGCCTTTTCAACAAACCAGCTGGAATGCCTCCTTATGCTCCTCAGGGGTTTCCGTTTCTTCCTCCATACCCACCTCAAGAAACTAATAGAACAATGGCAGCTGTGCCAGTTGCTGAAGCAGTTCCTTCGAGCTACACTGCAGACAAGCCTGCTGCTCCCTCTTACGGCTTGATTGCTGATCTGCCACTGCCTGTTCCGACGGCAGAAGCCGTGCTTCAGGTCTGTGCACTGAGTTTTGCTGCTTAAGCTTTTGGACTCAGTATAATTTCCCTCAGGGCTGCACAGGGCATTGCTCATGCTAGGAAAATGAAACTTTTATTCTGGCTTTGATTGAAAGTTTTTTAGAATGAACTTGGAGTCAGAGCAACAAGTTAATCTTTCTGAGTTTTAGTGAAACTAGTGCTACGCTAAGTATCTTTGAATATACTTATACATAGTGCAGCTGTGACTGTTTCTCCAGCCAGAGAAAATGAGATCCTTTTCTCTATATGGGATTTCCTGCCCAGAACCTATCAGGTGAGAACAATGTGCAGTCTCAAGCCTTTATGTGTAGAGTATTTATTTCTTGGCTTCGTGCTTCAAATAGCTTCTCTTCGGGGTTATTGTATGTGTGTACTTACAAACTCCCTCTCACTGATGCACTCGGAGGATTTTTTTGAATATTCTCCAAGAACTTTACATCTAAATGTTTAGTCTTTAATCAAATCTTGTCTCTAGAAACAAAAGCCTTCTTCATCTTGAAAGGCACTTTTCTTGTTTTATAGAATTAAAAATTTCTGCCTTCTGTGAAGACAGACTTTTTTTTTTTCCTTGCCCAGGAAGTTTTTTTGCAAGGGATTATAGGTTTAAAAACCACATGAGGGAGATCAATATGTCAATCTTTTTCTCTCTTCTAACTTCCCTGAGTTAAACTGCTCCCATGTGTTTCCTGGGTCATCTACCTGTTGTCAAAAGGAGGACATAGCAAAACAGTATTATTTTCCTCCAAAATTGACTCGTCTTTTATGACACACCTTCCCAAACATCCCCAAGTATTTCGTTGCCATGGTTGAGTTATCTTCTGTTCAGTAACTAGTGCTACTACTACTTAGTGCTTTCCTGCTTTTGTTGTTACTGGCAAATACTCATCTGGTTTTGGGTTAATCAGGTTAAATAACAAGAAATTTCTCTTCAAAAATCTAAGCTTTTCTAAACTTCCATTTAGGTTGGCCAGAATGGATGTACTTACAAGATGCCTGATGTTCCTGATACCTTTCCAGAACTCTCAGAACTGAGGTAAATTTTCAGAAGGTAGCAAAACCTTCCATAGCCATTAAAAGGCAATTACTGCTGGTCTGTATTTGCTTTTTCTCAAAAGTCTGTATGCATCACTGAAAGGTTTTTGTAGAAATTGTAAGTAGGAGAACTACCTCTTACCAAAAGTGTAGAGCCAGCCTTGTGTTCAAATGTGGTGCTTATTTAGGGTTTTCTCAGCAGGAACAATACTTTAGGATTCAACACCAGGAAAAAGTGCATTTATTTTTACTTTTTCTAACTACCAGTGTTCTGCTGTCTTCTGGGGCCCTACCAGGGACTTGATTTCTACTAATACACTAAGCGTAACTTTTGAAGGAGGAAAGAGGACAGGGAAATGGATTTGAAAATGGTTTGCAAATAGACTACTTGGTGAGCAGCTCACCACAGGTAAGGGGGTTTGGCTTAGATAAATCCAGGTGGAAAATGTGCCAGCTGTCCCAGTGAAAATCACTTCCACATCTACATACTTCACATACATATTATACAAAGATTTGCATCAAAAGCATATCTTGTTACAATTTAAAAAAAAAAATATTGGTTATTGTTCCCAGCAATTTGCTCAGATCTAATGAGATGGCCTCCTTGATCAGTTATCTGAGATTAAATAGGTGACATATTACCTGTTAATTCTGAAAGACTTTTAGGAGATTGATTTCTTTCTGATCTCCTATCTTCATGGTAGTGTCATAGTTCAGTGAGTTTTCAGTCTGTCCTTGCAAAAAGGAAAAGACCTTTGGCAAGAATGACTTCTGGCTTTGTTTGTTTGTTTCCCTTGACACCTTCTTAAGAGCCTGTTTAATTTAGCTAAATCAGCTGTAAATCCTAGCAGCATCCTTATTATGTAGCAGACAATTAGGAGGTTTGGGGGGGGAAGTACAATTTGTTTGTTTAAACAAAACTTTCTAAACAAGTTGGGTCCTTCCAGGAAGACTGGTTTAAAATTCCATGATTATTCTGTTGGTAAAGTCACAAGCAGCATTCCAGCTGTGCTGAGGAGCTCTACTGGGCATGGGTGGCACTGTCTGGGTAGCCTGGGGAGAAGGACTGAGAGCAGCTGGGTGGGTGTCTGGTAGCTGGCCAAGGTCAATCTGTTACAGTAGCATTAAAAAAACACTTTATAGGCAAGTAAGCCTTGAAATGAGAGATACTTTTTAACACACTGCTTTTTAAGCTTACTGCTGCAGAAAAATTAGTGGTCAAGTGTCATGTATCTGTTAAGTCCCAATGAATGCCTCAAACTTTTGACTTTTGGCAGAAATGAGTTACTCTACACGGAGTATTTGCTGTTAGCTTTAAATCTGCTTTCTTTCTGTTTGAATGTAGTATATCACAGCTGACCAATATGAATGAGCAAGAGGAAATGTTACTGGAACAATTTGTGACTCTACCACAACTGAAGCAAGTCATTACTGATAGAGCTGAGTTAGTGAAAAGCATTGAGGAGCTGGCAAGTAAGATGTCAAAACATTAGCATCTGTGGCTGTGTTCTGTTATACAAACTGAATCCTTTTAAAAAGTAGTAATAGTGACTTTATTTTACAGAAAAAAACTTGTTGCTGGAGCCTAGTCTTGAGGCAAAAAGACAGATGGTCTTGGATAAAGTAAGTGAACAATAAAATCTTTTTCAGAAATAGTAATTGTAATATTCTGTTTTTTTCAGGAGTAAAACATTCATTTTTGTCTTACAGTATGAGCAACTCACACAGATGAAAGCAGCCTTTGAAAAAAAGATGCAAAGACAGCATGAACTTAGTGAGGTATAATCAATCTCTATATCATATTATCCTTTAAGAATACTTCACTAAAACTGAAGTTGTGATTTGTATCTTTATCCATAAAGAACAGTCTCTTGGTTGAGCTCTAGTTTTGTATGAAATAGATTCACATCAGGTTTGAAATAAAATGGGATGAAGTACCAAACAGTTTGAAAGCAAAACAGTGTTATGACTGCACAACTGTGGTTTTGGGTTGGGTGTTTTTTTTGACGCTAGAACAGAAGCCAAGTTGGAAGAAGGGAGTGTGATGAGCATTTAGAGCTGTTCTTAAGTACAACCCTGGGTTGAATCCTTTCCAATTTAACAAGTTATGCTGTTTCTTGGAAGTGAAGCTTCATCTAGGCACTTAAGCTTTTATGTAATAGTGTTGTTCTATTTCATATATCCCATATTTATATAGTCACTTAATTTTCTTCTTGGAAATGTAGGTTTTAGTGGACAGTTTAATATCACATAAGAGTTTTTATTTTCTTAGAGTTGCAGTCCAAGTGCTCTGCAAGCAAGACTTAAAGTAGCTGCTCATGAAGCTGAAGAGGAATCTGACACTATTGCAGAAGACTTCTTGGAAGGCAAAACAGAAATAGATGACTTTCTTAGTAGTTTCATGGAAAAGAGAACGGTATGTAATATACAAGTCATTCTAATCTGAGAGATATACAACACATAGTGAATGAATTTAAGACTTAGAGTTTGAGCAGTCCTGCGATACAGAACAGTGCTTCAGTAAGCTCCAACAAAAGAAAAATACATCTCTAAGTGGCTTCAGTCTATTTAAAATACAATCTGCATTCTGAAGGCACATATTTTAAAGACAGGACTGCAAAGGTCTCATGCATTAGACCCGAGTCCCATGTGGTTGCAGATATTTTTGTGCCACTTTCTTCTATGTCCTATATAGGTATCAGAAAGATAGATACTTGGATAATTTTAAATTTGGTAAGTTGACATAGAATGACATATTAAGCAACCTTAATGTTCAATTTATTAAACTTGTTAAACTAATTATTCTGTTGATACCTATCACCAAAGAAGTAACTGAAGTTCAAAGGCCACCATTCTTGCTCATACTGTGACAAGAGAACTTACCAGTCTTGTACCTTTCTTTAAAGATGTGTAATAAATGCATTTCTCTTGTAAGAGGTTGTGGGTGGAATATGTTATCAATATAGACAGTTGTTCAGCTAGAAGCTTGGAAGGAGGGTGGTTCTCAGGGTTTTCCTTTTTAAAAGAGCTAAATCATTGAAGAGAAACTGTAGTATGCGTTATAAAAAATTATTTTCAGAACTCTTTCTTCCTATGTCTTGTTTTGTAGCTCTGCCACTGTAGACGAGCCAAAGAGGAAAAACTTCAACAGGCAATAGCAATGCACAGCCAATTTCATGCTCCGCTATAGGTAAATTGCTGGTTCAATATTTGTGGTGATTTTTTTTTTTTTTTTTAATAATTTACATCGTTGTCACCCACTTAGGAATTGCCAACTGCAAATGGATTTGTTACAATACTTAGTGTTCTAACAATGCTTTCTGTGGAAATCAAGTATGTACTGCATCTGTTGTTGGTTGTATTTGAAACATAACTTCTGAAGGAATTAAAAATTTCTAATTATGGAAATTTGTCTTTACAGACTTCCTGCAAACTACACCTGCCAAGAGAATGAGTGAAAAACCCAGTGAAGCACACTTTTTAATGACTATTATTTGCAAATAAGCATTTCATCTTATGTGCTTGTATTTATAGAAGAAATTGTATACAGAGTTCGGATGGTTTTTGTACAAATTAGAATGTCTCTTTATATTCTCATTGTACTCAAGAATCCTTCTATTGCAATCTTTGCACTAATTTCCTGTATTTATTGTTGATAGTTCTTACTATATTTAAGTTCCTGCTGCTATACTCCATTCTTCAGAGATTAAATATCTAAACATGTAATTTTGACTAGCTTTTTACATTTTTTTATAAAAACATAATTCATATCTTTTGTATTTTGAACTTTACACATAGATTTGGCTTGATCTATGGAAGAGTTTGAGATAAATGAAGATAGGGCTTTGGAAACTGAAGAAGTTCATAATCTGAGATGGACAATGGATTCACGAGCTGTTGTTTCTTGAAGCCAAAATGTTTAAGAACAAGAATTTTTACTTTTAAGTAATAATACAAAACTAAGTATAGCCTGTATTGTGTTTTGAGGAAGTAGATTTGCATTAAGCAAAGGGTATGTTGGAACAAATTACATGGGAATCAGAATAAATGATCTCTGCATAGGTTTGGTATGTTTCTTGGTAGCACTGATGCACTTGATTTCAGATGTGGCTTGATACCTACCACTGTAATTAAAAACAATTTTCATGAAACAATTTCATTTTCATATGTTTTTACTTAAAGGAGAAATAATCAGGTCACCTGCCAGTTTCTGTTTTATGCAATATGAATATCTTCGTCATGCAAGGAACTCAAAAGCACTTTACAAAAATTAGTTCTCTATGAAGTAGCAGTTATTTTTTCCTAATTTTAAGGAACAAAGAAACTAATTTAGCTGGGGTTTCACAGTGTGTTATGTTAAGGTCAGTGATAGAATTTGGATGCAAGACTTAATTCTGCCTTTGAATCTCTGAATCTTACCTCAGGTGAGCTGACTTTTTTTTAGGATGGGGATATATCTACTGAGAATGAATAGGACCAAGTCCAGTATTCTATAGGAGAAAAATACCACTTCTAAATACATGCGTATATGTTCTCTGTTGCTCTTGTAAAAAGGCACATTCTTTTTCTTAATCTTGTCAGTGTGTTAGGTGTTCGTGAAGAGAGTCAAGTTCCAGAAGAACAGAAGGAATTGTAGACTTCTGAGAGATCAGTAAGATAAAGCACTGATGAAGTAATCTGTCAGGAATCCTGCTTCTTTCTCTCCAGGAAGCCATCTGGAGATAAACCTCTTAGCCAAGACGCGACCTATGTGTTGCCTAGACAGGGTCACGGAACATCACAGGTTCAACTCGCAAACTAAAGCACATCGGTCCAAGTGAGTTCTTTGCTGCATCACTGATCTAAAGTCCTTCCTAAATGCGATGCTCTTCTAGCAAAATGCAGTGTATTTCTTCTGAATTGGAGAAAAGGGAGTAAACTTGGAGTTACAAAAACTATGTGCAAGGAGTCTTCCACAGGCTAGTCAATCTTCAAACGCAGCTTTCATCTCAGCCCTTTCATACTTTACAGTACTGTGGTTGTCTGTCTTAAGATACTGCCTTTCAGGGAAAATTATCTATTCGCTGGTATTTTATGGCATTTTTCTTTTTAAAGCTGGTCCAAAGTCTGAGATTAGGTATCCCAAGCAAATAGAACTATGGTCCAAATCAAAGAAGATATTTAGGTGCCTAAAAAAATAAATGAGTTTTAAACGCCATGGTTAAGCAATAATTTTAGAGTATCCTCTTGCAAAAAAAAAAAAAAATTCCTTTGACTGCATTATACTGCTTGTATATTAACATAGCAGTTCTGTAGTTCTGCTCATGTGCTAACTGAAGTCCTAATTAAAAATGAGATCATGTAGTTTTCCAAGTGCTTCTGGACTTAAGTGTCTGCGTAGTGTGATTTCTCCATCTCTGGAGAAAAGTTAGATTTAAGTACTGGGTGTTACCTTCTTGGCAGACTCTGCCTGTTTCTGTGCTGAAGGCACAAGTTGTTTTGGATGTTTTTCAGAATATCTTGCTAACAAGCTTAAAGGCTAGACATACAATCCTCTACAGGGCTGGTTTGTTGTTGTTGTTTCTTCCTTGTAAGCAGAGAAAAGAACAGATAACCAAACATCCAGTGCTCTTCCTGAGTTGGGCTGGTATCTTCTTCATACATTTTATAATGGCTTGGGATGACAGACTTCTGTCCTCATCTGCCTCCTCCTCTTGAATGTTATGTGGTGTAATGTGGTGCTCTACTGTGACTGAACTCTCTAGCCAGGTCACTTTCAGGGGATTCGCTTTCCAAACTAGTACAAGTTCTCAACAATTCAGCTTTTTCTCTTGTGTTACTTTTGTAAGCAAATCTACGAGTTCAGGACATCTCTGTGGAGTCCTGATGATGATAATGGAGGAGAGTCTAGAAGAAAATGTCACTGTTCAATGCAAGTTCTTAGTACAGTGTTTCTTGTTTGGGGATATGGAAGTTTAAGGTTGTCTTTTTTCACCCTTTCTATTCTCTCATATCTTTGTTCATACTCTTAAGATTTTTTCCCCCTATTTTTTAGTCCCTTCTGCAGTCACAAACCCATCCTCTAGAAAAGAAGCACAGAAGTCTCTGTATTCAACAATGGTATACGGGGTCAGCTACAGGTATCTTGTCACACGCAGGAATGGCCAACCTGTTTCTGGCCCTTAAAGGACAAACCATCCTGCTGCTGGTTTCTGTTGGGTTTTTTGGCTTTGTTTGTTGTTGTCCGCTTTTTGGTTGGTTGGTTTTTGGTTTAGTTTTTTGTGGTTTTTGAGTGTGCTTGTGGTTGTTTGTTGGGTGGTTTTTATTTTTTTTTCCTTTCATTTTGTCCTACACTGGTTGTGCCAATGCAAACATTTTTCCTTATAGGCAATCTTCATACTTTGACCAGAAGACTTAGAACACTAATAACACTCTGTCAGAGTTGGGTTTTTCGGCCTCTAGCATGCTGGTAGTTCACTGTTAAGCACATTCCTTACCTTATTTTGCTGAAATGTGGCATGTAGGTGTGAATAGAGCTTTAAACAGTGCTCTATGAAGTGTAAGAGAATGGCAGCTGCTGATAGATGCATATTCTAAAATCTCTTGAAATGTGTCAAGTGAACTTTTAAGCAATCTGGAATAATAGGCTAAATACAGTGACTTGTTTGCGGCGAGCCTTGCACTGTGTCATGCTCATGCTGAGGTGTTCCGCCAAGTGGAAAAGTGAAATAAATGAGCAAGAAACACAAGAGTAAGGAGGTGGCTTGTCTCTGGTGTTGCGGTAGTTTGGGCTGGAGATGCATTCTGTATTGTAGCTGCTAATTGAGTCTGGGTTTTGCCTGATTTTAATATCTGATCTTGCTGCTAAATGTTATCTGTAGCTGAGTTTAGGCCTTTTGTTCCTACCTGAGTCAAGTAACTACCTAAATCCAGAACTGAATTCTCCACATAGCAATTGTAACTGATGCTATTGCAGACCAGAGACATTTTAAAATACAAGTCTGAAATTAAGTAGGTTTCATTTTAGGGTGATCTTGTATACAACTGGTGTTAATAGTACATTCTGCTGGCACTTAGAAAGTTTTCCTAGATTTCATAGTGTGTTTGACGTGCAAACCTTTCTGAAAGACTGGGCTTGTCAGGTATAGAGAGCTATGCTAACCACCACTACAAGCAAGAGACTACAATAATGTTAGTTCTAAGCAGTATCAAATGACCCACTATCATTCTGTTATTTGCTCTGTACATACTCCTGCAGCTTTGCCACTTTGGACCTTGACCAAATGTGGAAGTTAGAAATCTTCCAGTCTTGTTTCTGTTCAAGTATCTTACTACTCCCTTCAAAGACTAGGACAGATCTTTCTAAAAGAGAGATTCAAGAGACCTTCAGGTAAAACTGAATTAAAACTCTGGCAACAAAGTTAAGTCAGTTCTCACAGCCTTATTGTGTATGTTATTCTGAACAGTAAATACTGTAATATGTTAAACTTACAAATAAAGGCTTTGGGATACTTAATGCATTTTGTAATTGTCCAGCTTATGGATAGACTCGGGCATTGCAGGACTTGCTGGGTGGATACAGAATTGTGTTGGATGCAGTAAGCGACTCAAACAAATAATCTTTATGTGTTGTGATTTGAGCTTTTCCTGTTTAACCCTTTTAACAGCAGTAACTCCTGGAGCCACCTGCACTAAAATGGGCTTCAAAAACCCATATTGCATCTCTGACTACTGCTTAGGTAAATGTCTTGTTTTGGTCGGATACCTGTAGCAATCAAGTTTATATGTAGTAATAAGCTGCAAAGAAAGCTTGTATCTCAATAATAAGGGAATACCTTAACATAAAGAACTCTGTGTTCTTTAGTTTTTAGAAACAGAATAAATTGATCTGAATCACCTTGGCAACCAGCAGACTTAAAAATGAGTCCTTGCCTGAATTCTGTCACAATGAGTCTGGTGAACCTATAAGGTTTCATTAGCTTCTTTCCAGAATGATTTGTATTAAAACACCATTAAATTTTATTTCAAGAATTAACATGATCTGATTTGCTGTCTCCAGGTGTTTTACTGGCAATTCAAATGATACATGTAAAGCTGAATGCTTACTTTACATTTCCCTCTCTTCACCCTACTCTGGCAATGTTTCTGGCCTGTCTGAATTTGGTGTTTGCTGTACACTCGGCCTTAGATCTTTGGCAGAATTTTCACTGATCATAGTACCATGATAAGTTGACCTACTTTTAACTTTCCTCACACATGTTCCTGCCTTCCCAAATGAATTGTCAGTGTCTTACCTGTCCTTGGAGGATTTTTCAGTCACTGTGGTGTTTACCTGTATCTATGCTACAGAGTGTAAGAGTGACCAGCCAACCTGAAAGCTACATGCAACCTTCAGTTTACATGTAGAAGCAGGCCATTGCCTCAGCTGCGGTGTTTGTGATAAACTTGAGGACTCTGTGTGCAGGTTAGGTCACTGTCCACAGAAAAGCACCAAGTCAGCTGGTCCACAGTGATGAAACACTCATCTTCACTGCAAAGGCTACCTGCTGGTTGCTGGGGTTTAATTGTTATTTGTTTGTCATCAAACACATCATGCTATGTAAACTGGTGCTCTGGCTTGCCCCTGTCTTCAGAGTATGTGGTTCCTTGCCTTACTGCTAATTTTTACAGAGCTTTCCTTCCCTGCCTCCCTCCTTTTTTTTTTTTTTTCTTTTTCTGTCTTTTCGTATTCTCAGGTATAAGTTGTGCCCTCCAACTTTTTAATTTTATTTCTCAGCTTTTCAAAATCCACCACCAGTTTTACCACCTTTGTGTCTTGTATACAGCTACCAATAAAAGCAGCCAGTTCTTTCTGTCCTTTAGATGGTGATCTTTTGTAGAGAAAACTACAGCTGTTTGATCCCATTGCCAGTGTCCTTTAGGTGCACATTTTCATACTAAAGAACAGCCTGAACCCGGTGAGGCTAAAATCTGTGTGTCTTATTTCAAATGACAGTGGGCTCATGCCAAATTTTCAAGGATTTGCAGCAGAGGGAAGATCCCCACAAGGCTACAATAAATCAATGTAGTTCATAGTGTCGTTTTCTCATGCTTTTTGTATCAAACTACCTAAAAAAATAAAAGCGGGGGGTGGGCAGGGGCAGAGTGTAACACATTCCCATATAGTTAACTCAAATGACAGTGCCTCAGTTTTCTTAGTTATCAATCTCCATAGCTTAAACTACTGAATTCAAGTATCGAAGTAGGGAATATACAAAAATCCCTTGGTTTGATTGGGAGTTGTATTACAAAAATTGGGAAAGCAAACCTTGGTTTCATTCACCAGTGTGAGATAATGCTAAATGACCCAAGTGTTTATTTGGTAGTGCTTCTCAGCAGGCTAATAATGCCACAAATACATACATTACAATGAAAACAGTAGTAGCTAATGCAAAATTCCAAGTACTGAAAGACACATCACAGAAGGCTGCTAAGCAAAGTCTTAATATGAAATATTAATATGTTAATATTTTGATTGTAAAGTGGGTTACAAGGAGTTGCATAAGCGACATGAAGACAGTGCTTTGAATTTGCATATATTCCTGGTTTGCATTTATATCTAGACATGTCTAATAGGACACAATACCATCATACACATTTTCACATTTTAAAGATCTGCAATAATATTGCTCATTTCCAAACTCATTTTTAGGCAGAATATTTGTCTGTTTTGTTTTCATTGCTGACTCTGCAGCATGGTTCTTAGTTTGAGAAAACCCATTCAAAATCTCCTTTAATACCATGTATTTTACAGGTTATGTTCAGAATATGAAACATTTTTAAAAGTACAATTAAAATCAGGAATTTTGTTTATTAAAAATTCATAAATATTAAAAACCAGAAGGCTAAATCCTTAATAGAGTCTAAGTTATAGTTGTATTTATTTCAATTGAGCTACAATGATTTATCAAATCGAGGATCTGGTCTTTCAGTATAACACTAAGATAAATCTTGCTGATAGGAATTGATTTATTTGTTCAAAGACAGCAGCTCCCTTAAGAGGATATATTAATAATACTGAGGTTTACCTACCCATTTTAATACAGTAAGTTCATAGAAGTGAATGAAAAGCCATTCCATAAAAGCAGGCTGAATAATAAAATCTAAAGCTTCTAAATTGAGGTATATTTATATCATTTAATTCTGCCTGTAAGTCTCTATTTGAAGGAGTAGTATGAAATGCAATCAAAGTAAACTTACATTATTCCTGTTTGCTTTACTACAATTCAATACCACATTGTTTCCAAGCAGGTAAAAACAGCCATGTGAGTTACATTTTTAATGGCTTGCTTTAATTAAAAATAAACAAACAAAAAACTTGGAAGAATTACATCCTGGTATGGAAGCCTTTGTAATGTTTCAAAACATCCCATATTTTAAGCATTTTCCCAGTGGTTTACCTCCCTGCCTATGATTATGAAAGCTATTACTTCTTCTCTTAAAAAACATGAAAATGCTTAAACCGAACAAGATGAAACTTCCTGTTGTGGTGAATCAGTCTTTCTTAAAATAGCACTGCCATGTACTGCTCAGGTTGGGAAATACTACAAAGGAAATTTTGTGTGAGGATAAAAAAACCAAACAAACAACTTTGGTTGTGGTTGGTTTATTTTTAATAGTAAGATTTGGAAGAAATATTCTTTATGACAGTTCCTTCATGGACATAACCTTCCTTTAGTTCTGAATTTGGAGTGATGCTTTCATAAGTGATTTTTTGTAAGTGATTTTGGACTCCCTGTTACCTGTACTGTATATGCACCTCACTCCTGCTCAAATAAAACATTTTCAAGTAAAAGTCAAAATAGGCTGGAGAACTCAGGGGTTTATTACCTTTAGAATTTTACCTTTATGGGTTGGTTGGAACAAGGGTAAGATATTTTTAAAAAAATAAATAAACCTGAGAAAAAACATCAAGAGGCTAGAGTATACTGCCTAATGTACCTTTATTATAAAGGGATCCTTTACCACAAAGGCTTTGTAAGTATTGTTGTATTCCTTGAAGATTTGATCACAGAAACTACTGAACTTTCAACACTGGTTCAGACTTGAGTACACATGGGTTGCGTTCACATGCAGCAGCAGCAGCTGCTTACCAAAGGGTATTTTTGCAGGATCAAAGCTTCATTTTTTCCCCTGAGCAAGCATGTCCATTTGTTAGTTTTACATTGCCTTAGAGGATTCTGGTAGGAGAATATGCAAAATAATTGTTGGACTTCAAAATCTTAACACCTCCCATTAAAACAAACAAACAAAAGTGGATAATATACACAATATCTCTGAAGACAAAAGAGCTCTACAAACCTCGGTTTTGACTGATTCACCGGTAAGGCTAACACTAACTAATCTTCAACCTTGTCCCTATGCCTAAGAGAGCGCTTTGGAATTTCACATCTTTGTAAAATTGTACAATAAATAACGATGGAAACGTACAAAGTAAGGAATAACTATGTACGGCACTGATAAAATTAAACGCCACATTGGCTTAACTAAATATAACAGCAGATATTACCTTTCTTTAGCATTACTTCTTAGGCTAATAATGGCTTGTTCTGCTTAGATCTTTACTTACACAATTGCACAGTTCCCTTTCTTTGGATTATTTCTTTAGGCCACAGACCACTCCCATTCCTTCATCTGGTGAAAAGATGTCATTCCAGAATGTGAAAGACTCAACTTCACCCGGATCCTTGCTGTTGTGAAGGTATTTCAGACTGCCAGATATACGGCCTCGTCTGAATCCTTGCCACTGTCTTCACTGGGCAAGCAGCCACCCCCGCTTGGGGACCTACAGCTCAAGTCCTCCACACCAGACTCCTGGTCACTGTTTGCTGAGAGGTCAGGGTCAGAGCTTTTCAGGTTGTCCTGTGTCAAAATCAGGGCTGAATCGTCTTCATCCCCTTGTGAAGGGCTGCGGGATGGGAATGATTTCAGGTCGTTGCTGTACTCCTGGGGAGTGTTAGCTAAGCTGTTGCTGGAAGTAGAAAGCCCTGGCTGTTTGCTTCGGTCTTGTTGCTTACTCTTGACTTTATTACCATTTAATTGTGATTTCTGAAGATTTGCCAGTCTCTGAAATTAAAAAAAACCCAAACAAACAACAAACCAGGGTGTATTACATGGAAACACTCTGATGTCTCTGCTATTTGCCTTAAACAAAACAAACTAATTTCAGAGCCCAAGCCCCTTAAAACTGCCTATTTGCATTTATAGTGTATGAGAAGTGTACAATTTATCACAAACCAAAGCTCAATTACAGCATCCTTCTGAGTTACAGAAAGATACGAAATTTCTTTCAGTAGTACTTCTGCAACAACACAGGTAAAATTTTATCCCTGAAGAAAAAAATCCACTGTTACGTCTTAAATGCAAAACATCAATAGTAATTTATGTGAGAACAAAGATGCCAGCTGAACACCCTCATGCCAGAAAAGGATGTAGCATGCAGGGGACTGTACAGAGTAAATATGGAGCTGGGTTTCATTTACCATCAGTTAAGTCTGGGGCATTGAGATCAAGTGTTTATTACCTCTCCTAAGACCTCCAGCTCTTCTTCCAGCTGCTGAGTTTCTTCTTTCACTGCCATCAGATAATCTGTAACTGACTGTCGAGGATGAAGCCCCTTCTCAAAGCGGTTGTACATCCCACTCCAGAACCTGGAATTGATGGGAAGGTCGGCAATTTTCTTATTTGGTGAGGTGGCCCCAGAAGACTTAAATACACACTATTTTTTTCCCAGACATTGTCCTAAATGGTTCGTCATTTAGGATTATTTATCTTTAAAGTGCATACACATAAGTTAATTGAATATTTGGTAAGATTTATGGTTCATTTGCATTGTCTCTATCCTTTAGACACAACTGTGTGGACATACACAGCTTGAATCAGTTTTGGCACACAACAGAAAGGTGAATGTACCTTTGACTTAGATCACATGGCTGAGGGTGGCTCCCTGAATGCAAACTTTTGCTGTATTATTTTCTTGGGCTATGGGCTTTAGAGCAATGGTACCTATAAAACAGCCAAGGTTAAAGACAGTTTTTCATAATCCTCGTTCTCAACCGTTGTTTAACTTGCCATTAAGTCAACTATGAAATTTGGTATGTTTGGTTTTGTCTGAGGCTGGGGCGGGGTGAGGTGCAGCTACTCAACAGATCTTTTTAAATTATTTTGATTTTATTATTTTTAAAATTATTTTTATTATTTTTTTTCCCTGTAAAGTTGAAAATCAGGAGTAAAAGAGAAGTATGGCATCCTGTTCTCTTAAAATCTAAACTGACATTTTAAACTGACCCAAGAAAATTGCATGAAGCATACACATTGGCAAGTTCTCTTCCTGTTCAACAGAATGTATTTGACAAACCCTTAGTTACAGAGCCGTGCTGATTTTTCATTTTCAGGAGGAGAGGACTCAAACTGTAAGTCCGTAGCTCACTCTAGCACTCCTCCTGCCTTCTGTCTTCCTGGCAATAGGTGGCCACAGCCAGACTCTGAGTAAATAGGTAACTAGTTCACCAGACAGGTTAAGTAACCAAGAGACCTGCCCCCAGCTGCAGCCAAGGAGCCAACAGATCTTTTTGGAGCATGTGCGTGCTCTTTTGTTTATTATTCCTACTCCAGTAGTATTCTATTGAAGTCACATTTCCCCTTAAGTTATCATCTGATAGTTCACACGTGGAAATCTTTACACACCCAAGTAATTCCATTAAGATCAACAGGATTATTCATCCAATGGAGGACCTGCAATATCACTACTTCTTTTATAAATCCCACTATGCTAAAGAATAGGATTAATGACTATTTTTACATTGTTTTAAAGTGGATGTGACCTGGAACAGTAGATGTGAAAGAATTCCATTTCTGTCATTTAGGATATTTATTGACTTTTTAACAGGTGCTTTTACTTGCAATTGGGAAACAAACTGGTCAGTTTTACTTAAATAACAGTTTTCCTTAATTTCTAATTAATTTCTTCTGTTTGTTAAGATTAATTGCACAATTACTCAAGTCAGAATGTCAATAATAACATTTCCAAAATTATGGTATTTTGTTACATTTTGAAAAGACTTAAATATCAGGTCAAACTTACTTCGTATACTTTGCAGTATAACAACAACATCAGGAAAGTCTCCTTTCTGTCTTGCTAAACCCTTGTTTTAGCAATGAAACCATGTGATTTCTTGACATGTCCATTTTTAATTTTTTTATACCAACTGATCCAAATAATCACCACAAAATCTTGAAATGTAAGATGTTTAAGCAACTTTAAATTTGAAAACCACAGACAAGAACAGAACTGAAAGAGCCATTTCTCAGTGGAAGAAGAGAGTAACCATGAAATTAGGACACAACTATCAACATAGCTTTAATCTTAAGCTGCTTTTCAGACTAATACTCTGTTGTGGAATGGTGCAGAGGTGTCGGCTGACTGTGGGCATACAAGGAATGAACACATTGCATCCCAGACTGAATTCATTCTCTGTAAGCTACCTTATGGAGTGAAAAATATTTAAATATAAAGGTACTCTGTTCTGAACTAACACAGCGTACAGTTCTGAATAGCAAGTGATACTACCTACTTGTACAAGAAGTTGCAGGGAGCCACCTGGGGGTGCAGGGTCCCTTGAGTTTGGCTGTGGTCTGATCTATATAAAGGATTCAGGTAATCAGCACGATTTTTCCACAAGTGAGCCCACAATGAATATGTTCGTTCTTGGATTCTGAAAAAAAATATATTAGGTAAAAATATATTAAAGACTCTACTACAATTCAGGTATAGCTAAAGCTTAAAGAAGACGTTCTAGTGCTTTGATTTTAAGTGGATTGTGACACTGAAGCTGCTCTGCATTCGAGCAGTGAAAAGGACCAAAGGGAAGCAGCAAGCACTAACTCCCACCTTCCTCTTGCTGCTGCTGACACGATTGGGATGCATGAGGAAAGCAGAGGGTATCATGAGGTACCTGAGGAGCCAGGGCACCAGGAAGCAAATACAAACATCAGCGCTGCTAGAAATGATATTATTGTCTCTATTTGGGCCTGAGGGCTGGTAGATTAATGCATAATTGCCTTGGGACCAAAGAGCAGGAGGACAGTTTGCTGAGTCAGTCCTAGGAAGGGCTACCAGACAAAAAGGCTGTTTGTAAGAAAGTATTGGAGAAGTCAGGACTGAGGTGTTGGCTGGGATGCTCATGAGATCCAAAACCACGTTAAACCACAGAAGAGCAGTGATTCTTAAACTGATATCTTAACTAGTTAATAACTTTTTTGTATCAGAGCTACAGTGACAGCTTGCCTTGGATGTTGTTAATGCTGCAATGAAGGTAGGGCCACATGGCTGAAGAGCTAATGCTCTGGGCAGTTTTCACTAATCCCTGTCACACACCCTGTGGATTACATTCCCAGCAGAGCCACGTTGCAGAGGATAAACTTAGAGGATAAACTTTTTTTTCAGTATTAATCTGTGTCATCAGCAGATGACAGGCAAGAAGTCTGCACTGTGTCTTACGAAAACACATACATGGAGATGGCAAATGTCTGACTCCTCAATACACCACCACCCACAGATGCCACACATAAATATACTACTAAAGAAAAGTCTTTCATACTTCAGCTCTCGTCTCTCCTTCTGGCTGTTACACAGGAAATTCCCAAACTGGCAGGAATAGATGTGATGCTGTATGTGGATGAGGAACCTCTCATTGAACTCAAAGGCACAAGGAAACTGTTCCATCAACTGCCAAACACACTCAATGAACTGGTCAATAACAGGGGATATCTCCTTCGGATCTCCATCTAAATTGCCATATCTAAACAAGACAAGATACATTCAATTATAACCTGAAATCCTCCAGGAAAACTGAATTAACAGCAATGAAAACAAACACTTGCATTTAGTATACAAGTTCCATCATAGACATTCATTTCTAAAATCTCGACTACTAGAATATTTTTATTTACAAAAATGATGTGTGGTTCATGGAGCAGAATGAAGGCAGAGTTTATCAAGTATAAATAAAGAAAACAAAAAGCCACAAAACATTTACAAGTGTTTTGTTGCCTTACAGTTACTAACAGCTGCCTGCTGCATAGCCACGTTTTAATGCTATTAATATAAAGTTATGCTGAAGTAACATAAGTCATCATAAGAATGACTGCAACGACTTTAAAAACCTAGCTTAGACCTTCTCTCAACGCCAGACCATTGCCAAAATCAGAAAACTGAGCAGGAGAGGAACAGAAAAACCTTGGCAGAAAACAGTTTAAAGCTGCCCTCTCTTGGTGAAATTTTTAGAAAGTGGTAAATGTTTAACATGCTACTGTGTATGTCAAGTAAACAAATTTTCTATCTATAGGAACCACCTGCAATGGGGTACCTTGAAGAACAGCAACCTGAAAATATGAAACACATAGAAGTAAAAAATATTTTATAAGTATGAAAAATATTTATAATATTTTATAAATTTGAAAAATATTTATAATATTTTTATAAGCAGCAGCACTTTCAATCAATGATTCTACTTATCATGTGTGTGCATGCATGTAGAATTGAACTCCATAAACATCTAAAACTGAAACCTCTAATTCTACTATTATTATACATCACAGAGAATATAGCAATATGGTGCTGCAAACCAAAGCTATCAGTGGTGATTACATTTAATAATATATTCCACCACTGATAATAATAGACATCTGACCGTATCATATTAACTGTAGTATTTCTTGCTGGAATTTCACAGGTGGTGTGGAGCTGCACAGTTTTCCTGAAAGTTTTCTTGGTGTTTTTTGGAAACTAGAACATAAATTTTTATTCAAATCAAGCAATATAATGTAATTATATTCCAGTATAAAAATCACATTTTATATTTTTACGGAAAATAAAAGGAAAGACAAGAAAGAAGGAAAGTGTGGATATTTATCCATGTTTAAACATACAGAGTCTTCAAATATTTTAATTACATTATAGCACTCATATAATGGATGTACAAAATAACTTGTCCAGATAGAAGACTTTCCACTTCCCTTTACGTGACGTTTCTGAACAAATCCTATTGTTTTCGTTTGAACAGAGGATAATGGGAAGAGTGTATTTTTTACATACTAGATAACTTGCAGACATGCCTAAGATTAAGTACTGTCCTGCAAGATGTAGTCTTTGCTGAACAAGGACTTAGGTGGGAAGTCTTGGCACTACTGAAAGATCTGCTGGAGTCCCAAGGGATTTTGCAAGCCACATACATACTTTCCTCTCACTGGGATATCTCAATGCTTGAGGAAACTGCAAGACCAGCACTCAGAACTCCCAATAGCAGCCGTGGAATGCGTATATAAGAAAAGACTGATATGAAAATATTCCACTTTGAGTTTTCCAGGCAGATGAATCGTATAGTAGGAGAAAAGGGTATGGCCATTTCCTGAGGGCACTCTGCTGATATGCTTTGAAAGGCAACAACGAAGTAAAATCGGAATGGTAGCAGGTACTGACTACACAAAAATATCTAGAGAAAACCTTAGCACCAGCTTACCTGTGGTTAAATTTGTGACCAAAGGAAACCCAATCCTTTTCAATTAACACCTAAAATGAGAATATTGCATTCAGTGTTGTGGAGCAGAGCTAACGTGTTAAGCAGGCAGAAGAGTGGTGTAAACAAGCAGTATTGGAATCCCAGATAATTCTTAGAATAAGCAGAGAAGTTAAAAGTGAGAATGATGCAAGAAAGCAGTATTGGAATCCCAGATAATTTTTAGAATAAGCAGAAAAAAAAGGAGTGATGAGCACTGCTGCCAGCTCAAGGGAAAGTAGCACTCTTCATGGTTGCAGATAGGATGCCAGTATTTCCACACAACTTGAGTTAGCTTGATACATCATTTTCTAAAACAGAACCTAAAAATGTCTCTAACATCTTTTTAACATGTGAACAGTAACTTGATAAGCAGCATTCCTAGCTGCTTTACCAATACTGATTTGCTTGAGAAAGGAACAGATTTTCCAACACAGCTGTTCATTGCAGTCTAATGTCTAAGGAGCACACACTTCTGACACTCAAAATTTGACTGATCCTTGAAATTAATACAAATTATTGCTTGCATGAAAGCTCCTTGGGATATGAGAAAGTTCCTTGGTCAAGGTTAGGAAAAACATAATGGGTGTCCAACTGATTCCCACTTTTGATAACATTTCATACAGAAACTGGGAGACTGTAACTTGGACACAGAAAAACTTTCCTTTCTAATTAAAAAAAAAAATCAAAAAAGTATATTTAAGAAAAGTTTATTTTCCATTAAAACTAAAGACATATACTTAAATGATGCATAATACTTTATTTACTCTGTGAAAGAGAACCTGCTTACCATGAATCCCTTCATAGTTCTGTAATATGGATCCAAGAGAAGGCTCGCTACAGAGCAAACCTGGGCTGTCCTATCCCAGCCATCAGAGCAGTGAACAAGCACACTCACACCTTCCTCAGCCACAGCCTAAAGAGACAGGAAAAAGTCAGAAATTTCACAAGCAGGGAGAAAGGCAATGGTAAGAGAGCAACAGTGAGATAGCACAATAGAGTATCAATTTGGGAACTGGGAAACCTTGTTAATTTTTGTATTCTGCCACGGAGTTCTTGAATTACATTGAGTGTTATTCCTCTCACTTGAAAAGTCTTAATCTCTTCCCATCCCATGCAATATGGTGGTTGCAGCATCACCTGTTTATGCTCCACTACAGGAGGATGAGGGATCTGTTTCAACAAAAATACATCAGTTTGCCAGAGCGGACAGCTGCTTAGAACAAATTCAGATGCTGCTAATGCTCAAATTCATAAACCAGCAAAAGAACAGCCATATTTGCAATATGGCTCTTTATTTCCCTTCTTGATGCTAATGTTGATAAAGGCAATGTTTGTTTCCGATGTCAGTGCTAGCACAGATGTTATTACAGCACACTGCATTGCACACTGATGACACACTTCTGAAGATTTGTGTGGTGATAGAGGTAAACTTCCACATCTAATAAGCAAGATTGTATTAGCGTCTTTAATGTAAACAGCTAGGGAGAGAGTATCCCATTTTATATGTAACCACACAAGAAGAAATCACACTAAGTTCTCCGAAGTCTACTGTTGCATTATTTTTAGAACTTGAGATAATTTTTTTTTTTTAATTTTGAGGGGTTTGACCTTCAAAATTTCTAAAACTAAATTTAGAATGTAGGGAAATAAAATAGGTTAGGAAAGATACCGCTTAGAAAAATAAACATTTAACTTAAGCTTGGGCTTAATAAGGAATGAAGAATAATAATAAAGTATCTATGTTTGTCTCAAGAGACAAGTAAATTCTACCAAAATAGAACCCCTGTGGGCAGGAGACCAGTAACTGAGAACACATAAAGAGGAGTCAAAGTGCATGTCTGAGGAGGCACGAGGCTAGAAAGCATATAGATAAAAGATATTTTTTTTCTGGATGGTATTTTAAGACTAGCCAGTGGGGAAAAGTTGGCAAGAGCTAATGTAAATGACCTGATTTCTATTAGCTAATGAAAGCTAGTAGGGCTGGGAGAAATAATAACATGTACATTTGTCCTGCAACTGCTGTTCAGGTAAGGAACTACAGTTGCCTGTTGGGCAGGAAGGAGCAAAGTAAGAGAAATGCAGTTACTTAGGAGGGAAACCCATGAAGTTTTATCCATATGTAGCAGATCATGTGAATAAGAAGGCTTAAAAAAAATCATCATCATAATCTTAAAAATAAGATGTGAAACAGTAAAAGGCAGAGCACAAGAAAGGGATAGTAGAATTAAAACTACTGATGATAGATGACAAATATCTGCATTACTTTGGATGGGTTTAGGAAAAATATCAAAATCAATAACTGTTGTCTGAAACAGTTCTCAAGTAAGCAAGAGTTGAAGATGCTAGAGAATTTGGCCATGGCGACACACAGGAGCTGGTTAAGGGGGTGAATTTAGTTGGTTGCTAAATAACACAGAGGGGATAATGCAGTAGATAATATTCCTATATTACAGCTACCATGCAAAAAAGTAGTCCTTGAACAGAAACATTCAACAAAGAAAACATCCAGAAACCAGTGGAGGAGGCAGAAGAAACAGGGAAAGAAACAGTGGCAATCTCTGCTGGGGAGTACAGTAAGAACATTCAGATGTTACCTGGTGTAACAAGATACAGGGCAGAAGAGGCTTTCGTACATTTGAAATCTTCAGTGCAGAAGATCACAATTTTTTTAAACCATATTAGCATAAATCCACATGAGAGAACCTAAGAATTATCTCTTGTCATATTTGAAGCATTGCGACATGGGGTTTTTTTCAGCTACAACATCACTGAAGATAACGGAAGTTACCCATGTGCAGAGAATTTCGTCCTCACTTCCTGTATCTGGTTAGTCCAAGTTTTGTTCTTATTTTACACACTTTACCTTTGCAATAAAAATGCCAGCATCCATAATGGCTTTGATATGCTTCAGCCAGCCAGAATTTTCTAGGCCCCACAGAAAGTCACTCATTGAAGGCGATTTCAGCTCACAAACTGCAAAATAAGCTACATCTTAAATGCAGAGTAATTATAGTCCCCTAAACTTTCACTGACTGTGTAAACCTAAGAGTTATCTCTTCAAATATCAGCCGCATAAAACATCCATCTTTTAAAAGGAATGGCTACTTCACAGTCAAACTTTACCACTGAAAAAAAGGTTGTATCTAAGAAACAAGGCTAAGTCAAATTTCACCCAATACATTGATTTTGGTTAAAAAGAGAAGCTGTCACAAAGCCTGTTGCAAACAGTTTACCAAATACATCCTTGTCTGCAGCACGGATTTTCCAAAATTGTGTTGGGAGCAAAGTTTTCAAACCCCTGAGAGGGGATTTTCTCAATAATGAAGGCTGGGAAGCAGAAAGCATACAATTTCTGCTGTGGGACAGGCAGGCAGCAACCCAAAATTGGGCCACCTCCTGTTCCCAGCCACGGCTGGTGATGAAGCTCCGTTAGAGAAGGCCCACCCAAACCAGCCTTCAAAATCACCACAGGTGGTGGTGTTGCAGTTAAAGCGATTCACTCAACAGTTCTCCATCCCTGAATGAAACCTTATTAAAACTTCATTTGTAGCCAGAAAGTATTTTGGTGGTGAGGAAAAGCTATAATTCCTCAAGGAAAATATTTTCCTGAAAGCTTTCCAAGCTCTATACCATGTTCAAAGAAAAACAACAAACAAACAAACCAAAAAAACCTCCCAGTAAGTGTCTATTCTGCTGTATCCAAGTGTTTATTTTTTAATATTGTAAAATTTGTAGCATCAGTAGAAGAAAAAAAAAAGGACATCAGAACCTAATTCAGATGCCTCTATCCAGCAGCAAACAAATACTCAACAATATTTGGTTAAATCTATTTTCAACAGTGAGATACTAAATTCACCCAATAAATAGACCACACATTTATTTTGATCCATGTAGAATTATGCTGTCTTTTAAGGAAAAATATATTAACCAGTGAAATTCATTTAAGAAATACAGTTTAAAATGTCATGGTTTTTATGGAGTTAATGTATGATCTGTGAATGAATAATGTCTCAGTAGGTCTCTTGTCCTCTGGAAATCTTTTAAAAGACTCGGTTAATTATGGCTATTATTACCAGTGGCAAAACTTTAGTTTCCTTCAATGTAACTGAAATTTAATTTTATGAGTTTATACCATATCTGAATGTCTCCACCTATCTTAACTCCATTTAATTCAGAGGCAAAATAGCCTAATGTGTTCATACAAAGTCTCGCAATCTTTGTACATAGGCCCTCTTCGAGATGGTTATTTTAAAAATCATTTTTGAAGGATATTTATAAAAATGCATAGATAGCAGCACTGAAAGCAAACAGTTTTTCACATGATTAATGCTCCTGTGCAGATGGGAGCACAACTAATTAGTAGCTGAATTCTGGCTGAAGCTGCCATCTCTGTTTACAAAAGGCCAAGGTAAGGCTGAAATAGTGCTTTGTTCATTCCCACTACCAAATTAGAGTCAATATTTACTGACCACTTCACTGAGCAAAGTTCAGACTGTCCTAAAGGCATATGCTGGATATTTCACATGATTTTGGCCACCGATCTGGACCTTAATACTGACTTCAATTATTAATTCAACTGTGAGGCTTAACCTAAGGAGGGTAGGTGTTTCCATCTCAGCAGAGGAGGTACCAAACTTTGGAGAAATAAGACCCACTCCACCTGCTTTCTGAGCACAGGAAAATCAAGAACCCCTGGGTAGAGCTCATAGCAACCCAGCAGTGCCCCCTTCCCCAGGAGGGCAGGAAGAAACAGGGCACATGGTAGAAACTGCCTCTTCCACCAGCAAAAGTGCCTGGGGGGGATGCTGAACCAGCTCCCCCATTTCTGGCAGCACAGTCGTAGGTAGAGGAAATGTAAATGGTGTGGGCCAGACCCTCAGGCTCTCTTTCTTGCTGATCTGCCACTGAAGTCCAAGGATCAGGGCGCTGCTCTTACATCAACAACTACTCTTTCTGATATCAGGGGAGGAGAAGCTCATATTTGCTGCCTAAGTACAGATGGGGAGCCTGTGGGGATCATCTTCTCAGTGCACAACAAACGGGTTAAGTCTTGGTTTGCCCATGGATGTACAGCAAAACTCACTCCATCGCAAATTCTAAACAGCAGCCTCAGTCAGTCCTTGAATCTTTACTGAGAAAAGTCCTTGTGCAGCGTTTGCTTCTAATATTAAAAATTATTTCAAGAAGGTTCTGCATAGGATCAAAATTATCACAAGGATTTTCACATACACCTCTCTTTCAATGAAAAAAAAAAATCAATACTATACTAAAGCAATATGAGGCAGAAGAAACAAAAGTAAAATTATCTGGTTTTTTTCTGGAGGGAAATTCCAGCATATTGAAATGCATTTTACTTCCAGAGTATAGTCAAATCTCAAGATTTTTTGCATATTCTGAAAATATTCTCATTATCTTACAAATTTAATCATTTTATAATGCTGACATACTTAGCCAAAAATTAACATTATACAGGAATAAAAACATGTTAAAGTTAAGATAAATATAATTGATAGAATTAAAGTCCGTAGAATCACAAAGCTGAAATTATTTTTTTTTACCTACTAAAAGAAATTATTCATATTATATAAGTTTAAATTAATTTCTTCAGCCTTTTCCTGAAGAAACATCATTGAAATTAACACATTCTTAATATAAGTGCATTTTCCAATGGAAAACTGAATACTCAATTTTTGTTCAAATTTCCTAAGCATTGGAAATTATTTAAAATTGTATATTGAAAATAACCTGTGGTCTCTCATGTGAAAAAGATCCTCCAACCTTAATTTCTGCTTAATTCCAGTAAGCTGAATAAAATTGCCCTTGCACTCCTGCAACACATCAGACCCATTATGTACTGGTGTCCTCTGTACACTTCCAAGCAACAATACAGCACATATTAAATGAAAATCAGTTTTCATCAGCCTCACTCATCTTTTCAAAGCTTTTTATGTACCTTATAACATCTCACAACAGATCACAAGCAGCAGACACTTTTTGTGATGTTTGTAGTGTAACATGATGTTTTACCTTAGAGAGTCACTTAGGTATGTTTAAGTACTTCTTGATAAAAATTTAAAGTCATATTAAATACGTGTTATCATCATCCTTTACAGCCTTTTCAGTTCTGGTTACCTTTGTATATGTAAGTCAGGTAATAAATACCCCTTTAATGGTCACCAGAGAAACAGACAAAGGGACACTGGTAAAAATGGAAAAAAACTACACAATACTTTACATGAGAAAAGCCCTGATCATACACTGAAACTTATAAGATTTTTTTAAAAAGTACTTGAAAGCCTCAAGTACCCGAAATTGGAAATTAGAGAAGTTAAATCTGCAATCTTATCAGCAAGGTCACTAAATATGAGATGAGATGGCAAATATAAAACCTATGAAAAAAGCAGATGTTTTAAGCATATGGCTTATTTAAAAATAGATGCTAAGAAGTTATGTCCCCAAAGCACTTTAAAGTGTTAAATGCATCAGAAATTACCTTGTTACATGTCAGTTTGGGCCAAGAGTCTGTCTCATGAACTTTTGGCTCAAAAAGAATACATAGCACTGTCCCACGCAGCCAGGCTGGCTGTTTACTATTTTAACTTTGATGGTCTTAGGCTGAACAAATAAAGCAATGAGTTTATTCACCTGGCCTTTCTCCTGGCCAAACAAGACTTTGCAGTGAACTAAAAATCCTTCTCATTTCCTTACTGAGACCTTTAGAACAAAGAATTAAATGAAAATAAGTCATGAAGAGAGCGACTGTTTCACCTGCATCACACTTTACTGCTGGTTTTCACAAACTGCTCTTATTTGAAAACAGAGCACTGCTCTCCTGTCATGGAAAAGGCAAGCCATTCTTGGATCTAAAATTCACATTTGCACACAGACGATGGGAAACAGTTGAAGAATAAAAGAGCATGGGCAGCACATCAAGCCAAGAATAGCTAGAGCAAGCTGATGCAAGAGGTGACAGAAGGTGTTGGTGATATACATGAAGTAAATTCTGAGACTCTGTGGAATGGGGTGAGCACTATTTATTATTTGCTTGTTAAAAATAAACAAGCTCTTGAGGGTCAAGGATTGCTTATTTATTCTTACCAATTTCCCAGAAGGTCTCTAGAAAGTAATCTAATCCAAATAGCAAATGGCAGTACAGATGTGGTTGTTTATACACTGATAACTAGTTATAAAACAATTATTATTAATTCTCATGAGATTATGAAGGTTCCGAATGGTTATTCCCATTGACTGTGAGTTTCATAAATAAACCTGGTGTGACAGGGCGTGAGTAAGTTGCTATTAAAATTCACAGTCTAAAATGACTAGCTTATTGACTACATATTAAAAAAAAATCAAACCATAGGTATTCTGAGCTTTTAAAAAAAAAGTGATTTCTTTTTTCATTATACCATCAAACTCTAAACTGCAAAAGGAGATGTAGCAGAAGTAAGGTGTGTTGAAGTCAAATGAATTTTGTCATCAAAGTAAATGATGTCTGGATTTCACCCATGAAACAAGATGTTTGTATAACCAAGAAATCACCACTAGTTGGGATGATGCTCCATTGCACAAGTCCCATTAGCCAGCAGGCAGCTGCACACAGCTGCAACAGGCAGAGACCTCTTTTCATACCCATTTTCACTGCTGCTGCTTTCAGAGCAATTATCCTGATTTGTGTAACAGGAGGATGAAATATTTCCTCTAGTTTTCAAGAAAGAAGCACATTACCTTCAAGCATTTTCTGCAGACTATTTCTCATGACATGGATGTTTTCAATGCCTATGAATTGGAACTTGATGTTGGAATAGTTGTCTTCATTTTCATATCCCTTCCCTGCTGCTCTGTTTGCCATAGCGTTGAGCTGAAAAATTAGGGAAAATTGGATTAAATCCAGTAGCAAACAGATTCTTTTCAAAACAAAGCTCATGGTCTCCTGCAGTAAATCAGAATTATTTGAGGCAGGGATAAATAGGAAGCATTTGTCACAGTGTCAACACAACAGATGAGGAATCGGGGATCTGTTTACAGCCTATTGCAGGGTGCTGGGCTGCTGAGGCTCTGACCTCTATTTCACACACTTTCAGTGTTAACTTCATTAGTGTGGTTAGACACAAAAGAACACAGCCTATGTAGGGTTTCTCTGCAAGAGGGTAAAGGTTTTAATTTGTTTTTAAAAGGTTATTCTGATTTTGGTTTGGGTCAGCATTATGTTTACTTGCAGAACACACCCAGGAGGTGGCAGTGTCATATCTGCCGTGCCACTGTTTCACAGCTTATGGACGCTGTAATGTTGCCCAAATAACTGTGTTTTACTGCTCAAATCATCCAAAAATTGATACAGCTTACTTCTTTGAAGCTTGGAATAATGAAGAGGGAGTTGGAGTAGTTTTTCTTAAGTTTATAGCATCTTGGCTCTAGTTGTGTGAGACCACAAAATATTTGAATTGACAAAATTACCACAAATATTTTCATCTGCAATACAGCACTCTTAAACATTTTGCTGTGCTTCAGCAGAAAATACATTCAGCTGGAAACTGGAGTTTTGTCTTTGAATCTGTTACTTGCTTCCTGGCATGGGAAAAGTCACTAAATGTTTCTTTAGTTCAGTTTTCCCAAGCGTAAAATTACGGGGTTTTTTTCAAATGCTTATTTTCCCCCCTTTTGAGATTCTTGGGGGAAAAGAAAAAATATCTTCCAAACCCCTTATGCCAAATGTTGATCTCTGAGCTGAAAACTAGATCTAATGGAAATGAATTAAGTAGTTTTACTTTACTACCTTTTTTTTTTTTTTTTTAAATTTCCTATAGCAAAATCTCACTGTCCAATAGACAGAAAGACAGAATTGTCTTTTTGCATGAAGTCTCTGCTCTTCTATGAAATGGATGCTCTAAGGCTGGGGTGCCTTTGAACTTCCCAAGAAATATGAAGGCTCCAGGAGTAACGAAGCAGCCCATATAGCCGAACCTCCACACTTCCAAGCCCAACTAACAGCTTCTGCTCAGGAAAGATTTCAGAATTAAATAACTACGGGTATTGCACATCCAGATTGGAGGGCCCTAATAAAGCTTTTGGAGAGACCTTATGAGATATCAGCTGGACAAAAAATGACTCATCTCCATTGCAGTGAGAGCCAATGCTCACGAAAAATTAAAGTATCTCTTAGGCATTGCTTAGGGGAAAAGAGGCTATGCACATAAGTCGGTTTCCAATTTATTTCCCAGTGTTGCAGGCAGTACTATTGATTTGCTGCTTCTGTGGTCACTTCTGAAAGTCACGATAATACACTTCAGTACTCAGCTAATGGTATCACAGGATATATACAATGTGTCCTTTCCCAATGTCTTCCAGCCCAAATGCACATACTCCAAATATTCAGTTTTAATTTGGAGCTGAATGCATGCAATTGAGTAGGACCGATTGCCCGTTGCCAACTTGTCTCCAACTAAGGTGAACAAGTCTAGCTTTTTTATGTCATCTGTCAAAATATGGACCAAATTTGACCTCTAAACTTTCAAAGGAAACAGCTAAAGACTACAAGCTTTATGCCAAGCTTTATGCCATTATAATCTCATTTAGATACACAAGCAAACAGCCAGGTGAGACTGTTTTTCAACTATTTTATTCTGACCAATTTAATATGTGTAGATAGGGGATTTTTTCCCATCTTCACACTTTCTAGTACTTCCATTCCCATGAGAACCTGGCAATAGAAATACATAGTTAAATTTGTGCAACACCATTAAGAACTGAAACATTGCACTAATTTCGTGATAAAACAGAAGGAACTATAGTCTAAGATAGGAACTGAAGCAAAAAAAACCCAGCATTTTTCATTTAAAGTCTTGAGTAGAACTTCTTTTAACTTGTAGAATGCAATTCAGGAAAAACAGCAGAAAAAAAAATCTCGTCTATCAACTAGCAGTCTGCTGATATTTTGACTATCAATGAACAATAAAAAAAGATATAGCCTGTGAACAGCATGTCCTTTAAGGACAGAGTCCTCAGTGTGACTTGCTAGAAAGATATAAATTATCTGCTGAATCCTAATCTTTCTCTTTTGAAGTAGACATCAGTGTTCTAATACAAACAAAATGAAGCAGTCTCTCTCTGTAATAGCATAAAGCTTCAGGAAGAAAGTTCTGTACACATGAGTCTAAGCCACCACAAACCCCCTGAAAACCTATATGAAAAACATCTAGCCCCTAGCCGACCTAATCCTTAGTACAATAAATGCTATTAACTGCCTCTCCCACAGAGCGATTTTATCACAGAAATCCTTCATTAAGACAGTCTGAAAAAGCCCTCTTTAAAAGCAAATAAACATAAGGTTAAATTTGCAAGGCTTTCTGACACTCATTTATTTTAAATATCGTCAGTTGCCAAAATTTGCAGCTGCCACAATATTTACTAACAAGTTTTCCACATCACCTACCAGAATTCCATCTGTTGCTCTTAGAGTAGTTGTTGCAAAGCTCTCTAAATTGTGCCTGTCCTTGCTTAATCTCAGCGAATGTGCAGAGGCAACTTCTAAAGGGAACAGATCTCTCTTGCCAGATTTGCTGGCATCTCCTTTAATGTGGAGTATAACCGGGTCCACTCCTGTTATTAAGAATTATAGAACTAATTTGTTTTACTTATAGTAAGTTTATATTAGCTTCTTCTGTAAACACATAGAAGGATGAGAAAATGAAGAAAGACGGTAACCTAAGTAAAGCTCTGCATACGGTCATCCTGGTATATTTAAACAAAATGGAAATAAGACTTTCTTCCACAGGCAAAGCTTTTGTTTTGAAGATTATCAAGCACAGTGAGGGACAGCATATGAAGAGCACTTGGGAATTCTGAACTGACTGGCCCACCAATATTCATCATCTTTGCAAGGAACCAGTTCTGGTGAGAAAAGAGACAGGTAGTTTTTTAGCTTCCGAGAGCAATGGGAAACCCTGCACCAGACTGGATAACTTACTTTGCATTTATTAAAGGTTTCCTGAGGAACGCCAGGAACAGCTTGGACTGATACCTGTCACTTCCTATGTATTCTAGACTTATACATGCATTAGGAGCTGCAAGATTAACTGTAACAGCTGTATTTGGCTGTATTTGTAACAGCTGTATTTTTATTAACAGTAACAAGGCTGTATTTGGCACCTGAGATCACAGGAGCTTTAGGCAATCAGTCTGTTCTTACAGCACAGGTAGAGATAAGTAAGAATCTGTGCGTAAAAATTTCTTTACATCAAAACTCTTTTTTTGGTTTCCAGAGAAGTTCAATGAAAACAAACAGTTTTCATCTGCTGACTGGCTCCTGAAGAAGCCAGTGTTGCTGGAAATATGCCTAAATTCATGACTGAGAGAATCAATTTCACTGTCTCCACTTAAAGTACAGGGTTTTTCACTGCATACAGGAGGTGTCTCGCCAAAGTAATTTACCAGAAAAGTTTATAGGAACCTTCCTGTTATTACCTTGCAAAACATCATTAACAGGCAAGTCAGTAAGTATTTAGTAATATATCCCACCAATGAGCAACCTCCTTATTTAGAGAAGAGTACCAATATCATCAGCCAGGAAATGCCAAGGTATAAATCTTATCACATACAGAAAGCTGTTAAACGAGTATTATTTGAGCAGCCAGGTCTGCACTTCCTACCCAAAGCCTGCATTGAGCACAGTTGTACAGACCCTTTCCTAGTGCTCATCACAATCCATTTTCTTCAGGACCACAAGTAAAGCAGGGCCATCTTTGTCTTCCCAATAAAAAACAAGAGGGAACTGAAGGTCAAAGTAGCCACCAAATTACAAAGTGCAATGGCACATCCCTAGGCCCTGATTTCCTGGCTACTGCCTCCCGTTAGAGCTCTGAGCTCTCACCACTTTCCCACCAGCCCCCAGATATTCAGTCAACCACCAACCAGTCAGGTTCCTCATTTCTGCTCCAGATCTATCAGGTTTGCCCTTCCTCTCCCCATTCCTCACATTTCTCAGCTTCAGCCACCTTGTCCTTGCAGGGTCTGTCTCCTGATCTCAGGATTCTGAAGCAGCTTCCTTGTTCCTTTTCCGTAAGCCTTTGCTTTAATTTTTCCTTTTCTCCTGCTACGGGTCATCCTATATCTACTAGAGGTTTTGTGGAGATTTGCCCCTTTGGTTTCCTTTTCTTCAGATGCTTGGTAACTTCAGCAGAGAAGCTACTGATAGTGTAAGAAAGAACATATCCCTGCTCCCACCTCCAGGCACTGAAGCCTATCTAGTCCTCATCACCTTGAGCTGTTTGCTAGCATGCCACATTTGGACAGAATTTTTGTTAGCTTTCATTCTCTTCTAGATCATTACTGAATTTCTGTGTTTCTGCATAGCGTAATTGTTCTAAAGGTTTTATCTTGGCCAGATTTTAGTCAATTATAGAGATATAGTGTCTGAGATTGTGGGAGATTTGAGGGATTTCCTTGAGGTTGTTGTATGGATGGGTTTCTATTAGATGGAGATTTATTTCTGAACTAGCCAAAGGAATCTCAAGGTCAGCTCGAAGGCTGAAAAACAGCACCCTGAAAAACAGCAGTGAGACTCGGGCACGTGGACAGCTCGTGGACATGGACAATATCCAATCAGCTAATGCATGCTTGGAGCATGGACGCATGATCAGGAAATAACTGCATATATAAGGAGGCTTGTTTCTGTAATAAGTGGCTTCACTTGAATTCATATTGGATTGTGTGGAGTCCATGATTTTTTGCCCTTGCATGAGATCACTCTTTACCATACTTCAGATTCTCTTTCAAACACACAGAACTGCTGCAGATATTCAAAGCAGGTCTCCTCAATTCTTGTAACCTGAGTAAACGGTGTTTCCTTAGTGTCATTCACAGGTTGTTGAAATTTTCCCACTTGCAAGAGAAATCTTGCATGAAAAATTTTACTATAAGCTGGCAGAAGTTTGCAACATTACAAAAAACTGTAAATACAGTTTTATAATGGGAATTATTTTTCACTAGTCTCATCAGTAATATAGTTACTGATAGTTCCTCTGTGTATGGAAACAGCTACTACTCCAAGTTATTTATTTTTCTGTATCTTAATATTTTGTTAAGAACAACAACAAAAAAAAAGCAGTGTAAAAAAAAAATACTTAAGAGATAAAAATGTGGGCAAGGTTTCTAGTTAAGATTCCTCTGCTAAATCCTGATTTACCTGTGGAGTTGCACAGGTGCAACTAACATCAGAATTATAATCAGTCACTTGGGCCTTCCCTAATTTATTCAGCACAGATTCAGCCTTGCTATGTGCAAGAAATTTAATGTGCTTACTTTGGGTCGAGTGTCAACAACGTATATGAAATCACTTCCTGGGTTTGCTTTTCTAATGGCCTGAAGCATCTGTTCATCCTCAAGGCATCGTGCACTAAAGCCAGATAAAGGCTGGCTGCTTCTACATATTGAGGCCTGCAGAAAAACAGACAAACAAAAAACCCAACATAGTTATTAAGCAGAATTATTTCACACCCATAAGCAGCTCATTAGAGGTTTCCACAGGTGTACAGTTACATGGGAAGGGCAGAATAGTAAAATGAATTACATACTAATAAACACAATATTTTTAAAATGTCAATGAAATATTAAAACAATACAACCCTATTGGCCAAAGTCTAGTCTTGAATCTAAGTTTTGAAGCTATTTTAAATATAATATTTCCCTAATGTGGAATAACTTCTCAAAGGTGGTCTACAGAGGATGTGACAGGTACAACATTGCAATTGCAACACTGACATAACATAAAAAACGGGCCATTTTGCACTGTCACTTGCGCTTACCAGCTATGATACTGACGACATCTAACTTGCACCAATACATGCTTTACTAAACAACCTGAGGCATAATGAGTCCAGGAAACAAAAATGCACACCATGAAGCTAGGTCACTGGTGGTGGTCTGTTTTTAGAGCTGCCTCTGGAGAAAGACCTTACTGCATGGGAAGTGGGTCAGGCAGCCCGACTCCTGGGTACAGTTATCAATCAGTGCTGTTGAAGAAGGCAAGAGAGTTTCTCCACAGACCCATCAGGATCAGACCTCCTGATGAAACTGGGAAAGAAGGAACAACATGTGAAATAAGAGAGCAGGGAGGTTATTTCTGCCAGGCAGAGGGCAGCTAGATTTGCAGAGGGCAAGGGTCTAATACATGCACTTTCTAAGCACTGAACATAAGCATGAAGAGAATCTGTCTGCTGAAGACGTGCAAACTGCCCTCCAGACTATTTATGACTGAGAGAAAGGACATGCTCATTTTGAGTCAAGTCTTTGAACTATCAGTAGTTAGTCAGTATTGCTTAGGATGAGCACATATGTCTATGAAATTTTCTGGACTATGTTTAAAAGCAAGGCTAGAGATGAGGTCATGCTTTGCTATTGCACCCGCTCACCAGATAGTTCCAGGGTCTGACCTTATCATCACAGAATCACAGAATGTTAGGGATTGGAAGGGACCTCAAAAGATCATCTAGTCCAAATCACCCATCGGAGCAGGAACACCTAGATGAGGTTACACAGGAAGGCGTCCAGGTGGGTTTGGAATGTCTCCAGAAAAGGGGACTCCACAACCTCTCTAGGCAGCCTGTTCCAGTGCTCTGGCACCCTCACTGTGAAAAGGTTTTTTCCCATATTTTAGTGGAACCTCCTGTGTTTCAGTTTGAACCCATTGCCCCTTGTCTTATCATTGGTTGTCACCGAGAAGAGCCTGGCTCCATCCTTGTGACACTCACCCTTTACATATTTATAAACATTAATGAGGTCACCCCTCAGTCTCTTCTTTTCCAAGCTAAAGAAAACCAGCTCCCTCAGCCTTTCCTCATAAGGGAGATGCTCCACTCCCTTAATCATATTTGTTGCCCTGTGCTGGACTCTCTCAAGCAGTTAAGTTATCATAGTCACACAGATCCTGTAAGATGCAGAGTAAGATGTCACATCATCACTGAATTTGTCATTACTGAAGAGCTATGGGAAATTTCTGGGTACGAAAGATTGAATGAGTGGCACCTGTCTCCCCTGCATGTGGCAAACCTCTTCCCAACCTGCTGTTACCGTCACTGTTCAATGTCCACTGCCACAAACCTTACCCTAGTCCTGCCCATTACTTTATTAACTGGCAACTCATGCCAACCTCCAAACTCACAAGGAGGTATTTCCACCAAAATTTGCAATCTCTTTTCAAGACATTCAAACCATGAAGGAGCCAGGGGTAAACACAATACTTCAAATGCTGGCAGTCAGAGCCTTAAACAAGCACAACAGCGAAAAGACTTAGGCTGAAGCCATGAAACTAATCCAAACTGGATCACTTGATATTGGAATCTAGCTGATCCTTGAGACCTCTTCTTTCACTGAGATTTGAAAATGTTCAAGTGTTTTGAGTCCTAGATATCTATGTTTGGACATAGTTCATTACGGAAAGGCGAACTTTAATATTTCATTAGGGCCAAAATTTTCAAAGATAATATGCAGTTTATGCAGGGGCTGTATTTACTGTGTAAACAATCCTATCCTGTTTTGTTGTCAAATTCATGGATCTTTATAGATGCAGAATTTTCATTAAACAAGAGGTAAAGAAGGAGTCAAAATAATGCCTCATTCCTTCCTTCTGAAGCTTATACCTATGATTTGGGCCACTGTAAAGATAAGTCGTCCATGGGGACTGTAGTTTACAATTCCTGCTTTGTGACACTGGATGAAATACCTCCCATGCTGCATGGCAAATTCTACAGACACCCTCTAATCCCACACTGGCTCTGACTCTTGGGAAGTCCTGGCCACCCCCCAGCACAAGGGAAGACCTCTCGATGCAGTTGCCAGTATGGAACTGAAACAGAAGGAGATATTAGACACACTGATCCTTTGTGAGTACAAAGGGGACACCATTCTCCTAACTGATGATGACAGCTGAGCTAAGCCAGTCCTTAGGGGGATGAGACACAAATGTAAAATCAGCCATTCTGTGGGATCCTTCAGTCCAAGGGTCTTCCTTTCAGCTGCCAGAAAGAGAAATTCACATAGTCTAGATACAGTTTTTTTTTCCAAACAGTTACAGACAAGTGAGGCAGTTCCTCACTCTGCCCTGAGAATATCTGTCATGGAGAGGAGAAGGTGACACTACTCACTCTTAGAGACAAGGAGAGTCTTTTTGACCAAGATACGATGCACTGTTCAGCAAAAATCTGGTAGCTCTTTCATCCATCCCTCTTGGGTCTATTCACAGATCTTTTCTTCATAGGCTACTCCTGATTTTGTAATTGTTGTATGTATAGTTTTTCCTCCTCCTTCACCTTCTCTCAGGCTGTGGCTACCAGATGCTGAATTGCTCTGTTCTCCTCCCAGTCACCTGCTAAGCTGCCTGCTACTGGCCTTCACTCTTCTGCCACCTATGCTTCAGGACCTCTTGTCCTGCTCCACTTCCTTGTGATACAGAGATAACATTTCTGTGTGTTAGGTGGATGATAAAGCTGCATTTAAATGACTGCATTAAATACCTATCAACGAACTAATCATAATCATGCTGTGTGCTCGTATTGTACAAACCACACTAACCAGACTACTCTTAACATCTTTTTTTTAAAAAAAAAAAGAAAAAATAGTCACTGATTTCTTCTTGTGAAAGCTTGCTAGGAGAATTATGAAAGCAAGGCCAAAATAATCAAACACTCCAAAGTTACAAATTCACATTTACATTGTTATCCTTGCAGTAGTAGGAAAGTGCTGGGAAACGCCTTCGGCTGCGAAATTTAGAGCTTCCCACTATGATGTGTGCAGTCGCAGACTTTGGTACATACACTTCCGTAGGGTAAGAGTCACAGACCTGTGAAAGGAAACTCTGCTTATTTGGTGTACAAAATACAAGCAGCATTATCCATCTCTACAGCAAAAAGGAAACACCAACAAACTCTAACCTCAGGGAATATTCCATCTCTACTGTATACACATCACTAACATTTCTCAAAATAGTCTTTTGAAGCTGGAAGGTATTAATTCTAATTTACAGGTGACAAAACTAAAGCAGAAGGGTTGAAGGGCTATATTTCCAAATGTTAATTCATGCCTCATTGAGAACGGACAGGCAGAACATACTTTCATACCAGAAAGGATTCATCATTATGTACAGCAAGGCTGTATTTACAGCTGTGGTTTCCTCTGTAACAGAATTTGGAAGGATGGGAGTGGGTCACGTTCCCAAACACACCTCTGTTATAATGGCAGGGGACTGTAGAGCTAATTTTTTCAGCAAAACTCATAATAATAATAAAAGGCAAAAATAGGGACTTGGAGAAAAGAAATTAAATCTGTATGAAATGAGGATACCAGAAGGCAAGAAGCCCTGGCAATGCCCACCACTTCTGAAAGGAAACCAATGAGCCTGCAAAAAAGCCCAGAAGTTCCTCTGAAGACAAGTGGGACACAAATGGGGTCGTGGTCTAACTTTCTTTTCCTGCTACTGCCTGTAGCATTCTGGCTGGGGTCAAAAGGAGACCAAATATCCCTCTGGGACATTCTGAGATGTCTAAAGGCATTAGGATGCCCAGGAAGAAATAAGGTTCAGAGAGAGCCAGAGATATGTAATGAGAGAGAAAGAAAAGGAAAGGCTTGTGGTTACAGATGCTTCTGTGGTGAACTGGGTTTTATTCATGATGCCGTTTTTCCTACGCTTTATCTTAAAAGAGGTCAAACATTTTCTCTGCTTGTTCTAACAAAAAGAAAACAAACCCTGACAGCACATTCAGTGTTCTCTGAGAACTTCACAGGCCTTCCTTAACATGGATATGCTCCAGCAACAGAGCCAATGGAAAAACTTCCTTCAGAAGTACTTTGGTTTTTATTTCTCACAATTAATTAACATTCTAGGGACTTCAGTTGTACAAGACAACTAGGCAGGACAGCAGGCAGCTAAGAAGAGACATGACCTGTCAGATGACTGTGAAATATACTAACAGTCAATCACAGGGGCTTTGAAAAGATTCCAAGGATGGCCAGTGAGGAAAAAGTATTGCCAAGTTCACTGTTTCAAGTTGTTTTTTTTTTTTAATTTAAATGAATGTATGGTAATTTTATGTAACCCTACATGTCAGGAAAATGCTCATTCAGACATATAACATTAAGTATGATTTAAGCTTCTACTGAGGCAGCTAAGCTCTAATTTTTAAAATTTACTGCATACAAGTTTGCTGTGCTTAATTTCCACATGCATAAGACAAAGACACGTCCCTTCTATGTGCCTTTTTCTGTGAAAGCATGGAAGAACTGCACCTTACTACATATATGTACAGTACTGAGCACAAAGAGACTCAGCATTAAGCACTTTGGTTGATTCACTTTACACCCTCTGTAACAGAAAAATCACTACAACTCACTCCGTAGTCTCTGTTTACATCACTAATCTGCCAATAGTTGTTTGGAATACCCATCCGATTATATTCTTCATTGAGGTCCACAAGTTTCCAGCCTTGTTCTCGTTCTTCTTTATCTAATTTTGGATTGAATGAGAAACAATACAGCTCTTCGTATTTAACTGAATAGAAAGAAAGCAAACAAACAAAAATGGTAAAACACTTCAGATTTCTCATAGTAAAAATCACACTTCAAAACCAAAATTTGTTATTGCCCTTTTTGTAGTTTCTCTTTTAAAATAACATGTTTTGCTAGACAAAATGCATATCCTGGCTTATAACTACTTTCAAGTATACTTTGAAAGTACTGTGTTGTTTTGTTACCTGTATGTGTTGCAATATTTGTGCCTTACTAGTAATGCTATTTAAAGTATACTGTTCTGGTAGACCTCTTCTCCACTGGATTGTATATAAAGGCCTCCCTCAGCACAAAGACAGTGATAATATGCTTTCATCCAAAGAAAACTAAAGTCAGTGCCAGAATAAGCACTTTCTGCAAAAGAATTTGCCGGCCAGAGATAGCTTAGAAGTCCCTTTATTAACGTAGCATCTGTCCTGTGACAAAGACAAAAGCTCTGAACAATTAACTATATAGCACAATCTTCCAAAAATGAATTAACTCAGAAGACTTTGTCCCTAAATAGGGAAGTTTCCAATAGATTCAATTACTTTTTAGTTTTGTGGACTGCAAAATTCTGTCTTTCATTTATTAGCAAAGACATTCATGATACAGGTGTTGTAATAGTGTAAAAATAGCACATGTTATATCAATAATTTCATCATGAACTAATTTAAGTAACTATGATACCTACCAACCTTGGTCAAGGACCATATAGTAAACTTTGCTGGTGCTGGAGGTTTTAACTTTTTTTATGAGTATATCTATATTTATGCAAATTAATGCCTTAATCTTGGTGACCAATAGCAGCCAGACACCATTACCACTAAATGCCAAATGTCACTGATAAAACTACTTAGCGTTTAGCTTGAAATCAATGTTCTCATTGATACTTAAGATACTACAATATTATGTCACAGTGGTATGTTTCATCCTGTTGTTCTAAGTTCCTTAAAATTTTCTGACCAACAGAAAGCTTTAACTTCAGAACTGAAGTAAACTGTAAGTTGAGTCCTCTCTGATTTCATAGTTCCTCACAGATACAGGTGTTTCACAATATAATTTTAAGAAGATCAGTAAATGAAAACACTACACTTTCTTTTCTAATAATCTATACTTAATAAGCAGAGTATTAAAACACTAGATTAAGGAATTTTTAGATATAAAAATAACAACAACAAAAACAACTACAATATTAATAATAATAAGGCTTCTACCTTTTTCAATAGAAAGTCTTTTGTAGTTTGGTAATGTCTTTTAAAGGTGTAATTTAGGTTATATTTAGCTTTTTAAAATTTCAATTAAAATGGTTGTATATACACACAAAAGTATGAATGTAAGGAAAAAAAATCACGTTAACTTTGTCAGGAAAATACTGAAAGTCAGCAAAGTCATGAGCAAGGAGAAGGAAAAGACCGATTTGCACATTGTCTTACAATTCAAACTCTGTACTCTCTGATTTCAAACTTCTGTCATGGCACAGATTAGGAAGACAGTCGGGTTTATTTCTCATCTGCTAACATAAAGTTTTAGCATAATCCATAAATCCAATATGAGCTCATTTTAATACAGTGTTTTTGGTAGTAATTTAAGCTCTTGTTTTTACTGCTTTGTTCACAGAAGAATCTGGATTTTCTTTCCAATTGCTGTTCACAGGCACATGGGAAGCCTTTAAAAATCCACCTATTAAAACATATATGGGTTATTTATGACAGAAGTCTGACTCAATGTTAACAAATACTATTACATGGTGATATCTACAGGTGGTAACAAAAATGTCCCAAGTATTAATAGTCAGTGCCTTAAAGATCAGTTATCAGCTCTTCTCTAGCACTTCTAGGACCTTCTCTACTCTTTCACAGTTATTTTACCATTGGCATGTGTAATCCTGTTATTACACCTCTAATAACTCTTATGGTCAGCTTGTTTCACAAAATGGGTTAATTAAGCAAAAAGGCCAAATTCAGCTGAGAGCTCGACCTTATTAAAATGCTATTATCAGCTGACAAGAATAAAATCAAAGACAAATTTGCTCCTTTAGCGTAACTAGGCTAACGGATAACATAGAATATATTAAGCCAGTACAAAAGACAGGATCTACTCAGGTTCAGCTATGGTAGAGTGAATGGCAGAGAATGAAAAACGGAGACCGAATGAGTGAAATTTTCTCCTCATGGAGTAAAGGTGGAGTAATGTTGAGTATTACCTCAAGAACATACAGCTTTGTGCTCAGACAAAAAGACACAGCAGAGCACTGTCAAGGTGCGTTTGGCTCAATCTCCAATTGGAGTCCTCTAATTTTAAGTAAGCAAGATTTTATCCTGCCTCACAAGAAGACTGGATGTTTTGCTGGAGAAAGAAAACTACTGTGCAGCTGAAATATGCAAAGAGCTGATTCTGTGCTGCTCTTATTGCATCTTCTTCATCTGAACCTTCTTGTCCATTGCAGTCTGCCACTGGACTTGTATTCAGGGTCCATAGCTATTCTGTCCTTGGTCACTCTGCGCGCCTGTATTGAAGCGTCCTGTTCTAGTGCGCAGCAGTACACACACCTCTTCTTGGCTCCGAGGAAAGTCCATTACAGAAACACATTCCTTCCAGCATGCATGAACACATACTTGCAACTGCCGCCCATGGAATTAATCCAGATTTACATCAGCAGAATCACTGACTGAATTTGTTTCATTGTTTTTAAATTTCTCTGATTACTTTCATCTTGCATCACCTAGCATATCATGTTACATCTGCTGCAGTTGCATATTACTACTACTACTTCTACTGTCCTAATTATAGAAGGTACTTTATAAAGTTCAGTAGCTGTGCTCGCTGACTGCAATTTTTTACCTCTCTACACACTAGATCATAGAACAAAATCGTAGAATCATTTAGGTTGGAAAAGACAATTAAGATCATTAAGTTCAATAGTAAACCTAACAGTACAAAGCCCACAGTAAGATAAAATTGATGTTCTCCTAGCAAGATGAAGATTAAAGCCAGTGTTATCACTTCTGTACAGACTGTGGTAAATGTTTTCTTTGCATACTGTCAAAATAATGGTAAAGGACAGAGGTTGGTGTTGCATTTCTACAGTTATCATTTAAAACAAACAATCCAGAAGCCTTGTCAGCTAGGTCTTACGAGAGTAGTTATAATGCAGAGGATCAGATGTTGGACTTTGGTGCAACATTTGGATTTTCATTGAAAAGAGAAAAAGTTTTAAAAGGAATTTGATCTGAATTCAGAAATTCAAAAAGTGCACATTCAAAACCTAGCTAATAATAGGCACAGGCAGTCCAGTCAAATAAATCACCTATTTGCTGCAAAAGCTTTCACTGATTTTTAAGAAATTTATGCACAGCACAAAAAGGGAAAATTCAGACATCAACATGACCACTAATTATATCCCAAGTTTTTCATTACAGTAGGAACATAAAAATTCCCTGTATTTAGAGACTTGAAAGTATTTTCCTAAATTCTTGTTTACACAAGGCATCCAGTAAACAAGTTACACATAAAATAGAATGATAGTGTATCTTATGGCCAATGATAGCCTAGAGTATAATTTTCAACAGAAATTCATGACATACTTTGTGGAATGAACTACTTGTTATGATGTGATTTCTTCATTGCTCTATAAGTGATTATTTTAGTATGCTCGTCTGCTCAGGGACATTTTCTCTCATGACACGTCTCTAATAAAGCCTTTTTTCTTAAACTACAAAGTGCAATGATATACAGCTACATTTCTTCCATTACATTCTCCCTCTTCAGGACAAGGATTGACTTTTGTGCCTATTTCCATCTCATACCTGGTCGTGTCAGACGTATCAGAGATATGTAAACATCATGGCAGTCTCGTTCCTGAGGGATGACGAGCTGGATGACCTGGAAGTTCTTGCAGCGGATCAGCAATGGGCAACCAGTGGCAGTGGTGGCCTGCTTCTCAATAGAGGAAATTTGGCTGTGAAGAACCTGCAAGAGAATTGAAATTGGTTATGCCAAATTATTCAAATCTTTAGGAAGAAAAATAATTATTTATAATTACGTATCAGGGCAGGCATTGTAGTGTCCACTATTGTTAGAGAAAATTCTCTTCTAGTTTTGTTTCTACCTCCAGCTCAGGCTCAAGTAGTGCCTGATACATCACCTTCAGACAAAGAGTGTTTCTGGATTGTTTCAGCTGCTCAGTCATTAGCCTGGCTGTGTTATACCAAGTTGTCTGTTCATTTGCTTTACTGTAAGCTAACAGTTGTCCAAAAAATGAGCCTTTTCCATCTATCTATACACTGAAAAGATGAACCAGCACCAGTTAAATAAGGCTAAAATGTTGGCCCTCCTCATCAGCAGAATGGTAGTCCTGATGTAGTTTTAAATACTGCATCAGATGAGATGAAATGTTACAAGAAGAATCTGGAAAGGAATAGTGGGACCACAAGAGGATGGAGTTAATAATTAGTACAAAACTAGACAAAGGATTTGTAATTAATCCACATAAAAGACTCTCAAATGGTATGACATTGGAACTATATCTGCGCCTATATGTATACAGGCAACTTGTTACTGGTCCCTCAAAATACCACGTTATTAAAAAAACAAAACAAAACAACCAAACAAACAAACAAAAAACCCACAAAACAGACAACAAAAAGTCCACCAACCAAAGCAAAACAACAAAATCACTGATCCAGAACAAGCAGTTAGGGAGAGAAGCAAGAGGTGACTGAGTCATGCTACTAATTCACATTCAAAGCATTTCTCCTCAGTTCTTCCTGGATGATAGGAGCAACACTGTAGATTACAGCAGCTGTTCCTTGGTCGGTCACATCTGATATTCACATGGTGAAGGTCCTTCTACTCCTCTTACTGTGTAGCAATGTCCAGAATCCATTGAAAATTTTCAAAAATTACCACATTGGAATTTCACATGCTTTGAAGTTATAAAAGCATCCATATAAACTAATTTACTATGTTTAAACTGTTTTGCAAGTTATTTTTAAATTGCCATCAATGAAGTGCCTCACACTTAACAGCTAACTGAAAAAATAAAAATACATACCCAAGTTTCTTTACGAGTTTCAGAAACATTCTCCACAAATATGACATGGGTAGCTGTTAAATACAAGGTTCCCAGTGCAGCTTTTCTTGAAGATAAACGATCAAGTAACCGAACGTTTTCCACCTATACAAATAAATGACAGAGGAAAAAAAATAAATAATTAAGTTATGACACAACCTGCCATAGTGAGATCTTAACATCCACATCTCCTCCATTACAAAGTAAGTTCTTTTCAGTACCATATGAAATTACTATCAGAAGAGAAAATACGATTATGCGACCTATTTCCAGATCTGCCTTAATGTTCATTTTCCCCCGTCTTGTGGTACCTCTGTACCCAAACATTTGTTAGCAAAGACTTCCAAAGACAATTTCTCTCTTGACCTCTTCCCTTTTATCTCACCTTACCAAAACCCTGTGATGTAAGGCAAGGCCTGGCCTTCAGTAAACTCTAGCTTCATGTTGTCCATTCAACCCATTCCAGAATTATCAGTGATACATAGGAAGATAAATTAAAAAAAATCATAACAATAAGCAGGAGGTGGAAGTAGTAGAGTGTCTTTTTTCAGTGGACCTCACTCAGGCTCCTGGGCAAGTCTCCACTGATACTTCTAAAAGATGTTTCAGTGTTTGTGCCTATGGTCATATTAGGGCTGACAGCAGTGGCCACACGAGAAATTTTTGCCTTCAGTCACTTTTCAATGGAAATCAAGGATTTCACATCTGCTACGCTGCCTCATTGGACACAAAATGGATGTTCTCTCTTTGTGACACTCCTGACAATAAGCAAGTCCATAACATGTTATTAACTCTCAGATAACCAGCTTGTGGCTTGCACACTATCAGTATTTTGTATTTGGCGTGTGTCAGAGGCATTTTGTCTGATTTGATATTAAATGGGATAAAAACCTGCCTAAAACTGTCAACAGTTTGTTACCATGGATTTAGTTGGTTTCCCACTGCAAAAATTTTAAAACAAAAATTAGACATTTTTCAAAAAAAACCCTACCTATTTCAAAGTTAAACCAAGGAATGATGATCGCAAATATCATATAACTTGTAGTAAATTATCCAAAAGGTCTCTTCTGGTTTTATAATGTTGAAATTACACCAGAACATACGCTTTTCATGCAAGAAGCACAGATCTATGCAGACTGCCCACTGCTACAAATAATCTTCACCACACTGGCTGATCTTCTGTACCTTCTCTCTTCAACCCTACACGTAAGACTTACAATTTCTTTCATACACCTAGTTATTTCCAGGAGTTGAAGCTGATAACTGTTGAAGAGATATGTCTCCATTAAAATCAAAAGGAGTTAGTCTTGTGTTTGAAGTACAGAAGCTGACTTAAATGTTGCTCTGAGGAAATGGAAGGCGTGTTGGGGGAAGAACAAAGTTTAAGAAGACTTTATCACTTTTGCATTGAAATAAATGGAATTTTGCACCAATTTCCTGAAAATCAGAATTGGGTACAACAAATACAAATAGAAAAGAGTAAGAGGATCGGCAAAATCAACTTGATTTTTAATAATGAAGAGATTCCAGATTACATTGACAGAAACTTCCAAAAATGCTCAGAGATGTAACCATGTACTCTCAAAATTTTCCAGAAATAGTTCCACTGAAATCACACCAGAACAAGAATGATGCCAGCATCTAAGAATTACATGTTTACAATGTGTATTCCAAACAGATTGCACTATTTTAAAAATAGGAGTAAAGAAATCCTTAAAATCAAAATAGGCCAGTTTGGTAGCAAAATGCTTAAAAGCAACCAATTAGTGAAACCAAGTCTTCTCCCTCAAGGCCAGATATAATTGGCTTTAAACAAAAATAAAAGAGCTAGAAAGCATGAATAAAGTCTTTTCCCAGGACTATCTACTTCAGAGGTCATGTATTGGGGTGGGAAGGAATGGAAGAAACACGGCACTAACCCAGTGAGCAATCAGTAGTAAGCAAAAGAGAAGATAGAAAAGAGCAGGAATGATATAAAACAAAGATGTAGGCAGTCCTGAACTCTAAAAAGAACCCACAAATAACAACAATAAGAGGTGAGATTTGTCTGGACAAACAAGGTACCTACACTGCAGTCCAGCCAACGAGGACTCTGCTGGACAGGCTCTGGTGGTGCACAAGGCAATCATCGCCCCCAGATGACACCCTACAAGCTGAGGTAGTTTAGACCAGGAAACACCAGCAAAGTAGACATCCCCTTGCTTGCTTTGAAACCGTCACCACTGGCAGGTGCACCACGCATTTGGTGAACAATTTTGTAAACAGGGAATATTGTTCCTCATTTACTTTGTGCCACACATGCTGTTACAGATCCTTCCCTCCGTCCTATCATTTCCAGGCTGGAGAGTCCAAACTTATGTAGTTGTGACCTTTATGGAAGCTATTCCAGACAAGCTCTTCCACATTTCTGGTGGGCCTATAAGAGGTCTACTTCTTGAGAAGAGGACAAAAGTGCAAACAGAATTCAAGATTCGGGTGTACAACAGGTTTGTGTAGTAGAACAATGATGTTTGCTGTTTTGTTCTCTATTAGATTTTTTAAATTCTTCAAACATTGCTTGCATTTTTGTCCTCTGCTGGATACAGTGGGTTTTTTTTGGTTTTGGTTGATTGGTTGGTTTTTTGTTTGTTTGTTTGTTTTTCAAGAAATACCAATTTTGACTCAAAGTCATGTCTGCATACATAAAACATATCCATGTGTATTATTTTACATTTATCAGTGATTAATTTAGTCCATCAGTATCATGAGACATTGCTGCAAACACCTACAGCAATCTATCACTTTCCTTACCTGAATAATATATCAGTGAACTTCGCTACCTCTGGCCTCTCCTCCCCTCCCTCTATCTTTCAAAACATTTTTAAATTGAACACCACAGGCTCTGGAAGAGCTGTTGGATCTCTAGTGATGAATTCCTGCCAGTGCAAAAATGGACAATATAGTCTTACTATTTGCTTCTTAATTTTTAACTTGTTGTTACTCAGAGGCCTGTATCTCTTATCCTATGATACTTCAATTTCTTTAAGAGCCTTTGATGAAGGACATGCTTAAATAAGTTTTGGAAAACTGACTAGCTTCTATTGAATGGACCTACCTCATCCCCTTGTTCAGTTATTTTTCGAATAATTTTTTAAAGATTCTGCATTCCTCTATGAAAGCTATGCTGGTTCTTCCTAGTTTTATCATACTTACTCATAAATCTAGTGATTCAGAAGGAGGCATAGGGAGTATTTGCAGCTCCTATTAATTTTGTCAGATTAGGTGTCATATTTATCACCTCCATTTTTTTCAGACCAGGAAACTTTTAAGTATTACACCATTGTTAGTGACTTGAGAGTTTTGTACTCTAGTTCTTTTAACCTGCATGGATACCATCTGGTCCTGGTAAAATTTTACAGTTTATTGTTGCCAGTTTCTTCTAAAATCTCTTCTAGTAACGCTTTTATTGGTGACAAATCTTCTGATACGTTCTTGACAGAGAAATACACCAGAATGGGTAAGCTCCTAAATACTTTCCCTACTTTGATCATTTACTAGCCCTGTAGATTTTCTGTCAGGATTTTACCTACTAAAGACAGCCTGGAAATGGCTTTACTATCAGTTTTTGCCAAGCTTTTCTTCAAAGTCTCTTTTGGCCTGCCTTATTTTGTTTACACATTTCATTTGCTCATGCTTTATTTTCTTCATTTAGGCACAACTTCAACTTGAAGAAAGCCCTCTTACTTCTAATAAAAGCAGTTATTTTAATAAGAGACATCCTCTTACTCCTTCATCCTGCTGTTCAGCTATGCAAAATTTTATTTGTCCTTTAAAGTCTTTTTTCTGGAAGTCAAATTGCAGTGAGCTCCCATATTTAAACAATCTTCATGACTCTTATAAACATTTTAACATTTGGTTCTCTTTCTTTTTAAACAGTTTTCACGTTTTTATGTAGTTTCCTCTTTGAAGTTAAACATTGCCATGGGAGACTTTTTTCCCCCTTTTTTTTGCGATTTCAAGAATACTCCATCTAAGTATGTTAGCTGCTGTCACACAGAGGTTTTAGCTTTATTTTGAACCAGGTTTTTCTGTCGCTGCTTACGACTGGGTCCTAGAGCTATTTAGAATTACTTAGAATTACTTTTTTTTTTCCAAGAAGAACAAATAGCCTTTGTATAAGCAATCATTTGCAAAAACTAAAATTTTACTCAGAATCACCCCCCAGCCCATTTACATAATCTCAGTTGTTTCCCATTGTTATTGCATTTTCTGCCTTCATGCCTGTTTGATCTTGTCTAGGTTGTCACAGGCAATGTCACCATTTAGGTAGGACAGTTAGTACTACAGTCCTAATACTGTACTGCAGTCCTGTGGCGCTACAGTCCTACTTTTCATATTTAGTCTTGTAATTTCAATATGTAGGTACTCTTTGTTTTTGTTATGTAGTTAATCTGTGAGATTCAACTCAAAATTTTCTTCAAGGCAAAAAATCTGCTCTTTGATAGGCATTACTTTCTCGATCTTTCCCATGTAATTTGTCACTGATATTAGCTTGTCACGTTTATTAGTTTTCTTCCACTAAGTTTTTATGTGTCTATTACATTTTAATGTGTCTATTACTTTTTTTTTCCCAGGCTTTCAATATTTGTACAGAAACACAGATATATTGGGTCCAATTGTCTGTTTCTGGTTAAGCAGAGCTCTTGGCAATTTCTATTTATTTGAGAATATTGAATTTTTCATAGTGACAGAATTTTTCGTGACACAGCACAACATCCAAAATATCATATGTTTTCTGCGTTCTAGCAAGAGTTTCTCAGTTTTTCAGTGTGGATAAGTACAACTCAAAATGAGCTCTCCTACCATACTCAACAAAGGAAAAGTACTGCTTGTGAGATGATATAACAGACAGAATTTTTAGCAAGCCGTTATTTTTACTGGCCTTAAAAAGTACAGTAGGAGTCAATTAAAAATAAAGAGAACCTCAAAATTTGGCTCAATGAAATTAGCATGATTGATTAATCAACCTTGCCTAATTCTCATGTGATATATGTCGATCTGTGATTTTACTATGAGAAAAATAAAGCAGGTTTACTAACAACTTGCCTCATGAACGACCTTCTCATATCTAGTGTAATTTCCAAAGGGAAAGGGAACTGCTTACATCTAAACTCTACTTGGATTCAAATCCACAGTTCTGATTTATAGTAAGTGGCATGAAGCGCCTTCAGAAGCAATAAGGATCTCTAAACTCTCACAAGCTTGTTCTAAAAACTCTCTGCACAACCACCTACACAGATTTATGTGGTTTTCATCTGAGCTTCATCTGTGTTTCTTCTGCTTAGTTTCCAGATACTCAAACTTTCCGGAAAAAAACAGTATATTTCACCCATGGACAGGAAAAAGAGAAAATAAAAAATAATAATTAAAAAATAAAAATAAAAAAAAAAAAAAAAAGAAAAGTAAAATCAGTCTTAGATTTCATTCTGCTGACCAAAGGATTCAAAGAAGGAGCCTTCCTTCTTCTTCTCCACCCTCTCAATCAGGAAAAGAAAGCCAAGTCAAATGGTGTCTTTAAATGGCCTAGAGGGAATGGGAATATGTTTATTTCTACAAGAGAGGAACACACATTGCAATAGTGTTTTGGAAGAAGCTGAGTTTTTCTATCTCAAAAGCAACAGCCTGCTGATAAAAATGAAATTAAATATCATAAAAAGTCACTGTAGTAATTTGAATCCTAGTTTTTCTCCAAAAAGTGCTCAATTTTTTCATCAAAACTACTGTAGACTTTATTTGAGAACCTAAAAAATTAGGTATGTACTGACACACATAAGGAAAAAACATATACACCACACACATATGCTTTGCCTAAAATGAACAGCTGGTGGGAGAGACCAGATCAGAAAATGCCAGGTAAAGAAAAAAAAAGAGCAAAACCAACCTGTAAAACTGAGAGCTAGAAGACTTCAGGAGTGAAAAAGAAACCATTAGCCAAGCCAGTCTGGAGAGTGGCATCTAAGAAAAAACTTCAATAATCTATTTGAAGCTGTTGCCTCCATCATTTATTTTTTTCTGATGACTGTGGTTGTCTAGGCTTAAAGAAAAGACTGCCAGGAGATTTATTTCAATAATTCCAACCCCTTAGATGGAGATAAATAAAGTTGGCCAGAAAATCTATTTTCAATGCAACACAGATGACAGAAAAGAGAAGGCAAAAATAGAAGTTAAAGGGAATGCAGATTAAGAACAGATGGAAGGCACTTTTTACTCAGAGAACAGACATGACAAATGACTTACGAACAAGGTTGCCAAGAGGTCATTCAAGAAAAAGATGTCATATTAGGGAAAAAAATGGGCTAAAGGTTTATTCAGGCACAACTCCCACCAGTTTCAATGGGACTCCCACCAAAGAAAAATTGGTAAAGATAGGACCCTGAAAGTCTTCAGAAAAGTTGGTGTGCCAAAACGTTATTCCTAAAAATATCCATGTACTCTGATTTGTTTTCACTCTTAGTATAGATCACTTCTTGAATAAGCTCTAACTACATGGACTACTTTTAAATGCTTCTTGAATATGCTACCTTCATTCTCACTTCTTTAAGATGTATCAGTAACTCCAAACCCCTGGCAGCACCATAAATAATGCAGAATTTACTGCTACTTTTTCATGCTCTTTATAACTGCACATGGGAAAGCTCCTTCAGATACAATATCAGATTAGACTGTGAACTCAGAATCGAGTAAGGAAACAAGAGAAAAGCAAAGCTGTGCAGCAGCCTTGGAGCCTCAGTCCCAAGCCTCTCCACATCTCTTTGCCTCCTGACACAACACCACTCACCTACAATAGAGAGATGTTATTTGACACAAAATGGTCTCTACTGTGGGATTTTCAAAAAAAACCCAAGTATTAAAAACCATCTCAGAGTGTTTTATTCTCACTACACTGGTCTTTGGTCTTCAGGCTTGCTTCCCATCTATTAGCTAAACCTGAAGTAAAAGCGACTTTAACTGCCAGTTCTGCCATGGTAACTGCCAAGCTGCACATTACAATAATCACTGTGCATCCGGAAGGAGAACACAAGGCAAAAATCCTATCCGGAAGCCAAGAACAAAATAGCTCTGCTCCCCTCTATCAGCAAGTGCTCCCAGCTCCTTTAAGAGGAACAGTTACAAATTTCTCTAATTCCTTACCATATGCATACCAAAAAAAAAGAAAAAAAAAAAAAAAGAAGAAGAAAGAAAAGGCCATAAAACCCTCCCAGCCAGGACTAAGCTTCTAATTAAAGGTAAGCAAGGAACGTCTGAGCTCAGGTCACATCCTCAGGAGCTTCTCTGTTGTTCAGACAGTTAAAATGCATTGCTGTACAACAAAAGCCTGTTAGAGCAAGTGCCAGATAAAAGCTGATCAAGTACTTTGACATTTGACTGCACAAAGGAGTTTCTATGATTCTTCAAGAATTCTACTTTCACAACAGGCTGTGACCCAAAGCCAAGGAACAGGGAGGGCCCATTGGGTTACTGGCACACATGTAGTCCTAGAAAGGCTTCTTCTGGTCTGTCCAGGTCTCCATCTTCCCCTGGGCTCCTATATCATCCAGGAATTTCAGCCACCTTCCCTACTCACCTTGTGATGTTACACATGCGAGTAAAGCCAAAAAGAAACTGAATCCTGGGAAGGAGTGACAGGGCTCTGACCGGCTTCAGCACTGCAGGCATGCAAAACCTAAGGGAAGAGCTTCTGCAAGCCAAAAGCCTGAGCCTAATGAGAAAAAAGGAGCACAGCTGGTATGGTTTGAGGCCAAATGGAATATTTGAGCTTTCTTCACCCTGGTTGACCCCAGCTATCCCTGTGTTTAGTGTAATTCCTGAGAGTGAAAAAATGCAACATGCGAAAGACCAAATGCTATTATATTTTTGTTTTCACACAAAGATACTATAGTGCTGTATTCATGAAACAAAATATAGTAAGTGATCTTTTTACATAATCTTGGAACAAGAATAGAGGAAAACCAAATTGCCAGTTGATGCTGCCATTTAACGTGGTTTCTATTCTATTTCATGAGAAACATGAAAACTGTAGTTGATCCTTGTAACTTTTTTATATTTTCATCTCTGAAAAGATTTCCCAAGTACAGTAAAATAATGCACAATCCATCTGCAAGGTGGAGTCAGATGGCTGCAGATGTCAAAAGAATCAACAAAGGCCAAAAATACAAAAATTATTACATTTAAGTGGACACCTTAAGCTACGCATTGTAAAAACCTGGCAGGATAAGGGAAAATACTCCAGAAAATTCTAATTGAGCCTAATTTACAAAAGGACCGAAGTGAAACTGGAATACTGGAAAAGAGCTGAAAAAAATGATAAGGAATGACTTGTAATGTTAGTAAGACAGTGAACTAATTACTGAACAATTTGGATTAAAAAAAACCCTGCTGTCTGCTAAGATCTATAAAAAGTGGCAAGTCAGTACCATATTATTAGTTATAGCTGAGTAGAAGTTGTGTAATAGATGCAGTGAACACTAACATATTACAAGTGTATATTGCATAGCAGTATGGTGTCAACATTGCAACACAAAGCTTTTCCATAATGTTTCCTCTTTCAGATCATACTAGAGGTCATTATCTAGAAAAGAGAGCAACCGAGGAATTTCCTACATTTTCTGTATGTTCTATTAAAAGCCATATCAAAGAGCTTTAATTTAGGAAAAAAAGAGAGCTTCCTCATATCAGTAAATATTACTACATTTACCAGAACAGTTTAGATTTAGTTCTGAAAAAACATACAGAAAATTATTATATTGTTCACAGCAGTAAACTGGAGTAGGGAGAAAGAAATCTGCATGCAGCCAAGGGACACTGAAAAGAAATGTACATTTACATTCCTCCATTTGATACAGGCTGCTCCTTTGCATATCTGTGTAAATCAAGTTTCCAAAATGAAAAAGCATCCAGAATAGAATGGCTCCAAAGTTAAGAGGCATGTAAAATAAAGAAAACCAAGTGAAAATAAAACCAAAAACATAAAAGACAAAGTGTTAGATCCTGAGTCTTTTCAAGCCAGAAGAATTATTTAATTGCCTCAAAAGACCTTTGGATTAGGACCACTGGCTCCATCAGTGTTCAGGCTTAAGCACATACATTTGGAAGCATCTTCCCAGATGGATCATGATTTCCCTCACTTCCATTTACACAGTATTCTGATTCAGGTATTTCGGTTACAAAATTAAAAGGACTGCTGGTCTGATCTAGTAAAACAGCTCCTGTGCTCACCTGGTAAGTCATTCACCTCACAAAGGTCAGTCTGTTCCTGGGCTCACTGTAGATTAGATATAAGCAGTAAACACTGAATTAGCTATTATGTACATGGTCAGCTATCCTACAGATTCTTACTACCACACAGGCACGTAGTTTTGAGATGATGAATGCATGACATGTTTTAACAGCTTTACCTTTTTCACATGACACTTCCAATGGGTTTACCAAAGATTAAGAACAGAAAGATCGATGAAGTACACCAAAAGCGATCTTCTGTTTCTTCACTATACATTCAAGAGAATGTATACTAATACAGTAATATGAGAAATACGATTCACATTACAGAAGTGAGAAAACATATCTAAGAGTGGTGAACAAATGAAGTTTATTATTATAATAAAATGAAGAAAATATTAATACCATCTAAATTTCAGTACCTTATTTAGGTAACTAAGTTAGAAGCTTATGAACATGAAGAACAAATGGTGAATGGAGACTGTGAATCCAGTGTAATGAGATGCTGGAAAATCCTTTGACTATGTCCATGGAGGCTCTTCTTAAACTATATACCTAATGCTAAACAGTAAAAATCTCATCCCATAAGTAGTGATGCCCAAAAGGAAAAAACAAATGGGAGAATAAAACAATGCAGACTTCACCCAAATAAACAGAAAAGTGAAATTTCAGCTGAAACTGAACTCTAAAGTTTTAGTTCTAGTCTTCTGTAACAAACGAGTTACTTGAATAACCACAGTGGCATACACCACATCAGACAGTATTTCAGTATGTTGTCAATTGAAAAATTGCAACCTACTTTAACCAAAGAAGATTTTTGTGGGTTATGTAGTAGTTTTACCTGTACCATCTACTCCCAGCTCAAAGAAAAGGGAGAAAAGTGTGATAACTTTGTGATATTTTGAAATTCCAGCAACAGGATGTAGGGTTGTACTGCCTCATCAGAATAACACTGTTGGGCCAAACACACCTGTAATGCAAATAAATTTTGCATAGGTAACGAAATTAGGGAAAGAGAATGGCACAGAAGACATCATGACTGTGGCGTGTTCCTGTGTTGTATCTGTCAAGGCTGGTTTGATTCCTTGCTCTAAGCAATGAACATCTAGTGCCTGCGTGCCAAACAGAAATAGCCAGTACCTTGGATCCCTCTGGCTTAGTTTCTTAGCTCTCCAGAATGTCCGTGTTGGTGCGAAATGAAGTTCTACCAGGTATGTTAAATCTAAACTCTGTCTGTATTGGAGATATTTCCAGGGCAATCACAATGAATGAAGTATTTTATTTACTCACATTAAAATTCCAGAGAAGTAAAATATAGGCGCAACTAATAAAAAGATGAAGTAACTATTGATGAAAATGTCTTCTGTTTCAGTACGAAAAATTATGCCTTCCAAAGTTTTCCACTTTGGACTAAGATTTTTTGACTGCTTAAAAATAACAACACTTTTTTTTTAAAACTTCAGTGGAACATTTAACAATTGGAAATAGAATCTGCTCACCCCTACTTTGATAGACTACCATCCCTTTGACAGCCCTCCCGGAGAGCTGGTACCCTGAAGCTCAGAAGTGGGACTTCCAACTCCAAGTTCAAGAAAGAGGAGTTTTGTGGAGAAAAAAATAAAAGCTTCAGCTCTACCACATGGAGACCAAATTAATGTCCAAACGGTGAACAATCCTGAATTACTTGAGTTTCCAGGTTCCTGGTTTCACAGAGTGAACCGAAGTTTTTAAATCCACAACCAAATGCAAGTCTCCCAGAACTTCGAGATGTTCTGGCTTGGTGTGGGTTGTGAGAGCTGCAGAACATTGACTGTGGACCCAGACAGCAAGAGTTAGCTCTGGTTACATCTCCAGATTGCAGAACGGACCTAGGACTGTGGAGCTCGGAAATCCCAAAGTCTCCAATTTCACCGCTGACTTGAAAAAATAACTGTTTTCAGATGCCCAGTAATCTCCTGGGTAGATGGCCAGTAAAGCAGCCAAAAACTCATTACAACTCTGTTGATGCTTTCACAGGATTTCAGTGACAACAATAGCCTTCTCTGACTCGTTTTGGTCTGGTAAATAAGAGTGTGTCTATTCAAAATCATTTAATTGAAAAGTTCCTGGTAAGGAAAAATCAAGTGATAAAAGCTGAAGAATAGAAAGAAGGTGAAGTCCAACACTCCACTACAACCTGACAAGCCTAGGAGAAAGAAATACAACATCCAAATCAGTGAACAAGAAAAAGAAAATACTGCTCAGGGAAGCAGACAAAATCTTCCAATATAACAAGACAAAGTCTGGTATTCACATATATACCATAGGAATGAGCCAGACTAAACCCCTGATGTGGGGGAGGAGGAAACGCAAGACCCAAAGAGCAATTCTGACTAAGTCATCCACTGAAATTACACTGCAATATTTCTTTTTAGCAGGAGTTAGTTTAATTTCACTGATAATTAAACTATCTTGAAACCCACCCAGATCAAAGACAGCTCTGGATCTCTTCCAGTTCCAAAAAGATGTATCAAGTGACCTAAATGAAAGAGATTATGAGAGAACTGAGGCTGAGATGGCCAGTCCCCAGCTGGATTGTAGGCAAGTGAGGTTAGCTATGAAAATATGATCGACGAGTGAGGTAAACTGTAAATATCATTTGTATGAAGTTTGAGGTCCTTACTGTAATCAGGCTGTGATTCTCACAACCAGTCAAATGTAGCTAAAGTATAAAAGTCCACAATTCTGTGAGGTGGGTTAGAAAAAAACCCGCACCCCTGAGATAGAATTTAATTGAACTGGTAGCACGAATGCACAATAATCATTTTCTGACTAAACTTTTTGAGAATAATGGCTGTTACAAGGCTTCGTTTAAATCTAAACTGACACTAATAAGCAAGTCCCTTGATGAGTCTAATTCAAAACAAACATTTTAAGAGCAAATTCCAACCTGAGATTTTAAATAAAATCCCACATCATGTAGCTATCCTCTGAAATTCCTATTTTAATTTTGTCCACCTCCAGTCTCGAATGCCAAACCACAGAATGCTTTCAGCATAGTATTTTACAAAGGTCATTTCTGTTAACTTTATCATTTGTGCCCAAACTTCCACAGCACAAACACGGAATAAATGGAACCAAATAAAACTAAATTGCATTCTACATAGCAAAGATTTATTAACACAAAAAGGTATATAATGCACAAAATCAGAGTTAAAAGCGTCCAGAATTAGTGCAGATGTTTTAATGTATCACTTTCAGTATAAACAGTCAATTAGAATGACATGTTTGAAGTCATTAAACGTGTCTAGCCCCAGAATAGTTTAACATTTCCTAACCATGATGTAAAATTAGAAAACAGTTATTGAATCAAAAGGCATCAGCTGAACCATAAGGTGTGCTGCGCTAAGTTGTATACTTAGAAGAAAGAGCAGAAAAGTGAGTCCTATCCACCTTTACACAATAGATAAAAACCAGAAGGAAAAAAAAAAAAAAAAAAGAAAAGAAAACCAGAAGACTTTGCAGTAAAGTGTCTACTGTAAGCTGATCATCAAAAACACCAGAAAAAGCAAGGGAATGCTATCCTCACCTCCTCTGCCTTTCCTAAGCAGCAAACTAAATAAAAGTTTAGCCAAGAGCTTGGACCTCTACAGTAAAGTGCCTGTGGCACTCCATTCCCTGGGTTGGAGGGGAAAAAACAGCCCACAGCCCCAGCTGGTTCCTGATATTGCCTCAGAACTGCTACCACCTTCCTACATCACTGAAGTGAAACTCAACTTTTCCAAAAAGAACGGTAGCCTGAGTATGGAGAACTTAACTATAATATCACCTCCTTTCTCAACAGCAGGCACTCAGAGAGCAATGGTAGAAATGTCAGCTTGGCTTAAAATAGGTGGAGATAAAGCAACACGACAGATGTAGTTGGAAAGTAAAGATTAAGCTTGATGTGTTTAATTTTGCCATTGACCTAGATGAGCACATGGACTAATTTTTTGCCATTTTTGCCATGTGTTGTATATAAAGTGGATATAAATGATATGGTTTTCCTGATGGAGACGTTGGGAAAACTGACTTGTATTATAAAGCTTTTTGAATGAAAAGAAAGAACTATGGAAAGGAAAATAGAAAAGGAAACAACACTCATTTGCCCATGCTGGAAATCTGTTTTGGCAAGTAATACATCTGGTAAAAAGGGTTGTAACTACCATGAGAAATGGCAGCATATCTTAAATTCTCCCTGAGAAAGGGATAATTGAAAGGAAATACCTTACCATAATATCACAAAAAAGAAAGCACTGAAGCAACACAAGTCATCCCAAGTATTGTGTTAACAAGAGATACCGAGCCAAATGAATTTCTGGACTAGCTCCACTGAAGACAGCTGTTACACCAGGGATAAATCTGATATATTCTGTATTATAAGAAGGCTATTCAGTAGTCCTGCTGCCAATATACAGAGACAAATGATACAGAACCAGGCTAAATAAAATGAAGTAACTAATTAGCAACAGTGCATGAAGTCCCCCTATGAAGTAAATATATCTTCAGAGCTCTTTATCTGTCAGCCTGTCCATGGACAGATGTATCTCTGCACACATTAGCAAGATGTGCCTCTAGTCTGTACAGAAGTATTGCTTACTCATTTTTTATTACTGTTATGAGCAGTTTGTCACATTTTGGGCTTTGGCAGCTATCCTAAACCATCTTGCTGCTCAATCCACACTCATGGCAGGCAGTGGTTTTAGTAATTATTAATTTCTAAAAGATTATTTGAGTTATGAATAATTATATTTAGCAATATGTGACTCTTAGCAACCCCTACATGTACTCAAATTACAGCCTTCACACACAGGGTGACATTTGCTTTGTGAAAAGATCATTACTGCATATGTATGTATGTATAAACACACATCATGCATGCAGTCTGTGTTCTGCCGATAGTCTAATGATACAACAGTAGCATTCAGTACGTAAAATAGTGTGTTAGGGACCTGGCCATCCAGAAGGACCGGGGAAGGTCCAGGAGGTCTAGCGAATAACATTTCAGAAATAATGAAGAAAAGCGATTTTGTCTAACAGACAACTGTCAGGAGACCTGGTTTCTATTTCTGCTATTGACTTGCTACTTTTACTTGCTAAATTCTTCAGGTATCATGTCTTTTGGCGAAAGACTAGACAACATATCATTAGCAAAATTACATAGTTACGTCCACAACATGTGAAAGAACATGATTGTTGGGCAGGTGGATGCACACGGTCTGTTGGGAGAGAACCAGAATAGATTTTGCAGAAGGAAATCCTGCAAATCCTGTGATGCTGCCATGAAGGTGACCCAGAGGACACAGTCTATTTAGAGTTCCAAAAAAACTTTTGACGATTGAAGGCTTTTAGAGAAATTAAGTTGCCACAATACTGGAGGAAATATAGATTTACAGACAAAAGTAGTTAAAGGATGGGAAGCAAAAACTAGTGCTTAAGGTCTCTTTTCAGAATGGAGAAGGGTCAACAGTGAAGTCCTACAAAGTCTGGTGCTGGGACTGCTTTTATTCAGCTTTCTCAGTGATCTGAAGAAAAGATTAAACAGTGAAATCTTCAAGTCTGTGGATGATCATAAACTGTCTTATCCAAATGCCTTATCTGTGGCACAAAAACTGCAGAAGAGCCTTGCAAAACAGAGTGTGTGGGCAAAAGAGACACAGAAGAGCTTCAGCACAGACCTAAAGTAGTGTACCTGTAGGAAAACAAACATAAACCGTATCTACACAACCATGGACTTAGAACTGACAGTTACCATGCAGGGAAGAGGTCTCAGGGTCATTGTTGACATCGGTCTGAAATTATCAGAATCTGGTGGGTTGTGATGAAGATTTACACTCAGGCATGGTTAAGGTGAACACAGAACTGTTATTCACCAAATCTGCAAAGCTAGAAGCAAGGAATATTGAATGAAACTACTAAGAACTTTTTAACAGATAGAAGAAATAATTACTTTGTACAGCCATGATCTTTCAGAACATGCTTCCACGCAGGCCACGGAGGCAGATCGGTGTCAGCATCTTTAGAAGAAGTTCTGGTAAACTCACACAGAGAGGTCCATAAACAGATATTAATCAAGCTAGGAAGGGCTGGACACTAATACAACTGTGGATGCTGAGAGGGTGCAGAATATGGCCAGATTTACCTGCTCTCTTTCTGCCACTCAGACACAGCATAGTGACCTAAATGAACTACTGGCCCAATTGGTATAGAATTTCTTTCTGCTTTGTTATGACAATTATATCCATTCTATTTTAATATTTACAAACCATCACTCACTACAACTATATTTCAATTAAAATAAAAAGCAATTGCCAAGTCTTAATGGACATCATGTGATATAAACCTATCTTTTTTACTGCCTTTTGAAGGAAAAGCTTTTACATGAGGCAGGAATTTTGGTTTCAGATATTATTAAATTTATTAATTCTCTAAGTATGTGATTTATCTTGATTTTCCATTTGGCTGGGTTTGCAAATCAAGGAAAGTGTCGTTATTTCAAGATTAATACCTTTAAAGAGTAGGGCAGTTGCTTGTCAAATTTCTCTCAGGACAAAATTGCATAGAGTCAGGAAATATGATACCAGAGACTACCACATGATACAGTGATAATATCCCCATATTCACATAGCTTTTCCTTACCTGTTTTTATATTACTGGCATTGGTAATCATTTAACATTAAATTGCAAATTATAAAAAATAAACAATCAACCCAACCAAAACAACAGTAAAAAAACCAAAACAAACAAAAAAACCCCAACACTGCTCTGGAGGCTGATTTTGCTGAGGTTTTTTGAACAAACAAATCAAAGATACAAATTCTGCCAGGTAATTGTAGGAGTAATGTAGAGATGAAATATTTCAACACCTACTCATGTTGAATATCCTGGATTTTCTACATTTATGTAAGAAATGGTAAAGGATTTTTTAATCACTTGTACCTTTAAATCATGCCTTTTAAACTGCTTTATAACATTAGACAGATAATTTTCAGCACAGCTATAATGCAAGGGAATGCTAGGAACCAAGACTGCAGAATCACCTTGCACTGAGTAAGAATTTCAGTGTCTTGAGTCATCAGTACGGTGCCTTCTCACAGCTGTCAGGGACAGACATGGGTCTTACATATGCATAGTAACATTTTAAGGACTTGCTTATAGAAAAGCTAACAGATAAGTATGCACTGCTGTCACGGTCCATTCGGACCAACTCTTACATCTGCCAGAAACTGGGACTTGCCTGGGCCTTCCATTCACAGCAAATATAACCATTTATTTTTAGGATTTTTTCTACCTTTTTAGTTTGTTTTTACTATTTTCCTCATTCATGCTTTTCAGCGTTCTTCATCTAATGGTCAGAAACATACATTCGAACAACTTTCACTAATCATTTCCAGCCTGTAGTAGGATACTTTCTTACTATTCTGATATTCTTCCTTCCCACAAAGTCAGATAACATATCATGAAGTAAGAGGAAAAGCAGTTGTTCTAAATGTCTATCTTCTTAATATATTTCCAGCTTAGTAGGCCCAAAAATTTAGATGAAGCAAGGAGACCCTCATTTAAAATTTATGTGATCATACCAGATAATAATAAACAAATGGGCAAAAGTTGTTATGTTAATGGCAGGGGGTTGGGCACAAAAATAAATAAATAAATAAATAAATAAATAAATAAATAAATAAATAAATAAATAATATGAGAACATATCCCACCCCCACTTCAAATTAACATATTGCTCTGGTTCATTTTTTTTATGATTATTGTTAATCTAAATTTTTTGTATGTCAAAACTGTACCTTCTTTTTTAGAAAAAAGATGACAATTTTGTATTTAAACACAGGCCTCATGCTTTGAAAGCTTTATAATAAGAATGATTACACTGACCAAATGTCAGTATACAAACACTAAACAAATCCATCACCAGGTCTAAAATACTGGTGTAAACTAAAGGCATCTGTAAAGCAGATAACAGACCTCTCATCTTGGATACCTACAAGTCATGGACAGTGTCTGCATTATCTGGAAGGACAGAGTAAAAGGCAATTAAAATGCCCGACAAACGCTCAGCCCACATCGCAAAACAACGCGTTCACCTCCCGGTGTATTTGGGCGGATTTCATTGCAAACTGGTTAAAAAACCAAGCCCGCAGCAGCCCCACGGCGCGCCCAGGATGGCTGTGCACAGCCCCGGGCCCGCAGGGCTGTGGCTAAAGCCTCCTTTCAGCCGCGGCAGCCCCGGCAGGAGCGGTGTCGGTGATGCTCCGCGCCCGGAGGCCCCGGGCGGCCTCTCCCGCCCCCTCGGCCCGGCCCCGCCGCCCGCCGGGACCCACCTTGGGCATCCGGATGTGCTCCATGGCGGCGGCGCCCAGCCCAGCTCCTCATGCACCTCCGCAGCCGGCAGAGAGACAGCCGTACGCACCTGGCCTCTCTCTCCCGTTTTCTCCTGCCGGCCCTGCTTTTAAAAAAATATAGATTTAAAAATTAATATATTTTTGTTTTATTTTTTTGCCTCGTGTTCTCTGGCGCAGGTAAGGAGGAAAAAAGGAAGATTTATTCAACGCAGATAATGTGCCCGTGTTCCGAAGCTGGCAGGTCAGCGGCTGGCTCCACCTCCCCGGCAGCTGCCATGCTGCCCGCCGGCGGGGATGCTCCGCGGCTGCCCGCCCCGGCCCCGGCCGCAGCCCGCGGGGAGCCTGGTTCCCGGCCCCGGCTCGCATCCCCGGGCAGCGACAGGCACAGCCTGGAGGTGGCTCTTGAGCGGTTTGCTGTCTTCTCTAAAATTACATAGCTATGTCCTTTCTTTCAGGAAAGACATGATCAGAAACGTAAAAGGGAGCTCTGTCTAAGATAGCCTCCCCCTATTTTTAATATTGTGTTCTCTCGCCCAGTGGGTGCTATATCTCAAAAACAAAAGCTGCACTTACTGAAACTGAAGCACTGAATTTTGTTTACCTGTCTCAAGCTCCGCGTGCCTTTTTCTTGTATAATTCACGATTTTGCTGTATCCTTAGACTTGCACAAAGGGGGAAAATTTTTGTGAGATTCTTTATTCACTTTTATGTCTGAAATTCCTTGTCCCATCTTTTGCCTTGCCTGATCCAAGAGATCTGCTACCTCTTGGAGCAAAAAGATATGCTACAGAGCTGGTTTCCTGAGCTTACGTGTGCAAAGATGAAGAACAGGTATCTCTAACTGTCTTTGAATCACTATCATATTTTGAGCAAAAAGAGAAACTTCCCAGTGTTTATGCCAATGTGCAAGTACTAGAGGTGCTAATATATTATTTCTGATAAACCATAGCTTTTGAGGCTTGTAATATGCTCAGGCATTCTATATTGATCAATGTATTACAGCAGTTGTTCAGATAGAGGGACTAGCCTCATCAAGGGATACAAACAAATGTGGAGACCTGTCAAACCACACAAAGGCCATGGCAAGAGCAGCAGAAGCTCCCTACATATCCTTATCTTGCCTGCAGAGAATGCATGCTTAATCTATTTTGTAAAACATAAAATATGGGCTGCAAATAACACGGGGCTACCAAAGAATATGAATACCCTTAGGGAAAGGGAGCAACAGGTATAACTGTACTGACTCCAGTCCTGCCAATGTTTCTCCAATCCTGCCCCTTTCTTGCTAAGGTATGGCTAGGTTATTCAGCATCATGAGTTTTTTATGCCAACTCTTCATTTAGAGGAGACAGAAGCTGTACTATCATGGGTGGAACATAAGTCATCCCTGGACTTGGCCATTCTGCATCATTCCTCCCATTTTGGCCCATTTCTGCTGTACTTTTTCTCAGAGTTCAACTGCTGTTATCAAGCAGGAGTGGCTGGTATGACCATAATCTGAGACACCATCAACAGCATGAAAACTCTTCTTGAAGGTTTTTATCATTCTATTTCACTCTGTTCACTCAGATCTGAGAACACCATTTTCTGTTTGAAAATTCACTGGACAGCACCCATAAAAGTGCATGAATTGTGTAAAGTGTGGTCTTCACAAGACTCTTCATCAGTGGCATATTTTGCTCTCTATTTTAGGCCACAGCTATCAGAATCAATTAAGAATTAACCAACCATGAACTATGTTTCCTTTGTAACTATGGCTGGTGTGATTCACTTCATACATTATCATCTTTTGGCATTTGCTACCATCAGTGAGTAAGTAAAGTTGGAAGAAAGCACAGTTGATTATCCTTCTAGTCCCTAGAGAGATTTACCTTTTCTCTGGTACAGCTTGTGATTATTACAGCCAAGTTTAAGTCCTACTGCTGATGGCAAAAGACTTCCAGACTTAAGTGACAATGCACTTTATCTCTCCTTCACATTCATCAATAGCTGCAAAACTAAGACAAGTTTCAGAGAAGACTGTTTATATATCTATCAGTTTTTGACCTACCTTGTGCTGGCAAAATAATTAATGGACCAGTGCAGCTATAAACAGAACTTGGGTTTAGATAAAAGTTGTCATGGAAAGTTGCAGTAAACGCAACCTTCTAAAAATTCTCTTACATTTTTCATTTGCCTTTCACACTCATGGAAATCACTGTCTTAGCAATATTGGAAATTAAATCCTGTGTCCATAGCAAAGGTACTGTGAGGGCAATAACAAAAATAACACTCCATACTCTACTGCTCTGACTCAGCTATCATATAGGGGCAGGAAAATTAGACTGCCATGCCCACATAAGTTTTGACATATCTGTTGCAACTACCAACAAAGTTCTTGATTAATGTCACATGAAGAAGGTCTGTGTATTTATTTTCTATATCCATAAGTAATAGAGTCATCTTTCAGCCTCATCCAGTACAATCTGAAAGAATGATTTTTCACTTCCATTATGTAAAAATTTCTGTTATATTCAATGGAGTCACCTGAATGCTCAGATATTTCGCATCTGTTACAACCTACCTGGCCTGGATTTGAATCTTCATGTTAGATCTGGAAGGCTTTATAGATTTTTTTTTTTAGTTTACAATTATATTTTGCTATTTTAAAGGTGGTTTCCCATAGGCTGCATTTTAATATAATACAAACTCAAAGAATAAATTTTGAGTGTTGTCTACAGATGGCCATTCAGCTTTATAGGCATATATTGAATACTATCTCGTAGGGAAGAAATCAACTTGAAATTGGTGGTTTAACAGCTTTGTTGCTGGACAACTATCGCCAATGTGACAGAACCCTCCACCTAAAGAGTCTGGTATGTGGGATAAACACATAGAGGTTGGAATCAGCCTGTGCTACTGTGGGCTAAAGGCAGATTGTACTGGTTTGAGTGCAACCCTGGGTTTGTGGATGGAGCAAAAAAAAACCTGCTTGGCATCTCACCAAGGAAAAGTTCCTGGACTCAGTGCTGGCAAGAAGTGGCTTATGGGCACCAACACTTTCTCCTGCAATTCATCATGCAGGTCTTCTTACATTATTTGTTGAAAACAATGAACAAACCAAACAAGATTCTGTCAAAGTCGACTGACTTTTTAGTCATTCATTTTCTAACAGAAATATCCAGTAACTAGACTTTTCAAATTCAAAAGAAAAGGGAAATTATACAGGCTTTTACCATAAAGTACAATACGTTGATACATCTTTGAAAATCCATCAAAACCAGTAATAGACTAAAGAATCATGTGACTTGTAAAATTGTAATTACGGATTAATAATACTGGCACATCATAATAATATACATTTTAGGCATGTCTACTTTGTAGTTTGAAAATTTGTTTCTTCCACCATTTTTACAGTGCTGCTCTACTGTTTTAACTCCTGCAGAAGCTAACACAATTATAATTTCTTTTTTCCTTTTGTCAGGGATTTTCATGCCACTTTTCAAATTACAAAGATTAATTCTTCAGGTACATGCTGTTGGAGGATACTGTCATAGCCTTTTGAAATACAAATGCCCAAACACCATAAATTCATGTTTGTTTATTTAAGGACTTTGGACACTAATGTCAATGTGAGTTGCAGAACCTTGTAGCAGAGGTCTGTTACAGCAGCTGTATGACCTAACACAGACCAGCTTCTGACCTTTTTTAATATCCCAATGCACGAGAACCCCAGGGAGACCCACAGCACAATGGTGTTGCTGAAGAAGCAAGAAACCTTTTGAAGAAGGTTTTTAGCAAGCCTCTTTCCAACACAAAACCACATTGTGAGCCTGTGCCCTCAGCAGGCACTGTAGATTTTGCGGTGTTACAAGCTCCTTTCCAGATGAGCTTTCTTTGATGCCAAGATCCCAGAGAAGAGATGCTCCAGCCCCACACTACTGTGTGTGTCTGTAACAGCCCTATAGCATGGCTGAGCTGAACCAGCTGCTGTCAGTGCAGCTGGGCAGAGCACCAACTGCTTTCTCCTTCTTTGTGCCTCAGCTTCCAGCCCTGCAGCTCCCTTTGCCTATGCTCTGGTTTGGTGTTGATCTGGCTTTGGTGTTTGTAAGCCAAGTGAGCTTGCTGTACCATTTGCTTTGTTTTGCCTGCCTTCTTCTCAGTTATTTTTGTGTGATAGAGAGGCAAGGGGGGCAGCTGAAAGCGAGCAGTGACAGTGAACCTGGTGAGTTAAAGAGTAAAAGAGAGGAGTGAAAATGATGAGAAAAAAACCCAGAAGAGTTGGGCTAGAGGATGGTGAGGCAGGCTAATTCCACTCATGCAGGAGATGTGGCAGGCATTCAGACACTGTAGCATCAAAATTCCCATTTGCCTGTTACCTATTGCCACTACTGATTGCAGCCAAATATGCAAATGCGGAATTTGTGGGTATCTTAATAGTGTTTACACCCAAGATAATCAGTATCACAGATTCAGAAACAGTGTGTCTGTTTATATTTGTTTCATAACTTTTGAACTTTTTCAGGGAACATGCAAGTTTCTTGTGGCAAACACTCTTGGACACACAAACTTCTCCCCTAGTTAATCTGGCAGGAGCTGCATGTGACAAGGTAAGGGATGCAGGGACCAGCTTTGACTTCATTGTTTAACTCAGCTAACGGTTACTAGGTTTGACCTTTTAACATTTCCTTCAAGAATTACTCAAAGCAATCTTTGATTTTACCTTGTTATATAACATCATTGCATTGTTATAAAAGCAAATTTATGCAGGAAAAATACCAGCAGACCTCTGGAAACTGGAATGGGTTTGATCCTATTTTGCAGATATATGAACAATATAATATATGATACATCATATATAATATTTGTCCAAACACATTATAATTGGCCTGAAATGTGTACTAGTGAAATAAACCAGGTAACATAGAATGACTCAAGATGTATGTCCAGTTACACGAAGATTCCCACAATTGAGGAAACTGGTAAGATTTTGGCAAAGTGATAATGTTCTGTTAAATGAGATCGTGTTTCATAACAAAGCACGTTAGGACAACCAGCTGGAGAATATAGCATTGGAAGGTCAGCTGTGGTATACTTGAGCTGGTGTATGTCATACCACATATACTAATAGCAGATAAAGGAAAGGATCAGTTATTACAACAGGGATCATAGGTGGAAAATGGAGATAAGTGCTTCTCAGTATAGCCAGTAGAGAAAAAAATTCTTTCACAAGGTAATTCAAAGCTCCTGAAATCTTGAAGTCATGTAAATACTGCTTAGAGGTTTACCTCATTCTGTCTTGCTTTACCTCTGCCTTACCAGATAGATAGTTCAGTGAAAAGCAATTGCTTCATCTTGCCCTTTACTGCTTCTCAGCAGGACACAACTGTAATGGATGACTATATTGGGAACTGGGAACTGTAAGAGAGGCACCCACCTCCCCCATACTTTAGCTATGCTTGAATATATCTGAGCAGGTCTGCTCCTAAGCTAAATCTCCAACTATGTAGAAAAACTTACAAGAAAATCTGATTTATTAATTCTAAAGAACCTATTTTTCATTGAAATCTAGCAGAAAAATGCGTTTCTCCCACTTAAAAATGGGAGTTGGATATTTTGCAAGTGGCTCTGCTACAGAGTCAGATATCAGCCATGGGTGACAGTAAGTTAATTCTCTTTGAGAAGTGGTGTTTGGAAGCTGTTCCAGCACCTAGAGAGTCACATAGGGATTCTCCAAATTGTAGCATCTGACTACCTTTACAATATTTCATCCAGAATTTTAGGTGGGAAATATTTCCTTAACAGATATTATTATTAAAATATATATATATATATATATATATATACGTATATATACAAAAAAAATTAAAAGTGCATTTTTATCTTCTCAGACCCTTTCCATTGAAACATTCAGTCACAGGCTCAGCAACAGTTTAGGAGAAGAAAATAAGACTGCTGAGTTCAAAGCAGACCACAACTGTGTGTAGCCTGAAGCAGTATTGTTCAATAAAAAAAATAATGATAGCAAGGCAGCTTCCAACATTTTCACAAAGAAAATTTTCTTAACTGATGGGACTGTATTAATAGTCTTCCTTGGGTATTTTTCCCAACGTGAAGAAAAAGAAATGGACATGGTATATTTAGGTTTAGGGGAAAAAAGAAGAGAGAAGAAAGAAAAAGTGGACAACAGAGGAAATGTATTCCGTGGTCTTTGTATAAGGATTAGCTAAAGCTATGAAGAGCTAGTTTATCCTGAAACTTCCCATTGACCTATGATGATCATAATTCAGGGAAGCAAATGTGGCCCTTTTCAGTTATGAGATTCATGCGTGAGGTTGTGATGGCAGTAGATTATTTTCTATTACTCTCCAAATTTTACAGAAGCTCCAATGCTATATGTAGGGAAAGAAAATAAAAAAGCATTTGCTTCCCCAAAATACATAAGAAAACTTCACTGAAATGCTGCTTCATATCCCAAATTCACACCATATGGAAGGATATTTTTCAGATAAATAATTTCTTTATTTCTTTACTTTAAAATTAAACCTTAAGATTAAGCTTTTTTTAAAAAAAAAAAAAAAAAGAAAATAAGGTGCTAAAGTGAAACACAATTATTGGAATGCCTGTACAGAACAACTGGAACTGATGTGATTTGTATCATCTTACTGACAAGCTGCCATCACAGTAAGTGACCAGAATCAGTTTTGGCGGACTCGAGCCTCTTCAAATCCTCCTGAATGTCAAGTGATTGCCTCAGCCCCTTATCTATGATACTATTAAGGAGATAAACTGACACTGTGAAAGTTGTCAGTGAAGTCTTACTTACTAACCTTCTGTGAAAAGGGGATTCAAATTACCTGATAATCTTTAAATTACTGGCAAGCAATTTAGTTTTTGAGTTGCTGATTAAGCAAGGGTCATAGAAGCCTCAGTGTTCAGACTGAAAGGGTATTATGGTCTAATTCATCTGCATTCAAAAATATATCCAGTTTTGTACTTGAATTCACTTTGATTCACTTTCACCTGGTCAGTATTTTTCAGGTTCCACTACTGCTTTTTGGCTTTGGGGAAAAAAGTAGATTTTGGAGTCTGTTCTGAGGAAACTTTGAACTGTTTCTGGTGTTCCCAGGCTGAAAGCTCTGAGGCTTAGGAAATGTCTTTTCTCTAACTCCTGAAAGTTTCTTATCCTATATGGTATTATATTTGTGTTCTTGATCTCTGTCAATTATTTTCACCGTTTATGCATGAGAAGACAGTGTTTAATGTAACCTGTTCCCAGAGTGGAATGTCCAGGGTTTTGTTCCAACATATTTCTTGCTCACTGGTCACAGTCAGGGTGCATTAATTATCATGGTTGAAAGATCCTCATCTGAGTGGAAAGGATGCAACCTCTAGAAAAAATATGTGTAAAGTGAGATGTATCATTAACTGCAGATAGTTACAGATATGATTGTACATAACAGTCCAGTCTTAGGTTAACAGTTAACTAACTCAATTATTATAGTCAACATGTAAACCATATGTCTACACTTTATTTTTGCTGCATGCCACAACATGAACCACCGAACTGAGTGAGTTGTTACTTGCCAGCTTACATTGCTAATGCTGATTGACATCTCTGCAAGTCTCAAGAGATCCGTTCACATCCTACTGGCTCAATAGCTATTCCACGGTCCTGGTGTCCACATAGGGCAGACCTCTCTGTGGCTATGCTGGTCAGCCATCTGCCTCATGCCCATCATACATCACTAGAGTATGTGAGAGCAATTAATGACCCAGAGTATCATCCTTTCTAGTCCTTCCCTCTGCCTCAGAGATGCCACCGCTCATTGCTGCTGTTTTGCAAGCCAGGCTATGGCAACTGGCCTGATGCTGTTAGATCATGGCAAAGGGGATCCCAATATATCCAGATTTGATCATCATGCAGAAACTGCTCCTAGTGCAGCTGGAAGAATCTGCTGAAAAAATATTCCTTAAAGAGCAGTAAGTTGGGTCCCAGTCTGGCCTTTGGTTAGAGTCCACTGTGGTCCCCTCAGAGTCAGAAAAGATTTTCCTTCTATAAATCTAGGAATGGGACTGTATCACTGTAGCACAAGCAGACTATCGGAGGGGCAGAACTGAAAGCCTTTCATATCTGAAAGCCTCTATTTCTAGCTACTGCCCACGCTTCAGCACCTATATACTCCCCATCATTTATTTCTGTGGAAAAGAGTGAACATCAGCTTGTAGACTTTCACTACTGTCCAGTCATACGTGTTGCTGGCCAGCCAGTTTCCACAATAGTGTAGTCATTGCCATGGTGATCATCCTGGACAGCTCCTGCTACCATTTGGTCAGCATTGGCAGCATCCCCAAGAACACAGTGATGCTCAGTCATTGTAGAAATTCACAGTGGGAAAATCAGTAAAATTTACATTCTTACCCATGTTGTCTCCATCAAACTGATTCATTTATAGGCTTGTGCTGGCAAGTCTTCTGAAATTTTTAATTTTTCAGAGACAAAGAAGCTGACACCCTCTTCCCTCTGGGGTACATCAGCATCCAATGAGCCACTACCTGCAGCATAGGTCTCTCTGCTACAGAAGCTCTGCAATCTTATGTCCAACTTCCTCTAGAGCCAAAAGGGAGCATTTATTCCAGCACTTAATGCTGGAGGACTGAAGGATAAACTAGGTGCTGCTGGTCCAATCCCAGCAAAATCACACCTGCCTATTGCGCTTTATCTATTGCTACTTATTGGCTGCAGACATCCCTTCCCAAGGGGCTGCCCACGGCTGAATCTTAGGGCAGGAGCAGGCCTAAGGAGAGTAAATGTCCTTATACCACCCATGCAGAACTTTGACCCACAAAATCAAACCTTATGGTGTTTGGTACTTGTATAGCAAAGCCTTGGCCAACTCAGCCAGCAAGCAGTGCCAGGAATGTAATACCATACTCAATATTAGTGTAGTCAGCAGAATTAAAGAAAGATGGAACCAAACCAGCCAAGTAAAATAAACAAAGGCCTATGTGTCCCATGAACAGAAAAAGGAAAACAGAAACTTTCTTCTCAAAAGGATTTAAATATGTGTTATATCCTATGTGGCTTCCAAACAGCTGTTCTTGACTCAGTTTGGGCTGTGGAGTGCATGCTCTGGCATTGCCTCCTTCCCAGCTGGTGTGGGTTTAGAAACTTGTAGCAAAACTGTCTCTAGACTCTTGAGGGTCTGAAAGATCTGGTGGCTGCCCCAAGAGGAAGGCTAACACAAGATCAGATTAGGAATCTGAACCTGATGTGTCTTAGCCAGCAAGGTCATGAAGCTCATGTGTCTCCTTCACAACTGGCCTTGTTCTCTTGCCTTGTCTCCTTCTCTTCAGCCTCTTTGTGAATCTTTGCCATGAGTCACCACACTTAAATTTTCATCCCATCAGTGTACACACTGGTAGAGATGGATCATTTCGCTGAGATGGTCTGCTTCTATAGGGCCTGGCCCTTCTTTCATTTGAGATCCTTCTTTCTGTAAATCTACAGAGTGCTGTCTGGATGATGCCACCCAGACATGCCAAACAGCAACTGAACAGAAGTCGTGCAGCCACTAGAATCTATACAAAGGTCTCAAGCTTTTCTTCTGCTGAACTGCCAATGATAAAAGGACTCTGACAATATTTGTGTGACCCAGCTTTGCATTGAGGAGGTTGCCAATGTGACTGAACTGCAAGCAGATGTTTCCCTTTCTTGAAGGACTATGGGGAAAGATACCCTTGACTTAAGTTCCCAGGCTGATCAGGAAATGTTAGTGAAAACAGAGCTGAAAAGAAGGAGAGGTGTTGCAAATACTGCTTCACTGTGTTTTCACTCAGAAGCACAATACATGGCATTCCTTCCAGTTACAACTGGTGTGAGTTCTTCTCTATTTATGCAAAGCTGTTTTCTGTAATCCCAAGGTGCAGTGTCATGCTGGCAGAAGGACGCACATGATTGGGTTTGGGGGACGCATGCATGCCTATACAGACCATTTTTTGTTAGGAAATTACCAGTGTCACTATAAACTTCACCCATAGTCGCCACAAACCCAAGCTGGCCATGCTCTGTAAAGCACAGGAGACTGCCATTAAAGATTTCCATTCTTCTATGACAATGTGATGTCTATAGAAGAGCTAGTCCTGGAAGTTGCTTGAGGTATTCATGCCCTGCCCAGCAAAGGGTGCCTGTGTCTTCCCCTTTCTGTCCTTCCTGACTTTGCAGGGACAGTGGCTGGGGAGGAGGTTAATGATTCAGCTGCTGTGACAGCCTCTCAAAGTAGAAGACATCCTAGGTGGGCCAGAGTTGTGAACCCAGACCTTCACATAAAGATCAGGTGATAAACCCTCCAATGTAGTATCTTCCTTATTGCAGATATGGTATCACAGCTTCTTGTGCTGTGGACATGTTTGACAAGCTACCCCAGGATATCTTCTATGGTTCCTGACCTGCCTTTGTCTTCTTCACTGTGAATCAGAACCCCTTGGTGAGCCTGACATACCCAAAAAAGTAGAAAGCTATTTGGTTGTCTCCTGTCAACATCTCCAGCCCTTTCCTAACACAACTGAGGAACTATGTGACTTTTTTTCTAGTCCCTAGGTCACTCTTCTGTGCCCCATAGGTATCTTCTTTCTCACTGAGAATGAGCAGCACAGCATAGAAAAGGGCCAGATTCTGAGCAGGCTGCTCTCTGGCTCCGAGAGCTGAAGTTTTTTAGCATACTGTTTGGTGATTCTCATGAGGAATGAGGGCATCTCAGGGGTTTCCTGAGAACCGAATGCTCTGGGGAAATGTTGGGATTGTTTCAGAGGGGAAGAGAATAACACTTGGCAATACATATTTCCCCACTGTCAAGTAGTGCTCCACTACAGAGATTTGCTCCCAGGAGTCCCACAGTAAGTCTGAGGTGGATCTGACTCTGCTGTCTCTGATAACATCTGATGGGCAGGGGAAGAGGGAGGAAGAAAGTGCAAAACAAATTGCCAAAGTGACAAGATAGAAGTACTTTTGTGGACTGGTGTTCAGTGAACAGATTACCTGCCTTGTTTCACGTATGTTGAACTTCAGAAATGTCTGCCTGTAATGTTCTTTGTAATGTTCAATATTGCGAAATAGAAGATAAGTTTCAGAGAAAATTTCTCTAATTCTCCAAGTGTACAAGCATAGCTTCTGTATTACAGTCTCTATGATCTTAGAAAATATTTTTATTTAATTGAATTATATGAAGTCTGAATCATGTTGGTGTATTTTGCAAGAGTGAAAGTTCAGCAAGAGTTTGCAGAATCATGAAAGAAAATACTGGGATTCAAGATGACCTTGTCTCTCTTAGATGTTTTGCTTGTTGGTGTTCTCCTTCACTAGGTATCTACTTTTTGTTAGATAAACGCTTTATGGGTATATTTCCCCAAACAAAGGAACTAACTAATATCTTTCATATTCTAGTGACTTTTAAAATTTTAATTCTTAATTCTGTACTTGTGGAAAAATATAGTTATTTTGTTTGTTTGGCTTTTGTTTCCCTTCTCAGAGTAATGCAGAAATGAATAAAAGAAAGTCAAACTAGATGAGGGAAGCACTGAGACAGTAAGAAATATTCCTGTTACATGGGATTTATGAGAGCCACAAACCTCAGAAAATATACTTTGAGAAAAAAAGCTCCTGATATCCTCTGGTTAAACATTTATTTGAAGTGAAACTTCAAAGATCTCAAAGGTCTCTCTTCAGAATTGAACTTTTTTAGCATGACAATTAAAAATTTGATGAATTTAGAAAGATAAGAGGGCCTTCCATTGATTCACTCAAGACTTAGCTGATTAAACAGTGCAGAAACGCACTTTTAGGGAAGACATGATGTTTTTGCTAGGTTGTCACTTATTAACACCCAAGTATATTTGTGAAGGAGATTATAACATTGTGACTATTTTGTGACCATTTTAATGTGACCATCACATTGGGTAACTGATAGAAAAATGTAAGTGGAAGATATGACCAGCAGATGCCTAAATGAAACTACATAGAGTCTTCATTTCTATTTTCTGAATCTCTTTCCATATTTGATATTGGCAAATACATTACAGCAGTGTGTTTCCCAGTTTAAAACCAACCAAACAAAGCCCTTGAGAGCTTATTTAAATAGAAATATGTGAGGTCGAGTAGACTAGAAATCCAAGGTCTGTGTAATTTAGAACCTTGTGTAATTTTCCAGCTTTTAAATCACGTGTGTTTTTTCCTCGTGTCAGTGACCTTGGTTAGATTTTGATATGGCAATAAGTGCAGGAAAAAAACATAATAAACTCTATGCCTCATCATTTCTATAAAATAAAATATTAATGATCTACATTGATTTCCACTGTAAACTCATTTTTCCAGCATTCATTATATTAATAACTCATAAATTAATTTTATTTGCCATATGACACAATACATTACTTTTGACATGAGAAAGTAAATTACAGAGTAAACGGTTGGATTTTTTCAGGCCTTTGAGAAGTCCCCTTGTGGATGCCAAATTCTTCTCTATTTTATGCTCTTTGTTCATATATATTGAAGGGATTAGGAATTCTGTCTTTCATCTGGACAGTTTAACAGGTACTAATAAGTTGTTCAGTCAGAATTTTCTTTTCCTGAATGTCTTTTGTATTTTTAACTAGAAAAAAATTACAAGATTAACTGACTTCTGAGCCAGTAACCCTCTGTACCTGAAAAATGTGACAGCTCCCTCTTCACCAAATGGAGGAGCCAAGCTGCAAAAACTAAGAAGATGCACTGCTATCATGGCAATAAAGGTGCAAGTAGCAGAAGTCTTCGGAAAAAAGGTACACTGAAGTAGCATTATCCAGCAATAAAATGCCCGCATAGATATATATGTAAATCATACTGCTCAAGACTAAGCCCTGCTCCAAAAATTCCTATGGAAGGTCAACCTACCAAACCTTGTTGTTGCAACAAATTTGAGCATAGGTGAGCAAGGAGACATACAGCTTTTCTGCTCCAGCATGTAACAGGGTTATAACAGAGAGTGTTTCTCATAATTTCATCTGTAGTTCTTACAAGCATACTAAGCTTTACAGCACCTCAGTAACTGTAGATCTTGGGGCAGGTATTTTAAATACTATAAAGAAAATGGTAGTATGCCCTCCCCCTATGAAACTCTCACCAAGTTGAACAGGTCCAGGATTCCACCCAAGAAGCTGATTTCACAACACTGAATTAAATCTAGATTTCTACTTACTGTTTTTTGACAGATTGCAATGCTAGATATTTGTTGGTGCCTGGTACACATTATGAGCTTTTTTCCTTGGGAATTTACAGCTGTCATATCACTCTAAGGATGGAGAATGCAGTAGTCAGAGATCATCAGTTAGCATATCAAAAGAATAACAAAACTATGCTTTTTTCCCCATTTTGTAAAATCCATTATCTAGTACTCTGAATGCTGTGAGGTAGTGGGTTTGTTTGTTGTTTGATTTTGTGTGGGTTTTGTTGGTTTGTTTGTTTGTTTGTTTAATTTGCATTTAACAAGGCAGCTTAAGGCACGGGAGTTTTCATGTGCTTGGACTTACTGGCAGTGGTGTGCGAAGTAGCTGCTTTTTCTCTGTGTGATTTTTCCGAGCTATAAAACTTGAGACATTCCTATTTTTTAAAAAGAGAAAACTGGTAGAAAATAACTATATTTCAGATCTTTTCTGCCACTCTTTCTTCTTTTGAATGTAACCTCTGTCATAGAACTAGTGGCAAGTCTGAGACCCCTTTTTAAAATAACTTGCTAAAATTAGCCTTATTTGGAGAATGTGAATAAGAGCAGGATGAAGGCTCCTATTCAGCAGGAGTCATAGCAAGTGCATCAGAGTATTGCTGGGAGTACAGCAAAGTCTCTTCCAAGCTGTATTTTTAAAAAAAAAAAAAAAAAAAAAAAAGTATGTTAAGTAGTGCTAAGAATAGAAAATATGTTTCTGTTATTGTTGCTGGATGATACATTGTATAAGTCTGTTGCAAGTCTTCACTTCTCAGAACAATCTCACACCCTCCTTCACCCAAAACTACTCTTTCTCTTTTAATGAAAGACATTATTTCTTGATTAAGAATCTAATTCTGTGATACACTTAACTCACCCAGGCTCAAGGGGCTTTAAATGGGAGGTTTAAAGTGGGCCAGCACTTTCTGGGGTATGCAGCACCTTACAAGATTGAATCCTGAATAAAAGGCAATTTTTCTTCTCTTCAATAAGTTTGCAGTTAGTACGTCTGTTCCATGAATTAAAATTTCTGAGTTGGTACCTTCAGTGTTATGATACATACAATCTTCGACAACTGTGTCTTTTTATGAGCAGGTTTTACCTAATACCTCTTGCAGTGAGTGCTCAGTGATTGAACCTTATTCTTCAGTCTTTGCATGTCGTGAGTCAGAACAAAAATGAACTTCTCTTTGCAATCCTTACAGTGTGGGAGGTGGGGGCTCAGCAGTCAACTCTTCTGCTTCTGTTGTCACTACCACACTCTTTCCTTTCCAAAAAAAAGGGGCCAGGTTGGAAAGCTCCACAAGTACTCAGTGGAGGCTGGAGGATACATCTAGTGCATCTAAATTACACTGCTGCTCTGACTGACACTCTGGAGGAGCCAGAAGAGGAAGACTAGTTCATTCAGCATCCTGTAGGTCTATGGTATGAATGTCCCATGTACTGTCCCCTCTAGCTTAAAAATGGAGTAACATCCACCCATCTCTCGTGACGTTGTTAAAACACAGTCCTATGAAAGCATTCTGATAACAAGCTAGGCGAGACTTGGCATCAAATTCAATGGGAATCTACTCTCACAGGCTGGAGTGACAGTGACAGCCTGAGCCACTTTTGGATGACCTTCACCACTTTCATATTTCTCTGAGACAAGCGGGCTCCCACATTATTTTAGCATGAACTGCCAGATCCACCCCCACCCCATATGTGAGCATCAGTCCCTGTGGACAAGAAGACTGACACAGCTCGTAGAGGCTAACTATTAATGTGCAGTAACACTTCTTGCTTCTATACCGGGCATGGGAAAGTCCACGCTGAATAGACTGATGTGTTGGAAGCATGCCTAGCAATACAGAAAGTCTTAAATTTTTTTTAGCCTTTTTATTCTATTCTATTTTTTAGCAGTCTTTATTTTTTGGCAAATTTCTGTGTACTCTGGTGGTAGATTTTTCCCACAAAACTGGAGAGTTATAAAAAGTGTAATGGGCAGAAACTTTACCCTGTCTGATTTTTAAGGGTAATTGGTTTTCCTCACTAACATCTCAAGGCAGTGAATGTGGTAGTGGGATTTATGCGGTGGTGTGTGTGAGAGAGAGACAAAAGGGTAGAGCTCTGAAAAATAATTTGGTACCTGAAGTTTTGGCCACTGGGTAGAGGAAGTGAGAACCTTATCTGAAGTGAGCACAATTTCTACTAAAGACCAGAAAATATGCACACAAGAGATGATACAAATGTTTACAAAGCAGGAAAAGTCACACTCCATATTCACTAGGCAGGAACACCTTGCAGAAATAAAACTATAATTAATCAGGTACTGCAAATTTAAAGGCTTACTGCAAATTTAAACCCAGATTGTTGGCTGCTGTCTAGATGTCACAAGAGAAGAAAGCACTGATTTAGTGATGTGAGGAAATAACAGGCCCTTGCAAGAAAATTTTGCCAAATTGTTGGATGTAAGTATTTTTGGTGCTGACATAATGCCTCCTTTTCACTACATTTCACTGTTAGAAGTTATAGGCAGTTTTCAATGCATTTCAGTGTTTGAAGTTATAGGCAGTTTGGTATTGGACAGATTGTTGAATATCACAAAGTGGTTGGAATTTACTTGTTCAGTATGTTCAAAATCTAGCTTCATGCTATTTGGCAAGAAGTTGCTAGAAGAAACATGGCCACAAAAACATCTCCTCTATTGTTGAACCTCCTGAATCCTACCACTGTAGAATGACAGCGGGAGTACAGAAGCATCACACTGAATGATCAAGGTTATAAACGTACAATCTGAAGCAGAATTATTCTTTGTGCTCTAAGAGGACCACGATGAAATCCCAGTTTATAGCTTTTTAATACACAGCTGTCAATGCTACTCTCCTGCAAAATAGCACAGTTGTGGTAGTTTGTATGAATATTAATAAACTTTTGTAGCATCTTAGCTTGTTTCTTAAACACTACTGAGTGTCAGACAACCTTGAGGACATTTGGCTGGGTACTCATCATCTTGCTGCATCTGAGTCTCATTGACATCCACAGATTCCACTGGCTGATTCAGATGCCATCTTGTTTTTATTTTTTTATTTGGTTCCCTGCTCTCCCCACCTTCTTACACATCTCCTGGGTGTGGGCTCTTTTTCTTGTAATCCATTTCTGAGAGTACTAGTCCCCATTGGACAAGGGACTTTTCAGATTCTCCAGTATCTGAGGTACAGCTTTCCTAGAAGTACAAGCCTGGAGGAGTCAGGTTTTACAGTTCAACTGTTTAGTGGTACTTAACAGTTAAAATAGATAAACACAACTTTTGGGATTCTGAAACTAACCACTTCTTACCTTAGGTAGCATCAGGGACATGAAGATATAGATCATGTCACTGTCCAGATTTCCTGCCTCTCCTTCCTCACCGCAGCTGAGGACTCTTTCGACCCCAATAACATTCCTCAGAGCAAGCCAAGATCTCCCTCTTCCTGAACGTAGTTACTTTTTAAACCCAAATTGTCTATCTTCTCTTTCTTTCTCTCTCTCTCTACTGCAGCTAGTTTCCCTTTCACTTGGGTGGTGCCAGAGTTAAAACCTAATGGTTCCACTATGAAATCCTGTTTCTTTTTCAGTTGCCATTACTCAGGTTTTCAGCAATGTTTTCCTACCAAATTTCTGGAGTTCTATCATATTAAATGTTAAGTATTAGCAGTTTGAACTCTTCCATTATTTTAGCATGAACTCACAATTTCTCCCTTTAAGCAATCTTATCTGAAGCTAGGCTTCAATTATCCCCTGGTCTTAAGGTCCTCCTGCTTGAATAAAAGACATAAAGATTTAACCACGCTCCATTTTTCATACTTCCATTAGCTAGTTGTTTATAATATGTAAGAAATTCTCTGCAAATCTGAAATTGCATGTAAAAGGATTAAACCAACTTCCTGAAACTGTAGTTCAGACACAAGTAAGCCAAGGCAATCTTAGTTTGAATTCTGTGTGAAAATATACGAAGTATTAGTGTCCTGTACAAGGCCCTGGTGACCTCCTACATCGAGTGGTCTACAATTTTGTTCATTCACATTCAAGAACAAGATACTAACCTTGAATGGGTGTAAGAAAAGGCTATCAGCTCAATCAGGGATATGAAGAGCTTACCACTCCAGAGAAGACGGAAAGCTCTTCACTTATCAAGCTGGGCAAAATGAATGTGAAGAAAGTGTATTATTATCTCCTGCAAACATATTTGAGGAGGAAAGGGTGAGGGAGGGGGAAAGTTATTCAAGCTACAGAACAGTGTTGATACTAAAAAAAAATTAAAAAAAAATTGTCTGTGGATTCACCTGAGGCTGAAACAGGAACATCTCCAAGCATCAGAGCAGTGAGGTTCTGGAATACCTTTCCAGGGGGATAACTCAGAGCTTTTGTGCTCTGGTGACCAAGAAGCTACTTATATGAATCTGGTTGCAGCGAGTTGTTGTATCGTATCATGTAGCCTGATGTATCTATCTTGAATGCAGTTTCTCAGTTTTCTGGAAACTGCATAAATTCAGGGTTTCTTAGGAAAAGGAGAAGACAGAAGTTACAGGGAGAGGGTTGTACCTTTTCTGATGTGTGCATCTGCAGACATTTACTAGGGGTGCCACTACCAACTGCCTGATTACAAACTGCACTGTAGATATTGCCATTAGCTTTTGCCCTAGAAATCTGCTATTTTTAAGCAAACTGGATACCTCAAAGCTTGGGACTGGAAAGCCTTCAACACCAGGATTAATAGGTCACACTCTATATTAGTTCTGACAGTGAGCAGTGATGAATCAAATTACACTGCAAAGAACTGCCTTTAGACCAGTACAGCCAGTGTCCAACAGTCACTTGCAAAGGTGCTAAGTTCTACGTCTTAAACAGCATTTAGAGCCGAGCTGCTAATCCAGATAGTTACAGTGTTGTTATAACTAGTTTAGTTCTGCTCTGTGTTGGATGTCTTGCTTCTTCAGGTAGTACTAAAACAATCCTTTTCTCTTGCACTCTTTCTGATTGGAAAGAAATCCAATCCACGTGTGCTCATTCTTATAAAAGCCATACATAAAAAATAAAAATACAAATTGTCTCTAAAACCTTATGCTCAGGCCTAATGTGTCCTAGGCAATATTAGAAACATATACAGTGCTCTCCAAAACTACTTTAGTGATTAAAAATATATTCACCCTTTCAGAAAGACAAAGGACCGAAGGGGACCTTCTGGATCATTATGTTTAATCCCAGGTATTGTGAACTATTCTATTATATTATCTTCTTCATAAATTCAGTTAAGTCCATTTTAAAGCCAGCCGCTTTATTTCCTCCCTCCACACCACTTCAACAAAGAATTAGATACTGAGTCATATGTCCCAGTCAAAATGTATTCAAGGGCTTCTTGTGCCAACATCTTCTTTTGCCAATCTAAACATTTTCTGTCTCTCCCCAAAACTACCCTTTGAAATATAGGCTGCAATCATATCTCCCATCAGCCTTCAATTTGCCACGATAAAACCTCTCTTCTGGGAATATTTACACTACAGATTGCAGTACAGCATCTATACATCACAAGGCAGCTTTTGATGAGGGCAATCTTCCCGTGACAGCTGGCAGCTCTCTGCACTCTCTTTCTCTTTGCAGTTTCCATATATTTAGTATGCTTATTACACTGTGTCTTGTTCATCAGCATTTTAACAAATGTAAAGATCAGACAAAAAATAATAAATTCTAATGCAAACTTAGATATACACAAACGTATAATGTATATTATATTATAATGTATAAACATATTTCTTTGTGTTTGCAAGTAAAGTTCACTAAGCAATTAAGCAGGCTCAAACAGTGATTTGATAACTATGTGCAAGAAGATCCATATAAAATATTGCAAACTAATTTATGTACTAAACCAACTTGGAAAGTCAGTGTTGAGAAAGTTAAAATACTGGTGAGGCTTTTCCATATCCACATTTAAAGTCAAGGTTCAATGCTTTCTCCCCTATAGAGTGTTTATCCCTACTGCACAAGTGGCTACAGTCATGAATCAGCTCTGAGGGACACATTCTTCCCCTGAGTTTGACAGAGGTCCTTACGAACGTGAAAATACAGTATTACAGAATGTGCATCTGTTTGTACTGCTGTCAATAGGAAATGTTCCAAATTAAGCCTTTCTCTCTACTATTTGAGTCACTGGACACTTTGCCTTTAACATTAGTACAAGATAAGTGATGAAATAAATCTTATCACATTACCAGAATCATGTCCTCTCCCTTTTCAGTGCTTGCAATTCTGAATTCAAATGAGCTTCTTCCACTCTTGATCACACTTTACATCCAGCAAAACATTCTACTCAAATAAGCTTATTTGGTTAAAACAAGCACTCCAAGTTCTCCCTAGAGTATCAAGTCTTGTATTTGTTTCAGAGGCCAGTAGAAACTTAGGAGTTCACCGGAGTTACCAGGAAAAGATACAGCTCCTCCCGTTTCTCACCATTCTCTTGTATTGATTAATAAGTTTAATCAGTATTGATTAAAGACAGATTTCCCTAAGCATAAAGAATGACATTAGCTCCCCTCGTCCTGAAGGGTAGTAGTTACACAAGTGGGTGGTTAAAGGGGATAAAGTACAAGTATCGACACCATGAGAAAAATAAAGTGTTCTATCACTTGTTGCTCAGTTAAGCTCACCACATTTTAAGTATCAAAAGAAGCAAATAATAATAGGATACGAATCATACTCGTTATTCAAGAAAATCATTAGCAGTGTGAAGAAAGGTGGTGCATACACTCCACCATGTCAATACTACCCTAGATTTACCACTAGCTTTCCTTCAATGAGTTCAAAGAATTTTGCAGGACATATTTTCAATGATCATGTGTCGAGGTTTGATTACAGGGTGACAATAAAACCGTGGCAGATGTATTGTTAACGCTGTCTCCTCCCCCTTCCCCCTTCAGCTCCTCCCTCTCCCCCCTTCCCACTGAGGACAGGCAATCAGGAGGGAAAGAAGGACAGAGAGAAGAGAGTTGGAAAAATTAAAAATGTTTTACTAATGCTACTAATAAGAATAGAGAAAATAATACAAAAAATACAAAACCAATCTTCAAAGTCCCAGGAACTACAGAGCCGGCACCTGAAGTCCTGGACTGGTCCCTGCAGCCAACTGGAACTGGATTCAGTCTGTCACTAAGCCTCCGTTCACAGGGACAAATCACAAGGTCCTCTCCTAATGTCGGCCATAAGGGAAAAGGGACGAGATCCTCATGATCTCCCACTTTTATGTGAAGTATGATGTGAATGGGATGGAACACTTAGTTGGTCAGTTTTTTGTCACTTGTTTCTCGTTGCCCCTCTCGTGAGGTGTGCATCCATTCTTACCAATGACCTCGCATTCCATTGCTATGTCTACCGAAACACTTATCTGGTTCTCCAGGAAAATGCAGCTAATATGAAGGCTTTAGCTGACAGGCAAATTCACTAAAAGACAAACTTGTTTTTAACAAAACCAGGGCATCATGTCATCACTTACTGATGAATAATAATTGCAGGAGTGGAATAATCCAGCCATTTTGTTGGTGGCTGCTCTTACATGGTTCAAAAGAGGAAGTGAACAAAAAGGTCAAATGCAAAAGGGAGTGGCAGCTGTAGGAAGTTACATAGGTGATATTTTTATTTGAAGAAACAAGTTCAAAAGAGCAAAGTTATAAAATACAAAGAGAAATTATATCCAATATCCAAAACACATTGCATTATTCATTACCACTTAAAAATTTAACTTAATCTGATCATAAAGTAGTTTGAAATATGTTGTTCTTTTCATCAGGATCAGAGTACATACATGTAAAATATACACTTGTATAAGTGTATACATATGCAGGGGTATACATATGCAAACGCAGATGAGCAAAGACATAAGCAATGTACCTTGTCATAGAATCTGTGGCATCTCTGTAGTCAATTATAAGCCCCAACTGTAAACATTATTTTCCTCAGGGAATATTTCAGTAATTAATGAATGCTGTTGCTGCATGGAGGTGTAGCAGAGTGTGCTGATATTATGGTTTCCCCAGCAGTATAGCCAGGACTGAATCATTCAGACAACTTCCTTCCCAGCATGCTAGGCAAAGCTGAACTTAAAAATGTGTCAGTATATATTTATACTCCTTCTTCTCCAAGGTCAGAAGGGCTGTTTAAGTCTTCCACATCTGGCTGCTCTCTCCCACCCTTTTCCTGTGGGAAGTTCTCTCACATCGTCAGCCACAGAGAAGGGGAAGAATAGCTGTGTGAGGATTACACAGCAACCTAAAGGTCAGTGGAATCTTCCTGGGAAAGATGATTAAACATATCGCTTTAGTCTGAAAAGTGATTTTGTAAAAATTTTGATCAGTTCTCTGAGTGACAGAGACATGCTGAATCACAGAGGCTGATTTAGGAAAGCTGGAGGTTCTGATAGGTAGGAACTGTAGGATACAGTGTAAAACTGTGAAAAACTAAAACTAATGTCTGTTGAAAGAGCAATAGACTACTAATGAATAAAGACCAATGGTATTGATGTAGAATTGCCTTTTGCATTAAAACTAACTACATGGCTGAAGTGTGTGGAGGAGTTAATGTTTCTCACAATGTGTCCACACGGCACAATTGGCACATAGCGTAGAAGAGCCTGATCAAACTTTGAGAGATCCAAGTTTGCATGTCAGGAAAAGTCTAACAGCAGTGACACAAAGCTCCACATTAATCGTTACCAGAATCCAGAATCAAAGGCTTGTTTGTCAAAAGGTAACCTCAGTATTTTTACATAGAGGTTCATTCTCAAGTGTCAACTTCTTTTCAGGAATCCTGGAAGCTCAGTGAGACAGCATCTGTGTCTGGTTATCAGAGATTTCTTTATAAATCACAAGCAAGATACTTTTTCCTCTCTAAACTGAAAGTTTGAACTCTTCAACACAGCTAAGTGTCTGAGGACACTAAGTCACACAGTCCATGGGCTCTGTTGATGCTGGAAAAGAAGAACAGTTTATGGTTCAGAAGCTATTCTGAGCTTGCAGAACTGATGATGACAATGGTACCCAACAGCATCACTTTTGCAGGGCCATATTTAGAAAGAAGTTACAGTTTAAACCTTTGCATTTAACTTCTGCTGGAACATGCTATTGTTCTTTTTGCTGCTCCCTATACCAGACAAATTTCCATCGGCAGATGCTACTTTTGTGCAGAACTCCATTGAGTCATGTATATCATGCACATATGCATGAATAACGCATACAATTTCTGAACTCAGTAAGCCCTTCTGCACAGATCAGACTGCAAAATTCACATCATGCCTTAGAGAAACTCAAAAACGAAACTCACAACCCCACCCTAATTTGAGAGATTACCTCCTCCACTTTCAGACAAATTAGGGTGTCACTTTGGTGCACAGCTCATGTGGAAGAGTAGAAGAGGTGAAAATAAGCCAGCCGTCACAATCCCATAAGGCACATTTCACTCTTTAGGTGTGCCAAAACTGATGTTGTTTGGTTCAGCTACAGTAAGTCACCTAGTACTTCTTACTGAGGCAACTCATGCGATTCATTCTGGCTAATCAAACCTTAAGCACTTTGGCAAATTCTGACCCAAGAAGAGAATATGTTGAGCCTGTGAACAGTACCTGTCTACAGGAGACTGTAAAGCAGTGGTTAATATGTAAGCAACATGCTGATATCTGTAACAAAAAGTATGTTTTCTGTGCTGATGAGGCTGGGCAATTTTCTTGGCACGTGTGCCTTAGGAGTTTCATTGACGTGGCCTCAGTTGCTCAACAGCTGAGACTTGCCACAGGTTTGCTAGAGGTACTTTTTGGTTACCTCAACGTTGTTCCCTGCAAAATAGAAGATGATTGCAGCTCTCCTGCCACTCCCCATTACACACCCCTTGGTACACCCCCTTGACGTCTCAAATGGCAGACTGCTTTATGCAGCTGAAGACCAAGTCGTGCCAGAACTTTTTTCCTACTGTTATGGGAAAGCAATAATTCATTTCTGACTCTACAAAGCCAAGATCTCCAAAGAAAATAAACCCCCATAACTGTTGGAAAGAATAAAAAATTGTCATCCAATGTTCATGTAAATATACTTTTACATCTTCATACCTTATTTTTCTGCAAATGGGTAATGATTTATTTAGAGACACTACTTTTCTGTGATTTAAATGTTCTTTTTTTGTTCAGTCTAATAAAACACAGCAGTTTTTATTTATTAACCCAGATTTTAAACATTTATTGGTATTTTTTTCCTTTGCAAACGTTTTCCCCTCTGTGTTTGTATTTGAAAAGTTTAAAGGACAATCTGTCCTGCATAATAAAAACTCTTATTTATCTAGTGGCTAAATGTATTCTGGGCAGCTAAAATGTGAAGCTTCTGTTCTGCCAAGTAATTCTGTCATGACCTGATGGGTATTAACCTGTTTGCAAGGAAGAACACCTTCATTTTTATGACATTTGCATTTTGCACAGAGTTACTGGGTATGAATAACATTGCCATGAACTAGGTGGAGAGGAGGCTGGGCTCCAACCTCCTCCCCCAGAAATCACCAGCCAGCACAGCTCACAAGGACATTAAAAGTATCACTAAGTACCTTCCTTCATACAAAATTCCCCTGAAAATAGTGTTAATAGAATTAATTTACCTACCCCCACAGCTGAGTACCTATAAGCAAACTTTATTTTATAAGGTGTGATACCTCTGTTAGGAATATTGAGTTGCTTAGATAAATGAATGCTTTCCTTCTCTTCTTCTTCTTTGCCACCCTGTCTCTCTGTTTTTTTGAGCCTTTTTGTATAATGTATTAATGACCTATAAGTCTATGCTAATATCCTGTATTCTGCTATACACATTAGTTACAACCAGTACCCTGAGCTGTATCTAAAGGCATGTCAGACTCCAAAAATCAGGAGAGTTGTTTTAAAGTCATCAGGTTTTTCAGAGTGGAATTTTATGTTATTTATCTTCAGAGCCTTGTTTCCTGAGCCTCACTTGGATCAAGATATATATTTTACAGGTTTTTCTTTTAATGCAAGAGGATTATTTGTTAATCAAACCGGTCGAAATGGATATGTTATCAGTGGCTGTGAAACCTGAGCATATAACATGATATTAGTACATGCTGCCATTAAACAATGCAATCTGTATGTAGTCTTTGTAAAAATCTTGTTCCACAGATATGTGTAAAAGCCTAATTTAGTGTACCCTGCAGAACATTCAGTAAGAGACTGACAGAGATAAGGGCCCAGTTGCATCCTTGTGTTAAAGAGATAACGGGGGTCTTCAGCACAAAGCAGGAGGAAAACCAACTCAAGCCATTGGAGCCTTGGCCAAACCCAGCGTGCTAGGCCAAATATGAGAAGTGCACAACAAGATAGGCTGCAGCCTTCATCCAAAAGACCCCCGCCCATGACCACCCGGAGACACTGCGCAGGCGCAACAGGAAAGAGCCAAAGGTGACAACTATAGATATAATTCCTTGGAACTCATTTTAATAAGAACGGCCTTTTTGAGGAAAAAGTTATGAATATGTATAGGCGTTCCTAGAATAACCATGAATATGTAATCCTTTACCACATTTAACCAAGCTTGCTGCTACTGGAAAGGTGTGCCGTGGTGGAGCGGAGACTCCCCGGCCGCCCAGCGCTGTTTTGCCCGCTTGCCGCTTGCTGCAATAAATTCTAAGCAATTTATTCTGATGAGTGCATGCTATTTAACATGATCATCTATAACACTGATGTCTGTTAATACAGCACAAGTCTCAAAATCTCACAAAAATCTACAGAGCAGTCTGCTGTTCAGAGGAAAAGACATGGATATCTCTATACATGCCACCTCTACTATATGATTAATTTATTCTCCAGATTTATTTCCTATACTACCACATACATAGGTGACCATTCCATTCTCATTGACTATTATTTTTTCATACATCTATCTAGTTATATAATTTGGTGAAAAACATTTAATTGCAAACTGGCCCACTAAGACTGAAAACTGGGAAAATAAGGCTACTTTAAGTGTTCAAATGGAAAAGTACATGTTTAAACTTCAAGACTTCAAGTTTACTGCATGTGTTCATTAAGTATATTAATACTTATCTTTTCAGCATTTCCTCCTGTCAATACATTTCACAGGAAAATCAATACTCAGAATAGAAACAACTAAAAAAAAAAAATAAAACACACACATAAACCCAAACAGCAACAAAAAACTCTCACCACCTGCTGAAAAACAGAAAGGTGAAAGGAATATGTTAACAAGGGGTAAGACTGTAATTTACAGATAATTGTCCTGAGAATTTAAAAGTAAAAGTAGCCCAGCCACATGGGAATACAACAGGAGTGTTCAGGAGAATGGTCCATGATTTATTCTTCTGCAGATAAACAGAAACTTGTTAATGCCTCTGAGCCATAAGTTCACTTATGTAGTGCAAAGTCACTAAACAGTCACTGTCCAAATATGTTTTTGCCCTTTTGTCAGATTGACCCTCTGCATGATCACATGAAGTAAGAGATTCACAGTATAAGCGCTGAATCAGAGTTATAGATGCTTGACTTCCTACAGATTTTTGGTTCTCAAAGAGTTTCTTTCCCCATAGAAGAAGAAAGGCAAACCCTAGCCAGACTGGAGATGGAATTTGATGTGCTTTTGAAGGATCTATACAATGTGCCAGTCTCAACAAGGACAACAAAGATACTTTGGATATTTCCATACTGCATACCAGGCAGTATATAACAGTGTAGTGATAGCAGCAGAGATCTCATTCACCTGGACTAATTCTTGTCTGTTTACCTGTAGTCATGGCGATAGGGAGCTCACTGCTGACTCCAAACATGCCTAGGAAGCTTTGTTAAATAAACAAATAATTCTTGGGCATGTTTGTAGTCAGCACTGAACTCCATGACTCTACTGGTTTCTGGCCTAGCTGGTTTAAAGCTGGATTGTATGTTTGTGAGCTGCAGTTGCACATTTGACACATTCCCTGTGAGGCTGCAAAACCAGTAAGGACTTTCCACTGAAGAAAAGGAACGCTGTGGCTGTGCAGGGCTACCAAACCTCCCAGAAACATATGTGTCTGTGACACTCTGATGCTTTTTATAAAAGCAGTTGTGGATCTGTCAACATTTCAAAGCCACCGCAGTGACTGAGAGAGCAGGGTAAAGCCATTTCAGTTCTTAACAGAGCAACATAGCCTAATTAGACCTGAGATAATATCTGGCCATTTCTCCTGTTTTAGGTGGAGGCATTTCAAAGCTCCATTTATATTGGATGTAAATATTTAAATTTACATTTTACAGGCAGTATTGATGGAGGAAGACACACACACATGACCACTTCAGGTAGCATCTCCACAGAAGAAAAAGAAACAGTCCTTTGGTCTGATAGCTGAAATTTACACAACTAAATACAAATTACTTAACTGTAAGGAATATTGTTATTCATCATGTAAAGAACTATATTTAAGACAGACAACTCCTTGCCTGAAGAACAAATGGCTTTTAGACCCCAAAAATGAAACAGAAGAGAATATACTCAGTCTGCAAGTCCTCTTCTACAGAAAAGGAGAGATCCAGGGATGCTGAAACTGAGCCAGGTCTTCACAGGTTTTGCCTGGATCCTTGACAGAAGATGGCATTAGCCTCTTCAGGAAACCATAGGGATGTGGAGTGGGTAGAAGCACTGTAAGGCTGGTATAAAATCTTTATGGAAATATGTTAGCTTTATTTTTGGTGAAATGCAAGCTAAGTAACTGCCTTGAACTGATGACTGTTGGCAACAATGTATGATCACCGGTCTTTTACAAATATTATCTGAAGCTAATTTTAAGGCCTGTTCATAACAAATTATGTGAGAGTTTACCCCAGCAGTGAAATGTGAGTTATATGTGGCCCACTGATAGCACAAGGTTTTGGTATCATAATACAAAATTTGTTGGAAAGTTGTGATCTAAGCAAAAGAGTTAGGTTTCAAGATACCACATAAAAAGACAAAGACAATGAATAATTTTCTTCACAAGTCAGCTGTATTGTTAGTTCTGGTGTCCACAGATCAACTTCTGTTTTCTTAAAGACTACAGTAGGGATATATGTATGTGTGTACATGTGTATATAATGTACATTTGCACATATATATGCACATGTGTCATATACGGTGACGAAATACCACAGAAAAAAAGATGAGCAAATCCACAGCCAAAATTTTTGAAGGTATTCCCAGCAATTTGATATATCCAAAGGACTTATGTAAGTAGAATATATGCAGGGAAAAAGGTATTATGATTGTAAGATTTATTCTGGCTATTCTTAATATTAGTTATTCTTAGCATTAGCTATTCTTAGTCTAAGACTATTCTTAGCCCGAAAATGAGTTTTTTTAAGATATCTGGCCCAGGGGAATGATTTGAATTACTGAGGCTGAAAGAGAGGGACGCGCAAAACCTCTGCAACCTGCGGACAAATAGAACTGCCAAGTCCCAGGCATCTCAAACAAGGCTCGTAGAAAAAGGCAGCTTATTAAGCTGTTTGCGAACACTGGAATGAAAAAGAAACAGCATCATACATGTGGTGGTCTGGTGCTGTATCCCATCCTGTGGCACTTTTTGCTGCTGTCAGCCAAATTTTGCCTGTGATGTATCCCAAAAGCAACTTCTGAAGTGTTATCTGTTAGGACAGCTGTAGCGGCTCTTTCCCCTTTGCTCCCACCACTCCCTGGAGCTTCGCGGTGAAATCCCACGTGGAACAGCACATGATGTGCGGCCCCACCACACACTCCCAAAAGCCGCCGTGGAAAATACATCCAGCAAAGCGGTAAAGAGCATTTCAAAAGCATTCGGAACCGCCATTCCTCCTGCCTCCTAACGTGAGGACAGGGGAGGAATCCACTCACTCGCCCCCCATCCAAATCCGTGTGGAAAAGTGTTTCTGAGAGCGGATCGTGAACCTCCCGCAGGTGCTGCCCACGTGCCGAACTGCAGAGCACTCGGGGCAGAATCGGATTAGAAAAGCCCAGTGACTGTTGGGAATGAGAAATGGCAGAGAGTGGTAGGTGGGAGCTAAACGGTCGCTCCTTGACCGTTAGGAGGTGCAAGCAACCGCCGCTGTAACGGCCCTGTAACAGACACGAGAGTCCTGTAACGGCCGGGGCGGTGTCTGTACCGGCTCTGAGGCGGCACCAGTTCCAGCCGCGCGGTCGGGGCTGCCCAGGCTCCCCTCCCTGACGGACACGGCCCGGTCCTCCAGGGAAGACCCGCATCTCCCCGCTGCGCCGCCGCGCTGCTCGGCGGGAAAGGGTGGCCCGGCTCCTGGGGGGAGGAGAAGAGGGGAGGGCGGGAAGGGGGTCGGCGAGGCGGGATAGGGTTAGCCGGCCCCGCACGTGCATGGGGTCTTTCTGAGGAGAGGAGCGCCCCGGCTTTCGCCGCTGAGAGACTCGCCGCTACCACCGCACCTCCGCGCAGCCTGACCCGCCGCTGCCGCAGGGAGCCGTGACCCGGCCCCGTAAGTGGCACCTTCTGTTGCCTTTCCTTTCCTCGGGACCGGGTGGGCGAGGGGTTGCGGGAAGGCGCGGTGTGCGGTTGGAGGAGCTCTGATACCCACCGCCCCTCCCGAAGGGCGCTCCGAGGAGTTATTCTTAGTGCCAGGCGACTTGCAAGGGGTGGGCGGCCAAGGGCTTTGCTGCTGCCTTTTAAAGCCCGCCTGAGGGACGCGGCGCTGACTTTTCCGCGCTGCCCCCGCAGGGTCGCCGTCCCCGCCAGCGCTCGGCTGCTGCAGCCGGGGAGGGGGTGCGGGGGTCTGGGGCCGCGAGCAGAGGCAAGAGTGGGTGCTGGGCACAAGGGGAGAGGCGCTCCTGAAGGCTGCTGGGCGAGGGGCGCGGGTCGTGCTTGCTGGTCCTGGGGTAGGATCTGATACTACTGTGAAGGTTTGGAGGCATGGATGGGTGAAACAACCCCCCTGGGTTACTGACAAGCTCGTTCATGCGCTAACTTTATCTGAAGGTGCTATCCGTGCAGGTTTTTAGAGTCAAAGCAAATAATCACAGCACAACCTCAGTTCTTCGGTGCATTTCGAGAAGTTGGAGAAACCATGCTTCAGTGGAGAGCACAAAGTGGGTGCACGTCCCTAACTGTTGTGAACAAGTGTAGGAAATGTAAGCTTCTTCCCTTCTGCCAACTTTGCATGTTTAAATATAGAAATGTTTGATGTATATGTCATCCAACATGTAATGCTAGTGGCAGCTGAAGAAATCTAGTCCATTAAAATAATTTTTAAAATTTAATGTATCTGAAGCAGCAGAGCAAAATCCTTTCTTTTAAAATGTTAGTTATCACTTGAGATTTATGGTACTGTTTGGAAGATAGAGTGTTGTGAATCTGATGCAAGTCTTGTGTCTGGGTGAGCTCCAGTAAATCAAGGGAACTAAATTAGTCCTGGGGAGGAGGGGAAATCGCACCACTTGGTTCTGACAGTGAGTGGAGTTTCTGTGATTGTTATGCTGATGCTGAACACATCATTCCAGCAAAAGTAACTCACCTGTGAAAGGGACAGAAGTTTCCTGAAGTTTGTCCCAAGCTGTGAAAGGAAGTCCTTCCAGCCCACCCTCTGCTTCAAGTACATTAGTACCTAACATTTATTTATTTTAAAAGCTTTCAAGCACATTTATCTTTGTATTCTTCCAAATTAAAACCAAAACAAATATACTGAGAGGCATTCAGATGTTTCAGGGATGGGGAATGTAAGACAAGGGATCATGGCATACAGAACTTGTATATATTGAAAAAAGCTAATGGTAGTTTGCTTATGCTAGAAAGACCAAATAAAACAAATTCTATGAAAAGTTCATGTAGACACTGTGCAGATTCAGTACACAGTGGATCTTGGATTAGAATTTGTATTACACAGTGTGGAAAATGTTTTGAGTTCTGGTTTGTGTTACCTACTGGTATTAAAACATTGACAGTAAAAATAGGCATAAGGCCTATACAAAAACTAAACTGGTTTTCATTGGCATCTATAATGTACTATACAGACAGAAAAAGACATGGTGCCTGCCTAGCTCCTGTAAGCAGGTGTCCATTGCTGCAGTTGATTCCATTTGACACTACCCCTGTACACACAATACTTCTGAACCCTGCTGGGCTCTGGTAAAAATTGGAACAGGAACAAGACAACTCTACACAGACATAAGCAGCCATAATGATATATTTTGAAAGGTGCAGTGAATTTTGTATGTGTGACATACATTTTTAGTCTTTTGCAACATGTTGTAATTAGGATTATCCATGCATGGAGTATGGAGCATGCATCTTCTGTGTAACTGATGATACTAAAACACAACTTTTGATTCTTCAGACTTGGATGAAGACTGGCGCTTTATGAAGTTTTAATGCAATGAAGTTCTGATCCTGAAGCTCAGTATGTTGGCTAGTGTGTGCGTGCATAAATGGTCTGACCAAGATTCTTGACCTAGAGTAAAAATGTACTTGATGAGATGCATGAATATGCAGCTGCTTCTAGCTTTGTCCGCACTTCCAGATTAAATCAAAATCAGTTTCAACTTTCTTAATAGATTCATTTATTTAGAATTTTTTTAACCTATCTATGTATAAATCCTTTTTAAAGCTTAAGGTTCTAGGTTAACAAGGTACGTAAATACGACAACTAATTTGGAGTCAATGTGTTAAGTTATTGATGCCATTTATTAGCAGCTTTATGGGGATATTTTCTATGTGAATATATTGTCATAATGAGCAGCAGTGAGTACAAAAAGACAGGTAAGATAAAAGTGGAGTAATAATTTAAAACTTTTAAAAAACTTTTTCACTTTCTAAGTGTTTTGGAAACAATGTATTTTTACAGAGGGGGCTTCTGTTTGTAAATCAGTGGTTACAGTTGACTGTTACAGTGACTAAAACCAGAAGAACTTCTGGGTAAGTATGTTGGGTACAAGGATCTAGCAGCTTAGAATTCCTCTAGTTGGAGATAACTGCAAAAAACACCTGCATCTTAAGTGAAAAACATCAAACTTAATTTTACTAGTGTAAGGACCAGAAATGGGACCAAGATTAACTTTGCAACTGTGAGGGAAAAACACACAGCAGCTTAAGTCAATGTGGTCTTTAGCTGGCTTGAAAATGCATGTTGCCTCTACCTGTCAGCTTGCATGCATTGCAGAGTAGTTGAGAAAAGTTGTGACATGTGTTCATTGTAAAATGAGATATATTGAAAGGCGCTGTGAAGATTTAGTTCTTCCTTTTGTGCCTTCGCACATTTTTGTTCATTTTACAGTGGACTTTATATTTAAGACAGAGGCAAACAAAGGGGATCTTGAATTAGAATGCAAATGATCCAAAAAGACCGTAAGCTAAATCTCATTCTGTAAGTTGTCATAGAGCTTATAAGATCATAAAGTTCTTTCAGCTTTTCTCATAGCTTTTGATCATCTTCACCTGTGTTTGTTCTATAGGTATTTTGGCATCTGTCCATCACGATACAGGTATCATATGACACACAAAAAAACCCATACAACAAAACATGCCATGCTTTCCTGGTTTCCATGCTGTCCTGTTTTTAACCAGAATTCTTCCCAGCTCATAGAATGATGTGTTTGAGGGCAGAGGGTAGAACCATTTAGGGAAACTTTCTTTTACATAGGCAATATTAGGTAGGACATTAATGTAAAATGTATCATGCATTGTAGGCTACCAGTCCTGTCTGTGACTTATTGTTCATTTTTGATACTAGAATGAGCAATTTTCTGCCATTCTTTTCCCTTCTTCCCTCAGGTACTGCCCAGGCAGTTAGTGACCTATTAATGCCATGTAGCCAAATATATACAAAATGGTTTGCAATGCCATTTGTGCAAATATTTGTGACTTTAAAGAAGAACTTCATGTATTCACATTAGCTTTTTACATACTAAGATATTAAAATCATTTTATATGCTGCTTAAATTATTAAAAAGTATATAAAAATGTTTGGAGTCATGTTTCCATGTCTAAAAGTTTTCATATATCTGAAAGTGCCTACCTTCATGACACCTTTGCAATTTATCACCTTGTCTTCTATCACATGGGGCTCCCTTAGTGCGACAATACAATTATGATCCTCAGTCTTACTGATTCTTCAACTTTCTGTGCATTGTTCAGCTGAGGTAAGAATCACCTTCATTCCACTAGTTTAGTAGCTAAACAATTTAGTATTGGTAAGTCGAGTTACAGGGCTGTTAGAAGCAAACAGTTGAGCTTTCAGAAAATGACAAATGTGTCCTCCTATCTGCTGGGAAAAGCATTTGTGTAAGTCATCTGGCACTACAACTCCAGTGAGATTTACAAAGGTTACTAGTAAAAGTGGCTTCTGGGATTCCTAAGTTTAGTCATTGCTGATAGTCGTCCAACAGCCACAGTCTTATCTTGCTTGATCTCAAAATTGTAATTTGAGTGGACTTATTCAAAGGGGAGGGTCATTTAGAAACACCCTTAACGTTGTCATTGTCTTCACAACTTCCTGCATAGGATTGCATATGTATGGAATTAGAGATTTTTGAATGTATGTAGGATACTGATGGGAAATGTATCGCATGTGCTTGACCATATGCTGAACAGTTAGCTCAGGACATAGTGTGCTACACAGCTGGAGAAAAAATGTACCGTTCTCTTGAATAACTCATTCTACTTGTGAGATGATTATTGCAGATCTCTTAATGTCAAGATATGGTCTACAGGAACTTTGTACGCAGATATCCTGTAGATCCATCAGTCTCACTTGACCGTGAACCCAGGTAGAAATGAGAGCGGGGAGTTTGTGACAGTGTAAAAAGTCAGTAGGCTAATGGCTGGTGTTGAGTCGGCATTTATTGAACACAACTAGGGGAGAGGTGCTACTGAAGTAGCATACATAGACAATTCTCATATCTATGCTTTCTTTACTGTGACCAATAAGATTCTGTCTTGGACTGCAGAGACTCCCGTAGATGTGTGGTATACACACACACCCCCAACATATGTTATGAAGAACTCAGCATTGAACTAGAATATTAATTATCATTAAATTTAATGACAGAGGCCTCACAAATAAAGTATACCTTAATTTACATATCATAAAGTTAATAGAATCCTGACAGAAGATCTAGCCTCTCAAAATGTAGCCCAGACAACAGACTTGTGTGAACTGTATGGAATAGCAATGCGGAGGACATCACAGCTCTGATAACAGCTAGCTACTCTAGTTTGGGTTATGGCTTCTATGAACAGCATGATACTATCTAAAACTAGTTTATATAAGAATCCAGGCCACTCAATGACCTCTCCAAAACTTATTTTGAAAGAGTAGAATCTCTTATTATTGTCTGACTGGCTGCACACATCCGACAAGTAGAAGTAAATCAGCCACACAGGAAAAAAAAAAGGAGGAAACAATCATATGTAAACTACCGCATTACTGTCATGCTCGTTGACAGACTCTGGTTCTTCTTCCATCTCACTTTTTAAGTTACGTTTTCATACTACATGCAGTAGTTAATGTAGGGGACCGGTAAAGACCTCTGTGCAGGTGCTGTAGAAAGGTGGTGTTTGATGCACTCAGTTCCCTGTGACGACTCATCAGAAGTGCAGAGGAGTGCACACCACAGCTGCTGTTTCTGATAAGAAATCAGAACGGGCAGAATCAGTGTTGGTGATTCAGTGTTACACTGTAGTCCTCTGTGTCACTAATGGCAAGGTGGTTTTGCATCTTTGTGAGAGTAGCATCAGTTTTTAGAAGTCTTGCATGGCTTTTCTCACTAAATTACCTCATTTCTGAAAATTATTTTGTTAGATGTACTACCAAAAAGGGATGGTACTTGGTTAGATTCATCCAATTGTGCCGGTTACTAGACTTTTGGTGAGCAGCAGTTTGTGTGCTGTAGAAGGGTGTAAAATGTAGAAAGGTGTCAGCTGACAAAATCTACAGGGAATTTAACTAGGAGTCAATTGTCAGTTGAGATTGGAGTGAGGGAAAAGACAAACTGTACCAAGCGATTTTGCCAGACTTTACTACTATCTTCTGTGTTTAATGTACAATGTCACTTCATCTGTGCTTTTTGCTTTCCAGAATAAAGTGATTTTGCTTAAATAAATATGGAATAAATTTATTTTTGCTTTAAATAACATTCTTCTTTATGTGACTCTCTTTGTGGGGAGAGAGTTTGATTTAATGCAATTTAATCTTCATTTTCTTTACTGTGAAAACAGTGAGCAATGTGGATAACCTGTTCTGTAGCGGTGTGAGTTCCTGTAGCTAATCCCTGGTCCTAGCTCATTTTGTTTGAGGTTAGGTTGTCTGGAGTTTGATTGCATGCTATTTGACAAAATGGGAAAGCAATTGTGTTTATTTTATTTTGTTTGTGCAGTACCATGTGCATTGTGGTTATGGACTAAATAATAATTGAAATGGAATTTGGAAAGGATTATTTATTGTCCTCTTCTGAGTTTCCTTAAATTGAGAAACATCTCCATATTTGTTAAGGAAATTGTAACATTTGGATATCATGAAGATATCTGATTACTTCCATTAGGACTTAAATTCATTCTTCTGAATTCACTGTTTATGAGTGATTTGGTGTAATATGGATTTTATTCTGCCCTTGAATGTTTTTGAACTATCATGCAGTTGAGAGAAAACAAGGGGATGTGACTTGCCATGAAATACGTTCAGCACTGTGAATTAGATGAAAAGGCTTGTGGATATATATAATTAGCACAAATGTGTGATTCTTTTCAAAGGTACGCTGCTTCAGAGTGCCTTTTAGAAGCAACACTTTAGATGACCAGGCAGCATTTTCGAACCTTGTAATGACAGTTTGACTTGTTTTAAGGTTTAAAGCTAAACAGCTTTCAAGTGCAGTCAGTAGCAGAATTTAATTGCTCTGTTCTGCTGTAAGAAAAGGGGGAACTTTCAAGGGTCGTACTGAAGAAGTATGTATTGCACAACATCAGGTTTGTTCTGTGGAAATTGTAGGCCAGCAAAAATTCGTACATGTTTTTGCAATAATAGGTATATGGTAATTATATGTTCTACTGTTGTTGTTTTCCCTCAACAATATGTTTTTAGAAAATCTGGATGTGTTACATCTACGCACTACTTACCAAACTGGGTTCACCCTCTTTCTATATGTTGACTTCAGGAGTGGCCATTCTGCAGGTGGAACAAGGTCTCCTGTGTGAAGAGAGAATTCCTAAGCTGGGGACTTCCTTCAGGCTCATTTGTAGAAAGTGCCTCTTACATTTATGAATTAATATTTCAAAAAATTAATGTTTAATAAGGCATGAGTATACACTAGGTAAATTGCTGTGCTGACAAATAAGAGAAAAATGACGGTTATGTAGAACTAGATCAACAAAAAGATCCAGTATAAAATTCAGTGATATGAATTACAAATATGTACACAGTGCTTGATTAGAAATACTATAAAATTTGCAATTATAATATTCACTGCCAGATGGAAAAGTCTAGAGAAGTTGAAAGTAATACTTCTTAAAACACTATTGTATCTAATAAACCTGCTTTGAGTTTTCAGTGTTTTAAAGTTTAAGGTGACTGTCCTTTCCATCACTTGAAGCATATCTTAACCTTTCTGTTACATTCTGAATTGGTCCACATAGATACTATGAAGAAATATTAAAAAATCTCTTTTTAGTTACTTGATAAAGTACACAGACTCCTAAGGACAACTCAAAGACATGTTGCTGTTCCTTGTTTTCTCACAGTGCTGCCTTTCCCATTTCCCAACTTATTTTTCTGTGCATTAGAGGCTTCTATACTTCATGTATGTGTCAGTTCGTGTGGAGTAACTCAGTGGCCTGTAGAGATTTGTGCTGGTGTAAACAATGCCTATAGTCCAATATACTGACCATGCTGGAGCTAAAAACATCTTCAGAAATAGACTTACAGAGGTGAAGTATTTTTCCTAAGGTACATAGCTGCCTTCTCCCAGTATTTGTATTTTTCTGCTTTCTTGTCCAGAGCCAAGTGGATTAATTTCATTTGCCCACTTATGTGAAAGCTCTAAATACCTGACAGAAAATAAAGTCAACATCCTTATTGTTTTCCAGTATCCAAATGCTTGAAACCAAATGTAGCAGATATAGTCAGACTCTTCTTGTGGTCTAAACAACTGAGTGGGATTTCAGCACATCAGTCTTGTTTTTTGCAACGTAAGTGGCAACTAAATAAGATTACGAAGCTCTTTGTGGTAGCTTGTTTTTGGTAGTCAATGGTGGCTCAAGATGAGGTGTTGCATAGGGAAGCAATGGTGGTTCACATGCTGTTTGCTCATGAGAGCTGGAACAGGAGTGAGTGACTATCAGTAACTTGTTTAAGGTATATGGTAGAACCCAGATCATCTGAGAACTTTAGGTTTTCAGTCACATTTTGCATAAATTCTTGTGCTGCATAGAACTTGAGTTATGAGCCATATCAGGTCTGTGTTGCTCTCTGGCTTGTATGAAAACTAAGCATGCAATGTAAGTAGAACATTCAGTGCTGGCTAGTTCACATATTCTCAGAACACTAGGAAGAAGAGCATACTTTGTGGTATTTGGTTTTACTCTTGCTGACTTCTTAGCAGAAATTTGCTTGACAATAAAATAAATAGTTTAGAACAATCCCACAGTGGACACCAAAATTATTTAAATGCATACTTTTGCAGGAATGAGTTTTTCATAAATATATTTTCACATATGGAAAGTGTTGTGCCTTCACAATTAATGTGTTCTCTGCTTCTTTCTTTGTCAAGTGTATTTCTTTATATTTTTAAACTAAAAACAAAATAGTATTAGAGTTAGATATTGCTTGCCTGTTTGGCAACAACAATACAAAGTATTAGTATTAGTATTAGTATTAGTATTAGTATTAGTATTAGTATTAGTATTATTTTACTGAAGTACTTGACAGCCATATCAGGGCTTGAGTTCATAGAATCGTTTTGGTTGGATAAGACCTCTAACATCGAGTCCAGCTGTTAACCTAACACTGTCAAGTCTGTCTCTAAACCACATCCCTAAAGAACCTAATCTACACGTCTTTTAAACATGGAAGCTTTAGGCCAAGATCATAATGAAGACTATCCTGTGATCTTCCACTGTCCTCCCCAAACACACACATACTCTCAAAAATCATACATTTCTATTTTAGAGTTTAGTTTTATTGTAGCTGTGCCAATGACAATATGATTTTTATACATGACTTTCCTACCAGTCTTGGTTATTTGTTCATTTCTCCACCTCTGTTTAGTTTTCCCTGCTTTCTTCTGAATGTCTAACTTCTGAAATTGTATTTTTTGTGGGAATTATATTGACCAATTATTACTGAGACTCCTTTAGATTTTCAAGACAATAGGAAGTTTTCAGGAGTTGAAAAATAGATACTTATATGTCATTTAGAAAAACCCTCTCCTTATTTGTCCTGTGAAAATGCAACCATCATCATGGCTGTAGAGCCTGATACTGAAAAATACCACGTGGTAGCAAGTTATTTGCTATGAGGTGTTCTGGTAGAATGACTATCTTACAGCAGTGGGGTATTCACTATCTGGTTTTTGCATGTTCAAGTTAGAATAAACTGAGAGGGAAAAATCAGCTCTCTAACATACTTTCCCTAATGAAGGAAGTCTGTTCTAATTGTTTCAACATTTATTCCTTGGTGGGACACTGCTTCAGGGTAACCAGTCCAGAATTGTTTGCAGTCTCCCATGCAATGTCCAACTATTAGAAATATTTTATTAGACCATTTTAATTTATTACATGCATGTGCCTTACTCTGAGGCAACTAGTTGCAACAGCAAACTTAATAACCTCATTTTATATTTCTAATTATCCTGGGTATAAACTTTTATAAACCTTTCTGTAATTTTGTAGTACCCTGTAAAGCCTTCTATGGTGTTTAACTGCCTATATACTCCACTTCATTAGTTGTCTAAGTAAATAATTTTGGATCTGTATTAAATAAGAAGGAGGTTTTTTTTACTGTTTTTCTGTCCTGTGTGGTAACAGATGGGTTGCACTTAGTTCAGTGAACCAGATGCAAAAAGAGCAGAATTTGCAGTAAAATATTGTTGATGTTGCATTTTTGTCTGTACACAATAAATTAAGTCAACTTTTGGACTATGTAAAGCGAATGTTTACACTATTTCATTGTTACTGATTAAAGCGTATCCACTACTCCCTGTGAAACAAGTGGCTTTCCCAGTCTGGGTGGCAGAGCTTGTACGTTTCTTACTGAAGCCGTGTCAGCAGAAGCAGCAGAAGCAGCAGAAGCAGGTTTTGCTCCAGGCTGCTCTCTCTTGTTCCTGCTCCAGTAACCATCCTGCTATACCTGCACAGCTGTTTGTGGTACTGTGCAATGAACTGGATTAGGAAACTAATTCATTTTTTTCCTTGAGATATGTTTGTCCCGTCCCAACAGATGGGATGAGGGATGAATTAACTCCAAACATGACACACGCCCTGACTCAACAGATGAGAACAGGTGTGAGGCAACTCTGGGTTAATTCTGTGCAGTTATGCAAAGTGAATGACAGACAATCACTCCAGGGGTCCAATTCAGTTATGAGTTTTACTAAAAGTGCATGTTGGAATACTAGTTACAGTGAATAGTGGCTTGGCAGAACTTATCAATACATTAACAGCGAAAGTCCTACTATGAGTGATGTATTGGCAACCATTAGTAGCTATAATACAAGACTTAACAAGAATCGAACAGCAGAACTTAAGATAATGTTACTCTTGTATGTTCAAAAGGAAAAAAAAGAAAGAGAGTGGTAGAGAGAGAAGGAAATCTAAGGTATAAGAGAGAGTAATATATCACCACTCACAGAAGGAGAGACAAAGAAATGGGGTTATAGAAAAAAGGAGAGAAGGAAAGAAGGAAAGAAGGAAAGAAAGAAGGAAAGAGAGAAGGAAAGAGAGAAGGAAAGAGAGAAGGAAAGAGAGAAGGAAGGAAAGAAAGAAGGAAAGAAAGAAGGAAAGAAGGAAAGGAAGAAGGAAAGGAAGAAGGAAAGGAAGGAAGGAAGGAAGGAAGGAAGGAAGGAAGGAAGGAAGGAAGGAAGGAAGGAAGGAAGGAAGGAAGGAAGGAAGGAAGGAAGGAAGGAAGGAAGGAAGGAAGGAAGGAAGGAAGGAAGGAAGGAAGGAAGGAAGGAAGGAAGGAAGGAAGAGAGAGAAAGAAAAGGCTGAGAGATCCAGACACTCTTACGGCTCCACAGCGTGGATGACAGGACTTGTACCATGATGTATGGCCTCCGGTGTCCAGTGGTTGAGGATGCTGGGTTTTGTAGTTCAGGAGCGCAGCGTCGTCCGGTGTCTGGTCTAGTTCCTGTGGCGAGGCTGGTGGGCTGAAGGTCCTCAGGGTGGTGGATTCCCTTTGGCGAGGCTGGGGGGCTGAGGCTTCTCAGGGTGCTGGATTCTCTACTAGTGCTGTTTTAGGTGAGCTTTCTTATAGCTCTCCGAGTAAAGGAGAGTCTGAGGGGAAGGGGTGATTGCAAAAGATCGACAAGTCTCGACAAGCCCCGGGCCATGTTGTGTGCCAAACTGGGCATATCAGAAGATGGGGCTATGTGCCCTCCACATCTTCCACCTCCAGTGTCAGCCGGCCTGGGCTGTGGCTCGTTAGCTTGTCATTGATATGTAAATCGCAGTTCACCCTCTACTGAATGTGTCATCTCCTGTGGCTGGATGAACTAGTTTCACCACAAAATTTTCAGCCATGATCCTTATCAATACACAATAAGGTTGGATTAAGGAATAAGGCTGTGCAGCTGCAACTAGGGGATGGACATGGAGGAGAGAATAGAATAAGTTACTTAAATAGTACCACCAGTGGGAGAAACGATAGAATATACTACACAGAGCTGTAAAACATACAGTAATTTCTTTTATTCTGTCTGATACTTTCTTTTTTTTTTTTCTTTCTTTTTTTTTTTTTTTTTTTAACTGAAGAAAGTATTAGTTGCAAAACCTTTGATCATGGGAGTGCTTTATCCAAACTTTTGAAGTAAGTTTGGGCATTTAAAATCCTATTTCTCCTGCAACATAGGAACTCCCATAGAGTTCAGTTCCATAGTTTTATTTCTTCTAACAGGAGCTGAAAAAAGTAATATATTTTTGAACAAGAGAATGTCACTCACCAATTGCATTTTTGCTGCTGCTATCTTATAGCCCTGCTTAGTACATGACTTACACGTGAAACTGTTTTTTGATTAAGTATTTTGGGTGTTTCCTGCTTCACATCTGTTACATCTTTCCTATAACTCTAGTTCCATTACTGCATTTTTGACCTGATTCTGATCTCGGTTTGGCATTGTAAGTAGAGAACATTTCCATAGGAACCAGGGGAATTACTGAAGTTGCAAAACATCCCTCTTCTTCCCTCCCCCACAACACTCACTCAACTTTCATTTGCACATAGTAGTAGACTATTATAAGCTATCTGAATTCTTCAAAATGATCCTCTTGTGCCTGTTTATAAAAACATGTAATATTACAGTGTATTTGTCCCAGGAACTGATTGATGATTGGTACGAATCACTCCTCCTGTAGAAGATGGTGAGTGGGATAAGTAGCTTCCTTTAATCTAAATCAGGGAACAATGAAACCCAGTATTTTAGCACGGTTGAAACCTAGCTAATGAAAATGTGGGTTTCAATGTTGCATAGAGTTTCTAAGGATCTGATAACAAACATTGCTGATAGCACACAGTCAAACAGTGAGTTGATTTAATTGCAAGTGTTTGCAGATGGCAGAAAGGCAGCAGAAACACAGAATTATGTGAATGGTGCTCATAGTAGTCCCTGGAGAGACAGCTTGGGGTTGGAGCTGGTGGCTGGACATGAGCCTGGAACTGTAAGCAAAGGAGCTCCCTCCTTGTACTTTGACTCCCGCTATGTTCAGGGAAACAGGACTCTGGAAACACACAGCAGGGCATGCAAGATATGTGACACTGTATTTCTCCACCTCACTGTAAGATGTTGCAAATCCTTGAAAGCAGATCTTCTGAGTCAAAGAGGAAAATCGGTAGTTGGTGGAGCATCTGTTTTCCAGCAAGACAAGCTTGCAAGCGCTGTACATAGAATCTTCTTTGATGGTGAACAAACCCCATCAAAAATTCACCCAAAGTCTGGAGGAAGACCAGAAACAGTGGTGTATAGCAATTTCATTCACAGTGCTACTTCTGTGAAGTGGCATTCTCATAAACAACTGGCATGCATGCTGTCTCAAAAGTGAAGAACTTCTGCATTTCTCTTAGCAAATCTGGTAAGCAGGGTTTCAGAAACAACAACAACAAAACCTCCACAAAACTTGGGAAATAAATTTCTGAATTGCATAGGCTATAGAAATCATCTGCCTGGATGTGAAACTGGGTGAGCCAGGGAACTTGCATAAGGCTGAATATTTTACTACAGATTTCTACTCCAGAGGGCCAGGAGGGGAAAGGTTGGATTGCCTCATCAGAAATGCTGCGTCCTTGACATTAGCATTTTGTGCGACTGACACAGTTCTGCTGAAGTTTATTTGGCTTAGTTCAGTATTGCTGGTAAATTGGATAAATCACCTGACAGAACAGAAAGATAACGTTTTGAGCATGGACTCTGAGGTAGGAGCTATTGCACAAAGTGTTTTCTTGCCTGAAGTGGCAAAGCTTGATACTGATCAACCTTTGAAAAATGGAGAAGTGGGATATGCTTCAGACCAAGAAGAGCAAAGCTCTAATGTTAAAATCCCACTCCGGTTGCAAAATGGGAAGCAGTATATGCAATATGTTCAAACTGATGTTTCAGAATATGATCCTGCACTAGGCTGCGTAGTGAGGAACAGCTCAACACCCTAAGCAGTGAAGAACAGAAATCACAAAAATCTGCTTCAGTCCTGTGTGGGTTGTTTTTCTGGCCTTTGGTATTGATTTGACCATTTAGAGAGCTTCTTTTCATTCCTTGTGTGTATCATTGAAGACTTGGATCAAGAAAGCATGTCTGAACCTTCAGCCACTTCTGACACCTTGTTCACTAGTTAAGACAGTATGGCAGCATTGTATTGTGTTATAGACTGTGGGAACTTAGCAATGTGATGTTGGAGAACTTTACAAATAAAAGAGATCCTGGCTGATACAGAATGGGTGTGGTGGGTTTTGGGTTTTGTTTTTGTTTTGTTTGTTTGTTTGTTTTCTGTACTGAATCTTAAATTGGGAAGCAATTCAGCATCCAAAGACCCACCAATCCAAAGAACAACCAACCTTGTACAACCTTTTTGTACAAGGATGAGTGTGTGACTTTTATGTGTGACTTGTATAGTACACCAATTTGCTTTTTGATGGTAGGAAGAAGATACTTCCTGGATGCCTGCCACAGCCTGTTTGCTATACTGAGACATACACTATGTACTAAAAGGCATATACTAAGCCCTTTGAACCAGGTGGACAGCTATCAGTATGAAATACATGTTAAAAGGGAAGTGAGAGAAGCCTACTTAGTACTGATTTAGATAAATGAGCCCTAGAATTCAGCAGTACCTCCTACCTGAATTCCAAGGTCATGTATTAAGACCATATCAGCATGTGGTGGGGATGAGCTTTCAAAATGGTCTCCTGCAGAAACTGAGAAAACAGCTGTGGACAGTGAAGACTGAAACAAATAAGAAAACTCGTCCTACACAAATGCAACCTCTGTAGGTTGCTGCCCTTGTCTTTCTCAGCTACTTTTTTCCTGCACTTCATGCTGAAATAAGGGTATTCACGCTGAAATAAAGGCATGCTGAAATAGAACTTGTGAAGTGTTTTCTTAGAAGTAAAGCAGCACTGTATTACTTCTATAGAAGCCTCGTTATACTTTTAAAATTTCAGATCAAGTAACTTTGAGTGAGAGGTTCATTTGGCATTCCCAACCGGCAGTGAATGCCACATCAGAGTGCAGCAGTGTCTACTTCAGCAACTGCTGCAGCTCTGCAAGAGATCTTTTGGTGCTATGGATTCACAGACTGCGCCACTTATGTTTTGGTTTGTGTGGGAGAAGTGGGAGGACTTCAGCTTTGCTTTTGTCTAGTCCCATGGATTGAACTAGATGTTAAGAGTGCATTAGGTGCTGTTCTGAATCACATATTCCAAATTCTTTTCATCAAAAAGAATGGTTCAGGATTGCTCTGTGGAGTGAACCAAAGCGCAGTGAATGGCCAGGATGACTGGGAAAATACTTTTGAAAATATGCATCTGATCTGAACAAAATGCCAGTGTAAACATACCGAGGGTGATTCGGCTCTGCCTGTACCTGCTGGAGCTAGATCATTACACCGACTGTGGTATCAATGGAGTTTCACTTGTACATGACTCTTGTTCTTTCACATTGCATTTCAAGACTTGTCCTGGTGACAGTTCTGCAGCTAGTCCTGAGCAAAGCATGTCCCACTGTTGCTCTCTAAGCTCTGAGACTGATGCACTCACTCTGTGTTGCTTTAACAGTCAGAAAGAGAAATATGATTCTAGCACCATTTCATTACCTATCTCTACCTATCTACAGTAGTCTGTGAAAATTGAGCTAAGTATGGCACCATGAAGTGTAAGTCAAATAAAACCTCTTTTTACTGGGCTGTTCTTGGTGTGTACATGTGCTCTGATGAACTTTAGTACTCAAAGATGGGAATTTCTTATTCCAGACAAACTGTGGGTCTTCATTGATGGACCTTTGCTAAAAAGAGGGAAGTGTAATGACAGTTTTTGAAAGGGTTGCGTTTGATGCATAAAGGAAAATATTTGATCCATATAACCTAAGAAGCACTAAAGAAAGAAACCTGAATGTAAGAATTTAGGCAGGAAACAATCCTGTTGGATTCTACTTGGGCAAACACTTGACTATAGAAAAAGTAATTCCTCAGGAAGCAGCCAGCCAAGCTTGAATTGTGAGGTGAAAAAAAACCCCACAATTTCTGGCCTGAATCAACTGAACTATGTTTCAAAGATGAACTTACAAACTGTTTCCATTCTTGTTTGAAGGTATTAGTAGCAATGGCTATGTTGGAGCTTCTTATTGTTTTGACAGCATCAGGAAAATTTATCGCACATCAGTAGGAAGACAGATGAGCCCACTATACCACATTATTTGATTGCATTTGGTTGTTTTACCTCTATATTTATCATACTGTTGATTTTTCTTAGATTAAGCTCTTGGACAAGCGTTGATTATGAGCTGGATGTTACTGCAGTATGAATAACTGCAGAGATTTTTTTTTTATCTTAGCATGAAGGATTTTTTGTTTCACTAATTGGGACTCAAAGTGTATTTACAGAAATAATTTTGCCATGTGGCTACAATCTGTAGTACTTTTATAACAAAGCCCTTAATTTTGAAGGGATTTCAGTCTTTTTGATTATACATAACTGTTTGAATTTCTGGATCAAAGATAAAGAATTAAGTATTTTATTTTTCTTTTTTTCTTTTTTAAATAAATGCTGACTCTTCCTTCCCCTCCTGTTCTGGAGCAAAAACAGTTTGGCAGCAGTGTTTGAACATGGTTCCATTAAACCAGTTTGGGAACGTAGTTTGGCAGGCCAGAATGGAGTAAGGCCAAGGTACATTAGAACTAAGTTTTAAAGCCTAATTCTAAACTAAAATTGTAGTTGTAGTGAGAGAGAGAGAGATTGAGGTAGAACTCAGATACAATGTTTGTCTCTTCTCTCACCTCCTTTATTCATCTTTTTCTGGTTAGTGAGATTGCTAGGCTGCTAGAAATTGGGCTCAAACTTTTCATGGATCTTACAGCTCTTCTGCCTGACCCTCAGTCACTGTGGATAGCAAATTACATAGTTGACTTGTTCTTTGAGAAGTAGCTTACTTTTTAAGCATATTATCATTAGGTAAATTTTCACTTACCTTAAAAATTATGTTGTGTAGAGCCTGTAGCAATGCATGTACATAACTGTTCTTTTTCTTTGCTGTTTCATTTCTTGCAAAATAGTTGAATCAAAGGCTTTTTCCGTCTCCCTTGATATCTTCCAGCGTTGTACAAACACAGCTACTTTCAATTGCTTTGGTTGATCTGTGGTTGACTTTAGAAGTACAATTTGCAATGTGAAAGGATGACTGCAGGATATTATTTTTAAAGTTTGTATCAAAGTGATTGTGCATCTTTTTTTCCCACAGTGAAAATGTCTAGACTTTTCTGAACCTTTGTAAAGCTGTTATCCAGACAAATTAGTTCCATGAATTTGAGCCACAGCAGCCAAATAAATGTCATTTTAAAAAAGTCATTTAAAAAAGTCATTTTACTCTTAGCTATAATGCAAAACACTGCTCGTAATCTGAAAAGCTGACAGATATGAAATGAAAATTGCTTATCAGCCACAGCCCACCTCTCTTTTTAATTTTTTTTTCCAAACAGGAAGATTCTCAGTTCAGCTGAGTATTAAAAATATTTCCCAGCAGAGTGGGCATTCTGTCGCATAATAATATGGGCTGTCTCTGGGCATTAGTAAGTGTATTAAACATAGATGTCATGAGGAATCATTTGTGGCTAACATCTAATGCCAAGCCTAAGAGTCTATATAATACCCAGTTATATTTTTGGGAGATGTTAAATTCATTTAGGAGAGGGAGCGGTGTCATGCTCCAAACTGTCAATAGCTTCTCTTTGATCTTTTATACTGTTTCAGAATTCATACCAATGCCAAAAATTAACTCCTCGATATCCATGGCTTCTTATCTGGTTTTGATTATGCTTTCCAAATAGCCTTTTATCCAGCATGTCCTTGTTGCTTATGTTTTCTTTGTGTGCCATACACTCAATTTGATAAACTTTGAACAAAGAAATCCTCTGAACACCATTCATGTTCACTTAGAGTCCATCTCCTCTCTTTTACACAAGCTTCTCCAAATGTGCTTTGTTTTAGTTCCAAGCAGCTAATGTGAACATTATTTTGTTTGGTCTTTTGTCCCTTGTGGAAGAAAGGGAAAAAAACCCAAACAAAGAACAGTAGTATGAATCAATTGAGTTAAGCCGAGTTTAGGAAGAGCCAGACTCTTAGTTTGAACGTTTAGTAATACATTCATGCTCTGTTTATATGTCTTCTTTGAAGACAGCCTGCGAGCACACAACTTTAATCAGATGAAATAGCTTTCTGAGGTGCTTGCCCCCTCCCCTGATTTTAGAGCTTTAGGAACAGGTAGATGGAAACGTAATATGAAAATACTATAACTTTTCAAGGAGTGATGGCATCATCATTGCATCACTGGTCCCAGTGTGTATTCTATGGTAATAGGCATGAAATGGTCGAGTAGCTGTCTGTGCTTTCTCAGAAGCATTTTCTCCCTGTTTAGATGATTTATGTTTAGGTCAAGACAAGATTTCAAATGTCACACACTCACACAGCTGTCACAGTAGAGAGCAAAGTTATACCTAAAAAAAAAAAAGGAAAAAGGGTCTTTATTCTGAAGGAGTAGCTATCTGTGATCTGTTTGATCTCTGGGCTTGGTAGGTCTACTGCCTTTTTCTCCTTTTCTTATGTTTTGGCCTAACAACTGTCATCAGTTTCATTTGAAACACTGCAGTCTAGTGCTGAGCCCATGATGTCCTTCAAGAGTAAAATAAGTTTTTCTGCTCTGGACAATTAATCCATTTGCTGTTGCCTGCTTTAAACATCCTTTTAGAAGTATTAGAAGTATTCTTGGCTTTTGCATAGTTGCCTGCAGTTTGTGGTGAGTTTTGTGATTCCCATCAGAAAAATCCACTTCATAAGGTCACTTTTGAAGAAAATAAATCAGTTCTAATTCTTTGGGGATTTTTTTTCATTTCTCTTTATGATTGTAGGGAATTTCAGAGTAAGTGAAATACGTTCAGCTGTAGCCTTGTAAAGTCTTTGCCTTCCTACTTAGAATGTTACCTAGCTATATTTGACATGCAGAATAATTTCAAAAGAAATATCTATTTATGTTGTATGTCTAGAAGAGCACCACTTTTCTTTTTCAGACTTTTACTCTCAAGGTTTTCAAAGCTTTTTCTCAACATCTTGTCAACAAGAGACTGTAGTCAGTTACCATCCAGTTCATCTTTAAGGATAATCAGAGGGAGTTAGGATGACTACTGGCGCTACTGGCTACTAGAGAGTTACACATTAGGTTGAACCTCTACCATCATTCGGTAAACACAAATGTTTTCTACGCAACAGACAGTTTTATATGGCAGGTTTCCAAGAGTATCTGCAGTGCTACAGCAGAATATCGGGTTTCATTGATTTCTCTTCTGCATTCTCTTCATAAGACAATGCCAATTAATTCCAGTTGGATCATATGGCATATCTTCAAGCTTGATTTTTACCTTTTGTTATAGCAGGAAATTCTACTGTGCATATAATGACAGATTTTTTAAACTATATTTGGCTAGTACCAAAAACCATGTCTAATTTGGATATCACCAAGACTTTGCTAGTGAGTACAGAGTCACTCTTAATCCAGAAGATCCCAAGGAACTCTCTGCCCTTCATATCCTTTTATCAAGATCCAGAGCTCCCGCCTTGGATTTCCAAACTTCCATGCTATTTTATTATTTTAATTAGAGCTTTTTATTGGTATTTTAAATCTATGAGATTGATAGCATTTGAGAAGGATATTATTTAAAGCTGTTTATCACCTTAGACCCAATTACCTGAGCTGCATTTTATCTTCTTTTTTTCCTCTCTTAGCCAAAATATGCTTAGATAAGGTTTTAGGTAGTTCACTACCAGACATTGATCTCTGGATGCTTTGTCTGAGAAGCTGATATAAAGTTTGTTGAACTTTAGGTGCTTTGACCTATGATTTCTAGACTTCAGTGAAGAAATGCTGAAGTACAATAGTGGTTTTCCTTCTGTTATTATTGAAGTATTTCTAAATTGTTTTTCTTTCGATCATTAGAATTCTGTTAGATTTTTTTGAAACCAAAACAAAAGATTCTTAGCATAAAACTAGACGAAGTTTAAAATGTTTTAAGAACATTTTCATAGTGGAGCAATTACTGTAACTCAGTAGTTTCCTGTCTGATGAATTAGTTTACTTTCATTCATCTAGTATAGTGCTCTAAGTAAAAAAAAAAAATAGTAATAATTAAAAAAACCCAACAAAACTCTTTTACATTTCTTCTGAGGTGAGTTTTAATTTTGAAATGAATACTTAAAATTGATCATTTAAATGTAATGTATTATTTGATGGCTTTTGATATTCCAGTCTACTGAGGACAACATTAACATTTTGAAATTGCTTTGCTCAAGCAAATTTTCAAATTTATTAAGTTGCTCATAGGATTATTTTAATCTCTACTGAAGCAGATGGAACTCTACTACTCTTTGAAGAACACCCATCACATCAGACCACCTTTCTCTTCTTGATTTATCACAAAATCAACACAATTGCAGTTAAATAGAACAGTCAATAATGATGCATTCCCTGGCATTTCTCAGTACCTGTTGAAAATCACGTATTGCAAAATCACAGTGACGTTTTGTCTGGGTCTCATATTGCTAAAAATGCATCCAATTAACTTTTCATGTTACAAGATGAACCCTGGCACCAACTGATAATATGTCTGAAAGTTTCTATTGGCGTGTGATAATGATTGCACACCACTTCTGAAAAACAAGCTCAATATTTAGATGGTTATGCATGATATTTCAGTGCTAGAAGATATATGTTTTCATGGAAGGCTGTAAAGGGAAGGATATTTGGATACAAGATGAAACCACTCTAGTTGTTTCATAAAAGATTTTATGAGACTCTGTTCCTTGCATATAATAATTTAAGAAGGCAGAAAAGAATGAAAATTTGAACTTAGTATGTATGTGAAATGCAAAAAAAAAAAAAAGTCAAGATTAAAGAGAAATAAAAGAAAGTAACTGGAAGTTATGGGAGCTTGAGCACAGGGAATCTTGGGTTCTGCTTTAGCATCTTCAGCTGCTGGAAACTGGAGTTCTGCATAAGGAATGCACGTGCATTGCAGGCTGTGTTTCCAGGGACAGAAATAAAGGAGCAGTAGTTTGACAACTGCATGCCAAAATGGCATTTTGTGAAAGCCAGTAAAGCAACGCTTAGGTGAAAAAGGATCTTAGCCAAGGTATGCTTGCTGACAAGCTGATTATCATTTAAACTAGCTAAAAGATTTATTTTTTTTTTTTAGATTGGGCATGCAGAATTTTACATCATTCATCTTTATTTTATATAACAAAATTATTTCTATGAGTATCTGTTGCTCATGTAGTACAAGTAAAGCTTCATATTTTAATAGTGTTTCTGTGAGGAATGTGTAGTTACTCTTTGTGCCACAAAGTTTTTGCGTTATGAAAACAGATACAGTTTACAAAGGGTACTAACCTATTAATCAGATTCAATAAATATCAGTGAGTTAGTGAAATATTCCATCTAGTACTAGTAAGTGAAGTGGTGACATTTCAGAATTCGAAGTAATTTCTATGGCATTTTTCCACTCAATATTTTATGCAAAAGGGCATGTGTGGCTTCCAGTTACTCTCTTAAACAGGAAGGTACCAGATGTCAGAAGCTTTTTTTCAAACAGTTGTTAAAATGATATGTCTTTCCTGGCTGTAATTTCCCATGAAGTTACCCTAGATCATTGCATTTCAACTGTTAATAACAACCTGTTTTCTGGGTTTGGCCCTTGAGATAGTGAATCTGTCCTGGCCATCTTTTCCTTCTGGGGCAAGTAAGGAATGGTTTGTGGCCAGATCCTGCCTTTGCACAGACCAGCACTTAGAACTCAAGCTGCTGCCATTGTCTCCAGAGCTCCCAAGAAAGTGAGGGAGGAGGACATTTTGATTCCAAAATTGTAATCCAGCCATAATAATGATGAAGGCTGAGCCACCCAGAAATAAGCTATCCTTTTGCAGAGTAGGCACTGAGAAGCAATCCGAGAAATACGGTAGTTTGTGCACATACACACAAACTCGCATACACAATATGTGGAAGGATATGTCTTTGGTGAGAACTAGTCTAGTTATTTGCAGTGTCTGGACTTCCAGGGGCCTGGCTTCTGCATTTTGGCTGTTTTTTCAAGTGAACAGAATTGGCTGTATTAGGATCTAGTGTTTTATGGGATTTTTGCAACCATTTAGTCACAGCATGACTGGAGATTAGACTAATTTTTGTATACATTTAGAAACAGTGGTTGATTTAGGAACAAATAAGGGGAGAGGTATCTTGTTTCCCTTCAATTAATGGATAATAAAAAAGAAGGAGGATGTGAACATGCAGTTAAAGAACAAATATGAGATAATTTGGTAACTAAATGTACTTGATGTTGTCTGTTGCTAATGTTCAATACATAATAGTTAGAGATTGTCTGAGGGAATTCATAATTACCTGTGTGACACCCCCTGACCTTCTCAGTCAGAAGTTGAGCATGCAATTCAGGATCATTGGATGTGGCAAAGGAAGAAACTGACTGACGGGAGGAGGTGGTATAAAATGTTTATTGAGATGTCCTGTGTTCACTGAAGATAGAATTAAAATTTATAAATTTATGGAGCTTTCTGTTACCACAACAGAGTGAAACTGGAAAAATGGTTTTCACCTGATCTTCATGTGGGGGAGGTGATGGGCTGTCCCAACCATGTACAAGTTGCTATTGGATCCAAATTATCCTGAAAACACATTTGCGAGTAATTTATTAGAACTAGTGAATCGGTTCGTGCTGCAAGTATTTTACTGCAAGAAACATTTTTGTGGTTTGTTCCTCGATGCCGTTTGGTAGCCAGTGAAGTAGCTTCATAGGTACAATAAATGAAATTTAATGCTCAAATTACTTTTGATTTTTAGGAGCAGGGCAGCCTCCTGGAATACTGTGGAACTGCTAAGCTACTAGCTTTTCCAATACCCTCCAGACAATTTATATTGAAGATAAAGTAACTAATAAAAGAACATCATGCTGGCTGGCTAGGAATAGAGATACACACATGCACACACACAACTTGGGCTTTATCGGAGATGTTTGTGTTATTCCATATGTCATGTATTATTTTCAGAGTATTTATCACTTTATGAACCTGTGCTCGTGCTGTCTTGCAAGTTTTTTAATGCTCTGCTGAAATGACTCTCCTGCTATTGCTAAACTTGTTCTGGCTTTATACCAAGAGAGGATCTGGTTTCTTCAGGCTGACTTGCCAAAGTTTCAGGCTTTGTGCATTAAGTCAGATCTGCATAGATCTGCAAAGTAGCATCATGGTTATGCAAATGTCATGCATAGCTATGATTTGATTGAGACACAAAAGAATATTTCTTTCTTAAGAGAAGTTCACAAAGAGTTTTCCTCCTGGAAACTATGCTAAGGCACATGGAAAATAAATAGGTGACTGATGACAGCCAACATGGCTTCACTAAGAGAAAATCATGCCTGACAAATTTGGTAGCCTTCCATGATGGGGTTACAGCATTGGTGGATAACGGAAGAGCAACTGACGTCATCTACCTGGACTTGTGCAAAGCATTTTACACTGTCCCACATGATATCCTTGTGTCTAAGTTGTAGGGGCATTAATTTGACAGATGGACCATTCAGTGGATAAGGAATTGGCTGGACAGTGACACTGAAAGAGTTGCGGTCAACGGCTTGATGTCCAAATGGAGACCAGTGATGAGTGGAACAGGTTGCCCAGAGAAGTTCTGGATGCCCCATCCCTGGAAGTGTTCAAGGCCTGGTTGGATGGGGCTTTGAGCAACTTGGTCTAGTGGAAGGTTGGAACTAGATGATTTTTAAGGTCCCTTCCAACCCAAACCATTCTATGATTCTATGAAAGTGGAGCACTTCATTCAGCCTGTGCTAGTGTTAAGCTCTCTGGAAAGCCACAGTGCATGGTTAGGCTGACACAGGGTCACTTCCCATAGCTGTTGCTCTGTCAGTTGGAAATCTGTGATCAAGATCCCAGTGTGTGACTACCAAGGTCAGTGTTGGTTTTTGCTGTGTTTTGAAGTCTTGGTCATGGTTGTAACACACAATCTAACTGTTTATTGACTTGCTTAAAAAATACTGATAAATTTTAAAACCTTTCCAGAAAATTACCCAGTTGAAAGTTGCGATGTTCTTCAAGCTCTGTTCCTCATGCATTGAATGTAGTGGTGCTATTTAAAGCCAAGAAAGAAAAGGGAACTCTCTGACATTAGTTGCCTCAGTTATAAATAACGTTAGATGTTAGGATTTATATGATTTCGACATGGGCAGTGTATATTCAGAACGTCTGGCTGGAGTGTCTACAATAATGTCAAAGGGTAATGCTCTGTAATAGGGTTGCTCTAGTGACTTTGCAGTGACTCAATATTTTAGGGATTTCATATTTGAAAGAAGTGGTGTTTGATTTTGCAGGGTGCTGAAAGTAGCCCCAAGGAATGCAGGGCAATCTTAACACCACTAACTTCAGAATACAGAATGCTGTTTAGCACTTCTAGGATTAAGTCTCGCAGATGGAGCTTATTTATATCATGTGAACTAACTATTCCTGTTTGTATTGTTTTGGTATATCAGACAAAAATAAATTGCAACAGTGCACTTAGCACACTGGTTCTGTCTGGTTTGAGTGATGTCTACCAGTGATGTTGGGCACATCACTGTTCCATTTTCACACAGAATGGAAGTAAAATACTCTGATCTAACACTTAAAGTCCAGTACAGATCCAGCGATGGATTCTACTTTAAATATTTCACCATTATTTCAGAGCAATATTTGCAAAGGAGATTTGTCAAAACCTTTATGTAAGAAACTCTTAAATTAATTCCTACTGCCTTTCACTTAAAATAAATGAAATATGAAATATAAACAATTTGTGAATCTAGTTCTTGTATTTCTGTAAGCAAGAGAAAGCAAACTTGGCTTTTAAGAACTGTATTAATTGGCAGATAATGAATACATACATTTTAGACATTCTATTCTGAGAAACTTGTGACACCTTGGTTAGGTGACCTACTTCTTTTTTTTGTAACCCCTTTAGGATGGCATCTTTTCCATGTGCCATAAAAAGTCATATAGAAACAAGTAAGATGTGTAATAGGAATTCCTTCCCTTCCCTTGCTCTGTGACACTTTTGTAAGCAAACCTATTTCCAATATAATCCATTATTTCTTTTATTCTTAAGTTAGATATATTCATCCTTTCTCCTTCACTCTCTGTTCTTCCTTTCTTAGCCCACATAGAAATCAGGGGGAAAGTCTACTTCTTTATATTAATTGAGCTTTTTAAACAATTTTCAGTAAATTGATACAGAAAATTAATCGCACTTAAAAAAAAAAAAAAAAAAAGACCCACTGGAGCCTATTAGTGTATAGTGCACTGGTCAAATGGGCCAAGAGGTGCTGTGACCTGGGATGGGACTGGGCAACCTCAGCAGAGCAAGAATCCCTGGTTCTGATGCCGCATCTGCCATCAAACCAGCCAGCTGATGCTGGGTAGGGAGGAGAGAAATGAGGTCAATCATTAGTTCTGATCTTAATTGCCATTCTTATGCCATTGAGATTGGGCTACTTTTTGGGCTGTTGAGCTGTTCCCTTTGTGGCCCCCCTGTGGAAGCACACAGGAGCACACAGCCAAAGCCATTCAAAAATATGTAGATGTTTTAGATGTTTTAGAAGCCACCTCAGGATTTTAGGCATCTAGAAGGGCTCTCATGATTTCTACTTTTAAATCAGTGTCTAAGTGTCTAATTCCCTTTTAGACAATCACTGGCTTTTGTGCAAATAAATATAATTTTCATCAGGGAAAGGGCTGGGATTTAATTTTGATCCTGAAGTCATTACTCATATCTTCCTATTAGCACAGAAGAAAAATATTCCAGGATTGTATTTGTAAATACTTTTCTTCCAGTTTGTCACAGTTTGTTTGTTTCATTTTTTTTTAATTATTATTATTTTGCCTGGTTTTGAAAAGGACAGAATAGATGTGAGCTTGTAAGAGGCTTTCGCTTATGTCTTACACAACAGGCTGTCATGGAAACTTAGTAATCATGGGGTGAGAGGTAAAGCCCTGTTACTGATTAAAAACAGCTTAAAAAAGTAGTAAATATAAACAGCAACTTTTGTATCATTTTTGCAGGCATTTTCCAGTGTGGAAAATTATTGTTAGAGACATACTTCAGGAATGAAGCACAAATGGAGTTAATAAAAATTTTCTGGATGAAATTGTGTTTTATAGGAAAACTGGATGCTCATTAAAGATGGTAGCTGTAAAGAGTTCCCTTTTGGATACAGTAAAAAAATAACACTTTTAGTCATTCCAACTGAAAGATTTTTAAAGAAAACCAAACACCAAAACTCTCTCACAAGTATTTCCACAACAATAAAAAATTCAAGTAAACTATTAAAAGAGACTTGGCTGGGGCGGGGAAGTAAGTTGAAGGATGGCAGTTCTATAGTGTAGGAGGATGTAAAAATGAATTTTCAAGTTGGTTAATTCAGGTAATGAAGAAAGTGATAACTCAAACAAGGCAAGCTTAAAAAACTATAAAATAAGCGGATTCAAAAGAACTACAAAAGTATTCACTTTGTAAATAATGACATAACTCAATAATAAATAACTCAGAGCCCCATTGTTTGCGTAAAAAGCATAGTAAATTATTTTTTAATTTTGGGATTTGAATACTGTTTTGAAATAGTAGTTGCATTTACATAGGCTGTGATCATTACTATGAAATATACCTAATTACCTATCCGAGTTGCCATTAGAAGAAAAAATATGTGATCAGTAGTATGCTACTGCCTATTTGGCTCAAACATCTGTCTCAGACAGTTGTCAGTTTGGGTTTTTTTTATGTTTGCTTCAGTTTGAGATCTTGGTGAGTTTCATCAGCTTTATGGAAAAACAGAATAAGATGTTATCCAATAGGTTACATCTCAAAAAATGCACAATATCTTAATGTTTTGTTTTCTGGTAGTTCTTTCTCCTTGGTCTTATTGAAAGCTTTTAACTTCATGCCTCAGATGAAGAAGTGTGCTCACACCTTGGCCAATCTATGGTGCCTCCCTCATGGTCCTTCCCAAGCCACTGCGTGGAGCTGCGTCAGATGCTCCTTTCCCAGGACTCTGGGGAATCACAAAACGGCTTCATTTCAGTCTTAGCAAGACATGGCATCGCACTTTATTTTCAATTACAGATTTAGTATTAGTTTTGACTTTGATATGCTTGGCTCTTTTTTGTATATGTTAAAAAACTTTCTATCTGAATTTCCTATTTATATTTATCCCGTATTCAAGGTGTGGATTTGGGACAAAAAAGTATGTGTGGACTTTTTTTTTTTTTCTAGAGGTTATGTCTTTAAATAGTTGTGTTCCTTGTGCAAGGCTTCTCCAAAACTCTGATTTTAGACTTGGGGACAGCACTATGAGTCAGCACTACAAACATTTTCTTTAGACCCTTGGGAATATCTGGAATTCAACAAATGATAGCTAGTAGCTGCTTGGGACGTGCTTAATAGTAGGTTAAATGACTCATTCCTGGGTCAAAAGAACTAGTAGGAATTTGTGCCAATATAGCTCTTCTTGTTACATATGAAACACAGATTAGCAGATTTATTCTTCATGCCTGTATTAGTCTAATAGTATATGATTATTTTTAATAGGATATACCACATTTCTCTTACAGAAGGTCAGGATTTGAGGTATTTTTATTTCTTAAGTACAAAGTGAAAGAGAGTTGTTAAAGAAAAGTTGAGACAGTTGTTAAGTGATAATTTTACTTTAATCTGTACAATATTCTGTAGGAACTAGTTTCAGCAATCTGCTTAAACCATGAGAAGCAATGCAAAATATGTTTTAACAAATGAGAAGCATTTGTACAATATTCTGTAGGAACTAGTTTCAGCAATCTGCTTAAACCATGAGAAGCAATCTAAAATATATTTTAACAAATGGGAAGCCCTTTAAAAAGTGTTGATTGTAATTTATTCTTTTCAGAAATGATCCTGTCATAACATTATAGAGATAACCTGCATTACTGCTGAGCTTTATAAAGATTCTTTTTATCTCTCACATGTTTATGATCATCTTATGAAGATTAGCACTATTTTTTTTTTTTTTTTGTGGTAACCTAGATTTTTATTCTCAGAACCACATATCAGAACCATTAAAATGCTAATTACTTTATTTATCTTGACATAGAAAGATTCTTGCTGGCACTTGACGAATCCTTTTATGAATACTAGTACATCTTCTCAAATCCCATCAGAGCTGCACAAACTGTACAAACCACGTTATGTTTTTTTTCTTGTGCATGTCAAAAGGTATGTTTGTTACAGTTGGCTGCAAGGTCCTGACTTCCAAGGCAAAGCAGCACGCACTGGGCAGAGCTCCGTCGAGGGATTTCCATGGTTCACTGGGGCCCTGGTCCTGCAAGCACTTTTGTTCATGTTTAACTTCTGCACAGAATAGGTAGTTATATGGGCAAGCACAGGGATGTGCTTTTCCAAAGTTAGCACCTCTAGTTATGTAAAACTCCACAGCTTTTTGGTCCATAGCTGTGAGACAAGTCAGAATCAACAGCAAACTAACTTTTAATCAGTTTGTCATTTGGGCTTCTACAGTGTTTTGTTTCAGTCTGTGCAAGAGTTTCAGAAACTAATGAGGATTTTTTTTTAATTTAAAATTCCCTGAGCATGAATTTCCGCATAACTCTATGAAAATATGTTCATACTCTTTTGACAGTATAAGAGAAGGTCTTAAAGGACCTTTCCATAGGCAAATAAAACAAATAAAATAGTTTGTTCTTGCAGTGCATTCCTTATATTGTGATCAGCAGTTTCATGGCAAGAAGAGAATTTCCGATCGACTTCTTTATTGAAAGAATGTGCTGTGAAAGTCCTTGGAGTATGCAAGTCAGAGAGTTGTTGGATGAGGCACGTTAGATAATTCCAGTGTGATATAATTGCTAAGGAGCAGAAGAGAAGTCTCTAAAGCCAGAACATAAGCTATAAAATAAAGTTGTAGGTCGAAACACAGTTGGATTTGTAACTGGAAACAAAATGGGAGCCAAAGTGGACTACACAAAGTCTGGAGAGAAACAAGAATTTCCGCCAAGAGAGAAGCTGACTATCTTATTGCAGCTACTTGGCTCCGGACAGCACTGTGCATGCTCAGTCTTGTCCAAAGTGCCTCAGATCTGGTGTCCTTCACTGGTACACACCAGTCCCTGTACCTTCATGAACACCTCTCTGGTGCTGCTGTGTCACACACTCTCCGGCACACAAATATACCTTCTGGCTGAATGTACGATAACGTGCCTCTGCTGGGTGGTAACACAGTCTTCTTGTAGTTTCAAGTGTGCATGACTGAAAACACATGTGAAACTATGTCTGAGTGTCCATAGGACCTCTGAACCAAACACTACATAGTGGGGACATACTGATCTACCCCACAGTGCTCTAGATATATAGCAGGACAGATGCAAGCTATTTTATTTCACCTGCCAGTGCACTCCCTGCCTCTTGGCTGGGAGCCAGCGAGGGTTCTAGGTTTGAATGCCTTTAGCAGGGTAGCTGCTCTGTGCTCCTGTTCCCAGGATTAAGTTTTAGAAAGTCAAATGGACTGCAGCAGCGCTGCTCCTATCTGTCTTTGTAATGATTCATAAATTTACTGTTATTACCAGGGGTGAACTGTTATCACAGCCAGGTGATAGCTCTGAAGGAACCAGAAAGGAACCAGAACCATGATTACTAAATGGGCTGAAGTTGGACCAAGGGTTGGACTTGATGATCTCTGAGGTCTTTTCCAACCCAGTCCATTCTGTGATTCTGTGAAACTGTGAAAGTGCACTTGCAAGTGACTTTCTAGTCAGTAGTGTTTCTACTGTTAATTTAAAGAATGAGGATGAAATTTTGAACTGATTTATACAACTCCTGAAGGATTTGAACTTCTAGTGTCTGTAACAAATCTGTACCATTATAAGGTCAAGAATAAAAATGAAGAGAGGCAGGAAGCAAAGAGGGATCTGGTTAATACGAAATCTGACTTACTGTAATATTGTGTCTGGCATTTTCCATCAAAGGAAGATCCACTTTTGAAGAGGCAATCCCAGAGGACTTGGTGCCTCAGTGTTAGAAATGGTACCAAAGAAAGTTTTGGAGATGCTGTGGTTACCTGGAGGAATAAATAATTGCTCATTTTGCAGTTTTCAGTGAGATGTACTGGAAGTGGATTTTTGCAAACTCTAGAAACCTTATGGTACATTCACTGGATTGTTTTATGCTATGTGTTAGCTGAAGTTGTTAAATATGCTGATTGTGAAGTATGTTATGGCACTTGCAGACAAACTTAAACTAGAGAAATAATTTGCATGGTTACATTTCTATTCTGTTTGGAGACTAAATCCATGTAAGACGTAATGATGGTGCTCTACTGTGAAATAATAAGTGTTGGGTTTTTTTCTTCTTAATTACACAGTGAATAAAATTGGAAGAGTTCTAGAGATTGCAGTTGGTAGTGAAAAAAAGATCAAAAAAAAAAAAAAAGGTGACACCCCTAAAATTTATATTGTGGAAAAGTGTGAACAATCCTCGTCGTGGTGTGGTTGTCTATTGTTGTGAGAGGAAGGGTTAGTCCATTCTGGCATTGCTGTCTACTTTTTCCTGTTTCATAATTCAAAATCCTGATTTTGAATCAAATCCTGACCCCAGTGACATAACTTGGAATTTTGCTTTTGGCTTCAATCTGACCAGGTTTGTGTATTTAAAACCAAGAGTTGTTTGTCTTGCTGGGAATATGACAACATGTCCTGGACAGCTCTGTGTTAATTCTCCACAATGCAAAAGGTTTTGAAATGTGTGTATATACATATGCAAACAATGCATGTATATAAAATGTCCAGAAAATATTTTATAGGTGTTTATAGATGCTATAGAAAGAACTATGATTATAGGTAAATAATATGTTTCCAGGAATACAAATTTGAAATTAAACTACTTTCTTAAGCTTGTTCTACCTCACTGGAAATACAGAATTCCAATTCCCCTGTTTAAATTTGGGCCCATACCCCTGTTAAAACCACATCTATATGACCTGAATAGTCTTCAGTTCTATGGCCACATTTAGAAAGTAGTTGACCGTAGTTATCAAGGTTTGCTTTTTTGTTTGTTTTTTTCAGGGTTGGTTGCTTGCCATTAACCTGGCAGGAGCGTACCAGAAAGTGATCGAAGCAGAACCCCAGGCTGGCCACACACTGCCCTGATACTGTGGGAAAGGTATGCCTGAGGAAAACTAGCTTTTGAAGCCAAGTAGAAATGGAGTCTCTGTATTTAGCAGATAATGAAGCAATTACGGCTTCTACTTTTTTTTGGCTTTTTTTTAAGTGAAAGGGATGTTTCCCCATAATTGAGCAATAAATCGCTTAATTTATGGATTAGAAACAATTCCTAATGGATCTATATGGTTATAAATGATTCAGAACTGGCCTTGAGGATATCAACTAAAATCCACACAAGTAATAATCAGGTCATTCATGGACTTGCTATAGGGTGATGGTTTGGGGAAAAAAAAGCCCAGATGTTGTCATGATTGAGAGTGATGCTCCTTTAAAGTAAGTTCCATATATTTCCACACAAGAAACCTAACCTGTTTAGCAGCTTGCACCTCCATCATAATTTCTTCATAATTTCTCTGTTCTCTGACCAGGTACAAAATGCAAGAGTGTTAAAGTTCGCGTTGAACAAGGATGAGATCAGCTCAAGGGGAACAATGAGTATGTTGTCATTAGTGCTTCAAGGAACAAGACCTTTTTTTCTCTTCACAACTTTTTGCACTTTAAGGAAAGAATAGCCTTGGATAATGTAAGAAATGTCATCTGGATTTGGGGTCTTGAAACATGGCCTGCCCCTGTGGAGCACACTCTTTTTGGAGGCATCTCTCCTTGGATCTGGGAGAGCTGAGGAAAGGTTGTCTTTGTTTCCTCCATGTGGCTGCAGGACTTTCCACGGGGGAAGGAAGAGGAGCCTTCTGTGCTCCTGCAGCACTGGCAGACTTGACACTCAGGGAAAACTAAAAGCTGAGAGCAAGGTGCTGGGGGGTGCCATATGGTTTTTCTTCATATTTTCTTAGGAAAGATTTTTTAATGATGAAAAGCATAGGACTTTTCTCAGCAAGACTCATATTTTCAGTGTTCTCTGAAAAAAAAAAAACACAGGGATAGTGAAACAGAAGTGTTTTAAAGGGAACAAAATGCCATGAATAGTGTTGACTGGAAATGCTACTACATGTTTGGGCTGGAGTTGTCGGCCATTGGAAGTAAGAAAAATACAGCTGTATATTATCCATTGGGGTTTGGCTTATTCTGGAAGCTAATTTTTAAGAAACTGAGGATTATTTATTGGTTGTGTCAGGGGAATATTTGGGCTGTTCTAATTCCAGTCTTCAACTTTTTCACATTTCAAGCCATATAAAGGAGAACAAGATATATGGTGTATCTACCCTAGTTCAACAGAATGGGCTCGAACTATTATTATTATTATTAATAATAATAATAATCTTCTAAAATTTACTCAGCAAAAGCAGTTTTTATGCTACAGTACTGGATTCAGGTCTTAGAGTGTCGCAAAATATCCTTCAATATGATTCAAAGCCAGTTTATTTTTGACAAGGAGAGTGAACACAAAAGTAGGGAAGACTTTGCCTCCACAGTGGAAGCCCAAGTTTGAAACCGACAATTTTGCTTTTCCTTCAGGTTGTGTAAAAGAAGCCACCAGGGTGTGTGGCAGGTACCCTCACAACAGTGTGTGTTTTATATGGAATCACATATGTGTGTTTAAATGTAGAAAATGGCATTCCAGCAGGATTTTGTGTCATGAAGAGAGTGGGTATGATTTATCAGAGCAGCAGCAAAAATTTCTGTCCCTCCCCAGCTTAGCTGGGCAAATAGCTGTCCAGCTCACAGCCCTCCAATCACCCGGGCTGCCCAGCTTCCACCCCTCAGCAGCAGCAGCTCGCACACCACCTACAGATGGCTTTTAAAGGAAAAATTGTAATAAAATCACTTTCAGTCATTACTCTTCCATTTAAGACGGCAGAAGTTCGGGACTGGGTAAGAGGAGAAGTTTGCCTGGCAGAAGTTGCTCTGAATCAGGTTTGTAATGACGTTTACTGCTGAAAGAAGTAACCTGAAAGCAATGTAGTGTTCTCATAGGAACCTTTGCCTTTAACAGATGTGCTTTTTGAGGAGCAAGACTGGTGGTATGCAGTGTTACAGTTAGTGTACTTTACAGCATTATTGTGCCTCTGACAAAGTGCAAATTGCAATGTTAATATATAGACAATGTTTTTCTTGTTTCAATGTTTTCTTCAATGTTTATGTTTTTCTTCCCAGTCTGACTGGAAGGTATTCCTGCTTTTGGGTGATATATCTTTTCCATTTTATACATAGTAGACTTCTGTTACCGGTGCTGCTTGCCAGTTTTAGGGCTTTAAATATTCTTTAAATACACTATTTAAAATATTCCAAGACTTTAGAAATTTTGTTAAAGTCTTGGGCAGAACATCAACTTCTAAGACACTTGTACTAAAATCATGTATTGTCGGTGCATATGTGTACACACACACAAATCATAGACTATACCTAGTTTTCGCTTCATCTCTGAAGTCTTTTACTTTCATATATTGTTGCACAAGATCTAATCACAATACTGCAATTTTGACTAAGGTTAAATATACAGAAGTGCAAACAAAAAATTTCTCATAAATTCTACAGATACAAAATGTAAAATATAAACTTTTACAGTTTTTTTCAGGAAAATGAGGCTGACAAAGACTAAATTAATCTGTATATATTTATATTTTCTATTTTCAGTATGTTACAAACTTATTGGAGTATTTTCTCCTTAATTGGTATGCTCCTTAAAATGTCAAACCACTGCAGCACCTGACATTTATAGTATACTATAGTATAAATAATAGAAGATCAACAAAATAGTTTGTAAGTTAAATATCTTTAAATTACTTTTACTCCAGGAATCTTTAAACATACATCTCAGTAACAGTATTAAAACTTTCAGAGGTTTTATATTGCTTTATAACAGTGACTTTCCATAAGATATTTTTTATCTTTTTTATTAGAGCTTTTAACTGAAAACTTTGTAGGAGAAGTTGAATGGCAGCTGCTGCAAAACTTTTGGTTTTCCCACCTGTAGTTGGGTTTGATGTGTACTGACTTAAACCACTTATTTCACATAATTAAGATAAAATGTTATTTTAATGGAAGAGTGTGGTGATAGATGATGTAAGTTACTTTTTGCTACAATATCCACCTGTTATTTGTATTTTGTTTTGGGACAGGAGGCTGTTAGTGTTTTTTTTTTACTTGGAAACTACTTTGCAAAAATGGTAGTTTTTACATGACTTGCAGTAGTCAAAGCAACTTTAATAGAAACTTTGCAGATGGCAACTTTGTCCCTTGCATTGTATTTGCATTTAGAAGTTTTTTTATACCAAACTTTTCCTGCTAGAAGAGAGTGAACAATAGATGACCATTAAATGTTCCTGATCATCCATCTGAATGGAAAAGCTGGTATTAATTATAAGGCTGGATTAGCATTCAGATGCGTGGTGATCAAGCAATAAATTATCTGATTTACAGCTGACCAGGAAAGACTGAAATTAAAAAAGGTATATCAGGAGATACTGTTGAAAAAGAAATCCCAAGACAATAATGAACAAAAGGGATAGGAGAAGTATCTGTGCCTATTCAGGTACTCTGGCAAATATAATGAAATGTCCATGTTACATGAGGAAGCTTTTTTGTTTGTTTTGGGGTGTTGTTGTTGGTTTGTTGGTGGTGGTGGTGGTTGGTTTGTTGTTTTCCCCTATGTTAGAGGGGTCTGTCCAATTCTTTTTCTGTCTAAACTAAGTCCTTCTGTCCTGCCTGTCTCTTTGTCACATGTGGTTGAAGGGGAGAAACTGTAAACTGCAATGTGGAAGGCATTGCACTTCTTTCTAGGAATGTGTTCAAGGAAGGAGGAAGCTTGAATAAGGGCTGAACATAAGTCCTCAAGTCTAAGGCAGTTAAACTTGGGCGTCCCATTTTCAGAGGACTGTTGGAGGTGTATTCCATGTTATAGAGTAATCTGTAGCTAAAGAAAAACTTAGTCCAAAAGAGACTTCATAAGTGCAGTGACCCAGCACGTGCAGAGCCAGAGAGCTGCCACCTCAGTTGTACACAGCAAAAGGAACATGCCAAGGTCAGTGACAAATGGACATCATAGGTGTTTGTTTGTGACAAATGTCTCTGTAAAGCAGACTTCACGGAAGTGAAGCCTAGCACATGTTTGAATGCATGGGAGAAGGAACAGATTGTGTCTGCTCCTTATCCTAATTAGAAATAACTGTACACTGTTGGTCAGTGCAAGGGCATTTTCCTTTTTGGTTTTGTATCACTGATTTCCTATGTTTAAACTCTATATAATCTCGGGATTCAACCTTTACTCTGTTTAAACTGCATGAACAATTCAGCCCGCCCTGACTGGTGGCACTTTCAGGCTACATGCCCAACACTGCTGTTCAAAGGCAGGCAGGTACCTAAATCTGCCCTCAGAAACATAGGACAGGTGCCTCAGAAGCACTGTGAACTGTGTCAGTAGCAGAGCATTAAGAGGACTCACTTCCTTCTTGACTGGTTGCTCAATATATTACGATTATATATATTATATATTTATATTTATATATATATAAATATATGTATATATCATTACCATTATATATATTATATATATAACTCTTAATAGATAATTAATTATATCTATAACTCAATTTCCCAAGCTGTCAAGCATACCCAGGAAGGCTCAGAGAAGAGCCATTGCTCATCAGCTGTGCAGGAGGTTCATTGTGGGCCCAGGCCAGAGCTGGTGGATCTCATGGCAGCAGAGGCAGGGGAAGTAGACCACAGTGGCCTGCTAGGACAAAGGAGGCTTAGACTCCAACAGGGAAGGGAGGAAGTAAAAAGAAGCAGTTATGAAAACACTGAGACCTGCTGGTCAAAAAGTATGAAAGATCATTTTTTTCCATGTTCATTTACCCTACTTCATGTTCTTCTCTGTCCTAAAGATAACAGAAAACTCTGATTTGCCCAGTCATGCTGGCTCAGGAATAATATCCTTTTTAAGATTATGTGCTTGTAGTCAGTGTAAGTTTATCTAGGACAATGCTGCCACCAAAAGGCACACCCAGCTGTTACTTTCTTTGCTTCTGTAAGTTAGTATGTGAGCATGAGCATGTGCTCAGTGAGCATGTGAGCATGTGCTCAGTTAGCCACAGTACTACACACAATAAGCTGCACTTGTGAGTCAACCTGCCTTGGCACTGAGTCAGAGCCCAGGTTGCTCTCTTGCAGTGGGTAATGCATTAAAGGATCTGTCTTACAAGGGACACCTCAGAAAAAGGTTATGCTTGTCAGTGATTTCTGAAGACACTTTGCAGTCTCTTACGTATATTATTTAGTCCCACATACAGGCCAAATCTCTTCATAAGCTTATCAGTTCTTCCTGATGTAGCTTTCTATTGAGTATGAAGTGACCAGGACCAGAGTCTTGGGATATCTTGGCCAAATCTGAAAGGGAGCCATGTCTGAAATAGTGGTCTGCACTTCGTACACAGCAACAGAAGTTGTGAAGCAGTGTTCAGACACTATTTACTATGTATACATATAGGAAACAGGGTAAGATGTTCTGGATTGCACTGGCCATCATAAAAGGATGTGTCTTCATCAAGTACATGTTAGGATGGATATAGCTAAAAAGATAAGATTCTTATGTGTATGGGATATTTCTCTTTCGCCTACAGACACAAAGTTTGTATCTTGAACCTTGTTTGTGACTGGTGCTCCAGTTTTTAAAGGGTAAAGAAGAAAGCATGGGCTTGAGTCAGAAGAGGTGTTTCATCTTACTGGCTTGTGGCTAGCAAGAACCAGCCTCTTGTTCTCACCACAAGAATCAGAGAAAGCAGAAGCAGATAAAAACCTCCTAATTTGTCACAGTGGTTCCTTCTCAGCAGAGAAGACCGTAATACCAACCAACTGGCCACTTCGATAGACGACTTCACAACCTTCAGGACTTCCTGTCCCAAATTACAATGGAGCAATCTGAGATACCATTTGCACAATGAAAGTCTTGGAAACTGTTTAGTGTTCTGAGAACAACATCTGCCAGAGGAGTTTTTTCCTGTTAGTGACAAATGAACTATCATTTGGGAGGAAAAAAATCAATTCCTTAAGAAAATGCCATGTTTCTGCAACAGGCAGTGTTGCTGCCTGTCCCCATGGGCTACAGCCTAATGAGTATATTAATACATTGTCCTAAGTAATTGCTACAGCTTCAGGAGTGTCATATGGGAAACAAACAAACAAACAAACAAACAAAACAACATGGCCTTGGAAATCCTTGTCAAAGTACAGGCCAACCTGGCTTTGGGGGAGTGGAGCACCTCAGCCTCAGGCCCAAAGAAAGGCTGCTGTTACTGAAGAGTTCAGGAGCTACAGCAGGTGACTTTGCCTGAACAGTTCAATGTTGATTCCCCTCAGAAGAGCTTATGGTTGACATGCACATCATCTTAGTTCTGGAGCTGATGTGTGAAATCGCCTCAGTGGATGAAGTCTAGATACGATGGGCCGATACTGATCTCTGAGAGTCCAGCAGATTGGAAGGACTGCCTCATTGCAGCAGAGCTTTGGCAGTTTGCCTGTCTTGCCTTCTTCCACTGCCCTGGGGCAGCTCTCACCTTTCTAATGGGCGTTAAGTATCACTGCCCAGAGCTATTCAATTGCATTCACTATCATTTATCAACTTCCCTTTCCTTGAAAAGGAATGGAGTGGAGGCTTTTTTTTTCCTTTAAGAATGCTCTTTGAAGACAGAAGTGGCATGTACTTGGGGACCTATTACACGAATAGGGGAGAAATGTTTCTAAACAGAGATCTCTCTCAGACCCAAGGGGATGTTTTCAAGCAATCTCACATTCAGGATGGCAGTTCTCTTACTTCTGCCTCTTTGTTCTGGGATCAAATACTGCTAAGTGAGCTATCAGTCTTGTTGCAAAGTCATTGCTGTTAGTGGACTCAACTATTTTGAGTAGAAATGCCCTTTAGTGGTCTAGGAAACTGATACAGACCAAGGAGCAATCCACCAGCAGAACATCTTCATTTAAATCGAAAAGTTTCTCAGTTCCCAGGAGGGTTCCACTTAACAAATCATGATCAGAGTATAGACAGTTACTGCAAAGGTTGCAAAGACAAGTAGCAGTTTGGGGAGATGGCAGATAGCATCACTTAATTCTTACCAAACTCTTAGTTATCAACAACACAATTCACATGAATTCATGAAGAAAGACAGCACTTGTACATTAATGCTGCCTCTTTGTGTTATTTCCAATGGGGTGCCCATGTCTTCCCTCCCAAGCAAATGCTTTGGACCCTCAGCTATCATTTTTTTTTGAGCTGGGAAACAGGGTCACTGCTGCTCCTCCCAGCAGGAACCCGTATCACAGGCCAGAGAAGTACTGCCCAGCTGTCGGCCTCCAGGACGTGGCCGGTCACAAAAGCCTGTGTGCAAGAGCTGATCGCACCCCACTCTGTGAAGTGCCCTCAGAATATTGAATAACTGCAGTTAGCATGGGATGGGCAGTTTTCCCATCGGGTTTTGTTAGATGATTGTCAAGGAGAGTCATAATCCATTCTGAGAAATTCATTGGTGTGGGAAGGAGTATTTCTATTTTAATCTGCTTTCAAGCAGTTCTTCTGAAGCAAATTCTAAAGGCAAAAGCCATGTATTTGAAGGCAAAAAGAGACTACATTAGTTCTGTCAGAAGGCTACATTTTAAAGCTTTTAATGTTTATAGCCTTGGTGTTGGAGTTTTAGAACTTAAAAATCCTATTTATGTTAGTGCTGATCCTTATCTTATAAGTCCTTATGATATATGAGGCAACAGACATCTGTTCTGATTCTGGTTTAGAAATGGTTAAGAAGTGGCCATCAGCAGGTAAACAGAAACAATTTCTTCTCTTTTTACAACAGTGTAGTAAACCTAAAGATAATGGATATCTTTTCCTGGGGAAATAAATGCTGAATTTAAAATTAGGAATACTGAATCCCTAATGTGTTTCCTGGGAAAAAAGCACATGCCAGCTTATTTAAAGTCATAGAAGAGTGTAAATATATAAATTGGTAGGTGTGATTAAAATTCTTTATGCAAAAATGTTTTAATTATTTTTCAGCAATATCCAGGCTACCTTTTGTGTAAAATAATGATTTATTTTATTTCAGAGCTCTACATCCATCATGTTGCCCTGTGGACCAGCTTTGTCCTTCATTCGGTGTCTGGTGAGGAAGAAGAACATCAGTGGTGAAAGTCCTGAAGACGCCAACTTGTGCCGCTGTTTATCAACGTTAGACCTTATAGCCCTGGGAGTAGGAAGTACCCTTGGTGCTGGTGTTTATGTCCTTGCTGGAGAAGTAGCCAAATCCGATTCTGGACCTAGCATCGTTGCTTCTTTCCTCATTGCTGCGCTGGCATCTATGATGGCAGGTCTCTGCTATGCTGAGTTCGGTGCTCGCGTTCCCAAGACTGGTTCTGCGTATTTGTATACTTACGTAACTGTCGGAGAACTGTGGGCTTTTATCACTGGTTGGAATCTCATTTTGTCCTATGTTATAGGTAAGATTAAGAACAAACACAGGTCTCAAGGGTTTCTGAGACAGCAGAAATACGATACAGATTTGGGTCTGTCTTTTCTTTCTCTCTACTTAGCTACTATTGCTTTTTACTCCTGCTGGGATCAAATAACCAAGGTAATGTGTTTAGCGTATTTCCTCCTAAGCATCACCATTGTAACCAGATTTTTTGCAAGGTGCTTTTGCAAAAGTCTGTCTTCAGCATCATGGACTGAAGAACTTATATGAAGATTCTGTCAGTTCAGTGATGATGCATAAGAATAAACAGGATTTATTTGCTATCTTTGGTCAGCAAGAATAATTTCATAATATCAATACACTTTTTTTTTTTTCTGAATGTACGCAGCAAGGACATTTACAGGTACCCCATCACTATAGTATCTCACTTCAAGAAAGGTATGAAGTTTAAGTACTAACTTGTTACTATAACCTCGTGCTAATTAAATGGTGTCCTGTCATGTAATCCCATAAAATGCAAAGTTGACCAGACGGGAATAAAATCAATGCTTATATAGCAGATATTCAAATAACTATTTCAATGCTTTAGCAGAGACAACATTTTTTGATTCAAAACTATTTTCTTCCAGAGGTACGTGTTCCAAGCATCCATTGTGTTTTGTATAAGCATATCTAGCTGTATATGTATACCTACCTACAGGACTGTTGCCCAAATTACTACAAAATCCATATGCCCAAGTACTGGATTGAAGTGTATTTCATTACAGGAGAGCAGTAAAAACAAGGTTACCTTTAGCCGTTGCCACACACACACACTTTACCGAAGAAGTGCATTAGTCTTAAGTACTGCTGACAGCAATATACATCTTCCTACTCATTTTTTTGTTTTACTTCCAGGTGCACAAACTTCTCTTCCTCTTCTTTCTTAAACTGCTTTCTGACATTGCTTTATATTGTTTGACATACATCATATTGTATCTTTAGAAATAAGTGTCTTCTAGAATAGCATGAAATAGAAATGATACAGAAATAATTTATGCAATATTTGGGGAATAAATGAGGTACAAATTTGTATCTTTTAGTTGTAGAAATATTATCATTTAAGTATGTAGAAAAAATTCAATAATTTTAAAATCCCTTGGCAAAAACCCCACCATTTTAACACAAGCTCTGTTTTTTAAGTTGCAAGTAGCTACATACTTAATTTTATTTATTTTACAGTAGAAGTAACTGTATCCTTGTATGTATGCAAAACCCTGAATGTGCATGTATCTTATGAAGGTACATCAAGTGTGGCAAGAGCCTGGAGTGGCACCTTTGATGAACTTCTTGGAAAACAGATTGGTCATTTCTTCAGAACCTACTTCAAAATGAATTACTCTGGGCTAGCAGAGTATCCTGACTTCTTTGCTGTACTCCTTGTATTACTTTTATCAGGTGAGACACATATATGGCTTCATTTATAATGGTTGTGATGTTAGAGTGTTTCTTACAGACAAAAATGCTAAATTGTAGGTTTTGTTTTATGAGAAATAACCTTTATAATATCTGAGACATTTAGATTTGCATGTGTGTATTGACACAATGACTCTGGGTATTAAATTTATATAATCTAATTTTCATGTGTACTCTCTTTTTTTTTTTTTGAAGATGAGGCATGAAATAATCATTTCTCAGTAACAGATTGGTGATAACAGGAAAATTATAACATTTCCTGTGGTTTTTTTATTGCTTTATTGCTGGTGAATGCTTCCAGAGGGACCTTGAGTTCTGTGTTTTGGTAATGTGATGGGCTTTCCTTCAGTCATATATTGTGTATGCAGTGGGTATTTGTAAGGGTTTTTTTTCCCCTTTCAATTGTTAACTTATTCAGTATAAAATAACTTTCTCCTTTTTGAGTCTTTAAAAGAGTTCTCCAGCCTGGAACTAGTTTGAGCTAAAGGGCACTCCAAGGTACTGGCATGGCCCAACAGACTGGTTTGAAAGCTGAGTAAACCTTTCATCACTACCCCACTCGGTCATGTTTCTTTTACATTCTTACTCATGTATCATGTTTTTAAATCACAAACATTGACACCAGCTTTTGGAGGGAAAGCCGAAAAATACTGCACCTTATTTGCATGTTTGCATTCAACAATTGCTTTCCACAAGGGAACATTTCTTAGTGCCACTAGGAGAGAAGGAAGCAGTCAGTATGTTTTAAAGCACATAGTTTATTTTCAGCCAGGGCTAGAAGTATATCAATATTCAGTAGAGGTCTGACCCATATCTCAAATATTTGTTGTGTTCACCTCTCTTCAGATCAAACAAAAGCAGGATCTTTTGTTCTCTGGAAAGTGAAACTAATAAATTATATGGGTATAACCTTCTGTAGCAGATGATGTTTTACAGAAAACATTATGTACTAAGCACAAGGGAAAGTCCACAGAAATCTCATTTTGTGTTTTTGGTTTGTTTTGGTTTTGCTACAGAAAGGACTTTTAAAAATGTACATACTATGTTTCATACTGCATTAGGCAGATTGAGACACTGTTTTTTTCAGAGAAACTAAGCTAAAGAAAGCATACACTTATTTCCAATAAAAATGCACTTCCAAGAAAAAATGCCCAGCTTATATAACTTCTGTGCTATAAGAAGATACCAAATGTCTCATTAGCAGAGTTGGACATTTTTTGGGCATTATCCTGAGAGGCTTAAAATTTTCATACTTAATCTCTAAATAATGAGGGAAAGCATGTATGTGATACTAGTGGAAACACTTTGAGTGCAAAGAACCTGTGGAGGCTTTCCCATTGTATTTAATTTTTCCTGATCTGCTCACTGCCTGCTCTTCCATTAAACTATTAGTACACTTGCAGTTGTTACAAATCCAAAGACACGGTAGTATCCCGATGCAATAACTTTCCAATTGTTTAAATGCACTACTCTGCAACCTAAGGCATGTGTATGTTGTGGCAGACTTTTTTTAGAATCTCTGTGAATCAGTGTTTATGAACAGGAGGTGTGCATTTCTTTCAGAGGTTTTATTAATGCGCTAGGAAATGGGACTCTTACTCTGTGGTGGATATGACCTGAAAAACTTGGAGTGAACAGATCACATTATCAGTCTAATAATTTTGATTATTTTATTAATCTAATGAGTAATCATTCTGGACAGAATAGATTCTACCAATTTGTTTTTATTAAGCACAGAATTCTTATGCTCCATCACATAAAATGGAGGTATGAATTGGAATCTCAGAAAAGCAGTAAGTAACAACTGGTTAAAATACTTTTAAATGCTTAAAGAATACAGTTAAAGAAGCTTTCTGTTTTATGGTTTCAATCACCATGCTGTCAGAGTCTAGTGAATTTGTGCTACTGCTTTTTGAAAGTATAAAAGCTAGTGCTATTTTTTTGGTATTATTCACAGCATTTGCATGTGTATCTTCTTTAAAATTCCATTTTATTAGTTTAAGGGACCATTCACACCTATAAAATATTTTTGCTTTCTAGGTCTTTTATCCTTTGGAGTAAAGGAATCTGCATGGGTGAATAAAGTTTTCACTCTTGTTAACATCTTGGTCCTGTTCTTCGTTGTGATTTCTGGTTTTGTGAAAGGAGATGCTTACAACTGGAAAATTAGTGAAGAATATCTCATAAACCTTACTGCAGTAACAAAGTAATTACTTTTTAAAAAAATGTATTTACTTGCTCATCTTCCAAGCAATTTTCCATTATACTTGCTTTGTGGTATTGTAAGTAATGTATCAACTCATACCTTTCCTGTTGGAACGATAAAATATTATTCCCTTAAAAATAGTTTTCTATTATTAGTTTGTAGTTTCCTTTAAAAAATCATCCTATTTCAATACTTTTGTCTGTAGTCATTTGAGAGGTTACTGGCTTCTCACCCTTAAGCCATGTATTATATGAACTGCAGTATGTAATTATGACAGCAAGAGTTGACTACATCATTAGTGTTTTAATATGTTTTGCTGCCAACTGCAAAGTGAGTAAGATGATAGTTTCTTGATTCAGGTATTCTTCCATGTACTCATATTTTTGTCTTTCTTACGAGCACAAACATAAAAATGTCTTCTCATGAAATTTTGTAAAGCAGAACTCGGTCTTGACAAAGAGTATTTTAACATATTTTTCCAGAATGGTAGAAGAGGAGGATGCATGTGTTTGTCCTAGCAATAACCACAACAACAAAAGTTATTTTTCTGCTGTATTTTTGTTCTTTATAGGAATTTCTCATTCTATGAGAATGTGACAAGTTTATACGGGAGTGGAGGATTTATGCCATATGGTTTCACAGGAACACTGGCTGGTGCTGCAACATGTTTTTATGCATTTGTAGGATTTGACTGCATTGCAACAACTGGTATAGTACTTATATGTGTGTGTACATGTAGAAGTATATATGTATCACATGTTTTTTTGTTAGAAAACCCCACACAAGCAACATAACAATCTGTGTACTGTTAGTCCTTTGCTTTCTCTGAAACCTCCTTCGGTCCATGTAGAATGACTCTGAGTTCAGGAAGGAGATTTTACTTATTTTATTCCTGTTCTAGAGAAGTTTAATGGTTGCTTTCTAAGTCTGTGAGGTGTTTAGTATACGTTTTTTTCTGTCCAAATCATGTTAATCACCTGCTCACTTTTACAATTCTCTGAGATGAGGTATCTCTCCTAAAAGCTGGCTTATGTATGGCTGATAGGGAATTAGTTCATTTAACTTAGAAATTGTAGGTAAATAACTAGAAATTATGGGCTTCGAGTATTATAGATATAGAATGTATTTTATGTCCTTTGGTTTACCTCTCTTTTTAAAGCTATTTCTGGCAACAAAATATTGAGTTTTGTTCTGTGTCACTGAGCTGTTTATATACAGATTTTTAAAACTTCCATTACAAATGTGATTTCTAGGGCTTAGATGAACAAATGATTTATCTTTGATGTTATCTTTTAAAGCTGAAGGTGGAAATTATTAAGAATTTTTGGTGGGGTGCTTTTTTTTCCTTTTTTTTCAGGAGAAGAAGTCAAGAATCCTCAGAAAGCCATACCCATAGGAATTGTGGTGTCCCTGCTTGTCTGCTTCCTGGCCTATTTTGGGGTTTCAGCTGCACTGACATTTATGATGCCATACTATCTACTAGACGAGAAAAGTCCTCTGCCAGTAGCATTTGAATATGTTGGATGGGGTCCTGCAAAATACGTTGTAGCTGTGGGATCCCTCTGTGCATTGTCCACAAGGTAAAGACTTTGAAATACAAATTCTATTGGGAAAAGCTGATAGATAATATATGACATTTAATGTTCATGCTTTCATTTTGAAGGCTCAGTTCATGCAAAGGATTAGGAATAAGTATTACAAGCACGTTTTAGACTTGAGCAGGTCTTGACCACAGTAGGTGCATTAATTTAAGATCCTTTTTTTAAACCACACTGTTATTGAACTCTACCTCTTTGGCTTATCACCTAGAAGTTTTTTTTTATTAAAATATGTATTTTCAGACATATGACCTGCAAGTTACCTTAATAAATGATAAAGTAATCCTCACCCATTCTGGCCTTCCTTGTTGTCCACTCCCAATGGCTCAACAGCATTATGGGCTCTGTGTATTTGCAGGCAAAATTGAAGAGATGAATAACTATCTCTACTCCTCATCTTCTTTGCCTGTCTCTGTTTTCTTCCATTAGTCAGTCTTCTGACATGATCTCTTCCTGTGGTTTCTGTGCGGGTACTTGAGATGCAGATTATAGCTGTGAAAATGTGATAATTTATTCCCCTTTGTGAAACTGTGGATGTAACTATAACTTAACATGTTATTTTGATTAAAAAGATCAGGGAGGGCATGAGAGAAATTAGTATGTGTTCATATATATTATACCCCAATTGTAATATGGTATAAACACTTCCATAGAATAGAACATGTTGCTTGACACTTGAATTTAGGGATAGGAAAATGCTGATGCTGGTTTTCTACCTGAGCTTATGTAGGTGAGAAGTCATTTACATGAACTTCAGTGGAAAAAATACCAGCTGCCTTGTCACAAAGGAAAACAGCATGCCTGGTTAAGCACTAATGCAAACAGTGCCCTGAGATAACTCTGTAAGCATTAGTTTGAAGACCAACTGTGGACGATGATGTAAAGGAAAGGAATATTTTAATGTAGGATCGGACAGAAAAAGGAAAGAGTTCCGGAATGACATTAAAGGACTTGTAGGGCTGACTGGAGAATGTCATAGTTAGACAGTTCATCCTGGGCTTTTAGTTATTTTCTGTCTACCTGTCATGGTCTCCTCAGTTTTGAGCATTTTATTGATTTTTTTCCTCTATATTGATAAATAGTGGAAGTGATACATAAGCAGAAACTAGATTAAAGACATTAATACTGGAAAACAAAATGAACTGAGATGGCAGAATGCTTTTTCAGAAATTTGAACTGTTGGTCTCTTCTTCCTGTGTATTCGAAATAATTATATTTACTTATGTGGAGAGGTTAATCCTCAGTCTCTTGACTGATATCAGTTTAGAACAGAACAAAGAAAATTGTATTTGATACTCCTCAGTTTACAGGTGCAATTATGAAAAAATGTTGGGATCATTGCTTTTAGTACACATAGTTACCTCTTATTATGTTATGTTGTGAACTTGTTACCTCAGGGTAAAGGTGTTTCTTAATATTTCTGTTATTTATGTGTACTAAAAGAGGGGTAGGATAAATAAATTTTACAAAGCCACAACAACAAAAAAATGGCAGTGGGTTTTAACAGTATCCTTATTTGAAAAATCAATTGTCACCGTGTTTTAGGAAACTTTTTTTTTTTTAGAAGAGACATTCATACATCAAAATCAGTTCACGTACGATGAAACTTATGTGTGTCATGTTTGTCATGTGTGTCACATGTCTCACAAACATTACTGGAGGTACTTAGCATCTGTGGTATGTAAATCTATGCCTTTTGTAAGGGATATAGTCAATTCTCTATAGTAAGAAAGGCAACCATTCACCTGGCTAAAACCTAGTGTGCTTGCTGCAGAGGTTATACTGGCTATGATTTTGCCCTTCATCCTTTCAGCGGTTTTGGTTTTCTTAAATACAATATTTTGCTTTGAGGGAAAGAAACCACCTGATTTAAGAAGTATGTTTAAAAAGAGCTTTGAGTTATCAACATCTTAAAAGCTTTTTGTGTTCTGCTAATAACAAGTCTAAATTAATTAGCTTCATCAAACAAAGAAACAATCTTAATGAAGCTTGGCTAGAGGTGCTTTAATAAAAAAACATAATGTGCCAGGTATAACTGTACAGTGCTTACTTTGGATTACTGTTAATCAGCCGCCTCACATGGAAATGTAGCGTGTAAGAGATGCTGCTAATGCTTATTGGGTTGCTGCTGCTGTCTGATTGACTTTCTCCAGGAATACTAAAGCTTAATTGCATAGTTAGTGTGACCTGGAACATGTCCCTGGTCCACTAATACCCAAGAGCTACAGTGAAGGCATGAATTATTTTGCTAATTCTCTCTAATGAATTCCATTATCTAAATTAAAAAAAAAAAAAAAAAGCTATCGACTTTACAAAGAAACAGAAATTTCTGTTTGTGTCTGATCTGTAGTATCTTGGACTTTCTGGTTTTGTCTTACAATCATAATTTTTGTTTCTATACATGCCATTAATTAACATTGTTTATCTTGTCCATGATAGAACTCTGCATGAACTTTTGCCATGTTGCATGTGTTTGCTTTTTACTCAGTCTTCTTGGATCCATTTTCCCAATGCCGCGTGTAATCTATGCTATGGCGAAGGATGGCTTGCTTTTCAAATATCTAGCTCAAATCAGTTCCAAAACGAAGACCCCACTAGTTGCTACTCTATCGTCTGGTGCAGTAGCAGGTGAGACTAAGAGTTGATCCTTGTGAAGAAAGGTGCACTGCTAAACACCTTGCATATATCGTAATAGACCACTGTTGTGCAGCTTTGATTTGCTTTGGACTGAAATGATCAAATCTGATTGTTACCAGGTAAAGTAGGCTACCAGTAAAACTTTACCACAGATTTTGTATTTGTTGGTTAATCTCAAGTACTACAAAGCCTAGGTTCAAAATAAACAACAATCCAAAACCAAGAACATCTGTCAAACAAACAAAAAAAGCAGCAACACAGAGCCTAAACCAAAACTAAACCTAAACCCATTAACTCTTCCAAGCTTTCTTTTTGTATAGTTGGGTTTACCAGTAAAGCATTGTGCTCTTGATAACCTGTATTTGAACTATACATTTTTCTGTTCTAGTCTTCTCGGCTCTATGTTCCCTTTGCCCCGAATTCTGTTTGCCATGGCACGCGATGGTTTACTCTTTAGTTTTCTTGCCAAAGTGAGTAAGAGGCAGGCACCAGTTTCTGCCACCTTGACAGCAGGGGTCATCTCTGGTAAGCTCTCAAAGCCCGTGTTACTTAAAACTGAGATTTAAACACTCTATGCACGCGCATGGTACTTTATATTTTTTAAAAGGGCTGCTTGTTAACTTCCCTTGCATGTACAGTGGGAATACAATTACAGAGTAATCAAAGGGTGTAAGAACTCCAGATCATACCAATCATGGTGGTAGTGATGTCCTTAATGTCACAGAATTCAAAATGATTTGATTTTTTTTTTTTTTTAATTGGCCTCTTGTATTGTGAATAAACTTGTTACTTAATCTGGGTCCCTTAGGCTGATGTTCTACTTACAGGGTTTCCTTGTCTGTCTCTATAGCACACCTGTAAAGGGGGGAAATAACTGTCACTTTTATTGTGACACATCAGGAAGAGAAATCTACATTTGCAGCAGGATCAACTTCTGTGTAAAATACAAAGATTTTAAACATTTATTCTAAGGAAAATTATTCTGGTTTTGTGTAGGCTTACCCAACTGTGGTTGAGGGGTATGTGTGTGTGTGTTGGGGGGTTATGTGTGTATGCACATATGTGTATGCAATGATATGTATGCACATACATGCCTACTTATATTTTAGCAAAAGAGCATTTTGGGAGCTGTTGCCAACTCTTAATGTTTCACAAAGAGAAATTTATAACATAAAATTGTTCCACTTTTGTCCATACTTCGTGCAGAGGTACATGTAGCTGTGCCCAGATTTCATTGTCATTGAGTGGGATGTCTGTTTCCAGGAAAACCGAAAGCTCTAGAAATATTTAACTGAAAGGCAAATAAATAAGTCTTAAATGTAATTCAAATGTGACAAACATGCCTTATGACACCTGAAAACCCTGGCTAAAATTGATATCAAATAAAACGTTCAGAACTGAGAGCAGAGTATTATTCTTAATAGTCAGGATCATCCTCAGATACCACCAGACTGGAACTGCTCACACCATGTACTTGACAATAATGTGAGAAGACACAGTCATTATCCAGACAGTTCCCACATGAAGCATTATTATCAGTTTCCTTTTCTTAGGTCAGAGTACAAATAAATTGCTTAGAATCACTTTTATTGTTTTGACTTTGTATTATTTTAATTTATGATATTGACATACTCCCCTATGATAATTTGGAAGTGCAATTATTTGGGACAAAATTATCATCTTTATCTGAAATCACAGTAATGATGAGGAGAAAGAAAACCATTTTACTCAGCTGGTAAACTGACTGATATAGCTATGCAGCAGCCGTCACTTTTACTGCTTGTAGACAGTTTGGGGAATTTGGTGTGTCAGCAACTCACCTGAAGACAGCTTTATTTACTGCTGGAGAAGGAGTCATTTCTTCCTCTATTTAAAAAAAAAAAAAATTGCATATTTGGCAACTTGTGGTCATAAAAAGTTTTGCCAGAGCAGTTATGGATGTGTGCAACAGCTTATATTATATGACTTTTCTATTAGTTCGTAGCATGGATAGTTTCGTAGCTTTAGGAAATGTTAAAGAGAGTAGATGTTTAGGCCATTAATTAAAGTTATCAGGCCAAGCCTGCAGCTGAGGCAATTGACATGTTATTACTGTGACTTACCTTCTCACATGTGGTAATAACTATTCCAAAACTTCGCACATGGCAAAAAGTTTTGGTATCAGTCCAAGGTTTCTTCACCATAAGTTGATCTATCAACACCATTGTTTCTTGGCTTAGAATTAAGAGAGGTGGAAAAGCAATACTGTGTCTTTTTTTCTCTTAGTCAAAAACTTACAGGCATTTTTCAGTTTGGTTTTAATACAAAAAAAAATATTCTGGGCTACAAAGTAGCCTTTCAAGGCTAGGATTGAAAATGAAATACAGCTACTGTATGTGAGGATATAGTTGCTTCTGTTCTTTCTCAGCTTTGCTTGCCTATGCTCTTTTGAGCATGCAAAGCAGTGAGGTATTCAGAAATATATGCTGTAAATGACTTACTTGATTTAGAAACATACACCATCATTAAACAGGATGGTCTTCCTTCCTTCATCGGAAGACAAGACTCAAAGGTGAAATAAAACTTCTGTAACACAGCAGTCTTGTTTTCAGGAAATCACATTTTGCTTTCTCCTTCAGGGTCAAAAAGCAGGGGAATGTGTGTTTTTGTGCTTATACACTTGTCTACAAATATATTAACAAATGTAACATACATATTATATATAAGTATTTCTGAATGTAGAAAAAATTGTCTGTGCATATATGTACAGTGTATAAAGGCTACATTTAATAGTTTCTTTTAATGGTCAGATTACTGGTGATTCAAAATGTAAGCATTTTTAGATTCTTTATACATCTCAATAATGTTAATAAAATACAAGTATTTTAAGAGGTTCTTTGACCACATGTATTTCAAATGAATTAGCAGTAGCCTTTCATTTAGTGATGGCTTGTGCTAAATTCTTTATGAATTGTGTGTCTGTGTGCAAGCAGCATAGACAGAGACATTCCAGAGTCTCCACAAGAATGTGGCATTAGCTTTTAGAAATACAAAAACTGCTATGATTGCTCTCAGTATCATAGTAGTTTCTGCCTCTGATTTCAGTGATCTTAAGAATATTAAATCTTGTGAGATTTCGCTGGCCTTTCCTGAAGGCCACTTGAACTTAACTTTTTTTCTTAGTAAGATAAATTTTTAAAAACCCTACAAAACTATTTTTTTCATGACAGCTCCTGAAAGTCCTCTTCACATAGAACTCTTTCTCAGATCAATGGAAATTTTACGTACCGGTGACTTACTGGATCAGACCGTTGTCCCCCAGTTTTGCAGTGGGAGCCATCCTCTCAGCTTTGCTGAGATTCTGTTGCAGGATCTGAACCTTATCTATGAAAATGTACTTTCAATGTGGCCCAAATTCAACAAGCCACGTGTACAAATACTAATGGCCAAATAAGTCCAATATTTATTGATTGATTAAGCAGCATGACTGTATGGCTCATCAGTGCATATCTATATGAATGAGATTCCCAGTCTTAGGGAATTAGGTTTGAGAGTGTTGGCGATGACTTCAAAAATGTGTTTTCAATGATTACAATGATTGCACTTATACTGTTGTCAGTAAAACAATGTAAAGTTACACTGTGGACAGATTTTAAAATCTTAGCACTTAATATGTCAGCCTCATACAAATTTTGCATTTTCTTTTCTTTTTTAGCTATAATGGCATTTCTATTTGACCTAAAGGCTTTAGTGGACATGATGTCTATTGGTACGCTTCTCGCTTATTCACTTGTGGCAGCCTGTGTTCTCATTCTCAGGTGAGTGTCATGGTTCAACCCCAGCCAGCAACTAGAGCCACAGCAACCCCTCGCCCACCTCCCCTCTCCCCAAACGGGATGGGGAAGAGAACTGAAAGGGAAGAGAAGAACTCATCAGTTGAGATAAGAAAAATTTAGTAAGACTAATTATAAATATAAGTTTAAATGTAAATGTAAATAGTAATAGTAATAACGCAATTGGTCATGAAGTCCAGTTGCACTGAACAGCCAGTCCTGGAAGGGAAAGTACCCCTGGTCCTGAACAGCCAGTCCCAGCAAGAGAGCAAAAAGGCAAAAGGCAATTGGCCAAAAGGCAAAAAGAAAACCCAAACTTTCAAATGGAACAGAAGTAATGAGCTGGAAAAATGAACGGCAGCTATATATGGAGCATGATGCTAATGATAGGGAATATTTCATTGACCAACCTGGATGTCAGTCTGGGTGTTCTCCTGTTATTCTCCCCCCAGCTGCTATTTGCACCTGAAGCTGGAAAGGTCCTTGGTCTCCTTGGCAACAGCCAAAATATCTATGAGTTCTTACATTCATTTCATACCAACTCTAAAACACATCTAGCTACCAAAAGCCAAACAAACAAGCATTGACTCTATCCCAGGGAAAAAGCAGTGTTATCATATTATTCTCACACTAAATCCAAACCAAAAGACCATGCTAGCTACTAAAAAGAAAACATTCCAACTGCATGAAGAAAATTAACTGAATTTTAGCTAAACGAGCATGATGAGTCAAAAACATCCTTTGTATTCTATTTTGTTTTATTTTGCATTGGTCAGTATATAAACAGAAGTGACATTTACAGTGTATGTTTTTTGCTACATAGCTAAATGTTTAGAAAATAGCTGTACACATATAAACAATTACTAAGAAGCAGTGATCCATCAAAGAAAACACCAATATAGCCGTTAGCCAAGTCAAAGCCTCATGTGAAATCTAGACACCTTTTATGTTCCAGAAGATGTACTGGTCCAAGCGTTAGTCCCAAAGGTACTAGAAGTAAGCTTGTGTCCAAAACTCAGTGAATTATATTTTGATATGAATATAATCTATGTTGTACATCTGGCCTATTACATTGTAGAGTTGTATGTGAAAGATGTAAGTGTTCTAGGGAGGTCACAGAATGAACTAGTTCAAATAATTGCTTTGTATTGGCCAGGTTAGAAATGTAAGACCAAACAAGGGTTTCAACGTGTGTTAGCCCTAGAAGAGAGTGCAGATATTATCTCTCAATGAGTGAGATTATAAATACTTGTCAGTAAAACTCTGGTATCTGTTCTGTTTTTATAGCTATAGAATAATATCGATATATTGGTAGCTACAGCTCACTTTATTATGTATTACTCTTTTTAACTTAAAGGTTACTTAAGGCTAAGTAATTAACTTTGAAAAGTATAACGGCTTACATTCAGCTCAAATTCCATGTTGCCATAATTTACACTGCAAAAGAGAAGATTATTTTATCCCATAGTAACTTAGTTAACATATGAATTTAAAAAATAGACTTAAATTCTAACGAAGCAGATGCAAAATGTCAGTTTATGCCAGTAGGAGGTCTCTTACAGTATGGGAAGCAAGTCAGAATGGACTTGCCACTGCTGAAAAGCTCCCCTGCCCTTTCCCTGCCATTGACCACCAGATCCAGTCCCCTTTTCTTATACAAGACTGGTCATTTATCTGACCCACTGGTGCAGTAACAGCTTAAAAAGCTGCCCCAAAAATCCTTAAACTCAGCAAAAAAGTGAGTTGCCATAGTTTGTTTATATGTATAGTGACTCATAATATATGATGTTGCAGTGTGGTTATAAACTGGGAAATTCTAAATCTCTACTGCAAAGAACTTAGTATTTAAATAATTTCCTAGAGTCATATTGCTTCAAATCCCAAAGTAACCTTTACTTTTTTATTATGCTGGGTTTTTTATGCATAGGTACCAACCCAATTTAACCTACGAGCAACCAAAATATTCTCCAGAAAAAGCAGCTTTGACTGCATCTGAAAGGGAATCTGCAGTAAGTCAGTCACAGATAAATATGATACAAGAGAATCACTTCAGTCTTCAGGCCCTGATTAATCCATCCAGTTTCCCTACAGAGCAGACTGGAACTACTGTTAACTTTTTAGTGAGTCTATTAGGTAAGTATTCAGCTGTCCAAACTCATATAATGCATTAACATAAATAATGGAATTTTAGCAAAGACAAAATTTAAAATCCTGTGATAAACTGCCTTCTTTCAGTCATAATTAATGTATCATTCCGCAGAATGCTTTTATACTTCTTGATGGATCTAACTTGTAGTCTACTATATTTTCTTTTAATTAACCATTTTCATGATAACATTTCATACTGAAGACCTGCTATCATTCTACTTAAAAAGTCACTTCCTCTTCAATGCAGAGATCAAGTGACCTACCCATCATTTTTTTTTTTTTTTTTTCACATAGCTTTCTTGGTTTGTTGCTTGAGTGTCCTCACTACGTATGGGACTCATTTCATTGCTAACATGGAGCCCTGGAGCATCGGCCTTCTTGCTGTGTTGGTGGCATCCTTCATAGTTACTGTTCTCCTCATCCAAAGGCAGCCTCAGAACCAGCAGAAAGTAGCCTTTATGGTGAATAACTTTATGTTATTATCTAATGAAAGGTTTGGATGGATTTGGACAAGTGGGAGTGGGGCAGAGGGAGAGAGAGATGGTCCTTTTTCAGGCATTCTTTCATTACTGCGCTGCCACTGTTGCAGGGTTTTTGGTGAAGGGAAGTGTAGCAGATGCTCACAGCTGCATCACTGGCATGTGCATTCCAGTTCAGGTCTTCTCAGGACTCATGAAAGGGTTTCATTGCCCACAGACTGAATGTGTGACATGCGTTAGGAGCACGGCTGCAGAAAATGGCTGTACCACTGATGGTGTGGGCAGCTGCTATTACAACTAGTGGATCTGGCAACATAGATCTAGGTATTCTTTTAGTCACATCCACAAAGTACACATCACTGACACCCATGTAATTTTAAACCTCAATTTAAGCACTTAGAAACCAGAAAATAATTCAGAAACGGATTAGTGTGGAGTCACTTGTCAGTGTTGAGTGCAGTGGTTTGGACCATGGTACATCTTGGACCTCACAGAGTATAAAAAGACTTTCATTTTGAACTTTCACTTATGTTTTAAGATAATTTATTTAATAGAGTATTTAATGGCAATAATGGAGCTAATACTGTTGAAGGTCAAGGAATCTGGTGGAACCGCAGAGGCAGTTCAGAAACAAGTGATATATAAAAATATACAAATAATATTTTTCAGCTGTAGATTCAGGAATTCATTAGTATATGTTCAGCACAAACTGGAAAGATTTTGTGCACAGCCTTAGATAATGTATTTTAAAAGTAATTTTGTTAAAAGTTTAAGATACGTAGAAAACAGTGGGTAAACCCAGTGACAAAGAAAATTTCCCTGTATTTCAAGAAGAAAATTTTCCTATTGTTTTTAGTGAATAAATGTGTCACCTCTAGTTTGTTGTATAACTCAAGTGTGACATGCAAGAAATTACATTTAATGCTACAGACATATTAAATATTTCTTTTTAGGTTCCACTATTGCCATTTTTGCCATCATTAAGTATTCTGGTAAATATTTACTTGATGGTGCAATTAAGTGGAGAAACCTGGATCAGATTCAGCTTCTGGATGGCACTTGGTAGGTACTTCTGTTCATTTCAATCACCTCTTATGTTAGGACTGAATCTTAGAACATTTCTTATCTTGCTTTAAATATCTGAATAAAAGTCTGTGTTTTAATAAGTCAGCTGATATTTCTGATCAAAACAAGAGTATGCCTCAGAAGGGGTATATATATGCAGGCAAAACTGTAAATACAGTTTGCGGTAATCGGAAGAATCAAAGTTATAGGACTAATTTGACTAAGCCACGTTTTTTTCCTAATAAATATAGCTACAATTTTGCAGAGACCTCTTTGTAACAGTTTTTTTCCCAGTACATCATTCATTCTCCTTTAAGATATAGAAAACTGCATTAATTCCATCTAGACATAAATTAGAGATAGTAGTTTCCATGACCTGTTAGAGCATTCATTTACACAGCAGTGATGCACTGTAATCTAGTGCCTGCACTTTCCATAGAAACAGGAAGACCTGAAGCATGACTTTTAATTCAGATACCTGAAGAAGAAACATTTTTGGGAAAATATGTTCAGCCAGAGAGTAATATCTAGCTACTTTTCAATGCACTGCACGCCTGAAAACCTTATTAACTCTTCTTTCCTTTCACAAGGCTTCCTCATTTACTTTGCTTATGGCATCAGGCACAGTCTTGAAGGTCATCATAGCGATGGAGATGAAGATTCTTGTTCAGAAAATAGTGGGTTGCAAGAAAAGGACCCTGTGGAAGAAGTGGATGAACCTGAAAATGCAAATGAAAGTGATCAGTTTCTTGCACGTGAGAGGACAAGTGAATGTTAGTCTATACAAACGTGCAAGTCTTTTAAACCTTAAATTGACATTTTACTTGCAGACTGAAATTTCAAAAGCTTTCTGCCTATTGCAAGTGTTTACTACAAGGCCTGGCTGATGTTTTGGACAAGCTGCTAATCCATCTTCATCATTGCAGACCTGACAGCATGGAGATTAATATTTAAATTAAAAAACAAATGAGGAGTACCCTTTGGCCAGCAAAAATTTTGGATGCATTGTTTGAACTGTCATCCAAAATCACTGCCAATCACAGAATGTGAAGAATTTTACAACAGCCTGCAAGCATTTCTGAACATTTGACACTGCATTGTGAACGCAAGTGCCTTTTTTACCTTCTCCTTACCTCTCTTGGAAGTTTTGGTCACAATCTAATGGCTCTCTTTTTTCTTGAGAAGTAACTCTCACAGGAGATAAATTGCAGACAGGCCTGGAAAGTATTTGCAAAACAAATGGTAATTGTACAGATCTGATACTTCACAAAAAGTAGAGCATCGTGTATTTATATAAAAAGAAATAATTGCTTACCCTTACCGATCTGTAGTCATGGAGAACTCAAACAGTGAAGATACTTCAAAGGCTTTTAGTCCCTCTAAATAGTATTCAAGATTTCTGCTTATGTGAATTCCTTTCCTTTTAGAGATACTGTGTATATAAAATAATACTTCCAAGAAGAGCTGTGCTGTTTTCTGCAAAAGCATTTGGGAAATAATAACAGAATCACAGAATGGTTGGGTTTGGAAGGAACCTCTGGAGATCATCTAGTCCAACTCACCTGCTGAAGCAGGTCCACCTATAGCAGATCGCACAGGAATGTGTCCAGGTGGGTTTTGAATGTTTTCAGAGAAGGAGACTCCAACTAATCTGTAGGTCACAGTATTGACAGTGACATTCATATACGATTTAGCAAGTATTATGCTTTTGATTTCAGAAGGGCCAGGATTTTATCCCTGACTACATAATTGGGTATTTACATTCAGCAGTCATCAAGTTTTCCTCCTTACTACTCCTTTGTTCTGACTATACTTTCTTCTCCTTTATCATGAGCCAGAGTTGATAATTCTGAGATCAGTTGTTACACATTGCTTCTCCTCAGAAAAGTTAATGCACAAAATCCCAGCCTTCTTTTCTGATTGAAGGGGAAGTTAAAAAATCAGAGGCCCAGGCTTTGGAAAAAATCCTTGTCAAAACAGTATTTCAGCGCTTCAACTAAGCCTTAAACATACGTTAGCACAGCAGATTTTTGTAAGCCAAATCTACATCTACAAATCCATTCAAGTTGGTAGGAAGTTCAAATGCTAGTTTATGTAAAGAACCGATTTTTTTTCAGCAGTACTCTTTTTTTTAAAGCTAGTGAAAATGGAAACCTTCCTTCTCTCAACATAAAAGTAATGTCACTTGTCAAAGGTACCCAGGTATTTTAAGAGTCTTTCTTAGCAAGTAGCAGGCTCAAGTCCCATGAAGGATTCCAAAAGGTGAAGTTATTTTTCAAGAATGTATTTATAAAAATAACTTCCCTAAAGTAAGAACTGTCTTGGACTTTGTCATGGAGAGCTGCAATCTGTTGCCAGTACTAATCACTAGTATGTATTTCTGCTGGTAGGTATCATATAAAAACTTCAGATCCTGTGAGAGTTGAGCACAGTGAAAGCCATGTCACTATGTTGGTTGATAGTGAAAAGCACCTTATAATGACTACAATTTCACACACACACAAAAAATTTTAGAGGAAAAAAAAAAAACCCTAGTTAAGCTGCTTCTGTCTCCTGTTCTTTTTCACAGCAATAAATACATGCTTTTTAATCTTAAAACGACTTACGCTGTTGTAAGAGAGAAGCGTGCCTAAATGTTGAAAGGCAGGAGAAGTGCTTCTCAATAGAGAACCCTGCAATGGGCTGATATTCCACCGTGGAGCAGTTCGGAGGTTTCCAGCCTGGTCCTTTCTTCCCGGTTTGAACTGGGAGGAGAGGGTCCTGCAGTGCCAGCCGCAGCGGGAGCACAGACGTGTGCTGGTGCACCAGTGTCCTCTACTGGCTACTCAGAATTAGGAGAAGCTATCTGAAAATCTGAGAGGCATGAAATAGGTGTAGCACCTACCTCTTAACCTCTTAAGTGTATACATCCTCTAAATGCAACTGCATTTAGGGACCATTGTTCTAACAATTGGTGGTCCTTAGAAATGGATGAGACAGAGGATGAGGAGAAACTATAGTGTAGGTGGCAATAGGATACCGTTTTTTAATATATTTGAATCCATCCATCCAAAATTGATCATGTTATAGCCACTTTTTTCCACAACTCATCATTGTTTTACAAATGCCATTAAAGAAAGACTCAAATCTCATATTAGACTAATACAGGTAGATGCTATACTAAGTAAACATTTGGTTGATAGGAATGGATAGGAATTCTCAGGGCAGTTGCTAGACCTACTGATAATTTTCAATACCTCTATCCAGTGAATGTCCATGTCAGTTGGATCTCTTATTTTAATTGTACTTCTCCACCGAAGCCCATTTTTATGCCAATAATGAAAAAAAGAACTACATGTTCTTATTTGAAATACTAGAAATTTAAGACTTTTCAGGTTCTTGAAAGGAATCCAATATAGTAACTCTTAGATATGTCAAAACAAAGGTTTTACGTGTAAGTAACCAAAAAACTAAGTAAATGAATGTACATTATGTTGTTTTTAATCCCACAAGGATTTGAAATGGAGAAGCTAATGCTTTTCCTGATCAGCTGCAACTGTGTCAACAGCATGGCTTCTTCAGTGGTTATACTTTCAGAGGACATTCTTAATCTGTCTTGCCCAGTACACTTAAATCCTCAGCTGCAAAAAATGCCATTGCTGTGGGAGCAAGTCAGCAGTGCTCAGGCAAAGCTTTTGCATCACATCTTTACAAGCCTACAGTGAAACACAGCTCTGTTAAAAGTCCTTACACATCTTGGTGTCTGGGAAGCAGAGACTTATTTTTTCTATGGCTGCTGATGCTGCAGAGCAGGCGAGCCAGGCCCCAAAGATGCGAACTCCTGCTGTTCTGTGATGTGCAAGGAAGATGCCATTCCCTCCCAAGGCCATCATATAGAATGCATGTGTGCACACCTGTCTATGTGTTTGCATCTTTCTGACATTAGCATATAGTGATTTTGATGTACTGATTGAGATAATTTCTATACTTGCACTGGAATTTTCTTTTGAAGGGATACTGTCAATATACTAAGTTTCTGACTAAAGCAGGTGCTAGCTAAGGCTTCTGGGGATAGAGGAAATAAATATTCCAGCTTATTTACCTAATGGATGTGTCAGCACTTTGTGTATTGACAGTTTCCCCTTTTATTTGTATTAATATTTCTCCCCTTTGTTATAGAAATCAGTTGTATAAAAAGAAAAGAATGTGCCTGTATAAGCATTGCTAAGGGAGATGGGAGCAGCCGCAGCACAGGGAACTATCCACTTAACTAATGAGATATAAAATGTAATTAAATGAAAGTCATTGGGTATTCCTGGTTGTTTCAAATGTGCAAAGCTTATTTATATGTGTGTATAGTTAAAGTCATTATTAGTCAGTGGCTGAGTAAGAACACCACAAGCCAGAAGTAAGATATTTGTGGTAATCTGGGTGTGTATTTTTATATGCAGTCTTAAAATTCCAGGTGCTTTAGTGGGACTTTGCAGGAGCAGGCCATGTGAAGGACAGCCACGCTAGTCCTTACCCGGGTGTCATGTGTGGAACAAATCCTGGTTTTGTTCCGGCGTTTGCCGTGTGTCTGTATTTGCCAAGGGAGCAGCTAAAAGCACAAGTCCAGTGGAATTAAATTGTTGTTATTTTTTAACATAGTTGTTGATATTGTAAATTGTTCTGTGCAAATAATAATGGTATGTGTCAATACAAAATATCTTTTATCGGAAGTAGCTTATTGTTTTTTTCCTTCTTTTGTGGAGAAAAATCCCCCAAAACATGTATTCGTGTTTGTACATTCTGGATGTACCTTTAGATAGAGGAATTATTCTTACCTAGTTGGATTTAAGAAAGTAAGCCAAAGCATATTTAAGGGAGAATAAATAAATCTTTTCGTTCTGAGGGATAAGAGATAACATTTCTGTATAATTTAACTAAAGTGATCTTCTTGTGGTATTTCAGTTCTAATTCTGCAACAGGAACTTTTATGAGGCATCTTAGATTTCATTGTCTGCTGGATAAAACTACTCTATTAACAATAGTATGTTTTTACCTGTACAACAAATGCTGGTTAGATTCCTGAAATGTCATATTATGTTTATGTCACAATGTGTTAAAGCTATTTATATTACCTGCTGTCAGAGAATTATCACTAGTAAATGGCAATAGTAGTGATATATGTTTACTTATGTACTTACTTTAGAATCTAACACTGCCACCCAGAAACTTCAAATGATACAATGAATTTAGAGGCACAGACTTGGTAAAGCTTAAATATATATTCTGTATTTTATTAGATGTTAAATGTACGAGTCTAGCCATGTTTTCTTGAAAATTTTTAAGAAACAAAAGGCACGCTGTTTTCATTGATTTTTTTTGATAAGTCCCAATCTCAGGTGTGCCATAGGCATCCTGAGATACTGAGAGCTGAACAGCCTGGGTGAAATCCGTGACAGTGCAGGCTGGCTGTGTGGGACTGCGCAATTGTTTTAATCAGGTGTGATGCCTTTGACATGGAGATGCATTTTGTAAAGTAGGAATGAAATTCACATGGTGGCTGGCATGTGTTACTTCATTTCATTAAAAAGAAGAAAATAAAAGCACCTTATAATGCTCTTGGGCCCTAATTCTTCCTAGACTTGCCAGGAATTTTATAGAAATTGCAGTACACTCATTGAAAGCACTGGGATTACTCAGTGTTAGGCAAATACATATTTTACAGAAAGAAGTTGGTATTTCACATAGTGTAGGATCTTTGTATTTGATTGTACTTTTAGTATTCAGTTGTATTTGTGCTTTTAGGTTTTTTATTTTTTTCCTGCTATATGTTTTGAGGACCTCTGCATTTTTAATAGTTGGATCTTTCCAAACCTGAATATAATGCCTTTACCATCTCCTGATCTGTTTTCCATTTAATTTTAGAAATCAAGCTCCTTAACATTAGCTAAGTCAAAGGATTTCTGTGCACAGACATGCATTACAAAGAACTGTGTGTATATATAATTATTTTTATTGTCCATTGGACAAATTATTTTGTCTTTGTATGTTTTCATTGAGCCTTGTGCTGGGTAAACTCCAGCTTCACCAGTAGAAGTTTAGCTGGAATCAGGACAAAGGATAAAACGATCTGAATGTTCAGGATGGCTTTTTTCTATTGTGTAACCAGAAAGTAAAGCATGAAAGACGTGTTACAAATCTTTAAAAAGAGTTATGTGTGCATCATTTTAAGAAACATTATTGTTCATTTCCATTTTAACTTTTCCTTCTGTTCATATGTACATTGTAGTGATTATTTCTGTATTATATGCTGCTGAGCATTTAAAATGTAGATAGAATTACTATGATGCAATTTAAACCACAAATTTGTATTTCCTTGAACTGCTCTACAAAATGAAAAGTCTTGAATTTTTATGAATGTAAAAAATGCTTATATTTAAGAATATGGTGCTTCTTTTTTTCACTTTTACAATAGAATTGTAAGCAGCGATATTTTTAGTTACCTTAGTTCCAGATTCTGATGGAAATTACATTGCTCTTCATTTACTGTAAAATGTACTTCACAGGATAACAATTGTGCATTTGTTCTGTATTTTTAAATAAAGCTGAATCTCACTTTTATGTACTTCATACAACAGCTATAACTTTAAACACCACTATAGTTTTAGTAAACACTAAAATACTGTAATGACTTCATAACCATTAGCATGTCAGATATCTAATGTCATGACATTATACCAATCATTACTCATTTAAAATAAATAACATGATAGCTCATATGGATTTTATAGAGGGGAAAAACACCCATGTTTTATGTTTAAATCTTTTATTTTTCCATTGTTCGGGAAATGGGGTTAGTAGCAGCTTTCGTTTCATACTTGCTTCCAAACACTTCAGAATTCACTGACAGAGAATAACGCCCTTCGATTTGCGCATTTAGTCTCACAGTGCCAAACCAGAGATGATGTTAGGTTTGATTTCCAGAGGGAGGGAGTAGCCCTCAGCGTTCATGGTCTTCAACCTTCTGATGCACCAAGCCTTGGCCTGGCAGCATCCAACCACAGTGGGATGGATAAATCACTGTTGTCTTCTTTTTCCCTTTTTGGGAAAAACAAACAACCAAACAAACAACAAACAACCAAACAAAAAACTTCCTGGACTTTGAATAGTACTCTGGGTAGAGCAGGAGAACAAAAGCATGAGTCTGGGCAATGGAGATTGACAGCCTTGGCACTGAGAGCTACACTCCCAGGCCAGGCTTATCATTTGGCACTGTTTAAAGACATTTGAGTAGTCATCTTTGTTCACAGACCTAAGAGTAGCTATGACTCTATTATTTTGGGGTTTTTCCTGATGTATACTGCAACTCTTTTATGTAATTCCTTACGAAGTTTTCAAATGATTAATAATCACATTATTGTACATAGAGATTTACTAAGACTGATCTTAAAAGTCTTGACTCCATGAAGCAGTGTGGATATGGGCACTGGTTTAAATGAGGACAAGAGTCATCCTGCAAATATCACATTTAAACCGTCGTCCTGAAAAGACGTATTTAAGTATGTGGAGAACTGGGGTTATTACATGTAGGTTTACATTAGCTCTTCTGATGACTATAAATGTAACTAGTTCTTCATTAGTATCTATTTAAAACTAGGAAGCTTAAAATTCATAAAATCTCTTTCCTTGTTGTATATCTATATGGGAAAAAGTTATATGTCATCTTCAATATGTCTTAAAATTAATGCAGTTTGGGTGTTATTTCCAAGTGCTATTACAATATTTTCCAAAATATACTAATATTTGGAGCTCAGTCACCATTAGATCATTGACCTACCTTGTGTATGAAGAGGGAAGTTTGACCTAGGAAGGCCCATAAGAATTGCAACTGGCAGTTTTCAAACAACATGCTTCATAAGGAGGGGCTGTGAGTATTTCCAGTGCAAAATTGTAGTTTATATTACACATATTTTCTGAGTTATCTCTGAGACTCATTTCCTTTAAAACAAAGACTGACAACCTTTTCAGAACATAATACTTGGTCGTATTCTAACTGTTTAAAGGGGAAATAATCTTAGACTTTTAAAATACCCTGTAGCAACAAAAATACCATTTTTCTTAATCTGTTACAGGTAATGGACAAAATGTTTAGGACATGCTAATGTACACTCAGGTCACTGCACAAAGCCCCTTGGAAGTTCTAGGCAGAATTGTGATAAGGCTGTAGAATGAAAAAAAGGTGATGAAATTTCATCATCTTACTCCACACCAGGGCCCTACTGGTGGCTTCACTGCGTACCTACCTTCACTGTGTACCTACTTACGTGGGCAAGGGAGTGTTAGGTATATCCCTATATATATACATATTTAATGGATGCAGATGAAACCTAGACTTCCTTTAAGATCTGTAAGTGCTCTGTTCTCACATCTACTCCGGTCCTGGAGCTGTGGCCAGGGACACCATTTCCCCATTTATCCTGATTCACACTGAACTGTGGTCCTGTCTACAATGGGGTCTACCTGTGACTGCCATTATTTTTCCTTCTCCCAGTTCAGTGTCTTCACCTTGCCCTGCCATCTACCTTTGTGGCCCCTCCAGTCATATTTTCCTCTCCCTTCTCCTCCAAGGAAATGGCTTTTGACAGCTCAGTGTGGCCACAAACATACACGCAGCAAACATCAAGTTTACCATGTTCATCTCTTAGCAGTGAAGAGATACCTGCACCTTCTCAATGTGCTTCGCACATGCATCAATCACACATGAAGACTGTGTCATGGAACATGGAGCCCCGAGTAGCAACACACAGATACTGCCTCTATTTTTCCACTGTGAGGTAGCTTTTCCTGAGCAGGCTTTTGGAAATCTCCTTGCTGTGGCAGGCTGGAATGAGAGCAATAGTTTGACTTAAAGATGTGCTTTTGCTGTGCTAGGCCAACACTGATGCGTGCCTGACATCATCCATCTATCTGTCTGTCTGTCTATCTATCTATCTATCAAATCACCTGTACAGCTCACACACTCTGCCCCTCTCTTCAGATCTGGCTACCAAAGGCAACCAAGAGCTTGCACCTGCACAAAGCGAGATAAGGCAAAGAACAGCTGTTGCTGACAAGCTAATTCAAGCAGTAAACTTCCACAGGTGTTGGGATTGTTGGGGATGCAGACAGCTCTGTTCCTGGTCTGAACACGGATTTCTGGTGAGTGTGCTGGACCAGCGATGGCCAGGGCGACCTGGTCACCGTCCTCAACCGAGGAGCTGCGGAGAGGGAGACAGAGCCCTGACCGTAGAGGGAGAGGTTGAGGCTGGAGCCTAGGGGCTGAAGCCTTCACCATGCGAGCGGTGAAGCGCGGCAGCAGGTGCCTTGACAGGCAGGGTCGGCCCGCGGCGAGTTGTCTCCACAGGGCCCGCCTGTGGGCGCAGCGGTCCCCCCTGCCCCAGCGAGGGAGCGCGAGTGGCGGCAGCAGCGGTCCCTGAGCAGCCTCCCGGGCAGGGAGCCCCGGCCGACTCCTCCCCTCCCCCGCCGCTCGCTGAGGCGCCGCGGGGTCGCCTCCCGCCGCCGTCGCCGCTCCTGTCCCGCCTCAGACCAGCGTCCCGGCCGCTCCCGCCATGCGGCTCTGGGTGCTCCTCAGCCTGCTGCTGCTGCAGGAAATGCTGCCGCACGGTGAGCCGCGACCCCCGCCGCCCTCTGCCCCGCCGGGTTTCCCCGCTTTGCGAGCCGCCTCAGGCTTTCCTCACGGCTGGGCCGCCTCCCCCGCCCTCAGCGCGGCCGCCCCTGCCCCGCGAAGCCGCAGCGGGTGCCTGCGGCCGCCCCTCGCTGCCCCCCGCCATGGCAGCCCCGGGGCAGGCGGGAGCCATCTCGGGGGCGGCGGTGGCGGGGCGCCCGTCGTGCTGGGCAGAGGCGGAGGGAAGGCGGCTTGCTCTCCCGGTCTGCGGCCAGCGAGGCGCCGAGCCTGTCCGCCGGAGACCCAAAGTGTGGTGTGGGTACGTGCGGGGGGGTTCGGGGAGAGGCGTGTGCGGCGGCCGCCGCCGCTGTCTCCCGTTAGGCTCGACGGTTAAGTCCGTGCTTAAATCTCCGTGCTGCACCCCGAGGGAGATCAGTGCTGGACGGGGTGCTAGGATTAAAAAAAAAAATAGGGCACTCTTGTTCGTTTGTAGAGAGGGCCAAACTTTACTTATATTCAGTTTCAGGTTGTGATGGAGCCTTAGTGGGAGAAGAGTCAATTTTTTGACTGGGAATGGACATTCGTAACCAGTCTTTGATTTACATAGACTTTTAGCAAAAGAGAAACTTTTCCACTCACGTGAATAAACTTACTAAACCTTCAGAAGAAACAAAATAATTCTGTTGTTTTTCACCGCAGAAGGGCTTGGGGAACAAGGCCGGTGTGGCCCGTGGAAGGGTTTGCAGAAACATGGGAGGCTGGCTCTGAGGTGTGCACTGAAAGGCAAAGATGCAGCTACCGTAAGCTGCCCAGGAGATCATGAGGAAAAAATTAATGTAAGAACATTAAAAATCTTTCACCCTCAGAAGTGTTAAGCACAGAAAATAAAAAGTCAGGGGAGGCTGTAAAGTCTCCAGCCTTTAGGATGGTTGGAGCTCAGCCAGGCAAAGCTCTGAGCAACTGAACAGGGGCAGGAAGGGCCTTTCAGGAATCCTTCCCATCCCAACTTGTGACTATAAGCAAAGAAATTGCACTCTGGACCAGTGTGGTGTGGGAGAGGACATGTGGACATCTGCTGAAAGATCTGGTCTGTGGGTGTACGCTACCAGATCAAGAAAAGTGTTTTCTGTTTGAGAAATAGACAATAAAAACACATAATCAGAAACTAGTTGTTACTTGGGCGAAAAATTTTCCAGGCCAACTTTTTTCTTAGTTTGTCTACTTTATACCAAGGTTTGATGGAGTGCTTCGCACTAGGTCATCCAGAAGCTTAGCTATGGGAGAAACTGTCCTGGCATATTTAATGACAGTTCCTTGTCTAAAGCTAGAGGTGTAAGTCCTAATGTAGACATTGTGATTTCAAAATAGCCTTCCTAATTTAACTCTTATTAGTTTATGAACAGTGAAATATGTCCCTGCAGAATGTCTGCATGAGTGTTGGTGTGTGTCCCTGTATTGTCTAATGAGTGTTTGGATGATTAACTTTTCATTTGAAGTACCACGAATAGAGATGTGTCCAACCTGTTTTGTTACATTAGTTGTGATCACAAAGACTCTTTCCTCTCGTCTGAGTCCTCGTGGTGAAGAATTTTTGATGGTAACCTCAAGCTTCTTTTTTTTTTTTTTTTTTTTTTTTTTTTTTTTTTTAAGGAAGAATTCATCGTTGTTAATGAGGGTTTTTAAAGGTCTATGCTTTTGCCAAGTTGTAGTGTGGGGTCTGCCTCATGGGATGGGCACATGTGGCAGACAGTGAACACATGCAATTCCCGTGTCTGTGTGCGAGACTTTACTCACTCTCTGCTTCTGAATTTCTCTAGATGGACACTTGAAGAAGATCAGGGACCTTCCTGTGCAGCTGTGAAACCAGAGGAATGTGTATGTAGATATAGGTGATGTCTCAAGTCAAAACTGAATGCTTTTTAGCATTATGTGATTAATACTCATGTGAGGATTGTTGTGTGTGTAACATCTGCAAGAACAAGGGACAAACATTAAAAGACAGGATGAGACAAATACTGTGAGCCAGGAGTGAAAGTGCTGCGTTTTGTATTTTTGTGATGTATCGAAGCATAGTCTCCTACTTTGGCATGTTGAGTTAGTAGGGACCTTGAATGTACTGTTGGATGAACTGAGTACAGTGCATCTTAGAACTGCCATTAGAGCTGATTAGAGGTGGAAAGGAGGGTTTTTCTCAATGGATATTTTTCAACTAAGTGTGTGTTTGTTTGTTTTTATGGTTGTTTGTTTGTTTTTAATAAGAAGTGCTATTGGTGCATTAAAACGACGAGAGCTTTGTGCATAAATCTAGTGAGATGGTGAAAAATCCCAAACATGGCATATTGCTATACTTGCATAAATGGACTAGTTGAGTTTGTTCCCTTCCTTGGGAAGGTCTTGCAGTTTGGATAAGGAAATGGGGAAATAGGTGTGGTGGGTTCTGTGTTCCTGGGGGGGATTTGATTGTGTGTCCTCTTTATCTTTGGGTGACAGATTACTGTACCAGTTAATTTAGTTATTGGGCATACAGATACTTGATTCAGCCATGAGAGAAGGCAGGATTGCGAGGTGGCCTCAGTAGACACTTGGACAGACCTAGAGGGTGCGCTGGGGAGCAGTGTGGTCATGGCTTGCTAGGAAACTCACCTCTCAGAGAGGTGCATCAGAGAGGTAAAACTGGGTTTTCTGTGTTGGAAGATAAAAGCTTCTCTGATGGTGTTTCTTGAAATGCCCCTGCTGTCACCTGCAGGGAAATACAAGGTCAGACAGTCTCAGTGTGTACCTGGCAGTGTGGCATAGGAGGGCAGTGTTCAGACTCACTGGGAACTACAGAAACGTGGACCAGAGGGAGCTTGTACAGAGAGGAAGAACTTCATCTAGAGAAAATCAAAACCAGGCTTCTGGCACTTAAAATTGAAAAGCTTTCATAGGGAAGTCTTTAACATTTTCTTAAAGGCAGAGTGTCAAGTGTGGAAGAGCACACAGTCTGGGATGATGCAATTCCTTGGGGTGAGGTTTTAAGAACCGTGTGCCCTTGAACAAGTGTCAGGATTGAGGAAAGCTTTAGTGTCAAATCTGGGCACTGGTGGGTTTTGTCAGTAAAAGTCATTAGGACTGAAGTACCAGCCTTGCAGAGAACAACCAGCCTGGTTATGGACCGCCCAACAGGATGGCGGCAATGACCGCTCTGTTAAGGAAAATCAGAGGGGTAGCGAGAACTGGATAGAAAAGCTGAAAGAAGAATTGCTTACCCTTACACAGGCTGGATCACACATGTTGGGGTTTGACCCCGAGTGCAATTGTTTAGATGCCACAAATGATGACTTCTTAGAGCCGCTACTCAGGGAACCCCTGAGAAAAGCTGCAGTTCTTGACTTGACCTGGAGCAGTGCTCGGGTAATTGGATTCAGATGTTACTTTAGAACAGCCAGACTGTAGTTTTAATATTCTTGCAGGAATAATGAAAGCCAAAGAAATGACTGGTGCATTTGATTTTGGAAAGGGGAATTACATGAGATGAGGAGGCTCATCTCATGAGCCTTGTATATTTAACTCGCATATGGGTTAAATATAAAAAACAGAGTAAGGCAGACAAAAAGAGAAACAGCTTGCAAAAGGGATAAAACCAGCCATAAATCCTTTTCTTCGTCTGTTGTGCTGACGTAGGACAGGGAGAGATGGCAGCAAACTTTGTAAGGCTGATAGACACAGGGGATAAGAAAGAACACCTACAGAAAGTAGAACTTAAATCAAAAACTTAATTATTTGTGTGCTCCCATGTTCACTATGGAGGTGCTTAGGGAGGTAAATGGTGACATGATAAGCAAATCAGAAACTTCGAGTGCAGTGTCCTACTGAGCACTGTAATAGCAGGTTCTGAGACAGAATCTTTATGGGGAGAATCATTAGAGAACATGTCTCATTGATATGCCAAAAGAAATGGCTTTAGAAAAAATCAGCAAAATGAATAGTGTTAAAGTGCCATGATTTGATGATATAGACCTAAGACTTAAAAGGCATTTGAATGCGAAATTGTTAAAACCTTGACTCAGGTGCATAACGTATCACAGAACTACTCCTTTTGAGGGAAACAGAAATATACAAGTATTGTAAGATTTTTGAGGGAGGTACAGGCAGAAAGCAAGATCTATGTATTCTGTAAATTGAACTCATTAATAAATAGGCATGAATTACAGAAGAGTCAGTATGGTTTTGTATTGTTGCCTTTTTTTTGGCTATTGTTTTCCCCCCCGCCTCTCCTTTGCTTTCAGAAGTGTGTTTTGTTTTGCAGATCTGCTGAAGTTCTCTTGAGGACTTTATAATGTGGCATGGATGAGTTGGTTGTTGTACTTGGATTCCCAAAGGCTTTTGTTATGCCTGTTGTTAAGGACTCCATAGGGGCCAAGGTGCTGTGAGGCAAGGGAAGATCTCTTAAGGCAGTAATAACTAATAGAAAACAAGGAGTAGGAATGAGTTTTCAGTTTTTATAATCTGGAATTGTTTTTATCCAGTTGAATTTCACAGCAGTCTTGTAAGGTGTGTGCTTTTCAGCATAATTTGAAATCTGCTGAAACAAGAGAAAACTGACAGTAAAGAGTTGCAGAAGGATCTCTCCATTTTGAAAGACTAGGCAGTGAAAATAGGACTTGAAACTTTATGTTGGTAGGTGCAAAGGAACACAAATGATTCTAACTTTGCAAACACATTGATGGGTTTATACTTAGGAAGTTCTAACCAATAATTCCTATTAAGGAAAGTGGTCTCTCAGTTACGCTTGATTATTCTAGAGAAAGTCCGCTCCTAGTATTGCATTATTGAAAAGTAACAAGCTACTTAGACAGGCAAGAAGATGCCACTAATAGGTACAAGAGCGATTTGACCATATCTTGAACCTGGTGTACAGTCTGCTTTCATCTTCTATCCATTACCCAAACATGATGTAACTAAACTGTTGTAAGATGTGCGTACTTTACAAGGAGCTGTTAAATAGGGTAGGACTCACCAGTCTGGAAAGGATATGTTTAAAGGACACTTAGGTTCTCTAAAAGTACAAGAGACACAGAAAAAGTTGTGGCAGAAACAATGAATATTTATTCACTTAAATATTAGATGCCTCCTAGTTTTTGTGTTATGTATAGTTTGTGTTGTATAGAAAATTGACCAGATGAACTGATGAGGGAAGAATCCACTCAATGCAATAAAACAGCGGTAACTGTGGTTCACTGATCCTTTGAGCTAAAGGATCTTGGAAGGCAGGACACTAGTATCAAAGGAGCAGAGATGGTTGCTGTGTTCCCTGGTTGACATCTGACACTGGGTGGTGTCAGCGTGAAGGTGCTGGGTAGGTAGACGTTTGGCCTGACCCACTGTAGCATTTCTAATGAAATGGAAGGAAAAAGTTCTCCTGCACCAACTGCTTGCCCCTGTGATATATGCACAGTGTCACTCACTTGGCTGATGTTCTAGGAGTAACTAGAAAAACCCTACTTTGTGGTCTTCCGTGGAAGGCAGCAATCACTTCTCTCAAATTCTCCCTTGTTATTATCATTCCGCCTTTTTGCCAATTTTGCATGGCCAGTGGCATCACAGATGTGAAGAAAAACTGGAAGAACTATGAATATTTATTTCACTCTCCCTTCCAGAAACTATAAAATCTTACCCTCTTACCATTTGCCTCTAAATAAGGTTCTGTTTTCATCTGGACTGTCAAGATAAATGGCTGTTACAGAGAAGTGATGGATTAAATACTACTTTCAAGTGACTTAAGTGCCCTTTGTATTTTCACAGTAGTTACTGTAAAAGAAGAAAACGGCATCACTAACAGCATATTATAATTGCCACGAAGTTCCACACTTGCCAGTTTTTCTTTGTGTGTCTCTTACGGTGACATGGTGTGTGAGAAGGATGTGCAGAATTGATGGGTATGTGACATCCTTGTGGAAGGGGAGAACTTGGGTAGCATTGCATACTAAATGGCAATGACATGAGGCAGAAATGACAAAAGTAGCTGGGGACAGAAATGCTGTATTTCTTTCCCTTCCCATTTATAGAATTCTCATACCTTACATATTTGTCTGTTTATGTGAACTATAAGTATAGATTTTCCACATGTTGAAAGCTCTCTCTTTTTTCCTTTTTCACCAGGAAAATGGGTCATGCCATAGACTTCAAAAACTTATGAAATTAATTCTTATTCATTTTTGTGAATCCTTTATAGGAAGAAGAAAACTTCAGTTATTCTCTGTGATAATAAGGGCTGTTTTGCAAAAAGATTACATAACCTTTTTCTAATCAGTAACGTTGCCTTCTTTATCTTCCTAGTTATTGGGCAGCCTGCTAAGAGTAAGCATTCAAAAGAACCTGGTGAAAACAAAATTAAGCCTGTTAACAAAAAAGTAAAACCCAAAACACCCAAAATGAAGGAGAGAGAATCTGCTGACTCTTCTTTGAAGTCCCAGTCCATACTGACACAGGTGATGGATAAAGGTCGTTTCCAGAAACTGGCTACCACTTTAAGCCTGCCTGCAGGACAAAGCATAGAGCTGCGCTGCAAGGGGAGTAATGTTACTTGGAACTATCCTTCATACTTAGATACCTTTAAAGACTCCAGACTCAGGTAAGCTATTTTTCTTTTTTTTTCTTTTTTTGAGGCAAAAAAAGATCCAGACCGCTTTTTTTCCTACCACTTTCAATACCATTGTTTTTTGTTTGTTTACATTTTTACATTCAAGATGTTGCATCTAGTGGTTTCTAATGTCAGCAAAAAAGGATAAGCATCTTTCATTTGTCACCAATTACTGCCCTGTGGAATAGTCTTGTAGCATATAAACTGGATTTCCTTCAGATGAGTCTAAAATAGAAGATGTGGTCCAGTGGGACACCAGGGTGCTCCAGACACTAACAGGGAACCATATTACAGTTAGACTGACGTAAAACTCTCCCGGCTGGTTAGTGTGGATGTCAGGTACTCACTACCAATTCTGTTGCTCTACAGAGACCTCCTGGTGGGCTCTACTGGTTGCTAATGTAATTACCACCTGATACACTAAGATTAATTTCCTGAAGAGGCTCAAACCCACATCTCTTAACTAGAAAAGAGCTACATCAACAGCCATGCTAAGGAGCGAGTAAGCGTAGTCTTTAGTTTTTCAGTCAAAGCTACATTTGTGTGCAAAAGGGAGTTGCAGGATTTGTGGTGTGGCTGAGGATAGTCACCTTGGGTTTAGGAAGGCATTTTCTTTCATCTAGTGACATCTTTAAGGAAATCGCATAAATAGAGCAGGAAGAGTGACTGAGGACTCTCCCTTTCTGTGCCTAACCAGAGGCGTCCTGTTGCTCTAAATGTCATTCTCTGAAAACCCGTAAATTTTTTTTTTGCCTTCCCAATTTTTTGGGAATAGTACATGTAGCAAAATGTAGATGAAATGTAGTAATTTAGTTCTGGATTTGAAAGAGGAGTGGCACATGAGGAGCTTAAGGATGTCTTCCACAGGCATTTTTTGCCATTAGTAGTGTCTGTTTTCACTGGCTGTTTTATAGAGATTTATGTTGTCTATGAAGACAAGTAGTGAGGAGACTGTGGAGCACTGTGAATGATGCCCTAAGAAAAAGCTGTAAGTACCTTTTCTTGGATTGTTACGTGACAGAAACACAGAAGAATGAGCAAAGATATCAACTCCTATTGCACTTTTGTTCCTAAATGAAATACAAGTGTGTACACTCTATGTAAATAACTCAGATAATCTGAATCTTCGTGATCCATTTCACTTATTTACAGGTATGATGCTACCTTCAAATCACTCCCACCTAATTAATTTTTCAGATGTATTCTTCACCTTTCTGTATCCCTTTTCAAAGAGGTGTGTTGAAGATTGGCAGTTGTGCACTGTGATCTTTAGCAAATCCTCCTGAAATTTGTGAGCCAGTTCTTCTCCAAGTGTTTATTTGCTTGTCCCATGCCAGCTGAGGAGTTCAAGACTGCAGTGGTTGAATAAACCTCTGTAGCTAGTGCAGGGCCTCTTTCATAGTCAGTTACAGCAACAAGCCTATTTCTGCTGAGAACTTATTGCAACAACCTCTCTTAAAAGATCTTGTGACCGATTTAAACAACTACTGCTTTTTCTTTTGCAAGAAATAATGTTTTATCTGGATTTATTCCAGTAGGTGGCGTTTATCAGCTGCAATACAGATCTGGCCTTCCAGCAAATCAAAGCTGAACTTGCAAAGTAGTATCGACAGGGAGTGTCATTTGTCATTTTCAAGTGTATCCTATGTTTTGTGCATTTGCAAATAGGTTGCTGGCATGATTTGGTCCTGTAGACCTCCAGGTTCTGTTATCTGAGTATTAGCGTCTGACATTGAAGAAGGCAAGGCAAGTGTTGACAGTTTTTCGAGAGGAATCTGAATGTTCTTTCACTGTTTGACTGTCTGTTCCTCTCTTGCAAAATTAAGTACTTTTCTAGTGATGCACATGGGACAATATACAAGAATTTAAGGTAGTTTTGGGAAAAACAATATATGCGTTTCCCAATTGTGTAGTTTGGTATTTTGTAGTTTGAAGCAGCTTGGAATTCTGTTGCCTCAGCAATTAACCTTTCTAGTCTCACTCAAGTTCACAGTATTTGTAATATTTTAACCATATAACAAAAGTTAATAACGTCACACAAAATAAATGCTGTAAAGCATTTTGGCTGGGTGGATATTTTCTTTCAGAAGTATGTTAGGCTTATATTTAAGGGTCTATATTGAAATATTATGATCTTTGCTTTAGAACAATTGTTTTGAAATAAGTTATTGAAGCAGTAAGGCTGAGTTAGACTGACTCAACAATTTTAAATGTAAGCAGAAGATCCTATAATTAACTGGAAAACTTGAAAAAGTAGATTAGTAGCACACTTGAAGTCACAGAATAGTAGTAATTTATGGAGACACTGACCAGAAAATCTTGTGCAGTTGTATTTTTAACACAGTTTTAGTGTGACTTTGGTAATCTCCAGATCTTTGCTGTAGTGCTAATAGATGCTTATGAAACAAAGTTGCTTTACAGAATGTAAAATATGAAATGTATATTTCATGGTTTTAGAAAGCTTTGATTGACTTTAACTGGAAATATCATAAAGATAGTGTGTTATTTAGTTAGCTCCGTTGGTAGTGTTTGTAAGTGAATTGGCGGCAGAAAAGGTTATTAAAAATGTTATAACCTTTCAAGAGGAGCTTAGATCTTCCTCACGGCATAGTAAAGACCATGCAGCAAGCACCAGCTACAATAGGCAAATTTAAAAAAATTATGAATATATTACACTAATTATTTTAAAACAAAAATGCTGAAAATAGGGCAAAGGAGGGAAAATCAGAAAAAATTATTAGCAAATAAACTACAGCAAAAACATGTTTAATCAGCTAGATATATATGTATGTGTATGTATACATATGTATGTGTATATGTATGTATGTGGGGTTGCCAGGCCCGGAGGGTCAGTGAGGAGAAGGGGCAATGGTGAAGAGGTCCATGCAATTGCTGGGGAACAATGGCTGCCATTCTTTTGTTCTTTTTTAGGTCTCTACAGCAATGGATGCTCAGGCATCCAATTCCTGTTTTTTTCTTTAAACAACAGGAGGGATGTACAGATGCAGTGGCTCTGGGAATTTTAACAGTAAATAAGGTGTTTTGCATCTCCTGGGAAGTGCTAACATCCTCTGACTCTTGCAGCTTCAAGAGGAGGTTTTAAGCACCCTGGCGTCTGATGGAATTGCAGTTACAGGAGCCAGAAGTGACCTTAAGGTTCAGAGCAGTGAGGATGTTTGTAGCTCAGTTGGTCAGAGGGTTTGTCAACATGAGAGGTCCAGGGCAGGAGCTGACACCAAAGGTGCCTGCTCTCTGTGTTTGGTTTCCTGTCTGTTGTTCTGGGAGAAGAGGGTATTTTTGTTTGCAACTAGTTAAATTTAGCATCCACACAATGTATTTCCTATGGGTGGCTGCAAGAAGAAGTAAGGATAAAAGCCAGATGTTTTGTCTCCATGCCATGCTTATCACATTTTCAGCTCACCCATGTGGTAAGGAGAATGCAACAGCCTGGAGGACAGTGTGGATTTTCTAAGAATGGAGAGATTATAATTCAAAAAGCCATTTCTGTAGTATCAGAGGCTGTGCTTTCTTTGAGTTAGTCTCTGGAGGTTTACTTTACAACCTGGTACGTAAAATACTGTTGCTTGCTGTACAAGCAAGTTTGTTTTTACTAAGGCTGTAGCTGTTAACATATGCAAAAATTGTCATGAGTGGAGGGAGAGATGCTGAGTGAAAGCAGGAGGAGGACACTTTGGTTTCTTGTTTCAGAGCATAAATGATCTTTCCACTGTCCTAACTGGAGCAGGTAACAGTGCACACTGAAATGATGCACTTTGCTTTAGACTGTAGCATGCAATGCAACTCTACGGAGAAAGCTAGAATCATGGAAACTTGGGTCCTGAGTTAAGGACACATACCACCTTGCTTGCACATTTCACCTTTTTTATGCTTTATAGCAAAAAGCTTCTCTAAATGGGGGCAGTCTGACTTGACATAGTCTCTGCTCTGCCTGACTTGAAGCATGGTTCTCTCACTCCCGACGACCGGCTGTATTTATTACAGAACTTCATCTGATAAATAAACTCATGTGAAATGGAACTGCTCCGGTGGAAGAAGCTGGGGCAAAGAGCTGGATGTGCATCACATGCACATCTCTGTGTGCAGGGGGGTGCATGGGCAGGACAACTCTCACAAGTACTGAGGAAATTGTATGTTGTAGAGAGCAAGACCAAACTGCTTTACAACAAATGTAGGCTCCCGCTGGCTTAGTGGGGCATCGGTTGTGCTCGTGTGTGTAACTGGATTTCATTTTGTTCCATGTGCTCTGAAGTCTGAAAGCTAGGGATTTTTTCTTGTGTTAAACAGTAAGATGTTATGTTGTTCTTCTAGTGAGCTTGTATTTGAGATAAGCTCTATTTTGTCAATATGAATGCAGCTGCTTGAGAGGAGTTTGCTAGGTGCTCTTTGAGTGATGCTCTGTACACCATCTTTTTATCTCTGTTTTTAGCTTCTAAACTTGTAATAATTATTCTGACAAAGATCTTTTCAACTTCAAATAACTAAGGCTTACTAAGATGAACATGTGGATTAAGATTTTGGAGTAGATTTCTAGTTCCTTTAAACAGGCTTGAAATGTTTGTATATACAACATTTTTATTTTGTGATATGTAGAGCACAGCAAATTTTTGGCTTCTGAGACAGGTTTCCCAGAATCTAAAATACTAATGAAATAAAAGTTATCCTGGAAATATTGGTCAGATGTGGGATTTACCATTCATAATTTACTTTATATGGCCTGTTTTGTCTGCTTAATATGGTCATGTCACAAGTTTCAACACTTTCACTCTCAGTTGCCAGGTTTTGTTAGTGCATGTCTGTGGATGACTACCTCTCTAGGCTATTTCCATTGATTACTGGAGAGTTTGTTCTCAGTTAAGTAGAACACGCTGTACAATAACTAATTAACTCTGACCTTATTTTTCTGTCTGTTGGGATTTTGAGTTATAGTTCAGTGTCTGCATTAATGGTTGGAGACAAAAATGTTCTGGCATAATGGTTTCTCTGTAATGTTGACATTTAGTACTGGATACATGCAAAACTTTTTATGCTGATGTAGTCATGTAGCCTATGAAATGTGAACTGTGAATCTAAGTAATACAGAGTAGGACATGTTTTGGACTTCCTGTTGGGTGTGAAACACAACAGGATCACTTACGCGAATAGGAATCTCTCTTATCAAAAAGAACAAAATAATTGATAGGGTAAGGTAGTGTGTATATTAAAAGTGACAATGCTACTACTCCTTAATTACAGGATTTCAAAAAGTGGAATCAGATGAGGTCAGGTAGGACAAGTGCATTAGCAAGTAGGAAACATGATTTGCCTGTTTCCTCAGGCTGGCCTCAAAGCTGCTCCGTGGTGGATGAGCGGACTAGTGGTGTCTGAGGGCTTTGATGGAACAGGTAATTCTCAGTTAACCCTGTTTGGGTTCTGTGTTTGGTATGGTTTTCAGTTCTAAGCTACTGGCCTTGGCTGGAGGCTGAATGTTGGGTTATGTGAACTGTTGCTTATGATTGCTGGTAGTAGTGCAACCTGCTAGCAGAAAACCTAGGGAGTCAGAGATTTTGGGAGGTGCATGTAAGCTGTAAGTAGCGGTCTCTATTTAAGCAGCTCTTCTGCCTGCAATGGAGATGTAAGCAAAACAGCATTCAGAGCATACAGTACAGTCAGGTATGTCTATAGTAGCACTGTTACACTGTGACAAGGTGTTTTATGGGATAAGAACTTTTTCAAAGCATGCTAATCCCAGAAATAAATGATTCAGCCAGTCATCTGCCTTGCAGAATAAGTGCCACATTAAAAAGAAAAAAATAATAGGAGGATAATAAGTGTTCAGAGAACCAACAGTTGAATAAGAGTATGAGAGCTGTTCAGACTTCACGTGAGCTGTGTCTTTGCCCAGACCCCGTTTGAAACACAGAAAAGAAGTTTTTTGTCAAATGCCTGAAAGTGGAAAAACTTTTCCTGGCTTGGTTGCAACAGAAATGACCTTTCTTCTCAATGTTTTGCAAAGGAAAGTGGGAAACCTTCGTGTTCTAGATGTGCTACCACGTAAAGGCAGGCGGTTGACAATAACATTTTTAAGGGTCAGAGCTGCAGCGCAGTTCATCAGCACTGCTGCACGCAGCTGTCCTGACAGGGCTCCCCAAAACTGGTACTGTTGGACCATTGCTTTTGCAATCCATCAAAAGGCAGCAGAGCAGACTGCCAACTATAACACCATCTGTCTCCAAGAAAGAGCCAGGAAAGCAAACCTTAAAATAAAAAAGGAACAAGATGAGAATGTAGCTGCTGAATTTCATAGATAGGACCTTTAACCCTTAGTAACACTGTCAGTATCTACGTATGCATCTACGCTTTATAAATATTTGCACATTTACAAATGTCAGTCCACTGAGAAATGTATCTGGGAAATTCAAGAGAAGGTGAAAAAAGCAAATCAAGTCTAAAATAATCTCACAAGCTGAAGTTACATGAGGACACTCTCAGTACACCTGCAGCAGTTCTCAGGGTCATGTTCTGAAAGAGCCAAGGAGAGACGAGCAAAGTCCAGTGAGACGATGCCGGTGAGGTGGTTGAGGGCAGAGGAGCAGGCGACGCAAAATGACTGACTGGCAGAACAAATCCAAGCTGAGAGAGAAGCTCTTTATGATGGTGTTTGAAGTGGAAACTTGGACCGGTATGTTAAAGATAAAGCACTCAGAGTGAAAGCAGGCATAAATCAAACTCCTAGTAAACACCTACTCTTTACTACTCCTGAATTATCTTTGTTCTATACTATTGAAGCAGTGCTACAGTTAATGGTATCAAAAAAAGGACTGAGGTGTGTGCAGGATGACTTGAGCATGAAAATACAGGATATACATGGACAAACTGAGGCAAAATATAGATTAACACATTGTCTATAGCAGTCACAGCCTAGTTTCAAAATGGGGACTGAAAGGAATCCAAGAATGATGTACAAGACAAAAGCTTGCAAGTGCTTGTGTGTCATTGGAATTGATAAAACTAGTCATGTGAGCAGGTCTTTCTGGAGCAAAAGGAGAGTTGCAACATAGCTCTGAAGGCAAAGGATGGGCCGGTTGTAGAGCAGGAATAAAAAAAAAAAAAAAAAATCAAAGTAGAAGTGAGGTGACAGAAATGTATGAGGAAATACACCTGTGCTTGTCTGTGCCTTTTGTTTTTCTTCTCCCCAGTATAAAACAGCTTGACAGGTACAGTCAGCTGATCCTTGCAAACTCCACTGCAGCAGACACGGGTGAATATGGCTGCTGGCTTCAGCTGTGCAACGGTAACAAATGCAGGAAGGATGAGACTAAAACAGGTTCAACGTACATCTTTTTCACAGGTAATTAACTCAAAGGGGATTACTAATGGAAACTTATTTGCTAGTAAGACAGGAATAAAGCCACATTGGATATTTCACTGTCAAGCTTTTTCTTCCACAATTTTCATCTTGTTTTAGTGGGTGTTAAGCAAGACAGTGCTGGTGCGCAGAAAAACTTTAGTGTGATTTATGTCTGTCCTCCCTATAGATTATGCTAAATGTGTAGGCAAAATAAAGCATAATGCAAAGCAAATACCTTTGAAAATACTAACACACATTCTGAGGATCTTCTATAAAATCAATTTTTAAACAAATTTTGAAAATGTGTCTGGATAAATAAATCTGTGCAGAAGATTCATTGTCACAGTATTCAGATGACCACGTGGACTCTTCCTCCAGTTACCTGCACTGACTTAAAAATTTGACCTCATTGATCTTGGTAAGGCCACAATTTCTCCCAAGAGTCTGTACAGCATGCTGAGAGGCAAAACACTCTGAAGTACACGTGCAGGCCCACAGAGCTTAAGGTTGACTGTAGCCCCGACACTGCATGGACAGGGTCATGGCAGGGAACCAAGCACGCTTTACTGCAACTTGGTACAACGAGAGCTGAAATCAAATGGTTAATTTGTTCTTATCATGGAAAACATCCTGAGTGGTAAAACCACCTTTGCTGCCCAGTTAGAGCTAAAGCATTCTTGACTAGCAAATATTTCAGTACAAAATGCTAAGATGTTTTGGAGCTCAATGAGATCGTGCAGAAACCATTTATGGGAAGTGTTTTATGTTCTGAAGATACATTCCTTTAGAAAGGCTGGAATAAACTTTTCAGCCAAGTTATATAATAAATGCTCATGTTAGAAAGAGGAATTTCAGCTTTATATTTCTAAGCAGTATGCCAAATATGCAAATACTCTTTAGCTGTCATTCTAAAAACACTAAATATTTCAGTTACTTAGGCAAAATGTTTGATTTACTGCTCTAAAATAATATGTATAAAAAAAGCTATAGCTCCCAAAAGTATCTCTTTCTAGGAGTGCTTATCTTACCAGTGGTGGTAGGGCTTTTATGTGCATTACCCTTTAAAAGTGGGCAAGTGAATAGAATTAGGTCCAGATGAGTTTTTGGAAACTTGCTGAAAAGGAATTCCAAAGTGAAGAGCACTTTGTTTTTCTTTCTGATTTCATGTTTTTAATGCAAGCTGTGTAAATAGATTAAATAGATAGTCACACGTTAGAAAGGATTTGGCGTTTTTTTCTCCTTTTTTTTTCTTCTGTGTGTGCATATTTAAAGCAAAAAGCTTTGGGTTTTTTAATGTTGCTCTTAGCTATCTTCTCTTGTCATATGTACATTCTGTTCTTTCTGTTAAACCAAGAAGTATATATTATTCTAACTCTATCAACCCTTCTGCGCAGATAAAGAGGAACTTTTTGTACCTACTCCCAGTTATTTTGAGATTGTCTACCTGAACCCAGATAAACCTGCAGTCATCCCATGCCGTGTTACTACTCCTTCAGCTAAAGTAACTCTACACAGGGAATTCCCTGCAGAAGAAATTGAAACAGATGGAACTGATATTATTTATGATGTGAAGAAGGGTTTTGTCTATATGCACCCTACTTCTGATCACAAAGGTATCGTCTACTGCAAAGCAGAGTCACAGGGAGCACCTCAGATTTCCATCAAGTATCACCTACTGTATGTGGAAGGTAAGGTGCTGTTTTCTATATGTTTACACTGACTCGTTTCTTCTGCTGACATTGTTGAGAAAACAAATTTAAAAAAATAAAATAGGTAATGTAATCATAGTTTTAAAGCCTTGATCAAAAGTATATGTGATAAAGTTTGTAGGTTTAAATTCCAGCAGTTTCTCAGGGTAGAGGGGAGAGTTGCAGGTGTACATCACTTACCTGTTGCGCTAAGCAAACTGAGGCAAAAATTGACTTATAAGTTTTATCAGTATATTTTAACTTTAGAAACTAATTTTCTGTCAGTTCCCAAGGGCCCGCCCTCAACCACAATTGCAGCGTCACCCAATAGAGCAGAAGTTGGTGACAGCGTTCAGGTGATCTGCACCGTCCTTGGGGAACCAGATGTGGATGTGAACTTCAGGTGGCAGTACCCAGGGCAGGAGGTAAGAGATGTGTGCCCTGGCAAAACGGTTTGTTCTTGATGAAGGTGATGCTTCAAATGCCAGTCAGTGTCTAGACTTAAAGATTCTTTCAGACTGTGACGGCTGCCTTTTGCTAGCTGAGGTGTGCTGGCAGGAGGAGGCAGCACATCCCTTTGGAAGTTCAGCCCATCTTTCCCTGAGAGCCTAGAAATATAATGGGAATGAAGCTGGAGAGCTTTACCCATGTTAGCAAAAATCAAGCTCAGCAAAGCTCACTCCTCTCTCAGGTTTCTGTTCCAGAGATGGGAATGTGACCTGATAAAACAGTCTATCAGAGAATTCTCTTATGGAACAAGGGAAAAAAAAAAAAAAAAGGCTCATTATAACAACAGCAACAAAATCTAAAAAGCATCTTTCTAAGCATCACTGTTTGTATTTTGGCTTTGAAGTTGCCTTTAAAGCTATTCTCTGTGTTAAGAAAAGAACAAAGTAAAGCTCAGTCAACTAACTCCTGCCACTGCAGCCTTCCTCTTTGAGACTTGCTGAAAGCCCTGCACTTTGAGCCTGACCTCTCCCCAGCATACCTCACCTGTTTGATATGTACCCAACTGCAGCTGAGTTCATTGCAATACTCCAGGTGGAACTTTGGCTGCCCATCACTAATCTAAAGAGACACAGTAGAGTGGAAGAGCCATTATATTATCCTTATTTGTCATAACTTATTGGTACATCAATATTTAATGCAGGAATATTGCTGCCACTGCCAGACACCTTCAGTCAGATGCAGCTCCTGCTCTCTGATCTCTTGCTTCAGGGTTTGATAGGGTGGTGTACTACATACACTTTGTAGAATCACATTTTCTTGTATAGGTGTTTTGTTGTTGACTTTTTTTTTTTTTTAACAGGCTGAGAGTCCTGTGATTATCCAAAATTTCTGGAGACTGATAAACAGAGGAAGTGGACACACCACGAGAATCTCAGAGAGTGTTCTTGTTGTTGAGGATTTTGAAGCCAGAGATGCTGGAAACTACATTTGTATAGCTCAGAACCTCCAAGGAGAAACAACAGTAGCTACTAAAGTTGGACTAAATTAACAGGAGAGGCTGCTGGACATAGAATGAACTGTATGGTATTTGACATGATATCCATTTAATTTCTTTAATAATGTTTAAATGAAGCTTTCTCTGTCTCTTTTCATATGTTAATGCATTCCATAGGCACTAGCTTGACAGACCAAAACAAAGCTCTGTCTTGCCAGCAGTAATCAGTTGTGAGTTAATAAAATTACAATGAAGCATTAATGTTTAAGCCTGAACATGCATAGGGCTTATTATTTTCAGGAATAGGTGCTCTTGGGCTTTCCTTTGCATGTGGTGTCTTTCCTCAAACTCTTTCACAAGGTTAACCTGCTGTATGGTTTGTGCCTTTTTTATATATGTGAGAACTGAGAGGATATTAAATATCCTCAAAAACCCACCAAGCAGGTGTAACTCTTCTGGTGCTGTGCAATTTTAGATTACTGTACGTGTTTAAAACAAACAAACAAACAAAAACACAAAAAAAGCCCCCGCAAAACAAAACCTTGTTACAGAATTAGCCAACAGCAAGTGCTTATTTTGCAAGAATAATTAAATTTCTGAACATTACAAAAACATAAGTGTGTGTGTGTGTGTTCATTTCATATACATAGAAAGATGTAAACGCACAAATTACATTCTTACTCCTGGGGAAGATTAATAGTAACTCTATATTACAGTGCTAAAGAGCATGTCCAGAAAATTTTCCTTATGTTGTTGGATTCTTCCAACCTTATAATACGTAGCTTACTTAGAGCTCACTTCTCAATAGATGTATGGGTATTATGTTTACTAAATGATGTAGCAAAGTGTTTGCTAGGGTAAAACTTGAATTTATTTATACAGTATCATTTACAGAAGAAAAAAATGTAACCTTATTCTAATATTTAATTATACTGCAGAATTTTTTTCTCAGGTTAATAACAAGTTCAACTTAGTTAGTTACCAGCACAAGGAAAAGAGACTTTCCAGATAAAAGATAAGAACTTGATAACAATGTTGTTGGACATTTTGGCAATGTTTTTTCTTCCTAGGCTGAAGCATAGAATTCTTGTAAGCTAGAAATGCCAACACAAATCAACTCCGTGGTGTAACAAAAAAAGGCTTAATATAAGCCAGTTTATTTACAAAGCATGAGCTTACGAGGAAGTAAAGCAGGAAGCGGTCCCTTGCTTGCACGCTGCAGTGTGGCTGAACCCCCTATTGGACCAGAATTTGTAAAGCTTTCTTCTGGTATGGGCTTGAAGTAAAAGCCCTTTGCTCCAGGTGATTCAAACCCTTGAGCAGATGTGTACAGTACTGTTTGGAGTAGTGGTGTCTAGTAAGTAGTAATGTAAAAATGGCAGTTTCTCAATAATTTCATTAACCTGGTTATTAGCACAGGTAACAAAAGCAGTAAAGAAGTTTGCTGAAAGTGTTTTCTTCAGCATGCAGGAACGTAAAGTAATATAACTGATAAGATAAATATCCATGGTAAAGACTGAAGTGGCTCTGTGCATGTCTTGTGAAACAGGCTTCACAGAAAATGCTCCCCAGACACCTGTAGTATTGTTGGCCTCTGGAAACAATGTAGCTACAAAATAACACCCTAAATATACCAAGCATTAAGACCAACTTTGAAGGCTAAGAAGTAGTCCCCTTTGTTAATCTTCTTGCTCATTACTATTAAAAGCTCTAAAAAAATGTTACACTGTTACCCAAGTGACTAAATAGGTGTTACAAACTCTCATGGTAATACCAAAAGGAGGTGGGTTTTATTTACAGACATGACTTCAAGTCTGACTAAAGTAACTTTAACAAGGCCTGAGCTTCTGCATGAGGATGTGCAATGTTTTTGTTACTTTTTAGTATTTTCATTTATCAGAACAGTGTATTTCCCTTTGAACTACAGCAGCAGTGCCAACTTTTAAGTTTCAGCCTTTAATTTGGGAGTCCATTTCCTTTAAAGTATCAAGCAAGTGGGAGATTGTGTCACCTGCTCAGATTTGTTCAGCAGCACAGGAGTTGATGTGGTAGCATCACTTCCTTGATGACAACCTTGGCAGAAGAGGAAAAGATGAAGTAAATCCATTGCTGCATCATTGCTGGAGTAGTGTCCATCAGATGTAATGGTTATGTCTACTGATCACATGCAGTTCTTGAGACTGATGATAACTTCAGAAGCAGTGCCTTTAAGAAGGAATTTTTGGTGGCTTGTTTTGTTTTTTTTCCCTGCAAACATCAAAATCATTCTCATCATTGTACACTATAATTTTTTTACTATATATTTTACATAGTTCTTATTTTACTAAAAGCCTCCTGGGCAGGCACAGCTGTTTTTACATTGGTGTAATTACAGTAAATCAGTGACACAGGGTAACGGAATGAAACCTGGGAAATGAAATTTAAGTGATTTGTCAAAATCATCTGTCTAAATATGCCAGTATTATTTCTATTTCCATACCTCAGTCACCGCTCTGCTAAGGCAAGGCAGCAGCAAGGGACAGAAGGTATTTGCTTCATGACTGTTCCAAGCTGCTGAGCTGATAGCTCCAGCTCAGCCCTCAACAATTTCCTGGCAGTCAGGCAATGACAGTTTTAAAGACAGTGGTTACTTACAGTCTAGAAGGAATTTCCTGCATGAATTGCATAATACCAGTTTACATACAAGTATCTTTGGTGTCTGTAATGAGAAACTTCAAGTCTTCAGTTAGCATAAGGAAATGATTCACCTGAAATTTTACAGCAACTACTAGAAAGACCCTTACAGAAAGTATTGAAGGGAGGGGAACCATGTTGTGAAGTTTGAATTGCAAAATACTGTTTGGTATAGATACAAACATCACTGTGACTTCCTTTGAAGCTTATTGTTAGAATTGGAGCTACTGGTTAAGGTTGAGTGAAGAAAATCACCTGTTTAATTGCTTGAGTAGCACTAGATCTTCTCACATATAATTACAGTGAGCAAGTTTTTAGCTTCTCCTGAAGGAAACTTTATGCTAAAGACATGACCAAAAATATATGTAAAAGTAACTTGACTGAACAAAGCCTTTGCTAACATGTGGTATTTAAGTTACAGCTTGAAATACTAATACTCAAACAGAAAAATATGGAAACTGTGCTTACAGATAAACAGAATTAGTCTTTCAGACCAACAGGACAAACACTGAACAGGTATTTCTGTAGTCTGATTTCCATATACAAGGATTCTTCACTTCCTGTGAAGAGCATTAAAGATTCTACTTGCAGGAAGTTTAGAGGCAAAGAGTCTCCTGTATGGGTAGGGGGGAGCTATCAAACAATTTAACAGTCTCTGTATTTTTTATACCATACGTACTTTTCTGTACTGGTAAGCCTAGAAAAGCTTTCCCTTTCTCAGTTATATGAAGGGATACACTATATTTGATATTCAAACATTTGCATACACTCCTCTTGCATGTTTTATTTGAGGCACTAACATTGCAACTAACATGAAATTCTTACCACTGGCTACATAACTGCTTTTGTGACATGACCTGTTAGATTCCTAAACTCTGTGGCTTTTCTCACAAAAAAAACCCCAGTCTGAATAATATCAGCATTTTAATAAGATGAGTCCTGTAGGATGCCTTTCCTAGGCATATGCACACCAGGTCCCCATATTAAGCCAGCTGTACTGAAGTATTTTATTGTTGCTAATTCTGTAATGTTATCTTATCTCCATTCTCTTTTTTTAAACAGCCAACTCAAACTGAAGTGCTAATAATCACAAGCAAGCTCACTGTAACTTCTACCTACATTAGAGGAGCAAGGGCATAGTTAAAATTTTCTAAGGGTTAGCTAAACATTAATAATTTGTGCAGTGAAGCTTCACTATTGGTGTTCTGCTGTGCTGAGCAGGTACTAAGAGGTTTCAGTATTTGAAGGAATGTTCCTTTGTTGATTAAAGAACATTTGACTAATACAAGCAGGAGAAAACCCCTTCAATCAGTATGAAAAATTTATTTTTAAGCATTCAGCTCAAATACATGTGATCAAATCTCTTTGACCATAGAAAATCAGAACATTCCAAGATATACTTTATGCCAAGTTTTAGCCCACAGAGGATTTTCATAGTTAAACTTGAAACCCCTAGAAAACATTTTAAGTACTGACACCACTAACAGGTGGTATGTACAGTGCCCTAAAGAGGATTAAAAGCAAGTATAGTATTCTATAGAAATGGCACCCTTAGCTTTACATTACAGAAAGTTAAGTCAATTTAATGATGAAATAGTCAATCACAAGTTTATTACAAGTTTACTTACTGTATGAGCGCTGTTAACAGTCTTGTTTATATGTCTGTGTTCCTTATTACTAGCCAAGACCTTTCAAGTCTTGTGTAAAATGGCTTGAAGTGGTTCTCCAGTTGAGTTCCCTAAACACTGTCCATCTCCTTGATTCCTGTCCCCAGGCTACTGGAAAACACCAGAAAACTCAGCAGATACAAGTGGCCACACCAGCTAACAGCATGAGCTGAAGAGCAGCACAACAACGATCCTGGAAGTGGTTCTGTAAAACCCACACTAGATAGTAGTTTGTAATACTAATTTTAAGTTGAACCTGTGTTGAGTAGGTACAATGTAGAGATCTTGAACCGGTCTGCCCAAGGCACCACAATTAGCTGGTTGAAGCTGAAGCTCAGCATGTGACATTTTCAGAACTGCTGCCACCCTCAGCCTCCAGTTCCAGCAGCCAGGACAGGGGTTTTTTCGCTACTCCACAGAATCTCTTGTACAGGATGTTTTGACAAATGAACTGGCAAAACAACACTATCCTGCAGTCTAAGAGGGAAGGTATGGCAGAATTAGCAAGATAAATACACAGCTGCCACCTTCCCCTCTTCCTCAGGCAAATTTAGCCAACTCTGAAGAATGTTAATAAAAATGCTAATGCTTAAAAAGGCAAAGTGTGTCACCAGAGACATCAGAATTCACAAATTACTTAAGATTCTTCTGGAGAACCGAGTTAAGAATGCACCTAATGACAACTATTGCATTTTTCTCTTTGGCTTTCAAATCCACATTATTAATAGTTTATCCTCAGCAGACGGCCTCAGCAATGGACATGCCAGTTTGTGGAAATAAGTCACTTTTCAGCAGGTGACAAGTCCAGGTTTCTAAACGTGCTGATCTTGAGGGCTGCTGTGTTTCTGACTATGACCCTGTTGACTTCAAAGCCAAAATCCACTGTATCCTGCAAAAAATGTTTCCTCATAAATGGCAGAGTTGTGCATGGATGTGAAATGAAGAATCCATGCAAAATACGGCTGCAATTCAGCTTGTTTTTAAAATTAATTCAAAGTTGCATCCTCAGGTCGGCTAAGAAACTAATGAGACAGTTGACAAAGCATTTCATGCCATTTTTTTTACCTGAACTGAAGCCAGAAAGATGAAGGAAACTAAGCTACAGGACTAGTGGCAGCTTCTCCTTATTCCCAGGGAAATGCTGAAAGCATGCATACTGACAACATCATTAAGGAAGTACGTGTCAATGTATAGTCTTTAGCTTTTATCCTTTATTACGTACACAGCAAAGAAGGCAGCATTAGACACACGCACAGTGTGTTACATCCATTCCATCCACAGCGCACACACATACACACAGCCTTAAAAAAAATGTCTGCGATAAGGAACATCTTATAAAGGTTGTGATCTTTATCTCTGAGCCCCTGAGCTTTTTCTTAGAGTTAGGTGAAAAGGCAATGAACAAGTCTTTCCTTGCTCTGTAAGTGCTTTGTGCAACAATGTCCATAGAGGTCATAAACAAGTCTTTTTGGGAGGAGCAACATGAGTGTTTTTCTCCCATGTTCTCAGTCTCTTATCGCCATTTTTGCACGAAATAGTTTCCAGTTATGTTTAGTCATCATACTCAGCTAATATAGCTCTTGTTCCTGTGATTAAAATTAGGATCGGTTCTGCAGATCACCAGCGAAATGCAATCCCCCCTCTTTCTCTCAAGAGATGTCATCTCGGTGATACTGTGGGACTAGAGAAGTTACCAGAATTCCGTGGGGACTGAAGAGGCACGGATGGAGAACTGGGAGAGAGTTTTCTCGGGCTGCATAGGTCACCATTGTGCAACTTCCACAGAAGTTCCTCATTTTCCATTGACAGGCGTTTGTTTACTTTTGATTCTTTCTCTAGCGACTCCTGTAAGACGGCTTGCTCCGTAGAAAGTTGCCTGCAAAAGTAAGATTTACATCAGAACATGGAACCTAAGACAGAGACTACAGCACTGAGCTTAATTGTTAAAGAAAGGTTTGAAATTACGTAAACCCCTGCTTGGCTTACAACTACGCTGAATTACAGAGGATTTAGCATGTTCTCATTCTTGCTGGACTTGAGCTGGTAGCTTTCAGAAAGCAGGAGAAAGTACCAATAAGAAACACTCCTAAAGACCAGGAAAAGCATCTGAAAAGTGAGACTTGTCCTGTTTACAGTGATAGATGCTTTAAATGGCCACGCTGCAGCCTTTGGGTCCTGTTGCAGGCTCAGCTCGACATAGAAGCTGCATTTCTGTACTCTTCTTCAGACCACAAGAGTCTGCCCATCCATTTGGGCAATAGCTGAAGCTAGGAGAACCTCAGACCCATTTTATTCATGCTAAAAATTGCTATTATTGCTAAATAAAACACTTGTCTTTCCACTGAACTAAACTGGGCACAAATCACTCAACTGAAGTGGTTAATAGTAAAGCCAGGTTTAGCTCACAAACCACTAATACTTAAAAAGCCAATCTATGATGATATTTCTGAGTTGTTTTTTCTTTCCTGAAATACTGTTTTGGAGCACTGAAGATCATACTGCACCTTTTTACCCCCTTATGATCTGTTCCTGTTCTTGTACATAGAAAATTCTGTGTAAATATTAGTGACTCGGATGTTGAAGTACTGTCTAAGAGAACATGACCCTTTCTTCCCCACTTGGATCTCTACAAATGTGTATTTCTTTCTTGTCACAGGAACACCCTCCCCTGCTTCATCAGAACATCTAAGAGTCCATAGATATTTTTCACCTTGAAAGCTCCATGTGTTTGTCCATCCGAGCTTTTAATTCTTCATTTTCTTGCTGAACCTTCTTTAATTTTTCCATTAAGATTGTGTTGTTCTCCAGCTTAGAGAAAAAGGTCACAGTTTAAAATAAAACCCACACATGCACTCAAGATGCTGACTGTGCTATCACAGACTTTCATAATCTGGAGTTTGCAGACCTTGTTACAGTAAGTGCAAAAATCTGGAGCAATGTGAGACTGACCTGCTATCATGGCTTACTGCTCTCTAACAAATAGATCCTACTGACCTCATCCTTGTGTAACGGCGGCATTTTGCCACTTGTGCTGATTAGATGCCAACAAATGAGGACTGGATAAGGGAACTACTGGTTAGCCAGCATGTTCTAGTAACTTCTGCCAGTGACAGGCAGCAGTTTTAGAACCTATCTGTTGCAGACAGAGGACTGTCTAGAAATAACATGCTAATGTGACAAATTCAAGCGCTCCCCTGCATGAACAGCTCTCCCCGCTGCTCTCCCAATTCCCCTTCATTGTTGCAGGATGCTCTCAAAAGTCAAGGAAAAACTGATTAAATGTTGGGATGGGCTAAGGGCTCCTATACTAAAGCCAATGTCTGTCAGAAAAGGTGAAGGTTTACTAGTAATTTACTAGTAACTGTAGACCCGGGTAGCATATGATGCTGTACAATACTGAACATCTGACATGAATGTTTTCCTTTGGATCCAAACCTCTCTCTATACTTCCTCATTAAAATCTTGCTTAAGCAAGTATTACAACAGTGTTCAAAGGTCCCACCCAGGGTAAGTACCCTGTTCTGCCACAAATAAGAGCAAATAAAGTAATTATGAGTTTTGTCCCCAAAATTGCCTTTTCCTGTGGAATTATGCAGAGATCAGGAGCAAATCACACAGCTAAACAAGTAGCTTAAAGATAACAGCTAAAATGGTTGACCTAAGCTAATCAACTCTAGACAAAAAGATATATTCCATTTTTTATTTGATATGTTCTTGTTTAATTAGGATCATTACCACGTTTTTCTGACAGTGCAATCTATCTTCCATAACACTCATGCAAACGTAGCAGGTAAGGATTTGTCCCTTGTGGGAGGAGGGGAAGAGGAAAGGAAATGTGGAAAAGGCCCCTGGATAATCCTGTACTAACTTAGCAATAGTTTGTGTAAACCAGTAGTTGTCTTAAGAGGTTAAAAGGTCATTTACAGCATCTGGTGATTCTCCGCCCCTCTTTATGTTACAGCCTGATGCTGATATAACTGGATCTACACTGTGAGCATGTCCCAGTATAATTTCATGTTTCCTTTTAAACAACAGAAATTAATCCTTGCACATAAGCCTGACCAGCCCGAGTTCATTGTCAGAACGACTCAGAGACACGGTCTGAACCTGCCAGACCCCAAGGAAAACTCACCAGTTTTTCCATTTTCATTAACTTCACATCCTGCTGATGGAGTTTCTCATTCTTGATCTCCAGCACCGCTTTCAGACTTTCCAGCTCCTGTTCCAGATACATAATCTGCGGGTTTTTCTGAAAGATCAACAGTTTGCTTAGTACCCTGAATTTCAGGAACAATTTAACTGTTCTCTGCTACTTAGAAAGAGCAAGAAAATAAATATGGTAACACCAGTTAGCTTCTTTTAAGTGAAGTCAAGTCAAACCATTTAGAATAAAAAAATCTGCTACCACTTTCTCCCAGTTTTGTTTGTCCTTCAGTGTAGGTGGACAGTTGCAGTTTTCTTTAGAAGCTGCTCAGAAAACACCTTATGCACAAACTTGAAAAACCCTTGCGAGTCCGAGGAAAACACTAAAGCTGTCACAGCAAAACTTGTTTTCCAGGAGTGCCCAAAGGCTCCCTCTAAGGCTAGGAGTTCCAAAATTTATTTCATATTACTCATAACCCATCCCAAGAGGTAATTAAAGTAAACATCTGAAGAGTTTTCAGGTGCTGGAGTAGTTTAAAACCACCAAAAATGTAAAGCTATGAACTTGATTGTAGCTGATTTTCCCTGTTTTGAGTCTGAAGGTAGCTGGTTCATAAGCAGAAACTGAAACTTTTCATTGTTACATTTTTCTTAAAGCCTAGCACAGCAATTGCACATAACAATCGTGCACTGCTCTACGTCCATGACTTATCTACCATACAGCATGTATGCAGGTTTGTGGGGCACAGAGCCAGCACATTCCACAGGTAACAAGGGCCTCATCACCTCCGCGTTTCCTTCTCCCCCACCTGTTTTTAAGGACTGTGGCTTTAGTGATTCTTGTTTAATTTCTACTTTTGAACAGAGGTCCATGTGAGGGTGGGCTGTGCTGCACCACCTCAGGGGAGGAGGCAATTTGAACTTCCTGCTTTTTGTGGCTTTACAAGGAATCTAAGAGCTAGAGAGGAAAATGCTCCTGGAAAGTTTAAATGCAGCTTATAGTATGTTCAAAATGTCTGTTTTTTTTTTTTTCTCTCCTCTGCCCCAGTGGTCTTAAAAATGTCTCTGAAGTTAAATCTGAGCTACCACGTTATCTACTCATAGGAGAACACAGAGACAGACAAAGAGATGAAAGGCCTACATAAGATTTTAGTAAGAAAGCTGGGAATAGCAAGTGAAACTAAGTAATAGTGGAAGGATTGAAAATACACCTCTGTCTTCAACAGGCTTCTGGGAACTCTGATCGTACAGAATTTGTGTTTAGTACAGAAGAATAGAGTGGGTCAGATTGGTATTCTTCCACAGAGAAGCCTCAAGCTTCTGTCTTATGCTGTCAGGATGCAGAGTGCATTTGCAGCTGTGTAAAGGCACTTGACTATTGCTCCTGTAAATTAAACAACGTCTGAGCACACCTATGGAATACAGCTCCAACTCCCAAATGCAGCATTAAATACGTTCTCTTTTTGTTATCATCTTTCCCAACTACAGCAACATGCCGTGGTTGCAGATTCTTCTTGCGGCAGCTCTGTCCTGCCACTAGAATAAGCAGTAAGAGGAAAAATAAAAAAGAAATTCCAGTGAAAACTAGGGCAACTTCTACTAGAAGCATCTTAAGTGAGTTTTTAAGTGTGGAATTTCTCTTCATGGGATATGTGATACTGGTGGTATTCCAGGTATTTTCAGGTAACTGGAAAAATAAGTGTTTGTGTCTCATCCTCCCAGCACATGAAAGACCCTCTCAGAGCACATTTCTTATCCCAGGAGCATCCCAGAGAACAGCAGCCTTCAGAGGAAAGGCAGGATAAAATAAACGTTTACGTGAAGGATAAATCAGCAACAAGTTTGAATGGATGTTTGAATAAATGCATTAAAGACTCAAGGACAAGAAGGGAGTTTTGTAGAAGTGATGTAAGCCCACACTGAGCATTCAGAGCATTTATCAACTGTCTAGAAGAAAGCTGTGGTACAACTTCTGTGTACATGTAGGTGTTCAATTTAACTTAGGCTATAACTTACACCATTTACTCAGACATTCAACAGCCTTATAGATTTATATTGGCAAGTTAATATGTGACACTGTAGCGCTTGAGAAAAACTTCTGGCAGACAAGCCATTTACATAAAATATTAAAAATTATGGGAACCCTATCAGGCTTGATTGCAAACCTTTCATACTATGCAATAAAATAAACCCAGGCTTATAAGATCTGCTCATCTGCATTACTTTTGAAGACCAAGACTTACAAGACTGGCTCGCTCTTTGGCTATTTGTTTTTGCTCTTCTAATTTCAACTTCTCACTGAGAGAGTCGTTTTCACATTTTAATTCATCGATTTTTTTCTGAAATAAAAAAATATGGTATAGTTATGCCAAGAATTCAGCACACATCTCCAAACTGCCTTTTAAGTTTTAGACTGTTGCAATGACCCCAACCCTTAACAAACCTCTAGCAATTCTTGCTTCTCTTTAAAGGAATCTTCAAGCGACTTCCTTTCAGATTCATGAGCACTCTTGAGCTCTGCAACAAATTATTATGGCAGATTTTTAATACTGCATAAAACACGAAAATTCTTTTTGAAAAACAGCAGTATGAAAAGCCAGCCAATACTCACGTGCACAGGTGCGGAGTCAACATCATCATGGAAAGAACATTTATCATCCACTGATCTAAAGCATGCACAAACTGTTCAAAATTTATATGTTTTTTTCCTTCCCTCCTCTGCCCTGATGGTCTTAAAAATGCCTCTGAAGTAAAATCTGAGCCACCACATTATCTACTCATAGTAGATAATTTTTGCTGCTTCAGATTTGCCAACTGTCCCCTCACATATCCATTTCGGTAGTTGACAGTGTGTCAGTTTTGACAGCATTGATCTGCATGCAATGAATGGATGAATTGAACACAAGCTACATCTGACAAAAGCTGAGTTTCTGAAGGGAAACCTAGCAAAAACTAAAATTGCGTCTTCCACAAACTTCTAGAAAAACATTTCCTTCCCTACTTTGGAGATGCCACACAGAGGAGTTTGCTCTGATAGCAGTGGAAGCGCCACCAGTTTTAATGACACAAAAGTACCACTGGAAACTTGGCTATCAAGTGGAGTTGGAGGGAGGACAGAAATCATCACCACTTACATCAGTTAAATACAATGCCATTTAAAACTGAGCACACTCACCGTCCCCTTCCTGAAAAACAACCTCTGCCTCAGGATACTGTAAGCACTGTATAATATACTGTAAGTAGTGTCTAATATTTCTCAACATTCCCATGTCACTCTGGAAAGCACACAACCTTGCTTTTCCTCAAGTTCAGCTTCAAGGTGCTCCTTACAAAACTAGCAGGGTGGGAGCAATTACTCATTACCTTGAGATTTTGAGGGCAGACTGCAATTCAGACATCTTTTACTGAAAGAAAAAGACATCTCCCCTCTGAAAATGTTTCAGAAGTTTCATTCAACTACAATGGGATCATGGTTATTTCTGTACGTAAAATTAGACTTGTTCGATTCCAAAAGGCAGAATTCAGCTGTTTTTAAGGATAAAGGACAACCAAGAACAATGAAGCGGACGTGTTGATGAAAAAGCTTGAATATTGTTGTTTGTGACTAGCAGTACAACAGCATGTTTACTTGAATACTAAATACTTGCCTGAAAAAGAGGATTCATACTTCTTTGTCAGCTCCTCTACTTTTTCTGAGTGGCTGTTTTCAAGTTCCAGCTTAAAGTTTTCATGTGTGATATTTAAGTTGTCCACCTGCAATATGACAACATGATTTTTTCCCCTCCCGACCAGTGTCAACCCTTGTTTAAGTACTGTTCCAATGGCTTTATGCAGTACGTTGCGTACATTTTAAATGGTCAAGGTAGCGCTTAACAGATGGTCACAGGAGAAGCTATGCCACATACAACACTCAATAGATGAGGACGATGCCTTGCAGTTTACCACTACCAACAGGATGGCGTATGCATCTGTCACACACATGGAAAGTCACAGGCCAGGTTTCTCTAATTCTTAAAACTCAAGCTGCCTCAAATATCCAGTCGAGCTCTAGAAGTCATTGAAGTTTGCAGAACAAAAGGAATCTCCACCATGTTTAAACACAAGCTTAAGATCTGGACAGCTTTGCGTAGTCATACGTTTTATAGTTGCAACAAAGTGGAGTTTCACATTAGATAAAATAACTCCATTATTAGCAAAATCCAGGATTCTCTGAAGGCTCATTTGCAGCAGACAGCAACTGCTAGAGAACATTTCTACTTCAAATGTTACAAACCTGCTCCTGGAGTTGCGCTTTGTATTTTTCAGCTTCTTCAATGCAGATACTTTGGAGTTTCTCACATTCTGCAGTGTAAAACTGTTTAAGCCTCTCCTCCAGCTCAGCTAAATCATTGTGATGTTGCTGGTTTAACTTCTGCAAAAACCCTTCATAAGCAACTCGCAGTTCATTCCTGTCTCTCTCCAATTTCTCACAAGCTGCAGAAGTAGTTACTGAAGATGTCAACAGAAAAAAAAAAAAAAGAAAAAAGAAATTGGATCAAGGTCAATGCTAATTTCACCATCTTTATTACAAGTATTAAATATAGTGAACAGTCGGCACAGCAACACGGTTATACAAAGACAAATACAATTTATCCATTAAATGAATGCTACCTCCAAGGATACATGAAAAGATCTTTGCAAAATATTAAATTCATTGTTTCTTATGCTGAGAATTAATTGAATCTAGTTAAGCCAGGAACCCATGTAGAAAGCATAAATGTGAGTTTGTCATGACATAGAAGAATGAATGTCTCACAAGAGACACTTGAGTGCTCCAATAAAAAAATTAATTGGATTTGCTACTTCACCTAATTTGATCCCATTTCAGTAGCGTATTTGTGAGAGTACTTCACTTTTTGATATATAAACCACTTAGCTAAATTTGAAAGTCTCCATATCCTGATGACCATCCATTCAACATGTTATACTCAGAAACACAACAGAGAAGCAATTCTAGCCTGACACAGACTGCCTGATACAGAGCGATACTGAACTGCCAATCTGAAACATACCGCTAAATATGCATATGCTCGAGATATTTAAATATGCAAGATACACAATAGTTTCAGGCAGAAAATGCAGAGTATTAAAAAAACAGAAAGAAATGCTGTGTAATTCTCTTTATATTTTTATTAACACAAGTCAGCTAAGAAGACTGCCTAGGTTTGTCTCCCCGTATTTACAGCTGATAAAATGGCAAAACAAAAGTTAGTAACTCATACGTTTTGAGTTTGAAATGCAGCATTCCCAGTTCCAGACAGAAGGGCTGAATAGGAGGAGTCATTTTCCCACTGTTAATACAACTGGAGTGAGCGCCTCAGGCAGTTCCAGCTGCACCCCAAGCCTGGGAGCAAGGGGAAACGGGATGTCTAACACAAGCCCGTGCTCACTGACCTTAAGCCAAACTGCTTCCACGCAGACCCTAGTGCTTCAGTTTAAAACAAATTAGTCAGATGGGTGTCCGCTTAAGAGAGAAATGTTAACTAAAACGTTAACTTGATCTTCAATCACATACAGAAGTCATACATACAGACAATTTATAGCAGCTTAGCACGCCGCCCAAACACTATAAATACAAAGTTTATATAAAAGCATGGAAAGATTCAGGGATTTTAGTACAGGAATTTCTCACCACAGCTGTGTTTGAACCTTAAGATACATAAATTACAGTATCTTCAAGGAGCAGTTCCCAAAGCAGAACTGGGCTTGGCTCTGGGGAGAGCAGCCTGCCCCGGCACAGAGCCTCATGTTACACTTGTGTCTGATTCCCTCTGTGCTACAGCTCATCAAGAGCAAGTAACTTGATGAATGATACTTGCACTTGATTTTAAGGAAACTGTAAAGAAGTCCTGGCCCTGCTGCCGTCACTTAAAACCTGCAGTTGAACTAGAACACGTAAGTGAGTGAGCTGTACTGCGTGGAAATCAATCTGCATGTGTGTCTACCTGGATTAGTTCTAACAGCAGGCTTAGCTCTGCGCTAGGTCTATGTGAAAGATCTGCTGATCAGGACAAATTTGAGCCAAGCTGTTCATCCCATGCCTGGCAACAATGCAACTAAAGGCTCAGCTGAAACATACCACAACATTCTCTGCCACCCAAGCAGATTTCACAGTTTTCTATACTTTCTATACCACCAAGACAGACTGTTTTTTCCCTATCTTTATTAATTCCACAAACTTCTACTATAACTGCTCTCTTTAGGAAAAAAAAAAAAAATGGAAAAAAATAGCAAACTTTTATCACATCACATTGGCATAATATTATTGAATATATACTCATATTGTCATGCTTTGGAGAAGAAGAAACATTAAAGTTATGCGATATTATTTTATAATGCATAGAACCAGGCAGGGAGCCAAACCGAGACATTACACAGCCAACCACATGCAGAATGGATCTGACCATCTATAGCAGAGTAAGAGGGTTATAGCTGAGAGGCAGGTGAGTTACACACCTCATGTGAGATCACTGTAGCAAAGTTCTCCAAGTGATCCCTCTCCTTTAAAACCAGAGGAAGACGCAAACATTCAGTTCTTTATTTGTAAGGCCAGAGCTATTCATTTGCCTACATTTAGCTAAAAGAATGTGCTGCTCATCATTGTCTTATCTTTAAGCGTCAGCACACAGAACTTCAGATGATGCAAAACACTTCAGAAAAAAGCAAACAGCAAACCACACCTTTGTCAAAGAAAACAGACACCTCAGTTCTTGTTCAGCCAGTTTGCAATTCAGATTTATGAGAAGACTAATGTTACAAAGGGAAACAAAAACTTTAAAAACTTGCACTGGTAGTTGAATGTTGTGTTACCTTTAAGGTAACATCTGGCCTCAGCAAAGGTGGAGGCTGCAATGCTTCCTTGCAATTCACAAGCCTGACTTGAATCCTTGCCATCCAAACCAGAAGCAGAACCACCACACCACCAGTGAACTTCCAGAATCATGGTGGTGCAAGAAACTGCATGTGGGATGTTTCAGCAAAAGCACTGACTGAACAATCGTCATTCTGAAATTATGCTAAGTCCTGTAAACCCAAATTTGTCCCCCTACTCGAGATTCAAGTGTCTGTAGCAGGTATTTTGCACAGCCCTATCCATCTCCAGACTGAATAATCTAATTTATGACTGTCCACTGCCTAGTTTTAAGAAAAGGACAAGCCATGAAGAAGGCAACTAATTCCTTAGAAGAGAAATTTCTAAACAAAACTCAAACACAAAATCTCTGTTCTAACTTCTCATCCACCTCAGAGACACGTGAAGAGCATGCTTCTGTACATGACTACTGTGCATTCCTTCCCTTCTTAAAGTGCATCCCTTCACAATTCCACATCATTATGTCACGCACTACAACAGACCACAGACCTTGAGCAAGAAAAACAACAGGAGAAAAATGGTCCAACAGAATTTGAGAGAAAAATCAAGCCACAGAGGTGAAAAAAATGCTATCCATTTTTTCATTAAGTTTAGTGTTATAATACAGATGAGATAAACAGTTTAAAGCTTTAAGGACAGAGTGTACAGAATGGTGTGCTTGGCAACCAGAAACAAGATTCACTTCCTTAATCAAATAGCAAAGCCATTAATATTTTCCCCCCAATTGATTGTCCCAGTCTCTCCTCCCAGTCAAATAACACTGCCACTCCCTGGATTATTACGACAGGGAGCAAGATCAATCTGGATTTTTAGGCTCCTTAACACTTGTTTATTATAAACGAAGAGCCTGGTTCTTTTGGGCAGAACCACGACCTCTGGCAACCACAGGAAGGTTCTGAGATATGTTGACAGCGTGTCTTCAGATCAGAAATGCTGGTTTTGACATGTACAATTAACATTCATGTGTACTTGTTAACAATGGCCACTTGCATCTTGGGTATTTAATTGCAAAGCTTTGTATGTGCCAGAACCATAAACCAAATGCCTGCAGAAGTGAAGTGTGGGGATCCAGGCACATGGCAACTCGCAGCTCCAGTGCAAACGGCAGCAGATCCAAACCACACAAACAGTAGCACCAGCTGAAGGAAAGGACTACAAAAGCTGCCTCAGTATCCCCAAGAAATCTACTTCATATTTTCAGTAAGAGTAGCCAAGAGACAAGCCTTTACAGTTGTGCAATATATCCTTACAAAATTTAGTTTCTTATTCTAGTTAAAATCCAATTTATCATCCAATTCAGTATTTATGGCTAAAATGCTTACACAAAAGCATTCTTCAACATACATTTCCCTAAAAGTTACCATTAACCATAGCTCTAAGAAGATAAAACATAATGGATTTTTTTTTTAATCTCAAATTATTTTGAATCAACATTTATCTTCATAAAATTGTCTAAGTCACTCACTGGTCTAGTCATGATGTACAAAAAGCCATTAGACTGTCTGACATTTCGAAACCAAGGTCACTAGGACAGTAAACTGGCAGCATTCTAGTAGATATGGGGGATGTGAAAAGGGGATAATTACCAGAAAACACCAAGTATTTAGCATGGTGTTATGTCACAGCAAGTAACATGATTCCTCTAACTTTATATTTCACACCGCAAGATCTATTGTGTATGTTTCGTTGATCAGTAAGTCTACTGTAGACACAAAGACTCATTTCCTCCTCCATATAACATTTTTTTGAAAAGTGTTATCCATACTTAAGTCATGGTTTTGGCAGATTGTCATTATTGGAAATTCTAGCCAAACATGCTTTCAAATTTATCACCAAGCTTCTCTTGGTGTTTCTCCTATAATGAGACTAACGGTATAAGACGTTAAGCCACGTTGCATATTTTTGTTCTTGGGCAAGTTGAAATGAGGCAGGTACACCAAAAAACCCCATACTTTAAGCTACACTTAAGCGGGTATGGTTAAATACATCCATGAAGCATTCAGGTGTCTGCCAGGAAGTAAATTCCTATTCTCTACTGCTGCAAATGCTACAGTGTCAGCATGTAGACAAGTGTTTGGCTTGTGGCAAGTTAGGCTCAGCCTCAGATAATTGATATAATAGAAATGCCTACCTCCTATTAAGTATTTTTAAGGTCCATCAAAACCTGAAAACCAAATCACATTCACTTCATACACCTGTAAAACAACAGCCTCTTTTAATCCCAACCGCCAACGCATTTTAGAGTTAATTTATTAATAAAAAAACAGCACAAAGGTATTTTGAAGAATATCTTGTTTCTCAATTGCAATGCAGCACGTGTTGAGCAGAGAGAGAGGTTGGGCACTTGCCTGGCTGTACAGGACACGCAGAAGCCTCCCCAGCCCACTGAAACAGGCTGACAAACGGCAATTTTCAAAGGGCTCAGGCTGAGTCAGCGCTGCACCTGCTGCTGGGTTGCAGGACTGAGCTGGACAACGTCCAGCATGGTTGCAAAGAGGCTCCGAAACAATTTTGAGTGCAATTAATTTAGAAGAGTAGTTTTGTACCTCTGAAGATATATGCAGCTGTTGCAATTTCTACTTATGTAATTAAACAGGTAACTAGAAATAATTTACATACCGGTGTGCATCTTAAGGGAAACAAGTGACAAGCAGGACATCCATATCTGCTCCAAGTTCCCAAAACATTCAAACCACAACATTTAGTCTTTGTGGCTGAAGATTTTAAGGAAACCCAAGTTCAAAACCTGAGTGTTAATGAATTTGAACTCCTTTGGAAAAATCCATCCCCAAACACACCAGCACTGCCAACCCTCACTCACATTTCCAGCTACTGAGAAGAGAAAGCAGCGACTGGTAACCATCCGCCCCATGGTCCGCATGGCCACACCGTCACTGCCAAAGGCAGGTTCTGGGATCAAAATGCACATTTAAATCACTAAACAAAAAGGTATTTTGGTAGAACGGGTTACAAGGAATAACCCAGAAAAAACAGACAATTTGACAGCAAGCCAATTTGGTTTTGCAAGGTCAATCATGGAGCTTGGGATTGTGCACAATTAAACTTCAAAGCAAGAAACAGAGGAGCCCAAACTGTGCAGGGTAGAAGCTGCAGGAGGCTTCATATCCCTCTCAAACGTGGCAACATGCAGGGCACAGGCTGCCCCGAGCTGGGCACATCTGGTTCCTCTTCCTAGACTGCCCATTCCCAAACTGCAAACCAATACACACCAAAACCAAAGCAGCTGGGACTCCATGGAATATGTACACATGTTCATGTGACCAAAATAAGATTCAATTCAAACTGTACTTAACTTTCTGAGCAGACCTGTGCCTAGGTCACACTGTGAATCAAAATTGACAGTACTTAGTCTGAATAGCCTATGGAAATCCCAAGTTCAGCTGTATCCATTTAACAGTGGCAACAGAAAGCTGATTAGCAGGTGTGTATTTAAATAGATTATTTTCAGCTAAAGTTACCATTGCAAGCGTGCTTTTCTCACACCTTGTCAACAAATGAGGTCTGGCTAGATTTTTATTTTTTAAGAACCCAAACGTTTTAAAGCTAGATAAAATTGAAGACCTGTGTCATTTTTAATTTCTGTGATTAAATCTACTCCCTTTACATGCTGAGGAGAGAATTACAGACAAGCTAGGCGTGTGACGTGGTTAAGACAAAGGAGCTGCACGAAGATAAATGCTTCACTGAAGCCACAGTCTGGAAACCTTACAAAGGAAAGCGAGCCCCAGGCTGCCGTTCAGATGCTCCTGCAGCGCTGACCCAGTCAGACCAACTCTATGGGGGGAATGACTGACGTCCCGATCCAGCAGCATGCCGGCTGACAGCTCTGCGCACTCAGGCATCACACATCCATCAAGCTCAGTTGCAGTTGACTCTTTTTCTAGTATCAACCTACTGAATAACATTCTTGCAACAGGAATCCCACATACGAGCTCAGCAGGTTGTCAAAGCAGGAAGGTGACAAGCTTGTGAGAAGCTCATTTAAGAGTAAGGCACCCTTACAAAGAACTAAGCTTTCACAAAAAAAAAAAAAAAGGAAACAAAAAAACCCCCACAAAACAAAACACCAAAAGAGGTAACGGGCAAAAGTGCTGGCTAGCTTTTGGTCTGCCTATCTAAGCTGAATTTTCCCCTTCCTTGTAAGTAACAAACATAGCACCTAGGTTGATAAATAGAAAAAACAAAACAAAACAAAAAGATGCAAGCACATGGAAGAATAGATACTTTCTTACTCAGATGGGAATCCTTCTGAAGTCATTTTCATGATCAGGTAAGCAAATGGGTTTGCCCAGAAAGCCACAGGTATGTACATAAAAATAAATCTAGTTTATCATGTTTGTAAGACAACTTTGCAGGAGTGCAAGAAGCCCATTTCCGCAGTAAGACTCACTTTAGGGTGACCGAAGTACCGGCTGCAGCTGATGGGGGACGCAACCCCCCACCATGCTCTTCCAAAGCTGGGACCTGCCTGAAACAACTGCAGAACTGCAATCCAGGTGCTTCATCAGCAGAAAGATGCAGCTTGACAGATGCCAGAGCACCAAGCTCTAGAAAAGCCCCAGCTTTTCAGTACTAAGCTTCCAAGAAAGAAAACACTACCCATTTCCGCACTGTTATTGGTACTCTTGTCTATCTGTTCAGTCTGCAAGGCTTTCTCTGCTTGTGGGACTCCCCATTCACACATTTGCAATTTCATGCAGCACCAAATAAAACTCCCAGAAAGCTGCATCTGAGTATAACCCTTTAAATTGGACAAGAGTAACAGTGACAAGTGGCAAAGCTGTGCTCTGTTGCTTCAGCCGGGGGACACACAGGGAGACCCTTCCCTCCCCACCACACTTCCAACTCTGAGTAGTTGCCAGGGAATGCCCGCCCTATTAATCAGTGCTAAAAAATAAATCTGAACATTAAATGGACCATCTGCATGTAACAAGACCTACATTCACACTCATGTTTGGCTGACACGATACTAAACTTCCAAAGCATGTCAAAATAAGTATTTCAAACTTTTCAGTAATAAGTGACGTATCTGAAACTGCACCACATGTGTTGCTTCTGCTTTCGAAGTTTTTTTTTTCTTTTTTAAAGGAGCTTCATCATAACAGAAGTGTGCTTTTATAAAATGCTACCTTTACTTTTGAGTACTATCATTCTCAATACAATGATTTTTTGCACTCCACAAGATGATTCTGCTCTGAGTTCAAATAAATCGAATGAAGTTACCATTAAATGTGGTTAAATCAAGCTTCAAAGCTGGCAAAAACAGCCCCTGCACATTATAGCTCAGTTTCACATTATAGCAGTCCACTAGGATGAGTTCAAAGATTTAATCTCATTAGCCTGATGGCATTTCCTTCTGTTAATTTTACACTCATTCACCTACAAGCCACTGAGGCAAAAATACAGATTTTGTGTAGTATATTTTATAGATTTATTGTTTTGCCAGCAAACCTCTAGAAGAACGCGTTCAAATACATCAGGGATCAAAGATACACACTGTCAGCCATCCTCCCATTTTTAAGAAAGTGAGTGCTTTGGTCACCAGGCACGTGTTTTGCAAGGAGGCCCCGCTAAGCGCAGCCTGATCAGTGCCAGGAATTCCGTGAACCTGGGGTCACGCCGTCAGTGCTCCAGAGAAAATGCAGCGACTGAAGCATCTGAGCAGAATTCAGTCAGGGAAGTAAATGACTGCCATTACAACACCAGGGCATCTGTCTTTCTGCAGATCTGTTTTGCCGCATGTCTGTTCTCATGAAGAATAGAAAAAATAAATTCTTACCTAGCTCTCCTCGAAGGTTAACTAGTTCTTGAGATAACTCTTTACGCTGTTTTAGTGCTTCCTCCCTCTGCAGAGGAAAGAAAAAAAAAACAACCCAAACATTTGGTTACTAGTGATCTGAGCAGGGCACCTTCCAATAATTAACTTACATGTGTTCTGTAGGAAAACAAGAGGCAAGAGCAAGCAGCCAAGATATGAATCATTTAGGATAACAGTTCTGCTGTTACTAAATACACAGATGTTCTTCTGTTGTTAAGGAAGTTATGGTTTTAAACAAAGAATAGCTTTTTCCAGGATAACACTGCAATCAAACCCCTACTTTGCAGCAATTAATTATATATTTTATGATGGGCGTAGCAACGTAAGCCTCCAGAACAAATCAACTGATAGCTGTCAAGGGCACAATAGTAGGGCACATACACAAAAGAGGCATGCATTAAATATTTGTCTTAAGCTTACTCAAACACGAAACCAAAAACTTTGCTAAATGCTCAGCCTTCCATGAAGGAAAGGCACAGCTCTGTTCAAAGTTGAATCCAAACCACCCCACTGTTTGCAGTTCTTAAAATTAAGATAGATGATGTTTCTTACACTGAGAAAATCGTCACCAATCTGTGCTCAAAACAAGCAGAATCACCCATCTCCCTGCCCTGCCGAGGAGCTGCTCCTTGGCAAGGGGAGGCGGCCGGCCAGGCCCCTCTTCCCCCAGACCCCTACCCCAGGGAGGAGCGAGGCACAGCGCTCCACGCCTGGGACACCAGCACCTCACACCCACAGCATGGAGGTGACAGGGTCCAGGCTTCCCACTGCCAAGCCACCTTCACCTTGCTCACGGCCAAGCTCCGGTACAGCCCACCGTCGCAGGAAAAGCACTGCGAGACAAATCCAAATTACCCTTGCTGCAGCACACTGGGAATAAAGGCAGAGTTTGCTGCTGGAACAGCCCATCTTCCAGCCCCGGCAGCCCCCCAGCACTCATGGGCGAAGTCCAGATTTCGGCACCACCAACCAGCCGGGCTGGTCGGGCCGCGGCTGAGCGGCCAGGCTGGACCTTGCCTCCCCAGGTTATCCGGCTTCCGCGCCGATCGCTCCCGACAGCGGCAGATACTGCAGCTTCTGCAATTGGCACAAGCAGCCAGCGATTACTTAAAGCCACAGCCCTTCTTTTATGAAAGGCGAGCCCCAGACATTAGACCGATCGATCTCCGCTTGCTCAAACAGCAGCCGGGACCACGAAAGAGAACGCTGCCCTTCGCTGCAGATAATGGAGCTTATTTTTAGCCGTTTTGAGCTTGCTATACGCTGCTTTCACACTTAATTTGTTGATGCAAAAATAAGCCACAGGAGGCCTGGGCTGAATGGGAGAGCCACAGATAACAACAGCTTTGCTGCTGTCAATGCCCAGGGTTGTGCTCATTGCCCCTACACAAGCAAGGAGCTTGAAATTCATTTTGCATGCTTTTCCTTCAGCTGGGATACATTAGAGAAAAAATAATAACGCACTGGCCCAAAAATCTCTTAGACTTTTTCCATTAGCTGCTACACAGGTGACCAGGGTAGGGGAGTTCACACACTGGCAGGGCCACACCTGCACCTGGTTTTTCCCAGGGAACACCTCACCCTTACCGCAGGTTCCCCGTTCACCCCCGGTCACTCTCACCACAGCCTGACCCCAGGCTAACGTCAGCACTCGCTCACCACGTCCCCCCCGTTAGGAGTGACCTGTTCCAGAGATGGGCAATACTCACTGCATGACTGCAGAACAAGTAAAGCAGTAAAATACACCCTCCTTCAGAAAAAAACAGAGGGAATAAATACCCAGAAATGTCATGTGTTAATGTTGGACACAAGACTAATCAAAAGAGTGATTTTTATACTAAGCACTTGCATCTGCTGCAAGTTATAGGAAATTATTCCGCAGCTGAAAAGGCTGTTTAGAAGAAAGGTCAGCATTTCCCATACAAGGTCAAAAATACAAATATTTCTAGTAAAGATCCCCTTTTAACTACTATAGTTTAAGCAGTCTTAACAGTTATCTGAACACTGACACACTGGTAGGGGTATTAAGTAGCTGTGTTGCAGTTTTACATTAAACACTTAGAAGTTTTTTACAGTGACAGTGGGCCGAGATGGAGCACCATGCCTCGCCCTCCACCGTGAATTCTCAGGAGAGCAGGAAGCTCGGTTATGGAACGGACTTGCCCAGCTCTTCACTGCTCAGGAAGGAGAAATGAGTCATCTTGCTCCTGTTCAGCACCAGCTCTGGCTACGGACACAACATCTGATGATGCAAACGTGAGTGCTGCAGCGAGTTATGTGAGCTGCACCCCAGCACGCTGGCGCACGACCATGTGGTGGACTTGCAAGCAAGTTAACTACCAAAGCACTTTTATTTTTATGCTGAGGGCACCTGATGGGATTTTCCAAAGCTTTTACAGTAACCATGTCCATTACTAAATTAGTGTACAAACACACTCAGGGGACTTCTTTTAACGTCCTCCCCTTATTGGTGTGCATATGCATTCTTTACTCTAATTTTCCAAAAATCATCCTTGACACTGACTTCTTCCAACCCACTCTGTCAGAAAAGCATCTCAAATTTTTCCCCTCTCAGCCTAGTGGCTGGACCACGCAGCAGACCCTTTGGAAACACTAACGTTTTTGCTTAGTGTTTCTAAAGGCCTACTTTATGGTCCACATATTTCGTATTTGTTTTTAGTTAGAGGAATTTGATGAGAAAAGGGCATATGAGATCAGAATACATTAAGGACTGACAGAGGCTGAAACTAGAAACCCAGAATAAAATAGAATAACACTGCCTTGCTAGTGTTGATTGCTGTGGTGGTTTTCGTTTTGGGTTTTTTCCTAATGTTTCTTGCTTTGGTTAAGCAGCCACATTAAGCAGTCAGACTGACTAGCAGTTAATTTACCACACTTTTAAGTTCTGAGAGAACCAAAGCTCCAGGTACAGGAGTCTCCCCAGGAAAACTTCCAAGACCTGAAATCTAAGTGCAGTGAAATACCAAAGAGAACATGAATAATCCAGTAAGGGCCACCGTCAGTATTTAAAGACATGTATACACATGCTTTAGGCTTGAATATCAAGCAACCTTTTAGTTTATGCTTTACAAGATTCCAGTTGAAAAATCAATATCAGAACTTGAAAGAGCAGACCCAAGTGGGATCAACCAATTTTGGCATCACTCATTTATCCAGATAAATCTGGCAACAGGGATTGTTCTCAGCTGTCAGACTCAAGGAGGGTCTTCATACCAATTTAAAGCTGTTTCTGGCACAATATATGAGTTTATGACAAGATCATGTAGGATGACTGGGAACCTATTTTTCTCATTTCTAGAGAATCTATTGTAGATGCACAAGGAATCCAGTCAAGCTTTAGACAGAACACTCCCGCCACCATAAATGTGGAAGCTGTAGGAAAGGACAAGAACAGAATTTGGGGATAAAATCTTTGCCACTGGCAATATCAGGGAGGTATAGCTCTGCTATCGGATGCTACAAAAAAAAATTCTCTGCATAAAGAAGGAGACTTGGGCATTTCTTGTTCTGTGAAAGATTAGGCAGTTAAAAATCCTTCATGTTTTGAAAATTTGACAAGTGAGTTCAGAGGGATGTGTGCCCTGCAGCAAGGACACTTGGGAAGGTGAGGTATACCTCACTACAACTGGATGGAAAAAGAAGAGGTCCAAGGTAGGGGGTTGGAGAACATGACAGTTTCAAGATGACAAAAATGACCAAGTCAGGAATGGAATAAATTACACAATTTCTCACTTACGTTTGTTCTACTGGCAGTTACACAGCCCAGTTACAGGCTTAAGAGTATTTGTCCTGGCAACCAGCTATTTTTGCTAGAGCTTGAGATTCAAACAGGCCAGCCTTAGGATCATTTTAGACACAAATGAGGGTGAAAATGCATGAATATCTGAACAGTTTCCATTGCACTGCTTTAAAAGCAGGAATCTCTACAAAACTGCACAACCAAGAATGAACAAAAAAGGTATTTATACCAAGCATGCAAGTAACCAACCTTCCTGGCTACGTACCTATCCCAATTCTTCACATAAGTAAGACACAAGATGCCTCCAAGAGCTCAGGTCAAGCTGGAACGGGTGCGTATTCCTGAAGCATCCCACAGCTCCTTTGCAGACCCCAAACCCAGGAGCAGGTAAGTTTTATGGGAAACTGGAAATTCTTATTTCCTTGAGAAGATGTGCAACATTTCAGGTTTCACAGCACAGGGCTGCTGGCCAGGTGAGGTGGCCCTGTTGTGGGAGCCACATGTTCTGACTGCAAGTCAAGGCTTTGGGAGCCACAGTCTGAAAAGCCCTATTCACCTTTTCCAAGTTTTTCCTCCATGTTGAAAACAACAAGTCCTTCAACAGCTACTTGATGTAAAACAGCAAACCACAGCAGAAATGGGGTTTTGAGTACCCGTGTCTAAATAAGCTAATGCCACCCATCTGGTAGTAATTATCCACACATCGCAGTTCACATTTTAAACAACCATATTCCTTCTGGAAACAAAATGTGTACTCTTCTGGAACTATACTAAAGAAAGAAAAATTCACAAGAACCAATACTGAAAAGTTTGCATTTATTTACCAAAAATATGGAGGGCTAGTTTGTTCTTTTTCCAATTTCAAGCAGCTATGTCACACCCATATTCATGTGGTAAGCTCCCTACCACAGTTGCCTAGTTTATCTCATGCAACATCTCCAGGAGCTTCGAGCACTTCAAACTTCTTAGCAAGCTTCTGTCATTTAACAAAACCCACGCAATTTTTTATTCTCAGATTAATGTTTCCAGATCTTCCTCGAAATTGTACTTGTGTGAAACCTTGTATCTTCTATCCATTAACAGCTTTAGAAGAAGCATTATGCATTGCTCAAACCAAAAACCACAAAGCACTAACACATCACAAAGAAACAGACACAACCCACTTCTAGGTCCTGAAATACCTCAGGGAATCAGGTTGTGTCATGGGACTTTACCCCTGACACAAACATATAGCAACCATACTGCAACATTCCCCTCTTAATGCTGGGATGTGTCATGGTCCCTGCCCTGAGAAGGTGAAGAGAGGCCCAGGTGATGCTGGTACCAAGCACTTGGCAGCTCCGAGTCGCAGGCAAATGGCAGCACCTGCACCCATCACAGGCAGGACTGGCAGGTGGAAACGTCTCTTATCTGGAAGGCTGTAGATCAGCCTTTGAGTCTTATCAGCAATACACTTCATAAACAAGCCATTGCAAGGTTCAAAACTTAAAGGCCAAGAACATTAAGTGCTAAACATGAAAACATTACAATGCTTTTTTTAAAAAGCATTTTATTAGACCAGACTAAATAAAATTTGTTCAGAGGGCATAAAACTGAAATTCATCAGCGCAGCCGAGAACGGAAGCACTTAAATGTGTTTTACTGTCATGTACAGGGACAAATCAATTTTACTCTGGGAAAGGAAAGCCTGATTTTTGAAAGCCATTTGCTGTCACACCACAAGTACTTACTCCTAAAATCAAACTTAGAGAGAAATAATGAGCATCTTAAAAAAATAATAATAAATTATGGTTATTTGCAAGCACTTCTGCAACATGTGTGCTTAGATCTTACAGGAGATGAACTTTGTATGGAAGAAAAGATCATCATTTCAGTATTTTTCTAATACTGGTACAGTCTCAGTTGTCAATAGATCTCAACATAGGATGAGTCTTTCTCATTCGAGGAGATACTCCTCTTATGGACAAAGCATTAGAAACTGGAGCCTACTCCATCCTTGTGCCACACCAGTTATGAAACAATGAGCTTCACCATTGGCTGTAATGTAGAAACTGAGTCACATCTTTGCATTAACTTCAGCCACTCGTGTCATCAGCTGTAGCCTGGAGGTAATTATGAAGGGATAACAAAAGGGCCATTCATATCCGCTTTTCAGTATGACATTTACTCTGATTATTTTGGTCCTTTTACTACAGTATTTCTACCAGTCCCTGTTCCTTCTTTGCCAGCAAAACCCGATCCTCTAAATAATCTTCTAATTAGAAGTCAGCAATTTTAGAAGAGAATTTTTTTTAAATGCACCTGTGCCCCACCACACTTAAAAAAACCCCCTTGAAATGTCATTTCCCTCATATCACTCATATGCAAGAGCAAGCTAAAGAAATGAGCCAAGGAAGCAGCACAACAAACAGGATTTACACCCTCTGCTCCATGTATATTTTTGAAAGGAGCAGCAGACTGTTGCTGCAATAAAGCGAAAATGTCATTAACTATCTCGAAACAATAAACATACAGTGAAATGGCTGCTTCCAAATTACTCTTGGCCTTATTAATGTTACACATTGCCTTCTTACCAAATGAAACAAGCCATCAGTATTCACCTTGACTTATTACTTCAAACAGAATTCAATTAAGCTTCAGATTACAACACTTACATGATTAGCTGATAGAGACTCACTGTAGTTTCTAGTATTTTACTTCTCTTATTTGCCAGGTACATTTATGGAGAACCAGATGTTTATTCCCTAATGTTTAGTGTGTGAAACTCTAAAGCAGAGAACCAGCCAGACAAGATTCCTATGAGTCACTTGATGTTTAACAGGGATCTTATATACTTACGGGCTCTTTGTGCTTTTACAAGCTTTACACGGGATCTTATGCTCATATGGGATCCTTGTTTTCCCATTCAGAAGTGATGTCCACCCTCATGCAATAGCTTTACAAAGTTAGGTCCAGATGTAGTAGTATGAGCTATTTAACGCTACTCTCTGTAACGGCCTGTTCTCCACAGGGTTTCTGAATTCCAATATTAGTTTTCACTCATCACACAGAATGACTCCTTCCTTCCCTGTAACAACTCAGATCTCATTTAAAAAAATATTATCTTATTTAAGCAAATTACTTATTTCTCAGTATTTTCTAAAGTTTTTTGTCTCAGTTCATCTCAGCTGAGTATGTCACAAAATCTCCATCAGATACCATGACAAGTTATACTGTCACAACTTAAGTTCTCACATCTATAAAATTATAATTATCTTTATAAAGTCCTTTGAAATGTTAGAATAGGAGATCCTATGTTTGAGCACAATATTAAAGTATTTTCTGTCATTCCATTTTTAAGGCTGCTTAGAATTTCATCTGAAAATGCAATACAAAAGAGGGAAATGAGAAGCAAAGATGTTATTTTCTTTCTTGCACTAACTGCTCCCTTTAGTTTTTATTTTTTATTAGATATGCCTAGTTTGCTATTGTCATTAATTCCACATCTCCCTGAAGAAAAATAGGAGAAATAGCAAGGTAGTAATGAGAATCAACTTCTTCACAGAAAGAAACTGGTTGCTTGAAACACCAAGTTTGCTGCAGTCAAAAGTGTCTTTTCTCAAAACACCTTTTGCTAGAAGTAGCTACAGGACAGGGCTCCTGATTCTCTCCACCTGTAACCCATCCTGAATACCCAGGTGTACCAAATAAATTGCTTAATTGAGGCACCTTATAAAAAGTTTTTCAACCAGAGCTTAGTTTCACAGTAATTACTGCATTAAAATTCTTTTCTGGATGTCAAAGCTCACGAATCTTCAACCTGTTGCCAAAAATATGCTTGCCCATCAGCAACTGCATGTTACAGGGACTTTGAGAATCATTTGAGACTTGTTTTCCAAGACCTACCCCTCAGATGCAAACTCCTAGAGCCTGGGTTTACTTTACAGGGGGAAGCTGTTGTGTTCTTACTCAAATACTCTCCTTTACTGAACACAAAATATTTGAATTCCTCAAATGCAAGTTATCTTTTGACTTGTGTTGTGACTTTTTTTTTAATCTAAAGCAACAGAGAAACCTAAACTAAATATCCTCATACTTTCTTGTAAAAAGTTATGTCCATATTTTTGGAAGTCAGATTTGAAGAACCAAAATACACTTTGGATTAAAATCTTAATGAGAACCAGTGAAGTTTGACATTAGCTTCTAGAAAATCAAAACTATAAATTTAACTCACAGACAGCCGTTCTAAACAATAGTCCTGCCAGTATATTTTGGATTTATAGGCCAAAAATGTGACTGCCCCAAAACTACTCCTTTTAGTATAAATGGTTTTGGGTTTAGTCATGCAATGTATACTTCTGCTCTTTGAGCTAGATACACATTTCTCATTTGATAAATACAAACATTTTTCTGCTGAATTTCCACAAAAGCCAGGACAATTTTTTCTGATACATGTGTCTGTATATTCTAAGATGGAAAAAAACTGCCAAGAAGTTCCTAAGAAAACTAGTATCTCTACTCTTACAGTCATCCACATGTCAGGAAATGCCACATATAGTAGCTCATATATAAATACTTACGGTTAATTCCTATTTCTACCTAGAAATACTGAAGCCTGTTTCAGCCACACAATTTCCAGCGCATTCCTTATGTTACTTCCTGTGTCACATCCACAATTAGTGGTATCCACATCCCATAGCCAAGTTACTGTAGCCTCTCAAATGGCACTTCCCTCTATGAAGGAAACTCCTTGAAGATGTCACCACAGTCATTCCCAAGTAAAGTTTGAACTATAAATACCAGTCTTTCCATAACCATACCAAGAGAAGCACAACAGTGAAATTTAGTTTCTGTTCAACCCTGTAGCACCCTGTGGCACAGACACAAATTTGAAGCCACAGCAAAATCTTTTGAAAGCTCTTGAAACACTTAGATTCATTTATTAAACTAGAAGAACAGAAATGGGTGTTTATAACAACTAAAGCTTTACCCATCTGAAGTTTTTTTAAACAGACTGAGTAGTTCTGAATGTGGCAATTTATGCTTTAAAATAAGAGGATGAAAAGGTAATATTTGTCAATTCACACCTCGAACAAAGCCATTCAAGTCACTAACAATACATTACCTTTCCACTTGAATGCTATGTCTTCCTTGAACAGTCAAAACTAGATTCGAAATTAAGTCAGTGCTGTGGTCTAAACCAAACACTCCCCATCCCCAAACATAAGAGTTTATCCCTGGCCGTGAGTCAGGGGTTCAAACCCCACAGCTGCAGCACTCACGCGGCCTTGCAGGGGCAGCCCTGAGGCCCGCAGGGGCCGAGTGCCCCACAGGAGGCAAGAAGTAGAGGCTCACAGCCTGTAACACTAGACACATAATAATTTTTTTTACTTTTTTTCTTCCTGAATGGGTGCCCAGACTCGCTCCTCGAGGCAAGCGCCAGCCCATGCAGAGAGGAGGGCAAGGGCAGAGAGAGCAGGGCTGCAGGAGCGGCAGCCGCGGCCTGACTTACCACAGACCATGTGCTAAACCATGCGTTTAAAGCCTCTGTGAACACATCTGTTATTGAACGCACAAGAAATAAATTCAAAATTAATAAGCAAAATGAGTATCAGCGGAAGTTAAAAGACCAACTCAAATGCAGTGGTGCAAATTTCAGAGATTAATGCAGTTAAAAGTTAACGGAAAATGTTTTTCCTTGGCACTTCACGTACTTATTGTAAATGGCTGATTTCACCATTTCCTCTGTACTGCCACTTTTCCTTTCTCGTTTGAACTTGAAAACCAGGAAAACAGCGATGAAGTCACAGGAATTACCAGGGGATCAGGGGGAGTGCAGAGGTCTAGAAAGACTGAGTTTGCTTTTGTGATCAGCCCACAGTTTGACACAGGTTTCTAACATGACTGGTGCGCATAGCCCTGTCTGACAATGGAAAAGCTTGGTACCGCATGGTGTTCTCACCAGCCACTCTGTTCATTGCCATCAAGCATTCTGCATGCCATAAGGTTTCCATCTCATATTAACCCAGTGCAACAGTAGCTCCTAAGAAGTAAAAATTGGGTTTTTAGCATTTTTCAATTCAGAAGAGTCTTGGTAAAGGTAGTTAAGCACAGAAACCCTCTGGACGAACCCTGACAGCTCAAGTGTGAAGGTATTATCTGAGCCAGCTGTTAATATTGACAGCTCCAAGATAAGGATTGCAACGAACAGGTTTGAGCTCAGGCATAGTTTTGTGAGAGATTCCTGCTCAGCCAGAAAGAGCACAGCAGCATTGCTCAATCTCATTTAACCCTTCAACAGCAGCTTCTCAACTTCACTCCAGATAGGCTGGCCCCATCTTTGACAGAAGTCACTGCCAGCAAGTCCTGATTTCCTTCACAGCTATATCTCATTTCAAACGAGCTCATGAGAAGCAACTTTAAACTTTCGTGCAGAAATACATTGGGACCTCTTGGAAATAAAAGGAAAGCAAACTCAAACGCAACAGCTGAATCACATGCCAATAGCTTCAGCTTTGCAGGGAAAGTGGGAGAGGCTGGGGCAGGTTTTGCCAAGAGAGTCAGGCTGGGATGCACAGCCTCAAAGTGACCGACCAGCTCACCCTGGCTCTTTCCTCCACTTGGCCAGGGAACCTGTCCTCAATCCCATCTCACACTGACTCTGACCACACATTACGACAGTCCACATCACTGATATGGCAATGAAATGCTTTCTCTTTGCCCAAGTTAGCTTCCTGGGAGCGGGAAGGTGAATCAGCCTTCTGCAGGGACAGGCCAGCACCAGAGGAGTCCAGAGCAGGACCCTCCTCTGGCTCCAGCCAGCTGCTTCCTCAGCTCACACTGCATCCTGTCACTTCACACTCGCTCGACTCGGGGGAATGGAAGCACAGCTTTGTTCTTCATGTCATCAGCTAAGCATGAGTTTGTTTGGGGTTTTTTAAACAAAAAAATTGAAGCTACTTTCAGTTGGCTCTGCACAGTTAAGCTATGAGCCCCTGCCGTACAAGCTAAAACCCAACTCTTGAGTTTTGCCTTGAGTTTACCCAAAGAGATTGAAAACTACATCAAAGGTGTCCGCAAGAGATACTTCAGAAAAACAAATGTATGGCCAGTTGAGATTTATCTATACCAGACTCCACACCTCACCAGGAAGGAAAAACAAACAAAAATCACAACACAAATTTAAAACAAATCACAAAACCAAAACAAATCTTCAGTGCTCCCTAAAACACAAAAACCCTACAGGATGTTTGCCCCAGCTAACTACCCAATTCTGAGTATTTCTTAGGCCACCATGGCAGAAGAGTCCTTCTCACTCCTGGGATAAGTACACAAGAGTAAGACAGCGACTGTTCACCAAAGCATTGTCTAATCCTGGGAAAAAAACAATCGCAATACCAATAACTTGTATGAAAGTACATAGATATGTCATATTTAGCCTAGATTCGTGTGCTTAGACTTAGCTCTCCAAGATTACTAATTGTATACAATGTGACAGAAATAAGATTTTTTTTCTTCCCATCTGCAAAAGAATAATAAAATAGGAAGAAGCAAAATTACTAGTTTCCTCCATGCAGTTCTTTTCCTTTCATCTTCAACACCACTTTTTTTTTAAAACCATTCCCATGATTGAAAAAAATCATGTTTAGACTAAGTGACCTGTAAAACAGGCTGGAAGATGCAAATATGTATGACAGACTTCTTCTCATTAAACATTACATTGATAAAGTATTCCTGAATTTTGAAAAGTTGCAATACAAAATATTTGAGAGAAGAATCTAGGCCACGATATTTAACTATAAAAGATACCAAAAATCAAGGTGCTTATTATACAGTAATTGCAAGACTGCACAGAAGTCTAGCAATGAGAATTTCACATATAAAATTTCACTATTTCATATTAGATGACAGGCATCCAAAAATCCTGTATCAAGTTGCTTTGAAGATCTTAAACTAGTTCCTAAGCAGAGAAAGGTGTTCCAAGCAAGAATTTTAAAAAGTCAACCCAAAAACTGGCTAAGAGCCACTGTTCTTACTGAATTGAAGCAGACTTGGACTTAAATGCAGTATTTTTAGGTTAAATGAGAGCAAGCAGATATTACCCCACAAGAAGAGAATGTCATGTTTCTGGCAGCATACTAAGACAACTCAGTGCTTCTTCTTATACCAGACTATAAAATCACTGTATATCAGAACAGCTGAAATAAAATTAATACCAATCTCGGAACATTAGTTATAAATGCAAGAGGAAGTGCTATTAAAGCCTGCATCAACTGTTGCAGCATAAATCCATAACTTATAATTTCCTTAGCTTCAGATCTTTCTTCTCTCAAAAGTTTTCAAAGCAGACCAAAAGTTTCTAGTGTAATATCAAACTGATTAGGTCATTATGTACGTCAAACAGACTAGAACAAATAAAGATTAAATCATATCAGATTAATCCCACTCTAAAAAAAAAAAAAAACCAAAAAAAACCAAAACAGAAATGCACGTGGAATTTAAAGTGAAATGTTGGTAATTTTAAGACACCACCAATAATGCAAGACTCAATAAGCACAATCATTATAACTCACACTTTATTCTGAACAGCTCAAAAATGTATCTGCCCCTTATATACTGTTCTATCCAATGTCAGATAACAAAACAAGGCCATGCAGATTATCTGTTCAAAGTAGCCTTTCCTACAAGGGCAGAACTTGAAGTATATGCTTAAAAGGTACTCAAACCTGAAGGACTCTCTGACTACCAACATTTAAAAGCTTCTTTTCTAAAAAGGATGTGAAGCTACAAAGAGACCATAAAACTCCATGTTGGGGTTTTTATTTTTCTATTCAAATGATGCCAGGAGCAGGTTTACTGCTACCTCCACAGGAAAACAAAAATCACTGCAATAGAAACACAGATGTCATGCATTTGGTTTCAGAAACCTTTGTTGAGAAGAGTTCAACTAATTAAAGCTAAAATTGATTAGCTGCAAGTTTTTACCTCAGACTGTAGGTGCTGGATCACAACTGTTAAAGCTTCAAACTTCTGGTTACTGCTTGTCAGGAATTTTTTCAGCTGCAGGATGATTCCACTTTGGGTCTCACATTTTGTTTTGTACTGTGTCAGCTCGGCTGTTTTAGTGGCAGGTGGATGCACATCTGTGGAGGCTTGAGTCTGTATGCACGAGCTCTTGGGACTCCGCTGCTTGCCCTTGTCAACTAAAACAACAACAACAACTAATTAACACATGCTTTACACTGAAGTCTCACCAAAACTTAAAAGACACATGCAAAAGAAAGTAGTCATAAATTCTTACAAACTCTTCCTGAAGTCCTAACTAGGAGAAAGGGTTATTTCAGTAGCATGGCAGAGCAGACCCTGTCATGTGTCAGGTTCATTTCTAGTACCATAACTTTGTATACAGAGTTTTGTACTTCTGTGGCTTACTTTTCAGCATGCTGTCTTCACAGTGTGCTTCAAATAAGCATTTTCATAAAATGCAAGATCTGTCATCCTACCTATCTAGTAACGTAGTTCTAACAGAAGAATTAATGACTCTTGTTTGCAACATGGATTTCGTATTTCCTGCACTCTAAAGTATTGCTGAACACAAACCCTTTTTCCCCACATTTACTTGGTCCTTTTATTCCTTTCAAATTTTTCATTGCAAAAAAACCCATCCCTGCTCTGAGCTTTATTAACTAGAGGTCTTGCAGCACTTAGTGCCAGCAATTTCAGTCATAAGGATGAGACTTCAAAAACGCTCTAAAATGTAATGTACTTGAAGCTTGCCCTGCCACTATTCATCGTCCAAGAATGACATTGTTGATTCAATATTCCTAGTTATGTTGCAAGCTCCATCCCTTCACAGTACACAATCACCTAATCTCAGAGGAAACCACATTACACAACCCAGCGCTTGACTCGTAAACACCGCAGAGGTGACAGGTTTCTCTGCTGCCTTCAGACTGGAAAGGGAGCACAGTGCTGCTCTGCAGATAGGGACGGTCTTCCCTGTTTGATCGCATGGGGAGCGAGCAAACACTTTTGCAATAAAAGGGTGATGCAATACACAGATATCCCTTGGCAATTTAATGAAGACATCTAAGCAGATTACGTTGTACAGTTTCAACTTAACAAGATTTATTCAAGATAAGTGAAAAAAAACCTGAGAGGTGAGATATAGAGAAAAGAAAAATAGGAACACATAGAAAAAATGGGGGACAAACTAACCAACTAGAAGTAGCTGCTCATGAGTCCTTTCTGAAGCCCAAGAACCTGTTTTGAAGGTTGTCAAGTGACTCTGGAATAGTTCCAGCAGTGTCAGGTTCAATCATATAACTGGAGACAGTATTAATAACAAAAGCTTTGATTCTCAGTTAATGCAAGTTTGACTGACATCAACTCTTGCATTAATACATCAGCTGGGCAGAGCCTTCACTTGTTTTTTAAATCATTTGAAAACAAGTTTCCTGTTCAAAATACTGATGCCCTCTGTGCCTCTCTTACTGAGCTGGCATGAAGTACCTCCTGAGCCTGTTAGTTTTTCAAATAAATCCTCTCATGGCAAGATTTTATGTCATCATTCATAGTTAAGAGAATTGTCAGCATATCGCTTTATCATGTTCTGGTGCTCTTGTATTCTTGGAGATTTCACTACACTTCTGCTCAGAGATGCTGACTGTTAAAGGGTATATTTTGAACTAGAAACATACCATCTTGTGGTTTAATAATGGAGCAGTTATCAGCATGATAACCCAAATCAAAATTTAAATCTTTAGGGGGAAAAAAAGATCAAGCTTGGCTACCAGTTCTAGTTAGTTTATTTTTTACCACCATTTTAACTAATGTGAGCACTTCTTTTTTGACAGTGCAGACATTACAATGTCCTTTGAGTAGACCTCTTTAAATAAATGACAGTTCACAGCTGAGAGCAACCATGTCATTTCTAGCAATCTTATGGAGAATACTGTGTTTAGAAAAACATTCATTACCTTCTGAAGCCTTTTCAAAAATCACAAGAGATAATAATCAAAGAGAGAGGGGAAAAAAAGAGCAGGGACTACAGAATAAACATGTACAGCCAGTCCTTCCCTGCCCTACTGGCTCACATACTCCTTCCTACTCTCTCATACATTCCACCTCCCTTCCTGAATGCTCCACTTACAATAAACAGAGAACTAGAGCACTTCTCTCGATTTAAGGTTACTGGGTAAGTTCACTGATACAGATGCTAATGTCATTATTTAATTAACTATATGAAATTATTTCTACAACCATTTGCAGGACCCTGACAGATCTGTGTTAAACCTGAACAAATGCTTGCAAACAATTTTTATTCTGGGAAAAAGTTACATCACATACTGTTACCTAATGATGTTATTTCATTTAAATACAGTGATTTAACAGCTAACCACAAATGACACAAGACTCCAGATATCCACTGTTCCCAGAGTTCAGTCAGCCTTTATCAGTTTGCCAGTTTCACATCATTGCTTTTATTGTGGTACCCACACTATCAAGTCTTTTCCTAGAGAAGCTCATTCAAACTTCCAACTAAGCCAACCCTGGATACGAATCTAAAAAAAGCTGAAAAAAATGCACTAGAGAAATACAGTGACATTCCTGCTGGCAATTTTATCCCAGACATGCTATATGTAGCCACTTCAAATGTTGAAAAGCATTTCTCTGCTAGCATAAAACCTCTGTAGCACGAGCTGCCTCTACAGATTAACACCAGTGACACTCCAATGCTTATTTATGGCCCATGTACCTCTGGGCAATGACAGATTGTTTCCAGATTTGTATACAAGGCAGGCTGTGATGTCAAAACAAAAGCCATGCTTTCATTAAAGCAAAAGCATCATGATTCTAATTACTGATAGAACACAGTGATAGAATCTAAATTAAAGACAGTATTGGTTACCAGCCCAATTCCTCCTCAGTTTTGCCTTCTCACCTTTACATAGTCACACTTGTAAGGCAGAACACCTTCCACCCTTAAGTCAGGTCCATGACTCCTGTCCAACAGACTTGAAAACACTGTTACTCAATCTAGTTGAACTACTCAGTTTATGAAGACTAGAAATCAGATTCTCAAGTACGAGCACAGTAACTGGGCAGAATCACCACCTAATGTCCTAGTCTTCATATTAGAAAAAAACAAAAACAAAACACACCAACCAAACCTAAACCCCCATGATTTTGCAAAGACTAAACCTTGTGATACAGAATCATTCACAGAAGATTCAATATCTCGCTGGCAAAAAGAATACCACATGACCTTGGAAGAGGTTCAGAAATCCTCCCACTCCCTTTGCAGTCGCTACACAGATGTCACTGCCAACTCCAGTTCTTTGGGGAGAATATTAGACACATCCCAAGCTTTTCCACACAGCAAACTGTTTCCCATACATGGCTTCTCTAGTTAATAGGTGTTCAGAAGCAAGAAACACACAACTCTCTGTATGTGAGGCTGCATTCCATAAAGCTATGTTCAAGTGCTGGGGTACTGCCCAGTACTTAACATTGTACTTGACCGGCAGGCTACCTTGGAGCTTGCCTGGTACCACAGGTTTCCTGAGCCTCTCTATCTCGTGCACTGTTGCTGGATTACAAGATGAAACACCTAACACCCACTTTTTGGCTTGCAGAGCCAAATCAAAGCCTTCCTTTACTTATCATGTACTAGGGAGGCCTGTGTTTTAATGTCTATACTAGCTGTAAATTGCTTTCTTTAAGCAAGAAATTAAATTTTTAAGAAAATTCAATTTCTTAAAAGAATTCCAAGTAGCCTAAACAAACTACTTGACAAGCACAAGTAGGAACAACCTCACTTCTCTCCCCACACCTTTGCCATCGCCATTGTCTTACCCCCAAACACCTTCTTTCCACATTCTTCGTCCAAACAGTTAGCTTCCACAGGTTCTTCAAAACCCCTGTGTGTCTCATGTAAGCATTTTTCAAAGGAAAATCCTTGGTCAACATTTTCTCTTGTAGGAAGATGCAGGCTGGTAAAAACTTTCTGTCTCTCCTCCATTTTCTGGAAAGCCTTCTCTACACATGTTAAATTGGCACTCACTTCTTTCATCAGTAAGACCAGATCAGCCTGAGTATTTAAGCGAGCTACCATTTCTTCTCTTACTCGTTGGATTTCCTCAAGCACAGTTCTTATATCCAAGTGACTGGACTTCACCTCCGCTTTGAGATCTTCTTTCACCTGTTGCTGGCTCCTCTGCAGTGCTAACACTGTTCTGATTTCCTCTTGAGACATTTCCACATCACGCTTTATCTCCTTCTGTCCAGCCTGCATCACCTCCTGGCTAGCTTTGACTTCTGCCAACAGGGCAGCGAGGCACTCCATCCCGATCCCAGGGCACTCGCAGGACCTCTTCCAGTGTCCCAGCTTCCAAGCAGTCAGGGACATTTGCGAGCAGGTAGCAGATTTCCCAAGATAGCAAGAGAGCTGGCGCGTAGCCCTTGGTATTCTATCCTACCTCAATTTACAGAGTGCTGCAGTGAAGGTTCCAAGTATAAGTCTAGTACAAGGCGAGACAAAGGCACTAAATAAGATACTTTAACAGGCAGGGCCCTAGAGCCAGAGCTCCTTCTCAGGACTCAACCACAGCACTAATCAGTTTAATTGGCAGTTATGCCACACCCAGATTTTTAAAAATCTTTTGCTGACATCATTGTACGTGGGACGTCACCCAAAAGCCACTCCTAAGTCATTTGATCTGTGCATCAATCAAAGTATGCCTGGGCATCAGTAACCAGGTTTGTTGCAACGCAGCCAAACACTCTGTAAGACGCAGTGGCCCTTCCTTGCCAACACAAAGGCTCAAAAGGAGCCTGAGTTGCCTGCAGGACCTGAAAGCCAAACACTTCAACAGCACATAGTTATTTCTATTGTATATTCAACAAGGTGATTATGTACCTGTCCTTCTGCTAATGTTTGCAGTGAGGGCTCAGGAGTGCAACTGCAAGCACCTTAGACACTGGCCTCCTCCCACTGAATGCCCTCCCTGTTCCCACAGTTAGCAATGCTCTTTCAGCAATCTTTGCAAGAACCCAGATCCTGAGGAAGCCCTCTAGTCCACCAACAATAAACAGTTACCAGAGCAATACAGGAAAACTGACTAATGAGACATTTTTGGCAGGTTAAGGAGGCCAACCCTTTTACCTACCAGATCTGAGTGTGAACTTTTCTCTGTAAAAGCTAAGGCTTCTTACTTTTAAGGACAGAACTCATAACAGGTCTAGGCTCCATGTAAAACCAGGTAGATTAACACCACCAGGCTATCAGCTGTTTTGTTACACAGCTATTTAATTACCCAGTCATTGGATTCAGTTTGGAAAAAAATGACCAACACAACACAGATCTTGGTCTACAGAAGGCGTCAGCCTCTGCCTTCAAAGAGGCGACCTGGTATTCAGCACAACACCTGGCATTCAGAGTGGGACTTGGAGCAGCACACAAGTTGGAGTTCAGGACAGCTTTCACACTGCAATTGTGGTCCTGTCATGGCTCCTGGATGCTTGTGGAGACACTGATGATCCCACAGTCACCCCAGAGCAGAGGACCTATGTTATCCATCCAAAACCACAGTAACCCCTGTCAGCACTGTTTTGGGTTGGGAAGTGTTACAAAGAATGCCGACAGCCCATGTGTACACAGATGCAGGACTTCCAATGCACCACAGGACCACTGGCCAAAGGACCAATCTGGGGAGTCCTGCTGGCAACAAAAGGTTACTTCTCACTTGCCAGTTCACCTGCTACACCAGTCCAGGCACACTCATGGGACCAGGAAGGTAGAGACATCCTCCACACAGAGCACCTCAGGGCTTGCAGGTATCCCCCAGGTGTCCTGCTACGGCAGTGGTATCGCAGCCTCTGATGAATGCAATACCAACAGTGGAGCTTTCTTCCAAGTCTTCATATCACCTGACAGAACACCAGACAGTGGCTTTCTGATGAAATTTTCCTAGCACAGCTACAGGCCACAGATGTAGTTTCTTTCCACGCTCAGGCCTTTGCCCCATTTCTAGCTGGATAGCTATGCTGAGAGATCCTGAGTATTACTGGTCACATACAGTCACCACTAAGGACCAGCACACAAAAAGATTGCAGAAGCACAATCTGAAGTTACCTGAATCCAGGTAACATCTTTGATGCATCTCAAGCATCCTAACATTTTCTCCCATTTAGGAGAAAAACCTCCTGATTTCATAGATTAACAGAAGTCAAACACTAATGAGGATTTTCTCTTGAGAGTAAATAAAAAATTAGAGAAAAAGAAAATATTTAAAATAAAATCTGGTCTATTTGGTTGCAGTTTTGTTTGCCTGTTTTTAGGCAAGTATTTAGTCTGCTTCATGAAAACACAGAAATCCTTTACGCAATTAGCTAACAGCAAACACAAACCACCCCTGTTTCTATAGCTCTAATATTATGAGAATAAAATCCATGAAGTTAAAACATCTGAGAAAAGCACCACACGTGGTTCTGAAGTCAACACAGAAACCCACTAAACGACAGTTATATTTTCATGTTAAGTAAATATTTTAGTGTTAAGTAATACAGCACATATGAAATATAAACAAAAGAGTTTACACAAAGCTTACAGTGAATCATACAAAAAAATCCATTATTTTACCTTCAGGGTGGTTTCACATTCTGTATGGCTGACCATTTTGTACAGCTAGGACAGAGGTCAGACTTAAAACAGCAACCAGATATTTTCACTTCCCAAACATGAAAGAGGAAGCATCCAGTTGCCCCTGTGTCTTGACTATTCCCTCTTTCAAAAAAGTCTGGTTTACGCCTAATTATAATTGGTAACTGAACACGCTCCCCCACTGCCAAAAAAACAAACCAAACAAAAATGCCACCCCTGGACTTCTTGGTGTTAGATTGGCAAAGAGGTTGAGAACACGACAAACCAAATTGAAAACAATACCAAATAAAAAAGAGAGTAAGGACTAGAGAGGACTACAGAACAGAATAGTTGCTACAAATAATAACAGGGAACATTGGACAAGAATATATCCTTACACACTAGATATATACTCATTTATGTAATCAGCCAAGTTACAATTAAAAGACTGAAATAAAGATAATTATATGCTGCCAACACATCCCACAACAGACACTGAACCAACTTACGGAAAGCATTACAAAATATGTATCCTGTACAATATTAACAGTCATGAAACACTTACAGCTAAACTGCGTTCAGTGGAGTTTTTAGCTGGATCAAATTTCTCCAAATACACTGATAAACACTAAAGTAAACTTGATGGTCTACCTGTTTTTATTAGAGCCTGAAGAACACAGATGTGCTCTGCTGACCTTTAGATGCTTTATCTTTTCTTCCTGTGAGCAAGTTAGTCCCAGCAATGCAGAACTGCATGACCCATGGGTCTGATTCTGGGGTTTTTCCCTTCAGGAATTACCAAATCTCAGTCTCACATCTGAACCAGCCCATAAGTGAGTAAATAACTTCACCTTGTATGTTAAATCATTACACAGCTAGTTCTGAAGCCTCAAAAAAAAAAATCTCTACAGTTCTCCCACCATCTTCCCCCACTGCCCTCCCACCACCGCAATGCGTACAAGCTATTTGAGCAATGCAACAGAAAGACCCATCAACCATTTGATCTCACGGCTTTGATTTTAAAGTTTGCCTGGTGAGACTTCAGAGAGGAATACTTATGAACATCCACACCAATAAGGAAGTAGTTGAATTTAATCTCCAGTGGTACATACATTATCTTTGAGAGGACCTGGAAATTTGGCTAGCTGTAAATTACCACCCAAAATTCTTTCAAAACTCCTGCTCTGGGCTATAAACCCAGGCAATGGTTACAGACAAATATACAGGAAAAGCAGTCACAAAACTAAATTAATAGTGTCTGCAGAGGGCTTGACAGGCTAGACTTGGATGGAAGTCTTCCAACCCCCCCAAGCCGCTCCGCATCTTGGTTAACTGTAATTTTTGCCTGCATTCACCTTGGCAAGTGTCAAATGCACACGTTCCTGCTGTGCCACTCACAGTCCAGGCTGATGACTGTACCAACACACACTCCTGAAGAAGTGATGTTCTGTTTCTAAGCTCCGCCTCAGGCCTGTCTGTATAAGCCAGTGCAGAGAGCCCCAACTTGCTGTTTTTGTGTTAAGCACATCAGTAATGGACCAGTTCCAGCCCACAGGAAAGCAGCTTCACTTTTCAGAGTTGTGCCTAAACAATTTGCCCAACTGAAATTCCGAAGATGACACTGTACCTCAGATACTTATTCAGCTGATCTTTTCTCAAGAAATTGGGTGAAGAGAAACAACACTTCTCACCTTGCATCTCTTCCCAGCATCAGCATGGTCTGAAGCCCAAGACAACAAGTGAACGCTCTCTAGAGCAGAACCACAGCTTTCCCCTTCCTTTAATCTTAACCTTAACCTCTCGAGTTTCCCTTCTTTAGGGTCAGTCACTTGCCCATGTCCAGGAACATCAGCTTATTGTAGCTGTCTTCAAGTCATTTTCAAGCCGTTCTGAACAAAATAACAAGTAACCATCACAGAAACTTTTCAAAAGGTTGCAGGAATTGAATAAAATTTAACTGCAGGCAGGTAAAACCTGACCTAGATGCTTAAACTGACTCAGCAGGATTAAAACATACACAGCAGAAATCCCTTTGCCTTTCTTTGCAGGAGTACAAAGGTTTTTGGTTTTCAGCATATTTTTCCTTAAATGCTGGCACAGCCTGGAGGAGGAGTGCAGAATCATCACATATTTTTCCAGGCATTCAGTCTGAAGTACTGTTTCTGAAGTCTGTGTCTGTTCTCTTGTGCGAACTCATCTGTTGACTTAGTATTATGGCACTGACTTCTAGCCCCAGTACAGCATTTTAAATCCATCCCTTTTCACTCCTCACTTCTAGCCATGTAACGGAATCTTTATACACACAATGGCGGAAAGGAAAGAGAAATCTCAGACATATTTACATACTTCAAAGAGCTCTATGCCCGTTCAGTGCTTTAATCACATGCTTAAGACACACATATCTTGCAGCGCTGGCCACATGGGGTTTCACGCCAGTAGGGCAAGTCTCTTCTGAGGCAGAACCCATTAGCATGTCAAACACTTCCCTGTCCATTACAATGCTATTAGGTAAGAAACCAATTGTTTACGGACCGTGTCAGAGTCCTGCAGCCTAAAGCTGTTACCTAGAAACTATAATATACCACATGCAGCTCTTTATTAGCTTCCTGCTTGTTGACAATAGAGCAAGAACTAAGGGCACAGTTTTGTTACAACATACTTTATACAGAAACAGGAGTGGAAGAGGAAACCTGTGAATATAGTCAACTGGGAAGAAAACAAGAGATAGCAAACAAGGCAAGTTTTCCAACCGCAGATCTCTCTAAGCAAGCTTTTGCATGATCTCCACAAAAGGCTAAGCAACCCCAAGCAGTCTTTAACTACTTCTGCACAAGAGTTCTTCAGAAGACAGATGTCAGCCTACACCTCGCCAGTTAATCTGAATCATATTCTTTCAGGCCCCAAAGTGATAACCCACAGTGTGTAGCAAGCCCTCTGCCCTGAACTTTTTCTTTTGGGTTATGATCATACCCCTGTCATCTTCTCATGAGGGAGAGAGAGCTTCTCCTATCACCAGGAGGTACTGGAGGCTGCCATGAGTCCAAGGCAAGCAAAATACCAACAATGCGAGTGTGACATTGCACTAAGGCTCCTAGATAAGCCTCAGCACTAGTTCCTACCCCAATAGACTCTTCCCCACATGGCAGCCTTTGAACTGGGTTCTCTGTGTACGTGTCTATTAAAACTAACCATCTATTAAAGCCTCAATATTTCTCAACCAAGAACATGCCTTGATCCAATTCATTAACACCCATGTGTCTTTGTTTCCCTAAAATGTCACCTGTCCTATGGAATATGGCTCTCAAGCCTGTACAACTGTTTCAGGATGTTGTCAAATGTGCTAGTAATGACCTGGAACACAGTGCTTTTCCCCCTAGAGGAAGCATGTTAACGACATGCTTAACGACACATTTTCATTTGGCAGTAACTTGATATGATCTGTTACTACACCAATTAAGTATAAAGAATCCCAATGTTGCATTAGCCTTACTCAGAGTTCTGAAGATGTTTTAAAACCTACATTAACCTTATACTGAAGCTCTGCAAGGAGCTAGATTATTATGTTTGTAAAGATATGTGAACTACAGCTGAGAAAATGCATTATCTTCCAAATTGCTGGTGGCTTCCAAAATAAAAGTACAAAGATGAGTGTCAGCTCATCTCATGTCATCACTGCAACTGCCTGACCACCCAGCCTGTGCATTTTTTTGAAGAGCAAGTTTTGAAGGAAAGTCTGGTGATCAACACTCTTGAACTGTACCCTACCGCTGTCTTAGCATTACATGTCTCTCTGTCATTCCACCAGTAGCTGTTTCTTTTCCAGTCTTGAGGATGACAAAGTTAGTATCGGGTGAGACAGGTGAGATGATGTCAAACAGACACACACTTTGTCAACCCTACTAGTGGTACACTGACAAAAACAGTGATGATGGCAGGAAAGAATTTAAACACACACTTCAAAATAGCAATGCGCAAATTTTCTAGCAGATTAGTAGATTGGAAGGGATATTCTTTACAATTCAAGTTTTACAAAGGACCTAAAGGAGTCCCAGACTTGAACACTAAGCATGTAATTACTGTATCAGACAGATGTCTGTCTGTTAAATGCATAGTACACATGCAAACCTGACTAATACTCTGGAATCTCAGCATTGTACCTGTAACACTTTTTACTTCATGTACCAGAGGCCTATCTTACAGAAGCTCTAGCTCAGTTTTTAACACTTAATAGACAAAGTTATTTTTCTTAATATTGCATGTATAATATAGTCAATTTTATTGGAACTGTAACATCTAGAATTGAATTATGTTTTCATCTAGCCAGTATGTATCAACTACAAATATCAATATATTAATAAGCAACCATACATTCAGAGATAACTGCAAACCAAACAAACAAATTTACAGCAGACAACTCTAACATCCACCAGCTAGACTAGCAGTAGATCAGGCTTGTTCTGGTTATTTTCTAAACGATGAAGAGCAATATTGATGCTTGATTTCTTAGCTTGTTCTGAACTAGGACAAAGCCTGACACATGCTAGTTAACCAGATAGTGCTACAAACCACTGTCTGAAGAAAAAAAAAAGGAAGCGAAGATGGTAGAACCAGTTTATCGTACTAATAATGCAAAGCCTAGAGCATGGATATTTTTATACGAGAGGGACTGGCCATATGTACATGAAAGAAACAACTTTTCATCCACCTTAAAAAAAAAAAACACTACCAGCAACAACAAAACCACAGTGCAGTGAGACATCCAGTTTTTAAGGACAAAGATGACAACAGAATGGAAAGTAATTGCATGAGGATGTGTTACAGTGTGCTGATGCCTTAAGTTTGTAAACTATGTCTCGATCTACTATGCTTGGTTTAGGTATTTGAATTTTGCTACAACAGTTCATCATATACACCACAGTCAACCTTTGAGTTCTGTAGCTTTTCAACAAAAAAAAAAAAAAAAAGCTATATTGGAAGCTAACAGCAAAGTTTATATAAGGGGTTCATGTTTAAGTAAGTTTCTAGTTCAGGTATTGCTCTGAGTAGGCAAAGAGGCATCTGAAGCAGTCTTCTCTTTTCCTGCATACCTTCTTATAGTTGCAGCTGTGCCTTGTCACCCCTGAAACTCAAATCTGTCCAAAGAACCAAGCACAGAGTGTTGTTGAAGTGTGAGGCTCCTCACTCCTCTCTGCTTTCCTCTTCCTTTCCACCTCCTATACAAGAAGTTGCTCATTGTTGCCTGGTGCCCTCTGCTGCTTCATCACAAGTACAGGACACAGCATGTTTTTGCCCTTCATTCTGCAGCCTCTGTCTACGAAGTCAGGACCCAGACTAAACTGGGACAGGGAATCCCACCAAGAGCAGATCACACCATCTGCAAGCCCTTCCCAGATCTCATTAATTGCCTCCCCGATGCAAATCCTGATCCCTTCTTCTCCCTCCACATCCTTCTTGGATACACTCAGGGCTGCCAGTTTCCCTGTTTGCAGATACTTAGGCATGGATTATCTTCACATCTGGATAAACAATTTCAGTTGGGACAGTGTGTGTGTGGTGTGACAGAAGAAACCCACTACATACCCACATGTGCGTAGGAAACCCTCACACACCACCAGAGAACAGAATTGTCGGACCAACTTTCTCCTTTTCCAGCCTTTTTGAAGATCCCAGTTCTTAGTGTGATTGGGAGTGAAATGGCTGAAGCATGGCCAGAAAGAAAGAAGCCGTTTCAGTTGCAATGCTTGAACCCATTCCTTCATACCGTAGTCCATCCTACCATGCTCAGCATCACAAACACATGGCTGGAAGAAGCCTCCAGAAACCATTTACATCACTCCTTGTTGAGGCAAGGTAAACGCTACCTAGACATAAAAGGCATTTCACCAGACTGCTCAACTGCTTCAAGTCTTACCACAAAACACCATCCCACATTTTTTTTCATTATACCTTTTCTTCCAGCTCAAACCTGATCTGACTCACATAGATTAAATCACTGACTATAATCTCTCTACGTGCCACATATTTCATACAGCTGAGAAGCTTTGTCTTCTGCTCTCACACATGCACAGCAGTCTCCTATGTTCTGTGAAGCCAGATATGTAGACAGCTTTACTATTTTTCAACTATTTTTTAACTTGCTTCTAAAAGGGCTGGTAAGCATTCTAAGTATGCTAGGGATAAACATCAAGTAACAGGGAGAGACACCTACTTACAAATCCAAGTAAGAGAAGTTAACAAACAATTTTTTGCTTCATAGATTTATTCCAGATCTACGTATCAAACTTGGCTCCAACAACCCTAGGTTTTAACAGCTAACTGTAAGAAGAACTGTATTGTAGAAATTGTAGGAAGAATTAAGCCTTTAAGTCTGAAAGTCACTTTTTACTTATGCACTATGGAGGTGCACTTCACATTGCAATGAAAGCAAAAAAAAAAAAACACAAAACAACCTACAACCCAAAACTAATTTGGAACTTTAACTGAATCACTGAGCTTTGTTTTATCAATTGTGCCTGCCCCTAATTCAATGTAGCAATTCTTCCTTCACAACCAACACATGATTAGTTATCTGACAGAAAATTTATGGCCTCAGCTTAATGTTAGATTCAAGAGTCTGCTGTTTCTCTCTAGTTTTTCTGAACCACTCAAAGTCTTTCAGAGTAAGAGTCTATGTAAGGCTCAGAAATTTGCAAGGAACCATCATCTTTCCTTGAAAACAACTGTACAGAAGAGACCTGTAAAATACATTTTTGCCCACAAGATTAGCACATTAATATGCAACATCATCTTTTGTGCAGCATCTGCAGCTATCTTGGATGGAGAGGACAGAGTGAATCTATTTATTCAATCACACTAGCATGAGCTGATGTTACATGACTATAACAAATGTCACTGGACTTAAGTGTGGCATTGTAATGCTGCCTAAAGGATACTGTGAAAGAAGTAGGACACGCAGTGGGAATTTAAAGAGTCTCAGCTATATTTTGTATTATTGCCCTTGGGCCAAAACTGTTTCTGAAGGTATCTAGCAACAGCTTCCTGTGTTCATGAAGCTCTACATCCATTTAAACACAAATAAATCCAGATTAGACTAAAATTCACTTATGTTCTTTAAAAAGAGAGGCAATAGCACTTCTAAGCATGTAGAAAGCACTATAATCAGTGCTGTTATGCACAATCATATTTTATCAAAAGATCACTAAAAAGTTAAATTCTAACATTTTCCTCATAAAATAGATGACTGCAGTTTGCAATTTCAAGTTACAAAACATAGCTAACATCCAAATTCTGCTTTTAGTACACATGGCTTTTTAGAGAAGTCACAGATTTATGAGTATAAAATAGAATATAAAACAAAAATGAAAGTTATATTTACTTTTCTATTACTATTCCAATTTACACTTTAAGCACCTGTGTTATTCATCTGTTTGATTACACATACCACCACATTGACATGAAATAAACTCTCTGGAGAATGAAGGAAAATTTAAGCAGCTACCAAAATTAGAGATAAGCTCACAACTTTAAGAAAATGTATTTTAGGACTCAGCAGCATGCCATCCTTTAAGGAATACCAACATAGTTTAACATATGTCTAAAATTAACTTTGACAGGGTACTTTAAAGCTACCCTAGCGGTGAAACTCAATTTGCCGATTGGCCACATAAAATAGCATCTTAACAGAACCACTTTGGTTGCTGCTGGTTAGTCATCCATGTAAACTCAATACGGTATCTCAAGCGTCCCATACCAGCTCTAAGCATTGCTGGAAATGTCCCCTTTTCAAAAGACACGCAAAATGCACTTATACAATTCCTGGCAGTCACTGTGCCATACTTAAGGACCTATTTGTGTACTTCCTGTTTTGTTAAACAGCTTTCCTGTTATTAAGCAGCAAAGATGACTCCCCAGGGACACGGCTAGAACATTGCACACCATTGTTTCAGGAACAGCCTGAGCGCAACCCAGAGCCACTGAAAACAGAACAGAGAACAGGGCAGCGCCCAGCACTTTTATTAGCCACAAGATACATCTCCACCCTTTGAGAGTCGCACAGTCCTTCCACCACTTGCTGACCACACCTGGGGCCTAAACACCTTTCATATGAAGAGAGACAGAGAGCTGGGTCTGTTCAGCCTGGAGAGGAGAAGGCTGAGAGGGGATCTCATCAATGTTTATAAACAACCCAAGGGTGGATATCAAGAAGATGGGACCAGACTCCCTTCAGTGGTGCCCAACAATAGGACGACAGGCAATGGGCACAGGCTGAAGAAAAGGAGGTTCCATCTGAATATGAGGAGAAACTCCTTTACTTTGACGGTACCAGAGCACTGGAACAGGCTGCCCAGAGAGGTTGTGGAATCTCCTTCTCTGAAGACATTCAAAACCCACCTGGATGACTTCCTGTGCAATCTGCTCTGGGTGCACCTGCTGTAGCAGGCAGGTTTGACTAGACGACCTCCAGAGGTCCCTTCCAACCTCAACCATTCTGTAATTCTGTGACATCTCTTCCCAGTGAACCCTAACCAAACTGTGCAATAGAGACTCGGCAAAGGCTGCTGCTGAGTACCAGCGCTGTCCTCAAGGAGGGGGAGACCAAACAGTTCCTGTTGAGGAGATTTAAAACATTAATCACACCATTCTTTGCATTTAACATTCCCCCGAGTCTCTTCTGTTCAAGCTAACACACTACTACAATGACAGCAGGCTTCAACTTTTGCTTAACTGGGTGGTGGGGAGGGAGGGAGGGAGGGAGGGAGAGAAGACTACAGAAACTGTCTGGAGGAGCTGATACGTCAGGTAACTGCAGTGTTCACTGGCTATACCCATAATTACTGCAAAGACCAAAACACATATGTGTTATGTTAATCCCTATGAAAGATCTCTAACTACAAACACCTCCACTTGTGCCACTAACAAATACAGTGAAAAAAATATTCACTGCACACTACACATGCATCTTGTCTTCCTTGACCCTAAGTCCTACCTGAGAGGTCCATCCTGAGACACAGGAATTCGGGTTTAATAGGGCGATGCTACTCATTTCATATTAGGATTTTTTTTTAAGTGGCAAACTGTGTTGATTTGATGAGTAGAATAATTTGCAACTGGCTTTATAAGTTCACTCATTCTCCTGCTGGAAACATTGCCAATATTCCTGTTTTACTACTTCAAATACTTAAAGCATCACATTTTTAATACTTTAAGTTATTCTGATATTAGCAATATTCACACACAGATAAAATGAAGTCCACTGAAATATGAAAGTCTAAAAATACTATTAAAGAAGTCATTAACGAGTATTATTTGTAACACTTTCCAAACTTTTCTACTGAAGGACTGCTAGTTCTCTTTAAGAAAAGGATGAGCTTGCTTTAAAAGAATTTCACCACAGATGTTCCCAGCTGTCCTGCTTCCTGCCTAACTAGGAGTATTTCCATAACATCACATACAAACTGTTTACACAAACATCTTGATGAAGAACCTTTACTTGCTAGAAATGTGTAAGCAGTATACTACCATGACAAGAAGGAGCAAAAATAAATTTAACCAGGAGTTGAACACAGGACTCAGGTTTATTATTGCCCTTGCTACAACCACTAGACCGCAGTAAAGATGATACCAATGGAAGGTTCATAAATAGTAACTGTGAAGAAATATCGCAGCCAGATATATGCCAGGTTATTTAAGGTGAGTTATTTCTACATTGAGTATGTGAACAGTTAAACTGAACAGGAGCTTTTTTTTTTTTTTTTTTTTTTTTTTAAGATTTATAGATGTAAGTTATACTGCTGATGCATTCATTTTTTCAGAAGATCCAATGCTATTTTCTGCTCCCTGTAGGACAGAAAAAGTACTCCATGACCAGGAAAAGGTAATGGGGAAGAACACTGTTGGTGGACACTGTTACAGAGGTGCTGGTGATCTCACTAACTCTAATCTAAATTATTAGTAATTCTGCAGCACTATTTTACCGTATTATCATGGTAAAATAATTGTTTAAACTCCTCTCAAAAATAAGATTTAATTCAATCAAATCTTTCTGACAATATCAGTACCCCACTGGACCACAGACAGCAGGTATGTGTAAAGACGAACAAACAGAGGTATAGGTGAAGTCAGCAAGCTAACCAGCTTGGCCAATGCAGCCTTCACCAAATGTTTTTCTGGGGGAAGACAAGAAAAGAGAGAGGGAGTTTTCTTGCAAATAATCTTCCAACTAAGTTAGTTTTTGGTGTGATACTTGGTGAAACAGTCAAGAGCTGTTTGGAAAATCAGCACTTTTCATAAAGGCACCAGATCTATCAACTTCAGACCTAACGTTATTCCTGTGCGTCTTGCCACTCTGGGGTTAGATTTTTTTTTAATAATAAGAGCAGTGGAGACACTGCTTCATTACATGACAGTAAATTAACAGTCTATAAGCACAAATTGCCATCCATTGCAATGAGAATGGCAAGTGTGGTGTCAATCTATTCAGTACTGCCTCCATAGTACTTAACATGTAATTAAATTTGATTAGTTGATGCAAAAAACTTTTTTTGTCTTCCAGCCCCCTCCCACATCAGAGTCTTTGTGCCAACAAAGAAAGAAGAATAACACAGAACAGTGAGCCCATTGGCTACAAATACTCCAAACGTTGTGTTCTGGCACTGAAATTTCACAGTATCATTTTCCTCACAAAAGCTATTGCTTTATAGCTTAGAAAGTTCAAATTAAAAGGACTGAATAGATAGCAAAGCTTTATTTGTCTGAATGCTGCAACCCATTTCTACTGTGGTAACATTCATTTCCACAAGGTGCAAAACCAGTAGAGGCAGTTTTTAAATGTTTAAGTCCAGTTTTACCACACTGGAAACGCCCCAAAGTAATTTAAGAGCTATTCAGGTTTTTAAGTGCCATTGTAACTGCCTGTTACTTCCAAACCTCAACCTACTTCACAGCAACTGAAGTTGTAGCCAGCTTCTCTTAATCTATTAGACATATCAAGTGGGAACAAACGCACACTTGGAATATGCAGTGATATTAGCAGAGATAATTTGTTAGGTCTTCTATATCTACCCTCCAATTAACTATTCTTCTATGAAGTTGAGCTTGAAGCAGCAATTTTACTTACTTCATGTTGACAAATACTTGACGCATCCTTCACATATAATTAATTTGTCCAAGTGAAGGAATAACAAAATACAACATCACTCACTACAGTGGAGCCAGAATGCAAAAGTTGCCATGCAGCCGCTTTTCACAGCACTCCAGTTTTTCTTTCTCTGAATTTTTTCTCTTTTTTTAGCAAAGCCCCTCATGTAGGTTCATTTTCATGCTTTATTCAGTATATGCACAGTTTAAGTGTTAACATCACATGTAAGTTACTGTTTTGACTTCAGTGTGGGGTTTTTTTGGTGCTTTGTTTGTTTTTGATTTGTTTTTCCTTAGCAGCTCCTTCCTGCTATCCAGGCTCCCTTTGAAAATAACTAGTGTTATCTTCATTTCATACCTATCGTAAACGCATCAACTGGATGAGATGTGTACGGAGTACAAGTGTAGCTTGCAAACTTCAAAACACAGAGCCCTACCATCTGAAAATAAGAACCTCCATTTAGCTATCACCTACATGCCTACTGAAGCTGTTATGTGCTACGAGTGAAATCAAGCACATCAGGCAGGTCCTTTAATTTAGTCTTGACTAGATGAAGTCAGGAGCAAAGAGCCTAATTGACTTCAACAGGAACATGACTAAATCCAAAACACCCCATGATGTGAATGGGTTTCAGCTATTCAACTTCTTTTGCTCAGAACAGATAAGCTGGCTTTGCTTCTGAACTATATTTTTCCTTGGTAGGTGACATAAATATTTAACATACTCATCCTGTATCAAATCTCTCCAGCAGACTTTTAGATTTAGAACAGTTAGTAGGGTTGAGTGTGTTGGATGTCTTTCTACAGCTCTATATTCAACTGTAGTGTCAGATATTAATCAGTACTTCAGTTATTTTTTGGGGTGGGGAGCAGAAAACATATGAACAGTTAAGCAACTTGCGACAGCCAAGGCTTGCAGAAATCTCCTTTAAGAGCACTGCTTTACAATGCAAAGAGGCAATTTCATACTCCAAATGTGATCTGAAGCAGAATTTAGGGAAGAAATTGTACTGAAAAAGGACACCATCTGCCTGTTACTAGCAAGGCAAAAGGAAAATTTTTGAAATTGGTATTGTTGTACTGACACTAGCTACTGTTTTTCCACTGAGACATCTCTTGTTTCCAAGGTAAGGAGAGAGTAATTAGGTTTAGTAAACACCAGAAGTCACCAGAGAGATAAGAGTACTAAGTACAGTTTAGGGGAAAAAAGAGAAAGAGCAGTAAGAAGGGCTGGCTGAAAACATTTAGACACAAAACAGTTTACCACAAAAGCAACAGTACAGATCAGTATACAATCCTTGCAAAAAACTCTGAAAAAAAGGCCAAAAAGCTTTGAGCTCCATTCGCAAAACTAGTTCCTCATCTAGAATTTTATCTTTATGCAAGAGAACACACAAATAACTCAAAATGACTATTTTGAATCATTCATTACAGTATAACTTTCTCTGGCAGTTTATAGAAAGTCATCCAGAGATGATGATTTACTCTGTCACACCACTGATGCATGAAGAATATAAGAGCACTTTAGTCACTCTTTGGTAAAAATCCTTAATGGTTTAAGGAAGCAAATGTTTTTATTTCATCAGTGAAAGCCACTGGTTCATATATAATCGTATCTATCATATATAGGCAGTTGTGAAGCATTGAGATTTTTTTTGCAGTTACTTGCTACAAAGAAGTTTCACAAGTCACAGGACAGGTAAATAAAATATTTCCTGATGTGTTTCAGTGTTCCTGTTTTGCTGAAGAGGACACTTGTTATATACAGCTAACAATGTAGGCGTACCATACTTTCAGTAGCTGAGAAAATGCCACTTTGATGTCTGCCTGCATTCAAAGGAAGAAGAAACTTCTGGATATGACAACTGTGAAGCAGCACAGAGCACACAGTGATGGAAGTCAGGCAAGGCAACAAGATGAATGACCTTAAGAAACACTTTAGATTTTACATCAAGTTGCCTCTGGATTTATTCCATTCCTAGAAAAAAAAAACTCCAATTTTATTTGGTTTGCCCCGACCAGGTTGCATACTTACAAGACATTTCAACTACTCCAGTTAGTTTGACACCTCTACACGGACAAAACGTGAGCAGTGCAAACACACTTTGGCCCAAGGATGCATTTTGCTACAAATGCACTAACCTAACACCTGCGTAAACAACTGTATGTTCAGCCATACCACAGACTGTGAAGAAACTGCAGCAAGCTGTTGAAAAACATCCTCAAGTCAGAAGGAAAACCCAAGAGCACGTTCTGTCCTCTTCCTCCCAACAGTGCACAAACCCTCTAACTTCACCATGTTCCTGCATCACAAACTGCCAACCAGGACATGGTGACAGAAGAATCCAATCTGACCTGTGCTCTGCACTTTAAAACTCTACTTTTCAACAACTACCATAAGTATCTCAAGTATGCTCTATAGTCATACAAGGTGGTCAGTCTATGCTATTATGAAGTGAAGCAAAGGATGAAATCCATGATACTGCTTATGAAAAGCACACTCTAAACCAAAATGGGAACTGAATGCTGCTTACATAACACTTGTACATATTCACGTTCCTGCATGGACCCCAAAATTCCTTCCTTCAATTACTCCCTCACTTACTTGTTGATACAGTCCCTAGTATATTCTGTTTCTCATTGCTTATGTGACCTTGGAAAGAAGCCAAATGTATTTTTAATCCAGTTAAATCACTATAAGAAAAGAGATACTCATACTGGCACTACAAAAACAAATATGGCTCCTCCTGGCATTTAACAAAAAAAATAACCTTTTATGCTTGTGATATACATTGTCATTGCCTGATCTGCTGCTGCTGTTTTATGAACCTGAAATAATCACTAACAAGCTTCAATGCATTCCACTGTTTCTAAAACCACAGTATATTTTATACATACTTGCATTCTCCACTACAGAATATGACCTGGTTTTCAGATGCCCTACTTTTTGGTACATTGAGCTCTAGCTAACCACTGGTCAGCTTTCTGCTAAGGCACTGAATTCCTACAAGACACAGGGACAGCAAAGCTGAAGGGGGAGGCCAGGCAAAAACCTCTCGAAGCTTTCAGTGCTAAACCATTAGCCTGTACAGACTGCACATAGAGGAAACACACAGAAGGTCTGTTCAGTACTTCTTATTTAGTGAAGTGCTGCTTAACTGGAACACGGGGCTCGCAACCTATTTCATATTCTGTATTTAACGGAGGCATCCTGCAGGCAGGTTTTGCTTTCACATCCACTCAAACAAAATAAAACCACAAATGGATTCTCATCATTGCAAAACTCCCTTGAGACATGCAATGACATCTGTTTTTATCTTTCAAAACTATACAGATTTTACCAGCAATTAGTAAACATTCGGAAGATTTAACATTATCTCCCCCCCTTTTCTTTTAGGATTTTAGTCCCTGGAATACATTCTACGTGGAAATTCCACACTGTTGGCAACATCAAGGATGTAGCTATAAATACTCTGTTACATAACAATTTTGAGCATCGAGGTATTTTACTCCTAGCTTAAAGTCATGCAAACAAGCTGCAAACAGAAGCCTATATTACACTTGGATAGTCAGCCTGTATTATGTTTAAAACTGAATTTATCACCCAGGAGGAGTTCAGAAACTGGATTGACTTTGCCAGAGAAAAGTAACGATAAGGCAAATGGTTTAAGCTGCTGTGTGAGATGCCAGGAGAGGAAGGAAAGCTGACTGGTAGCACCGAACTCCAAAAAAATAAAAGCAAAGAGGGTGGTGTTCAAGAGAGTAAGGAAATGCCTCAGAGGAAGACCTTCTGCAAAACTAGTTTACATAGCTGCTTGCTCCTCCCCAAGTAAAAATGCAAGAAAATTACATATAGTGCAGTAGAGAAAGAGACTTATGTAATATGCAGGCTGCCATAATTTTCTCTAGAGATCATACATCTTAGCTAAAACAACCAACCAACAAAAAACTGCCACCCTCTGCCAAAATAACACATGTATGTTCTGGAATAAAACTCAGCTGCTATAATTTTGTTCCCATTCCAGATACATGCTTTATTTCCTTCACCTACCACTGAAAATGGAAATCAGGTCAGATGCTGCTGAGAATTTTGTGGTGTTTGTTTTCTTTGTTGTTTTGGCATCTGTGGGTTTTGGTGGGTTTTTTTTTTGACGGGGGTTATCTGTTTTTTTAAACACACACACTTGTCTTGAATGTCTCTAAAACTTCATACTTTTTAGGTTTGTATTGACACAAGCGAGCATAAAAGTTTGCTTGTCCTACTTGCAGATAAGAAATGTTTAACATGATAGGTATGATAACAGATATTTACAAGTATCGAAATATTTCTCACAGACATAAAGCCACATAGTGACAGCCAGTATTCATTCCACTTCCCTCTATGTCCCCCCCCCCTCTGCCCCCCAGTCAATGTATAGAAAAGAGAGCGCTCCCAGGAAATAAACAGAGTGATCAGATAAATATTTAATAGCATAGACTTCCTGATACTATTTTTGGACTTGTGGGAGGAAAGAGCGAATTCCAATTTGCATTTCATAAACAGAATAACCATCTTCCAAATGAGGAGCTCAGTGCGGGTACATGCACACACACTTAGAATATGAAACTACTTTACTCAGAAGTCACACTTCTGTATGAAATTCAAAAACTTTCATGCCCAGTACAGCTTGTGTTTGCTAAGAATGCTGTAGTTGAAGTAAACAAGATATTCCCTCAATGCATGCTCTAATCATCATATTAAAAAACCCACAAACCTGTATGAAAGATAACTGTGCTTTTCTTGTAGCCAGAAGGTAGACGAATGTTTCGGAGCAAGCCCTTCGCTGTCAGCCTTACACGCATGTTGGATAAGGAAAATTTCGGGGACCATAACATGTCTTCAGTGCAATTGGAAGATTAACAAGCAAGAAATAGCCTCCATGTACTGTCACATACTATGCTTTTAAATAGCTACTGGCAGGAGTGAGTAGTTCTTGCTAAAGAAAACAGGCTTGAAGAAATAAAATAATCAAGTCTCCATTCCCTTGCTCTTACTCCTTATGCACAGACAAGCATAAAAATCAGCAAAAGCAGATATCCACGGCATAAATCCTGCTGGCAGCTTCTCCTCACCAGATGTTGTGGAAACAAAGCTTGTCCTCAGAATAAAACCGACTTAGTGACTCGGAAAACCAACAGCCTCTGAATTGCATCACAGTGTTGATGCTCAATCTGCTACAGGACCCCGTGTGCTGGGAACTGGAAAAGGAGAAAAGGGAGGAGGAGGATGAGAAGGGAGGAGGAGGAAGAGGAGGAAGTGGGTGGTCTCCCCAGCTGAATATATCATCCAGCAGTGTCACAGACCATGTAATTGTTCTTTGGAGACTGTTAGGGAGATTATTTGAATATTCCTGAAGGCATATTTCAGCTCTCCTCTCTCAGAATCCTTTCACGGTGCAGTTTTGTGGGTTTTTTATAAAACAGTTTCTTTCAATTGACATAAGTGTATGAAAACAGATTTACCAGCTAACATTTTCTACCAGAATTTCTTTTGGCATTAAATATCATGTCAACATTTAAAGTCTTCACTTCACAAACACATCTGTTCTCTAAGAACAATTCAGTATTTGAGAGCTGCTTAATGGAAATACTATTTAGCTTGGCAGCTCAACCCTGCAGATGCTTTCATTTACCAGAAAAGGAGCAAGGAAGCAAGCAACAATTTCATATTAAAACAGATCTCTGCCAGCTGGGTTTTGAAGGCACCCAAACACTGTAGCAAACAGGCAGTGTTACAGGAGTTCCTTGAAATTAGATGTCTCCGTATTTAATTAGCCCTCTTAAAAAATATTTTTCTTAGTATTTAATGAGCTCAGAGGTTTTGCATATACCTTGGTCCCTTTCAGCTGTCACTAGTAAAAATAAAATGAAAAATAGAGTTAGAAACTAGAAAATAGAGAGGTAACTGCTTTACAGACATTAGAAAATATCGCATTTTACACGCACTGGCCACCTTCCTGTGTAAAAAGAGACATTGCACTAATTTGCCTACAGGCAGCAGCTGCCTTGCCCAGCACCCAAGTGTCTCACAGCCTGTGCAGGAGATAAGACATTAACAGCTCGTACCTTCTTCTGGGCTGGCTAAAGAGCTGCCCTCTACAGCCTTTGTATCTTTTTAGAGACAACAAAATTAGTTCCTTTTCCATTGATTCTGTACTTTACCATTTCACCAAACCACAGCTAATGCTCTCTAGCACCTCTCCCTCTGTCAGTTTTTCCAGTTCCAGAAACAACTAACCCAACTTGCTCTGAAGCAGGCTTAACCCAAAGCAGACACAATCACACTGACAGGTCTCAACCCAGCAGTGCCTTACCTGTCCCCTCCTTACCACAAATTATTATATTTTAATTGCATGCCTTACTTGCTCAAGACATTTAAGTTGTCTAGTGCTTATTTACCACATCAGCTAGAACCGAAAATAACATTTTGTTGCTTTATCCTGATTTCTTGGTATTTCTAACATCACACAGGCCAGTGTCGTGACAATAAAGCAGTTCACTCTAAGTAGAGCAAGAGAGCTGCAACCCAGCGTTGAGACTGTCAGACCCATCACGTCAACCTCCACAGCGTCCTGCCTGATAATACTGCTGAATGTTTTATGATCATGTACCAAAATATTTGTTTCCCAGTATGGTGATGTATCACCAACTCTGAATTACTACAATATGTCTTCAGCCCACACAAAACCATTCAAAATAAGTACAAAGACAGTAAATTAACCTTTTTTGTTTGGTTCCCAAGGCAGCCTCTGCACACAGAAGGGCATGCATGTCATTACTGCTGTAAAATCCTCATCTATTCCTTCTAGTCTGAAGACCGTTGGCACTAGCAATGGCAGTTCATCTATCTTGCCAACAGCCTGCAGATTCAGACCCTTACCTAATCCAACACCACTATCAAAGACATCACCTCTTCTCTGTGCTGGAATATTATTATGTTTGGAAACCACACCCAGCAGTAAATCACAAGGCTTACTATAGTACATTAAAGTAGCCTTCCATATTCAGTGTAGTTCATTAGCACATCTCTTCCAATATTAGATCACTACTGTCAAATCCTCTCTCAATGAAGCCATCTTGAGATTTTGACTGGGCCTACAGTCAGTTCTCGAACTCCATTCAACACCCAGCAATACCAGGTTTTACCCTTCTGTCAGCGCACCCACAGGAACTGTATTTTCTTTTCTATTCCTCCTGTTCCCCACAGCTCCCCAGGGGAAGAACTGTTCCATGCAGGAAATGTTCTCTCACCATGCAAATTTGATTCTCTCACAAAGGCAGAAACAGTCCAATCAGGTTCAAAAAAACTCCCAAACTCAACAACAAAACCCCCACGCCCAAAACCCAACCCACCACCTCTCCTCATCCTTACAATAGTGCCCAAGAGAAACGTAATGAATTTTCCAGCTGCCTGTAAAACCAGAGAAGCCAAAATACCCCAATGAAACCCGAACTTCTTTCCTAGGAACAAGAGATAGAACAAAGAATCTCTAGGCGGCAAGTGTGATGTAAGGAACCAGCCTGGAGACGAAGGAAGAAATGAATCACCAGCCAAAACATGAGCAGATAAAAGCTCCATATGGACATAAAAGTCCTTGCAGCAGAGGCCAAAACTCCTCTTATTAAGATATACAAAGAATACTTTTACTGATTCTTCTTTCCCACCCCTAGTTTGGGTGGAAGCAGGCCATGAGGAAACAGATACATCATGGTGTCTTTCTTTTTAAAAACCCTCTGATTTGAGGAAAATGCCTTTCTAGCCTCTAGGGCAGGAATTCTGTTAAACACCAGAAACCTAAAACAAGTCTGCTTTGTGACGAAGCAGAGCTGACAGCACTAATAAAAAGCATTAGATGCATGTCAGTCCCATCTAGCACCCAGCACTCAGAAAGCTGTCACAGCAGCCCGCAAGAAGGCTGCCCACCCATATCTGAATAGCTCCTAGGGGAGGTTTAACTTAGAGAGAGGTTCCTCCAGCGCAGCCTCTCCAGTGCTCTGTGTTACACCACAGCACACTCCACCACTGTGGTGGGTTGTGCATCTGCCAGCATTGCTTCCTCAGCTCGGAAAACCACCACACCTAGGGCTGTGTCTGTACTCCTACCATGACCATCAAGCGCCTGGTGCCAGCAGGGTACAAACCCAGGACGCAATCCATGGCATCCTAACACAGCCTGCCAGGAACATGCACTGTCTACATTTCATGCATAACATAAGGATCACAGAAACATCTTTTTCTGTCTTGACAGTGGATAAGAGGAATGGAAAACAGCATCATAAAACAGCAGAAAAAAAAATAGGAAGTGATGCACAGCCCAGAGAGAGGACAAAAGGACTGCCAGATTTACTAGCACCTCACTGCTGGCTTCCCTCTAAGTGCAAAACTGGTGATCAAGATGAACAAAGGGGCTCTATCCTGTTATGATGACAAAATTCAATCTGGGTTGCTAAATGCATCAATACGTGATGACACTATCAGATGGATGGTGGGGTTAGACCTCAGCAGTTAGCATATCTGCCGTTCCCTGGAAACATTAGCAATGTGACAAGAAAGCAGCAAAGGGCACTGGCATCTGCAGGCTCTAAAATTCAGCCTCATGAGGCCAAGTCCACGGTATCTGTACGTGTTTCTGCTGTCTCTGTCCCTCTTTCCACATCCAACAATCACTAAGAAAAACATCGGAGCACAGTTAAGTGTCTCATTGCAAAGAAGTCTGAATCGAGGCTAGATCTTCAGATCTGCGACGCCCATGTAGAGGACACCTGTCTCCATGTCATAAGACAGCATGGGCAATGTGGAGCAGATGGATTTTACTGGCATGCTTCACTTCAGGAAGAACTGAGAGTCGATTGCCTATGCAAAAAGAGATACAAGAAGCAGAAGGCGATTAAGAGTCAAAGAGTCATCTGTGTCCTCATTTTTATTTCTGGAAAACGACCGATCCCTCTCCACTTTCCTGTGATCACCTTGCTCTAGCCAATGCTCCAGTTTGGAAAGCCAGCCTTCCTGCAGGCAACAACACCTGCTGCCATGCCAAGTGCAGCCGGCAGCTTTGGGACTTATTTTAAGCTCTAATCCTCACCTGACGAAAAAAGCAAATATCTTCCTGCCTCAGAGCAGGCACTAAGAATCCTAAATAATTTAAGTTTCTTCTAGTAGTCAGAAGCTGTTAACCATTAGAAATTCAGCAGCCTGTCAAGCAGGAGGTGATGCCGCAGTGGATTTTAGGGCAAACAGCTACAGGAATCAGGCTGATCTGTGACTCACACAACCATGGTGGTATCTGCAGTGTCTGCACTCTTTCGGAACTGAGAATGGCAACAAGCCACCACAAGAACTGCATTTTAACTTATGGGAGCAGGAAGTTATTTTCCATGTGTAGAATGTCCATTCCAAAAATGGCATTTTTTTTAGACTGCCACAGTCAAAATCCTACAGTGCTTTGAAGAAAACTTACTTAAAACAGTGAATAATGTCACTAATATTTCAACAACATGCCTTAAAATGTGAAATTTCAATGATCTAGCCAGATGTGTCAAAAAACCCCACAACCACCTCTGCACTAGAGACTTCTGCTGTTCAGTAACAGGCTAGGTGTGTATGCAAATCCTTGTGAGATCAGGCCCCACAGAACAGAGGAAAAATAAAAGTCTTACTTAAGGCCACAGCTTACAGATCTATTAATTATTTATTCACACAATACTGATTTATATGTATTGCGTTTACTGTTCTTCATCTGTGGCCTCAGAACAACAATAACCAGTACTCAGGCAGACTCTACTGAAAAACAATATTGCAAATAAGGACAATTTAGGCAAGTGCATCTCCTAAGATGTGCTCTTAGTTTATCAACTCTGATTACAGCTCTTGGGGTTCACAGAGCAAATTAAAGACAACTCACAACAGGTGTTTCACTTCTCTCTGCGGGCTTAGTATGCTCTTCATAGCCCCAGGTATAAAGAAAAAATGCAGATGTACATTCAGTTTACCAGCTGTTTAAACATATTTGACACAAGATCCATGAGTTTCATGTCTCTGAGACAGTTCCATCATTTTTCAAGTATTACGTTAACTTTCCTTCCTAACAGGGGTCCATGACAACAAGATGAGCAGCTACTGTATTTACTGAAAAATATCTTAAGAAATATGATGAAAGAAATGGCTTACAGAAAGCTAGAAGAAACAAGTCAGAGGACTTCAAAATAACTTTAAAAAAAGATTGTAAGAGGACATCAAGAGTCAGCTTTAGGAAACCTCATACACCTCACCTCAAAGTTAAGGAAGAAATCTAGTACAACGACATGCAATTATTCACTGTTTACTGCAAACACATAACACAATGCGTACAATCTAAGGAATTTCAGACAAAGAAAATAAAAAGTCTGAGAACATGGGAAGAGATCTGTATCTAAGTTTAACTGGGGAGTGAATGGACAAGAAGACAGTAGAGAAAGAACCAAGTACTAGGATGTCATTTTCAAGAAGACAATATAATTCAGCACTGCACACAGCAACTCAAACAACAAAATGAAAACTGTTACTGGTGTGTGACCCTGATGGTCAGTCAAGTCCCTAAAGTCTCCTAACAAAATAAAAATTTCTTGTCCTCTGAATTACTGAAAAAAATAGTGAGAATTTAGAAGTTTTAGAATTAGTTCAGATGGAATAGGATTAAAAGCACCACCTCTGGCTAATCCTCACAATGCAGTCTATTATTTGGAGCCCTTAGGACAGACCTCCATGCTAGAAAAGCCTTGAACTCCAGCTCCTAACACTAGGAAATTTTCTTTAAGCATCCCTGCATATGAGCTAATACAATCTGTGGATATCCATTTCAGTTGCCCTCCTACTCGTGCAGAGGCTGACCTACTCAATATTTAGACAAGTGTAAGAAAACCACAGCTCTGTGTTCTTCTCTTGTGTGGCTTGTTATTGTGAAACATCAAAAAAAAAATACTATGGAACAGAACTACAGACATTCCTCCCAACATCAGAACGAACACCACAAAAGTGAACTACATACATTCCCTCCATAGGAAGTCTGCAGGCTTCTGTGTCACCAACAGTTCGGAGTGTGGCTGTGTGGAGCTGGAGAGTAAGTTTCTCACAGAAGTTTGGAATTAAATAATAATAAACATCTCTGAAATGTCTATACTTAAAATCCAGAACACAGGTCATTCCTTAAAAGCACCAACAGAAGAATCAGACTCTGTAGTGTGAAAACCATTTGGATTATGCTACAAGAGGCCTTAATGATGGTCTGTCACTATAGGAAAACTGATAGGACCCACATCAAACCCTAATTGCTGGGGTGGCAATAATAATCCCAACATTTTTAGTCCCCTGTTTTGAGAAATTCCCAGAATACCACCATTTGAACAGAGTTTGCCCATATGTCCATAGAATACTTCAGGTTGGAAGGGATTTTCAAAGATCATCTAGTCCAAACACCCTGCCATGAGAAGGGGCATCTTCAACGAGAGCATGTCGCCTTCTAAAAAAGTGTTAATTTTCAGAAGATAAAGTTTGGGAAGAATGCTAGGAACATGCATGCAAATACACTGATATACTTACTGACAGCTGAAGCAACCAGTCTGGAAGATATTAAGACTCTGTTGTCATGTGTCTCAGTTTTTTGCATCTTGTTCTCTACTGTGACAAACTACCTCAGGAAAACACCACTTATTTAAAAAACAAACCAAACAAACAAAAAAGCCCACAAACACACTTAAAACAGATGACTTCAGAGTTTAGGGTGACATTCTCTGAACATTAGCATCAGTTATTTCACTTTGAAGACTTCTGGAGCATGGTAGTTCTCACCCAAGGAATTAAATTCTTAGATCCAGCTGTTGTACTACACTTTATTTGGAAACACGGAAAAATCTGGCTAAGAAAGCAGCAGCTGCTGGGTTTCAAAGGTTATTTCAGGTTTATAGATATTACCTTAGCATTCCAAAATAAAAATAATTTTATCTCCCTAAGGAACACATTTAATAAGAAACTCAAATTCACATAGATTTAGATTAAAGCTGCATTTATTTATACAGAGGTGGCATAACGAAGACCTGCTTTTATAGTCAGTTAACATGTAATAGCTACACCACGTAAGCAGCTTTGCTATCTGTTTATAAGAACATTCTGTATTAGCCTGAAGGCATTCTAAGGCTAAATCATGAGACAAGTAAGTCATTCAGATAGTCCTCTTAGTTCACATGGAAGAAAACCATCTAAAAAAATATTATAGTTGGCTTTATATCACAGCTAGAAAGGCAACAGGATAGTCCAATGCACAGTACCAATATCTGCAAATTAAGTGTAAGCTTGATCTATTTGTTCCCTTTCAAGAGATAAAGGAAAAAGGTTATCTTGAACTATTCAACTCATAGAATTTTCAATCTGTAGAATATTATCTTCACTAAACTAATAATGAAGTTAATCATGTTTCTTCTTCACCCTACAGATTTAACAAACCGTTCAAGTTCTTCTGCAAAATTTCCAGGCTTGGCTTTTGGAGAGAGGGGTAAATACAGAAAAACTGACTAAACTCACAAAAGCTGTAGCTCTTAATACAAAACATCAATAATTCAGTCTCAACACATCTATATTGAAGTTCCTGACTAGAACTAGCCAGAGATGCTACTTCTGCAATGTGGAAGACCTGGAACAAAATCCTCCCTGCTTTAACAAGCACTTAAAAGCTCCTTTTTCTACGCCTGGAGTGCTTTAAGCACTGTACAAGCTACTAGCTGTTAAAAAGTAGAATGTTCCTCCTGGTTTTAACTTCACTGCAGAAGATGCCTCATTTATTTCAGTGCAGGACAGGAAAGAGCTTTAAAATGTTTAAGGTATTTACCCATCAAACTGTTTCCTGTATGATTCTTAATGGAACTTATTTCCCATGAGCTGCAGAGTACAGTATTCAACGATGTTGAGAGAAAAGTAGAGTTGGTTCAACAACAAGAGAATTTTTACCTCATGAAAAATACCCAAATACTACCATAGAACACTTCTTTTTAAAAAAATGGATACATGAAAATTAAAATTACTGTTCAGATGATACTGAAATACCGTTTGTTTGAAAACTGTTGAGCAGTTTCTTCTGAATTGAAGAAAATTAATTTTACACTTAACTTTGCATCTGCAAAATTGAGTACTCAAGAAAAAAAAAAAATCTGTCCATATTCTCTAGGAACAATCCTAATAATAATCTTTATGTTATACAGCAGGTAAAGCATATTAGAAGTGAACACTAAGATAAAGCCATCAAAAAAGAATGCTCGAAGTGCTGAGACGGAAGCTGTTTGCTGCTTTCTGAACGTTGCTAGCACCATGATTTACCCTAAAACTGCCACCAATGGGACTATCTTTCCTACCTTGTTTTAAACTCAGGTGAATTCCCCAATCTTACCTGCTCTATGACCAACCACACAAGCACTTACATTCACATATACACGAAGATCTTTTCAAGTCTCCATGTAACAAGAACACTGCTTGCACGGTTGTTTCAACTACCCAATTTTTAAAGAAAGTTTACATATTTTTGTGTAGTATCATGACAGATTTTAAAACATCAATGACTTTTTCTTTCTGTAAGAAACAGACAAGCACAATGAGATATACATTGATCTCTTGTTTTCCAGACATTGAAAGTGCAAGTAATTTTAGGGTAACCTATTCTATAAGGGAATCTACAACATAAGAAGAGATGTTTACCCTGTTTCCCCTCATCATCAACAGTGATGACGGAGTGCATAAAAGAAAGGGATGTTAGCTGAACCTTAAAGTATGCCTCCATAAACTTCTGTTTGAACCAGAGTACTCTGCTTGTAAAAGCATCCTATCCCAACGTAGGAGTTTGAGTGAGAAGCCAGTATCCACTTTAGCAACCTGTTCCAAGGGGCAACTTCATGACTGTAACATTTATGCCTTATTTGTTCCATTTGAGCTTGATCAGCACTACTATTCTTGCAATAAGCCACCTGACGTTACTCCCTCTCCTGGTGTTATATCTTTTTCACAGATGATTAAAACAAGTAGCCTTTTAACCTCTTGAAAAGGCTAAGACAACAGAATACCATCTTTCACAATGGAGCATACGTCATTTTCAGATGAAGCTTCTTCAATTTTCATGGCTTCTATAGCCTTTAATAATGACTCCACTATGCATGTTCCATCACAGAATGAAGAGAAATTACATAAATCACAGTTCTTACTTCATAATACATTACAGGTATACCCAGCAGTTGTTCTAGCTTTCCCAAAACCAGTGTTGTGCCACAAGCGTAAGTGTAACTTGTTATCCATAATACACCACGCATCCCTTTCAGGGTCACTGAACTACAGGATAAAGCTTTCCAATAAACAGCTGCATGCCCTATTCCTGAAATGACAGCTTTACTTTTGGAACTGCCAAAACGGATATTTGCTTTTGTTTGGCTTATGCAGCACCAGGGATTACTGTATTGAAACTTATTCTTAAACTTCAGTCAATAATGGAGACATGAGACTTGAATACCACTGCATATCCACACATACTATAATACACTGCACAGGAGTTAGAAATAGGTCACTGTTTCTACAAGGAGGATTGGAGAAACAAATGAAAGCACCAACTTTTACGCATTTTTAGAGGCAGTTTTGCATCTAATTCAAACTTCCACCTCAAGAGGCAACATTTTTAATAATTTTTACATTAAGACATTATAGTAAGTACACAAGTACATTCTTACTTGAAGTTAGCAAGTTAAGAAGCATAATAAAAAGTATCGTGCCCAAGAAGGTAACTTGGTCTAAGCAGTAAAACCAGTGCTGAAGCAATATGCCACAGAACTTGTAGAAATTACTCAATCCACTTGAATATCAACCATGAAAACTACAGAATTCACAAAAAGGAGCCTTGTGAATGTTTTCATGCAAATGAAGAAAGGACAGCTGCAAATACGTAAGTCTCTCCAGTTCTACAGGCACACTAGCAGTATGTTGTGTCTGGCTTTGCATCATTGCTGTAAATGAATGGAAAATGGATAAAGAGCACAGTCAGAACAGAGATCATATCCTAGAAATGCCTGCTATTTTTTCCACCCTTGAAGTAATGCTAAAAGCAACATTAACAACTCAGCTATACTTAATTAACACATTAGTATTACAATCAACGTATTACCAGAGTCCTGCCTCATGAAACTAGTCCTGACTCTTCAGATGGAGCACATGGGCAAGAAACACGGTGAGGTGGATCTTGTCACTAAATGAGGCTAAAAACTATAGAGTTAACTATGGCACTGAAATACAAGAACAAAAGCTTTAAACTGGCTAAAAATCACTAGAACAAAGCTTCACTTGAATATCAAGGCCACTACAAAAAAAAGAAAAAATAGCAGGCCTCATTCTACATGGTACCAGCTGGCATTATTTCAGTACATTTCAAAAAAGATCATTTGTCTTTTCTTAAAATGCAAGACATTGTACTGCAAAACATCCATCCAAGCAGCTAAACGATATTTTTATTCTGTTGTAAGAACTAACTGGAACTGTGAAGATGGGAGGAAAAAAGAAAAAAAAAAAAAGAAAAAAAAAAGAAAAATCTTTCTTAGAAAAGCAAAATACTCCATCAGAAAGCTTTGCATGCATAAATGGGAAATTATACTAATGCTCTGTGTAACTTAGAAATGCATTAACTTGGAAGTCTAACATATCATCCAATTTTGGAAGCTGACTCAGTTCAGGAAACAGTTCAGGTTTATTAATACAAACACTGCAATGTAGCTATTCAACTGCCAAAAGTATGATGCTAAACAGCATTTGCTAAAGAATCACTAAATATTACAGCCAGTTTGGAGTTTTTAGCCATGTTTTTACAGTATCAAATAATACTTCAAGTCTATGTGACTACATTCTTTATTAGATTAGAAAAGATTAAACAGAAAACAAATTATATTAAGCTAGTAAAAAGGGGAGGGAGTACTAATTACTTTTCCGCATGGAAACTACAGACAGAGTGCCATGCTGAATTAAAGTAAAAATAAAGCTACATTTGAACACTATCATAAGTAAATGGAAGAGGAACTTCATTTTCTGTTTCTAGTCCAGAAATGGACTTTGTTGCTTATCATGAGTTTCCTCAGCTGAGCTAATCAAGATATTACATTGCTAGCTGTATCATTCTCTCTGTTCCTACATAGAAGGACCACGTATGAGCTCATGAAACTCAGTATCAGGCTCTACCTAAACTAACATTAGTTCAGCCAATTATTAATAAAAGCAACAAACAGAATAAGCATTTTGTGCAAAGTCTTATGCTTGCTGTATGACTGAGTCTCAATAGGAGATATCAAGCAAGGGACTTGGTCAAGATTAACATGCAGACATTTGTCATCCAAGAGAGTAAAAGGTAAAAGCATTAGATTCATGTTATGACTACAGGAAATTAAAAACATACTGCCACAGTACCAGAGTTACAGGTCAGAACTGATTTACCCAGTAATTCCAGACTCAAATCTACAACATCTGCTTGGCTACAGCACCTCTTTCAGAAAGACATCTGCTATTCACTCGGGGGATATAGGGCTTTCCAGTGATCTTCAGTATCTTTCAAAAAGGGCCTTTCAATGAGTAATTAGTTACAAGCAGCTTTTAATTCATCAAATACACACTGATGCTCAGGCAACTAATTTAGACTGCCAGCTCTCTTGAAAAGACCTGGAAATCAGTGCAAGTAGAAACATCATCCGAAGACTTTTCTGTCTCCTGGCAGATAGAGACTAGCACCAGGCGTCCTGACTGGCATAAACACTAAAAACAAACCAAATATGGAGTCCTTAAAACTCTGCCAGATTTTGGAACGCCATCTGTCACTTAATCAGTTGTCATTCCTCCCCTTGCCATACAAACAGACATACACATCAACACGCTCAGATAATTTCCACTTCTTATTGAAGTGCAGTCTGCAATGATAAACAGAGACAGCTGACACCAAAAGGCTATCTGCCATGAGCCTTCCAGAAAAACCTGTTATTCTGTGTGATTCTTCTGTTTATTTTTTTAAAGCCACAACACATGAGCTTTAATCATTACTTATCTCACTGTGGCTAAACAGCAAAATCTGCATCCAAGTTTAATTTCCACACTTTTTTTGGTTATGGTTGAAACCTGCTTATGCTTCGCTGGAAAGAGAGAGTGCCAGATAGCACAGACCGTATATTCTAAGAGCTTGGTAGTCAGAAGACAGTAGCAGAAAAAAAACCAAGACTTCTCTCCATATCCCTTGAAACTGGAATCAGTGATGTTTTACAGCATTATCTATTGCAAAGCTGTTATTCCAAGAAGAGAACCAATACACTAATATCATGTACAAACCTAACGTAAGTTGCACCACAGAAAATATAAAAATGCATTCAGAAAACTCACCAGAACCCAAACAAGATAGGCTTTGGTGTCCATTTCTTCCAGGAGTACCTATGGTGTTAAAAAAAAATAAAAATAAAAAAAAAAAAATTATACTTCAAGCCACTAAGGGGCAGTGGGTGGGCTTTTTTGGTGTTAGATTCTTTCCACATAAGCTCTGCAAACTTCACAATTTCAGGTTTTTTTCTTTCTTTAACATCATAAGGTTAAAGTATTTGGAAAATTCCTGATTAATTCCCAATAAACCAAATATATTTTTTTCCCCCGTTACAAATATCATACTACATTTAAGCCAGGTAGCACCGTTTCACTTAACTCATCCATAGAGGACCACAGATAATAAAAACCAACCATCTGTACTGGCATGATAGTAACTTTTTTCCACCTACATGCTCCAGTTATTGTATTTATATGAAGAAGATATAAATTAGCAGCACTCTCAGATGTGCTACCAATCAAGTTAGATACGAATGAAAGCACTGAGAAGGTTCATCTACCTTTACTGTATTGTTTTAGAGTGACGTGAAAACTGACTCAGGAACCTCATTATTTCAAAGGATATTAATTAAATGAAAGCACTCTTTTGGACTACTAGGTATAAATGCAAAAGTTATGTCCAGAAGTTTATGAAAGGTCTGCTGACAACACCTATCAACTTTTTTCAGGCTTTACATATAGTGTTTAATCCTACAGCAGGTATTTAAACAGGAAACAATCTGCTTTGTATTGTTACTGTACCTGTTTCGCTCACCTCAGCCATGCAAACGGAACTTTGATCCCAAAGTGAAAATATTGTCTTATAAAGGTTGCCTGAGGGTTCATATCTATTATTTTGATTTACTCTGGTAAAAATTACTAATTTCAATGAAAGTTAAAGCAAAAACAAGCATCTGATATAGAAAGATAAAGCGCAGTAAATATCCCCAACAGCCAAAGCTGATCAGCACAATCTCACAAGAAACTTGTTTAAATTAAATACAAACTTGGGAAATCTAGTCTGTGTTGTGTCTTAAAAGTATACAAACTTATAAGCAGGTAACAGTTGTTATCAAGTATTCTGAGCCCTCATGGGATCCAAGTTTCAATCAGATAGTGGACAGTGAACGCCCTGATGTTTTTCCCCCCAGATAAAACAAATACGTAAGGAACACTGTGCAAAGCCAGTCTCCCATACTATTAACTACAAGGAAAAAGAGCAGACTATTTCAATTACTCTGAAGTCATAGAGCATAGCTGGTCTTTATCAAAACAGAGGGATTCAAGAGTACAAGTGAAAAGTTGATGTTACCCAACAGCTGATTACCTCTAGCCTCACTGACTTTCCTTGCTGTGTGCAGCGGCCCAGATGATTTCGGTGTGCACTGGTTCAGCAAAGCATACCTGGCCTTGGCTCCTAGAAGTAGAAGCTTAGATCAGGTTTAAAAGTAGTCAGCTATTAAATACTATTTAAATAGTATGTCAGCTATTAAGGACATACCTAATATTACATATTTACAGTTAAGTATAAGATGCATAAATCTACTCAGGTAAACACAAAGCGAGACACCTTCTAGAAAATTTAAGCTGTATTTAAACTTATCTTTCATGTACCAGAACTCATATTAGAAGAAATAAAAAGATAGTTTTAATAAAGCTTCTAAGCAGAAGAAAATGTTAGGAGATACTTCACTTTAGCACTAAGATGTAATTACTTAAGTCTCAAAACAACAGCAAATACAACACAGCTATGGGAACACTGGCTGCAAGGGACCTCTGGAGACGAGCTATCCAGCCTCCCTCTCTGGGCAGGGCCACCACCAAGACAAGATTAGTTGACCATGCTTTTGTCTAACCGAGCCTAGCAAAGCTCCAGGAAGGGAGGCTCTACAGCCCTGCTGGGCAATGCTGCTTCTCCCACTCCACAACTCGCAATCATTTCCCATTGCCACATCACCTGGTACTAACTGAGAAGAGTTTGGCACCATTACCTTTGTAGCTATGCTCTTCAAGTAACTGCACAGTATCTCCTCTTACTCTCCTTTTTGCCTGACTACACAAGCTCAACTCCCTCAACCTCTCCTCACAGGTCATGCGGTCAGAGACCCTAACCACCTTCCTAAGTCTCCAGCTGACCTTTCCAGTTTCAAAACAACCCCCTTCATTCTGGAAAGTCCCAAAACAAAACAGAGTAGTCCCAGTAACGCCAAGCAGAAGGTGGAATACCACTCGTGCAGGTGCTGAAGGCACGTTTCCAGCGCCCAGGCCGCTCAAGATGTTGAGCAGTGTAGTTGTGTCGCATGTCTTGGACCCCAACAGAAAACATCAGCTTGTCAGACAGCAATACAATTTGTGTTTGTTTCAAAGTGATTTACAGCTTGTGGCAAATTATGTTTCTTTCAATTGTTTACCATTTTAATGCATGTCATTATAGAGTGGCATTTGGCAGGCATCTCTTCTATTTATTCTCAATTATGTCAGATACCAGCTTAAAACTTAAGCCTAAAGCAGAAGGATAGTATTTAATTAGGTTTATCCAATTACAATAACCAGTTCACCACAAAGATGTCAGAAGCAAGCTGATTATAACTGGGATTTAGGAGAGAGAGACAGCAAGCTTATTTATTTGCTCCCATTACGTCTTTAGTTTTGGCCAGAGACTGAGTTGTCAACTGCTGGTTGTGGCTTGAGAGGAGAAGCATTGTTGGCCCATCAAGGGGTCCTGGCTTAAATAGGAACCAGAACAGTGATTAATAAAAAGCCAGAAAGTACTTTTAAATTAATGTTTTCTTTAGCACCAGATGATGATACACCATTTCCTTATCTCAATTAAAAAACAGAGGAAACTTTTGCTTCCACTTCAGCCAGTAAGATGAATATCAAGAAAAAGCAGCATGAAGAGCAAAGCTGTTTCTGAGATTCTTCCCTTGGAAAGATGGGACAATGTCATTCATCTATGAAAGAAGACATTCCATCTAATAATACTTCATTCAAAAAAAACATCCCCATCCGCCAAGGTCCTTTGTGTCCTGAAGGGGGTGAGGATAATGCAAAGTCTGCATTAGGACTAGGAGAACCATACAGCTCAGGATAAATTCAGGGTGGGTCTACCCTGCAGATCACCAGCAGCCACAGAGTCCATGCCTGAGCTTTGTGACTCAAAAGAACTCTTATTAAAACAATGTAAACCCCACATGATGACACCTGCCTAAGAGCAAAATCCATTTAGTCCTTTTACCATGCAAACCTCAGCCATATCGCAGTCAGACTTCCTCCTGAAACACCCCGGTCAGTTATGACAATACAAAGGACATTTGGCCTTCCTATGAAGTCTTACAAAACTTGATGCACCACTGATGTGATTTTACTTCCTGACACTGTTTTCCCAGACCACTGTTTAATAAACACTGGTTCAGGAGGCAGCCACCTGCAAAAGGTATTGTACCCTAAGAGTAGTAACTGTAGTTTCACTCTACAAAGCAGACCAATATACCTTTTGGGGTGGACTTCAAGGAGTGTAATCTAGGTCTTGGTACTGCTTTCAAAGGGACAGATCCTGGAGTACCATTCTGGCAGGCTGGTTTTGAAGGCCATTCTCCATTCTTGATGATGACTGTGGCATTTGCAGCTGCAACACAGAATGACAAAGAATTTGCTCTAGGCAGTACCTACTTTGGGTAAAGTTAAATCCTAAAACAAGCCCGTTTTAACCAAGGCTATTTAGGACAAACAAGTTGGAATAAAAACATTATGACCACCTTTGATATCTTCAGTACAAACAGACTGATGAACAGATCAGTCTATGACTGTTATAAATACTTGTCAGAACTAGACAGACACCTTCAAACTATGCATAAGAGGGCAAAATATATATATATATATATTTATATAAGTATATTGATGAAGATACAGAACTATAAGTCTGATCTTGCTGTACAAAGCAAACACAGAACACATTTCAGTTTAAGCCTAGAAAAAGCATCATCAGTACACAATGACCTTCTGGGCACAGAACTGACTGTTAAAAAAATAACACTCAAAACTCCGACAACTTCCTCATGCAACAACTTCCCCTGCTCTCTCTAGTGTGAGCTGAGCACACTGTTGCAATGATACGATGCACATGCCTGCAGGAGACTCTGCACCCCTTCCATCCTCCTTGTGGGGCACTAAAAAACATGTGAGCCCAACCACATTCACCTGCTCCCAAACAAGTTTTAAGAAAAGTTCCCGTAGCCTCTGTTCATAACAGTGACCTCCTCAGTGACAGCAGAACTCAGAAAACTGTCCCTCACCACCTATGAGAGAGCTGTATTCATACAGCAAAATACTCCCTGCAATAAGAGGCAGATAGGCTCAGACTGGGAAAGGCAGGGCAATAAACAGCTGCCAACTCACATCAAAATCAGGTTTCCAGTTAACAGGGCAGTTACTACAAAAGATGTTTTGTTCCATTTCAAAGGAACCTGGGAGAGGTTTGTTTGGTCTTAGAGTCACAATAATTTTTTTTCAAGGAAAAATTTTCAAACTGAAATTTGGAGAAACCATTGTTTTATTTTTCCAGAAAAAATAAGATAATACTGAAGCATGCATAGAATGAGTACACTTTGGTTCAGATACTAAAAAATTATGCAAGGTGACACATTAAAGACTAAAAAATTGACATTGCATTTACTACAGACAAGCAAAAATCAAGTCACACTGCAATAATTTGTCACATTGTTGCTTTTTTCTCCAGTCATTTAAAGAAAAAAAAAAAAAAAAAAAGCAGGGGGTCATAAAAGATGAGGTTTTCCTCAGATTCCTGTTCTAACAAGGCTTATATTTATTAAAGGTAATGTGAACTACATATGTAATACTGTTCATTGAAAGGTGGAACATATAGCTCTGAAATTATTTTAGTGCCTTTAAATGCACTAGCACAAACCACATATGTTAACTGCTTCCAAAAGATGCTTTTTAGCCACAAGTCAATACATTTTCAGCCACAGAAAGAGGGACAGAACTGCTTTCCCTTTTAGAAACATACACAAAGGAAGTCCTCCTTTTTTTTTTTTTTAAAATAAAGTTGGAGCCTCACTAAAGGCACAAAAGCTAAATATCTTCACAAAATCTATACATGAGGAACAATTTTATAACACACCAATGACAGTTATTCTATGGGAATCTGATCCTTATCAATATTGGACGATTCAAACTAATTTGTTCTAGTAAAGCATGAAGTCTGAAGCAGCCCTTTTTTTGTAAACCACTAAATTAAGGATTTTTGCCCAGAGATCACTGCAAGCAGCTAATAACAGCCTACAAACTGCTGTGCTACTTTATCCTAAACCAGAAGCATAACCATGGAATTAACATCCTGGGTAAGTGAGCACATTTCTAGCACAGGACTGGTTAGGGCACTGCTTTGTCCTATTAGAAGCTCATGACTCAGTGAACCAGGCTGTGTGAGGAAAAAAAGGCACATTTCCAAAGTTTGGTCACTATATGATTCAAAGATGTTATTCACAAAATTAGGAATAGCTACTGTAATCTTGATGAAAGATGGACAAGTATGAAGCGATCTCACTCAAGTTAAGATCTAAAGGGTTTAAAAACTCAACCCATTAAAAAAAAAAAAAAAGCGAAGTAGTGACTGTACAGAAATGCAGCTCCAGGTCAGTTGCTAGAATCAGCTTTTTAAATTCTGAAACACTATTTTTTTTTTACATGCAATTATCCTAATGCAATTCAAGTTTGGATTCGTGTTTTTAACCTCAGAGTTTAAACGTTTCAGTATGTTCGACTGACAGTATTTTCAGCTCAGCACTGAAATTGAGATTACTGTTAAAAAAGGTCATTTTTTTAAATGCTCAAACTGACAGCTTGCATGCAAAATATGCTTTTATTAACAGCATTTCAAACTTCATTATATCCAAACTTCTCAAACAGTAAGGTTTTTTTAGAGAAAATAATCATAAAATGCAAGTGCTCATTAGACAAAATACCCCAATGCTGCCACAGGAAATTACCAGTCCAAAGACATCCCATAACAAAGGGCTGAGCTGACACAGCAGGAGAAACGTCCTCTTTTGTAATTTTTTTTCTCCACTAACACAAGGCAGACTCCTTAAGCAACACAAGCCAAGCAACTCTGTCGATTTAATACTGTTGACAGGACCACAAAAGTTTGTCATAAAAGTCGCAACCTCAACAACATAAGCTTCCTATCTTGATCTCTGTGTGTCCCACCAACCTAACGAGAACATTTCAGGTTTGCAAATACAGATTTTTTTTTTTTACATTATTGTATAGTAGACTAAATGAATGAATAAAAAACAAGAACAGCACTGTACTTAATATTAGAATACAAAGTAAATCATTAGTTCTTTCCAATTTGATCCAAAGTCATAAAATCTTCACTTTACTAACTTATTAATTATATGTAACCTAAACTCTCTATACCTGAAAAACCTGACCAGACAGAAATCATTCTTATCAAGTGTAAGAAATTAAAGAAAAATCACCTCACAGAACATCAGCAAGTCAAAACATTGCATACATTTACGAAGCTCTACAAAACAAAACACATGCTTTAAAATAGAAATAAAAAGGAATACAACCTACTTCTTCTCCCAGTAAACGTGGCTAACAAAGAAATAATGCAAAAGCTGTAAGATCCCACTACCAGCAATGTCAGTAAGGTAAAATCATAGTGGCTTCCTGAGTCAGTCGGTGGTGTTAGTGTAGAATTTATGAAAATAAAAGGAGAAAAATTAGTTTCTGTGCAACTGCGGAGTCCTCCTGGTATAGTCATCTAAAAAGGATCAAAGTAAGCTTAAAGCCAGAGACACTGCAGCCATGTTCAACCTCTCATATTGCTCTTGCTTGCTCTTCGTGAATCGGAGTGGAAAAAATCGTAAGCTTTTGTAAGGCAGTGGACAAAACAGATTAAACCAGCTAGCAGATCAGGCTAAATAAGGAGTCATCTGTTTGGATACTTAATCTGAATACACTTCTTTGTTACAAAGCGATGAGCCTTTCCTTTGTTACACAAGGAAGTAAAACAAAGAGGACAAAGCTGCTTATGAATTCCAGATACAGCCCTAAACCTGAACAGCAAAAGTCAACATGGCTGTCACAGTAACCGAGCCGACCTGATTACACAGGAACATGCACTGCATATTTTATTACACAGACTCTTATTCCTTTGACGAATATGTTAGGTCTTAGCTTTTTAATGAAGGCACTACAAGGGAACTTTAAAAAAAAAAAAAAAAAAAGAACAAGAGACAATTTAGCTATACACACATGCATATGTGCATACATAAACTATAGACATGTTAAATCGCAGTTCTCTTTTTAAGTCCACTGAAGACGGCATCTGGCACAAAGGAGAGGCCTTCACCCAGTCTCCAAGATATAACAGATGATGCGTTCGTAACAGAATATTTTAATGAACTCATTTGCATATGTATAGCTGGGAATGCTAGTATGTCTGACAGTCAATTGTGTGTTATTTCCTTCATATTTTTGTCCCTAGAACTCCTACAATTACTGGTACGAACCCTATATAGAGCTTCAAATCAAAGCTAGTTCTGTGATTTTTCTCCCTAGTTTTCAATAAGATGGATTTGGTTCAGGTCATATACCAATGCTTACAGTTACCTTAGAAAAATATAGCAGTCTATCCATGCAAAGTTTTACCTTCTGAAAGCAGTTTCACTTACCTGCTTTTGATCTTATCTACACATTTTTGTCTTAAAACTTTGAAAGCAGACATAGTCTAGTTCAAAAAGAGCATTTCCTATCAAAAGCCTCTAATATGCTGTTCCAAATATTATGACAGGTTATCATTCGCACTGTTCAGACTCATTTGTTATTGCACTACATGTAAACACAAGAAAACTTTTACTCAAGAAGGCCCCCTGGCTCTTTAATATTTCAGGATGGAAGAGGACTGTACTGCAATCTCTACTCAAGCCAAAATCCAAGGGTTGAAGCTTCTTCAGGTGGCATGTCTCACAGAGGAAAGTTGTAAATTAAGAGGCAAACAGAGTAAGACCTAGAATTAATAATAAGGACTACAATGAGAATTAACACAAGCCTGTGTCAGACAGGAGTTCCTTCAAGGGGATTTTTTCAGCAAGCAGTTTACGCTGGCTATCAGTTAAAACCCATAACCGTGATAGATACTTACTGCCGAAAAGACTTCGCTCACTCTGAGTGCTGCTGACAGATGAGACGCTTGGTGTTCTCTCAAGCACAGATCTTTTGACAGGCACTTTGGATTTGGCGAGTGGTTTACCGGAGCTAGCCCAGGAGGCTGGAGAACTTTTCACAGAGACATGCTTCTCTCCTGGCAAAGATCCTACACCTGTCAATTAAGGGGGAAAGGGGCGGGAGAGAAAAGAACAAAAGGAGTTGGAAAGAAGCTTAAACAGTCGCCGCTTCTACATATATGCCTACAAATAAGAAGATTTACATGTTAAAAATACACACAAAAAGGCTTAATGTACCTCATATTGATATGGTATTAAAAAAAAATGCTGTAATGCAGTAAAACAGTTCCAAGGATTTAAAGGATGCATTTTGCCTGCACATTAGGAACAAGTCACAAGCTTTACAGACTGGCCTTCAAGGAAGACATTCATACACACACACACAATCTTTCTAGCATTCTCCTACCTCTGTATTACGGTTAGCTGTACAGGTGATCTCATAAAACTAAAACCTCCAGCTCAAAGACAATTCAAGAAAGATTATTTTGTTTGTTCCCACCCTCAAACCAGATTCCTCCTTCCCGCCTCTGCCCCCCACCACTTGACAGAGCACACTAAAAGAGAACATCCTTTCAAGGACAAACACAGCATAAGAATACCAAATTGTGTTGCACTCACATAATAATACTGAAAACTGCCTAGTTCTGCAGAACTGGTTAAACAGCACTCTCCAGAACCAAGCTCTTATTCGACCAACGGGTGCAGACATATTTTTGCATGAATTGTTGTTTTCATTTGAGATTGAATACAAACGCCCAGTACTTATGTTAATCAAATAGTATCTATTATATATAGGAGACAGGTGTGCCATCTTCAGACAGGAGCTTACTCTTATACTACTAACAAAGCAACTACAATTTCTGTAAGTAAATTTAAGTTCAGTTAAATTAAGCTTTCAGTTTATTTCTGAAAAGTGCACACCCAGATTAAAGCTACAATGGCCCAGTGGAAGTTATGTACACACAGACTTGTCTTTCCAGCACAGCATCGACTCCTGTCAGCTCTGATGTCAAGATCTTTATACATTCTCTGAATAACTATGGAAAACTGGTTTCCATTATTTTACAGAGACAAAAATAAAGATATGGAAGATACACTTTTTGAAAAAGATTTTGTCATTTTTTACAAGAAAAGATATTTTACAAAATATCTTAACTTCTGATGTCATTGCCATTTTCAAGTCTGACAGATGTAGTTTATCTTACTTGAAAAGAGATGACTACAGTATTTCAGATTTCATTTAGAACAATCAAGTTTCTATTTAAAGGGAATACCCTTCCCCTTATTCTTGTCAGTATAAACCACACTTCAATTTTGCTTGAACTATGCAAAACACCGCTGAAATACGACAAAATTAGCTAGTAATTCCACTTTATTTGATATAAGTTTTGCTGCAGGATCTCCACACTTAGATACCGATGACCAAGAAACCATCAATTTGCACTAACAACAAGAAAGCATGACATTAAGGGGATTACATTAAGATTTAGGCAAGAAAAACATTTACACCCAGTGGCTGCTATTCAACAGTAGGTGGTGTGGCAGGATTAGATAACTTGTCTCACGTTATCCTCTATTACGTATGCAAGAACAGGAGCAGCACTAGTATGTCCAAGTATGTTCCTTCATATCAACTCAGTAACAAAAGAGAAACCCTACATACAACATACACTAAACAAGCATTAGGGTATTATGTAATACCGGTCACTAAATATAACCAACAAGCTTCAGTGAGTTATTAAGCATGCTTTACATCACACGTCTCTTCAGAGGTGCACATTTACTATTTGTTTGACATTGCTATGCAGAAGTGTGATTCTATATATTGCTTTACCAGAGCCTGGTATTAAATCTCCAAGACAATAACAGCCATATTTTAGAATTTTTTGTAAGTTACTGCAATGGACACTTGCATATATCTAACTCACTAAAGAGCATCCAGCTTTTGTGCTAAGAGAACACCACAGACAACAAGTTCCCACTTACTGAAAACACCTCTGAAACGCAGCACTCCAGAGAACAGATCTGAAATCATTTGTGTGTTTGACTAAAACAAAACAAAAACAACAAAAACAAAAACAAAACAAACAAACAAAAAAAAAACCACCAAAAAAACCCAAAAAAACTGTGACATCTGAACTTCATACAACAAACCTAACAGTCTTCTAAAACTTTCCATGTTGTTTTCTAGAGGCTTGTTTTATTAATGGATCAACATACCAGAAAAGTAATTAATCCACACCAGTCAGAAATTCCTTTTCTAAATAGCCTCTCAGCAAAACAAGGTACAAAAACCAAATGCCACCCCCTCAAAAAAACCCAACCAAAACCCCACACCAAACAAAAAACAACACCGCAACCCCCTCCTCCAACAATAACAACAAAAATAACAAAAAGGGCTGCTGTACAAAGACATGTTAAATCTGTATGACTTAGTAAGTAGAGACGAGGGTAGCACGCTTGATTGCTGTTGTGCTGGACTGATTCATCCGGTTCAAAAGGTACAGGAATGAAATCCTGGTTTATTCACAGTGATTTTGCCTCAAGAGGGGTCGAGGCAGACACATGAAGATGCTCTGTCTCTTCTGGTACAGCATGTTCCCTATATATGACTTGCAGCCAGCCCAGCTTCCCTGCAGAGGCGGAAGCACTGGTGCTCTGAACCAGCTGTGAACACAAACCCCCTCATCAGCACAGCAAGTGCCAGGATGCCCAGTGTCACAAGCACGTCAAGCCGATGACCCTTGGTCTTTTCTTAGTTCTACTGCCCAGTGCTTTCCTGTAAGGCGTCTATTAAAGTAATTACTCAAGGACCCAAACACATTTTTAAAACTTCCAGCTCGAGGGAGAATTTCTTTTAAGTCACAACACAAGATCATTAAGCAACTACTCTAGGTGTCACTTCAACTAACAATAATGGTTTTACAGAATATTTTTATAAGTACTTTCTCCCTAAGAAAGAAGTCGTGCAGAATTAAATGCAAAGGTTTTGAAGACAGAAGCAGGAAGATATGGTATATAAACAAAAGTACTGGAAACAAGCACAAAAGCAGGATATTTAGTGAACCATTTTATCAAGACCACAAGCAATAGCATCAAAGTAACAGGCTTTCATCAGTTATTTAATCTAGTCACTGCAGTGGAATACAAGAAATATCACATTCCTCTACAGTGAAGTAATGAGTTGGCAATTCTTAAGAAAAAAGTCTCTATGCAACAACCACATTACTTCAAGTATGTTAAAGTATCTCTTGTATTGGAATGGAAATAAGCAAAGAACAAAGCTCATTTTTCAAGAAGCTCTGAAGTCAAATTTCATATCCTTACTCAAATAATCATCCTCTCATGTGAATCTCTCATAGGTCATTATTGTCAAGAATAAATTAAGGCTTCCTCTAAATAGCACTGGAGCCTAAAAAATTCAAGCTGAGAGAATAAACATAATCTAGCAGTGGTGAACTCAGACTTTTTTGATACCAGGCAAACTGTAAAGCTGAATATGTATTCACCAATTCCAAAATTCAATGACCACAATTTCATATCATATCAACACATTTCACATCTAGAACTGAGCACAGAGCAAATGGCATTCACAGAGCTATATGACACATGGAAATGAATGGTTGGAAGCCTTTCCCAAACGGAAACGTAGGGCAGACTAAGTGCAAAAGGAGTCTTTGGAAGGATGTTTTCATTGTTGCTGTTTTTGTTTAAACCTAAAGCTAACGCTAATAGTTAGTTTGGCCTTTTATTACCTTTTCTCTTGAATATTTTTTTATTTTTGTCTTATGCTTTCCTGATTTTTTCCTGCAAGTTTAAAAATCCACAGGGTTCTATTTTAGAAGTGCTAAATTACTTAGCTTTTTTAAAAAAATAAAGTACAATGAAAAAGCCCAGTCTGAGTCTAGAGTATAAGGTCTTTATAAAGTGGATAAGACTTCAAGAAAACATGTTATTTTTTTTGGCATCTATTCAAAGGAACAAGTAAATCATGGAAAGACAAACTGGAATTTGGTATTTTTTTCCAGCAGACCGATCTTAACAGATTTGCAAGAGCACTTATGGTTACTATTTTGAGCACCGTAAAACAGCAGCAATACTAACAGATTACTGAAGGCTGCAAGCTTCCCAGGTTGCCTGATTAGCTATTCAGCAATATTAGTTATACTATATTATGCTACGCATGTATCAGTGTTCCTTCGAGGAATAAAGAGTAATTACAGCATGTTCCATAATTCTACTGAAGATCTACAGATAATCTCTTTTTAGTTATATTCCCCTTTCAAAGTCTCAAGTTACTACCAAAATTGTGAAAGAAAAGGCAAGACACAGTTTTACCTTATGTTGCTAGTAATGCCTCAACAGCTAAACATAAGCACAGACAGAGAATGTTAAGTTACTGCTAGGTCTGGAAATATTTACATGAGAGCGATTCACTTGTTTAGGGCACAACAGCTGATCAGAGAACACTTTACATATTAATGCAAGACCCAATTCTCCACCTGATGCAGACTTCCACAGTATCGTTCACATTCACCTACAATGCCTAGGAAAGTGCTCCTCTCTTACACAGGCACCAAGGAACCAGCAGCACGCTGGTGCCAAACACATAACCGGGCTGCCAGCAGCCATGAGGGTAGGTATCTGTGTGCTCCTCCTCTTGCAGCTCAATATTCTCAGACTAAAACTGGAAAAGTGATCATCAGTGCTACAGAGCATTGTAATAGCAGCCAACAACAACCAAACCAGCCCTTTTCGTTCTCTCAAACGCTCCCACTGTCAGAAGAGCAATTGGGGCATTTTCAGCTGGGGGGAGAGAGATGACAACATTTGTGTACGCCTACTGTTAAATTTAACTTTTTTTCCTTCCTGCTTGGCCCAGTTATGAAATCTGGCAGACTTCCTCCCAGTTAAACCCTTCCACAATCAGAGGGACTCCTCCCTTCCCAGTCTTCCCTCAGGCTCAACTCCTTGCATGGGATCTCCCCAGCACTTTGAAACAGCCCTTCCTCTTCGCCAGCCGCAAGCCTAAAATCACACCTGCTCTCCCACCTCCAGTCCTGTCTGCCTTCACGCCACCTCTGCTGGATTTATGCAGTTTTAGGTTTTTACTTTTTAATAGAGAACTTTTTCATAGTTTTCAGCCTTTACACCCATGTTATCTATAAATATTATTAAGTTTTCTGTTGCAGGAGCTCATGCACTCCTTGCATGAATACGGAACCTCACAGTAACAAAACATAAATACAATTTATTTCACTAAGGTAAGGATTCCTATTTCTCTCCTGCTTTAGCTCCACCCCAAGAGAATTCAGAACTAACCAGTACAGGTAAAGAGTTATTTGAAGACACACCAGCATGTCCTTGCAAGTAAATGACTAGGTACCAAGAAATTCCCCTGCAGGGAAGTGGTCCACACCTCACTCCTAAAGAAGAATATTCTTATAGATGCATCCACATTTCTGACAGCATTGATATGGGGACTGTTGGTGTCAGCCTCTGCAAGTATGATCAAGTTTCTTACCACAGCTATAACACATTAAAACCCTGAAGTGGCTAGCTACAAGTCACCTGTAAAAAGTCTGGGAACGTATGTGAAAACTTAATTCCTTGAGTATGGTCAGAAACAAAGCCAACGGGATTAAATGCTCCCTTTTAGAAGCCGGCAGTCAACAGAATGCTAAAAAAAAAAAAAACAAAAAAAAACTATGCTATTGGTATACCAAGAAATCTTGAATTATCAAGTTTATTTACACTTCCAAATGTGTGAAAATCCATTGAAAACATTTGGTTTCAATTTCCCATCCGAAACCCCTTTCTTTGTGCAATAAACAGCAATAACACTCAATAATGAACACAATCTGTTATAGACGGGTTTTAACTTGGAAGCCTCCCTGAATTACACATTTAAGTGTAAGATCAAGTCAAAATGCAACAGAAAGTCCAATAGAAGGAATTTAGCAATTACAAACTAACAAGCAAATCAGTATTCCAAAATATCACTAAACCTTTTGTAGTCTAACGCAACTTAAACATATTTCTTATAGAAGATGGTAAATTATTTTTCCTGTGTTTCAGTTAGTTGCACAACACCAGAAAAGTCCTTCAGTATGATCAACTTTTCATTAGGAAAGGGTCTCACATATCCAAAATCTTCAAGGAAACACAAAGTTCAGACTGTTGAGTTTCTCCCTACCCAAGCTTTCATTACACTTGCTAGTATTTTTCTAGAAGTTAGCTAGGGAAAGAGGGAGTACCACTGAACTAGACTCATGGAAAACATAAGTGTAGCACAGGGCTTTACTTAGTTATCAGTGACTTAAATCAGAGACAAAATGGACCTAAAATGTCAGAAAGCAACTGTCAAAGACATTTTGGTTAGAAAGATTATTTACATGGCTTCCATTAACTTCTAGAAGTCTTTAACAGCAAGTAGAAGAAAAATATTTTTAATGCTTTTATATCCCCAAATCGTTTTAATTACACACAAGGCTTGACAGAGCTCTCATAGCTAAAACATCAACAACATGAAGTTTCACACAGTGGGAAATAATTGAAAGCAAAGGTATTATTTTAAGACAGAAGTGTATGTGAAGTATTAGTAAAAGCTCCATTTCTTTGCATACTTGACTGGGTTGTAGTCAGCACTAAGAATAAAATCACAGTGGCGGGCTTTTACATTTTTAGATCTAAACTAAATCCTTTGTATCCCTGTTTTACACTGTTCAAACACAAACAAAACAACTTCCAGTTGCTTGAACTGTCACAGTTTCCACCCAGCTGTATGGGTGGTAGGACACAGTTGCTGGGGCAGGCAGGACTGATGTTCCCTGGGACCACCAAACCTCCTGGACCTCTCCAGTCCCCTTTCCTTCAGTTGAAGGGAGGGGTGAAAGACATGACTCTTCCCAAACCATAATACCTCAACTATTAGCAGGCTATTAATCCTCCACAGTGGTTATGTACATCCAATTACAAGGCTGTGTGTGTTTGCTGGGAATTAAAACAATAGCTGTTTTCCTTTCTGGACAGGTTCAAAGTCTTGAACCAGGGCTCCAAAATTACACATGCCTTCCAGTAAGAACCAGGTATCTCAAATACTTTATTCTCTGTCTTGAATTCTAATAAATGTTTTCTCTAATAGAAAACTAAGACAGCAAAAGGTAGCCTGCCACCCAGAACCACAGAAGTCTATGCACACCACCATGGAAAGATTAGCTGTAGAGAATGAAGATTTTTTTGTCCAATAATGATCACAGGTCATTCTCTCTTATAGAGGAATGGAGACAAACAGTTACAGAAATAATTTTGAGCTATCTACCTGGCAACTGGGACCCAATTTCTATATTTGCTGCAGAAACAGGGCTTCACCATTTCACAAAGCACTTTGGTACACTGAATGAAGTTGGGCTCACCCTTTAGAGAATCAATTTCTAATTCAGAAAAACTCCAAGTTCCAGCCAAGATACACCAATATTGGTAAACAGCAGTCAGCAACCATTTTGAAATAAATAAAGTTATTTCTAGCTTAACTTGCTCTGCAAATAACCTCTCAAAAATATATTGCTTGAGATATGAGTTTCCCCTCCTTCTGCTCAGGAGAGGATCAGGCAATTTCCTCAGAAAACAGGTTTCCTATTGGGTTAGTGTGCTACCATTGAAAATGTATGGTTTACATTTACTAGGGAAAAAACATTACCAAAATCTCAACTCCTGCCAAGTTGCAAAGATCTTAAAATTGGTGTTTTATACAGTGCTTTTTTTTTTTTTTCATTTCTTGGTTGTAGGGGAATTTCCTGCTTGTCACTGGAAATGACAGCACATGATACAATTCTCTGATCACAAGCTCTTAATTATTCTGGGAATAGTACACATACTAATACATTTTGGACAGATGGACTGCTTCTCTCCCTCAACATACACATGTGAGAGATAACACAGAGCTATACCATCACTTCTCTGCTTCATAGTATTTAATGGACTCACTACAGTGATTTGTCATCCTACCCAACAATCCAAACAGCCAGCAACTGGTTAAGAATTAGTTGCACTTATGTTAGTACCTCAGAAAGCAACAAGGTAATTAATATTTGGACATTTTTAAGACTTGGCTTAACAAATGCCTGAACAAGCTAGTCTGAATTCAGTGCTGACGCAGTTACACGCAAGGGTGGCTGGACTAGGTGACCTCCAGAAATCCTTTCCATCCTGGATTTTGCTTGTCTGTCCGTAGTCTAGAGAAAACCTGACAGCAAACAACTGTACTATTTATCTGCACTGCTGGAATTATATCAAGGCACAAATTTAATATCAAATTATTCAGATGATATAAGTGGAAGAAATAGTTATTCCCTACAGGAAAGCTTTAGCTAAAACAGGTAACTGGGTTTGATTCACAAGCTGCCGCTTGGCCACAGTAAGTGTAGGTACAGTTTCACTTCAAAAACTTTACAAGCAGCAGTGGATGGGGTTTTACCTGAAAGGTGTGGTCACATAATATCAGGGAGCTTTGGTAGCAATATCAAGTAACTCTTACTTTTTTCCCCCCATCTTTGCTTCTCCCACCCCACTCCCATCCTCTGATTTGCATCAGTACTATGTTTACCAGGGAGCAAGGAACCATGTTTAAGAATTCCCTTAGCAAGGGATGGGAAGTTAACTTGATAGAGTTTAATGCATCGAATCCTACTTAGGAGCACCAAAACATTGCATAAGCAAAATGAAAGGTCAGATTTGCCAGGAACAGTGGGCACTGATGGGGGGATGGAGAGAGGGCATGAAAAAAAGTTCTCATGGGCAGCACTAGAATTCCAGTCTCATCAGATCATACCATGAGTTTGAAATGTTGAGCTGCTGCTTCATGCTTTTATCTTGAGCAGATTTTTCCAACAGGAAAAATTTCGAAGGTATTCTACTGACTACTGTAATTTCAACATACAATGAGTTAAGGAGTGACAGCTTTAGCTAAAGACACTTGGAGAGTAAAGGTTTTTATTTTCAACAGCAAATGAATTTTGCTTCTGAAAGGGCACCTGACTACTTTATGAAAGAAAAAAGTCCTAAAACCCAGCTATGCTTACATCTCTTTCTAGTGATGGTGTCATAAATCTACTTTGGATTAACAATCTAAGGGACAAATACACATCTCTAGCTACATCCATCTCAGTTCTACTAAGACAATAATTACAGACAGGAAAGCTCTAAACTGGTATTTAGAGAGGTGATGAGTCTGCCAAGAAACTGGTGGCTTACAGGTAGGTATCTAGTTCACTGAGCAAGTCCCTCATGTTAGCAAGGATCAAGACAGAGAACAGCCTACATCCACTTTCTTTGAGGGACTTATCCCATAAAAGACTACAGACACAGATTTTATCACGCTTCACCACCTCTATATAATTAAGAGGGGTACTTTGGACTGTTTTATAATCTTAGATTGAGTGGGTTTAAAAAAAAAGAACAGGTTTTACTGGGTATAGCTGGGTGTACACACTTTCCAAATTACAGGGTACTGTAGTGCAGTCATTTATAGCCAGGCTACCTTTGCAATTAGCTCTATTGCCACACTTAGTTAAAAAAAAAAACACACAACAAAAAACACAACCTGCAAGAGCATTTCTGAATCGCTACAGTGCAATTACAGAATATAGTTTACAGTCACCAGATTTGAACAGCAGCCTGCAGTCTAGTTTTGAGAATGCCCCACGCCTCACTCCATCCCTTGGCATTAATCAGTCTGAGCTTAATTAGCAGCTCAATCAGTAGCCTCTCCTTCGATTATGTTCTCTCCTTTCTAGAAACTACACAGCTGTACCAAAAATTAGGTTGAATAAAATACACTATGTCCTGAAATAAAGGCTATTCCCGTTGGGATAGAATACAGTGGCTTATCATAAATGCGGTGTACCTGGGCTGTGTATTTTCTCCTCTTGACCTTTACACCTTACTTTTACACCCAAGTAATTTTAGTTGTAATTTGGCAAAGTACTGTTATATAACAGAACTATAAATACTAGTAATATTTAAATATTGTTTCTTCTAAGAGTACCACAGTCCCTTCAACACATTCCTTACAAGATAAGATTTTTGCAATGACAGGGTATAACCTGCCTTTCCGTGCTGCTGTATTACCAATTTGCAATTTACACAGAATCATATTTAGCACCAAAAATACAGCTCTGTATCATCCTAAAAGGTTTATCAGAAAGTACAATAAATATGACATTTTAATTCTAAGAAACCGGTTAATTAGTGGAATTACAGTGAAAAATTCTCTTACCAGAGCTTGATGACAGAACAGCTCCTTTGTGAGAAGGTGTTTTAACTGTACAAATAGTTTTATTTTCACATCCTCTCTTCAAGGGCAACACGGATGGCACTGATTTAACCTTGGGAGCTGATATACTTCGTGGTGTGATTTGGCCTTTCTTCGGTACCTTTTTCCCTGGTGTTGTCCCATCTTTCACAGAAGGTATCTGTTTTTTTAAAAAAAGACAAACAAACAAACACACCACAACCACACACCACCACTGTAAGAAGCTGAAGATCTCCCTTTCCAGCATTTGTAATGAAATACTGATGACACAAGTAAGGGATATGCTCAGCTGTTTGTCGTCACACCGTCCACATCTGCAGTTCAGAATTTCAAGAATCAACTCCTGAATGGCCCTCAGTAACACAATACTATAAGTTTGAAGCTAATCACTGGTAATGACAAGCATACTAAAGAGGTTACAGAGGTCATTTGACTTTGGAATTTCTTCCTCTTCCTCCCCAAACTCTAATTAAGCCATTCAATTACATGACTGCACCTAATCTCAAGACAAATTCTTTACTACACAGAAACAGGTTAAAAATCTTTCACATTCAGGTGCCATAGATAAAGTATCAGTTCAGGAGTGGACGCAGGACAGGTTTAAAATAACTGGTTTATATGTAGCAGTCATCTATCTTTCATACAGAATTCTTGCTCCAGTTTATACAGGCATGAATTCATATTCATCTCCATATGCTTTTCTGTGACTCAAGCCAATATGCAGTGATTTGGTCATATTAATGCGCTTTCCGCTTTGACTCCAATCCTCATCTTCATAAGCTGATCTGTACTTTTCAGAAGATCACTTATTGAGTCCAGCTGATTGGTCTGCTGCACATTCTTAGAAATTGCTCTATAGATTTTTCAGGTACCAGCAGAAAAATTAATATCACAAAGATTTCCATCTCTGTGACGGGATGAATTAAAAGCATTCTCTCCTACTCTTGGTGAAGCAGAATCCAAGTTCTCTAAGAATCCAAGACTCTAGAATTAAAAGAAGACTATCCCTGCTTTCATGTTAATTTAGGTTTTCAAGTTAAATTATTTAATATAATAAATAAATAATATTTATTAATTCCTTCTGTAATGCTTCAGAAATGGATAGCTGCTTCTGTTTTACCTGAAGAAGCTTCCTCCATATACTGAGCTTTACTGGAGTTTTTCTAGCAAATCAGTAAAGCCTGACAAAAACTCAGACAATGCCAGTTTTACCAGTAACAGCTTCTGCCTTTATTTCACCGATTTAACATAAGCTGTTGAACGCCCAAGCGAACAACAGCGGTGGCTCCATACTATGAAGACTCCAACTCTGCATCCTTACCACCTCTCCCGAGATCCCGGTCAACCCAGCCCTGAAGTTCTTCCTTTCTTTTGCACTGTTCCTTTTCTTTTAATGTTCTTTCAGAGTATTTGAAGGCAGCACGTTTCTCCTGACAGGCAGCTGAAAATATTTCCCAACCAACCAGTGCAGGCATCCCTCCCGGCCAGGAAGTTTGCACCTTCCAGCTGGCTGACAGCCCAGACCAGGTATATGCCCTCTGCATGAGAAATATTTCCTGGCTACTTCACTATTCTAATGAGCCCCAGCTCTACTTCAAACAAACAAACTCCCAAATTATTCAAAGCAGACAGTTAAATTAATATGTTAAAGAGAAAATGCTTGACCAACTTTATTGGTCTTCAGGTCTTGTGTGGCTTAATATTATTGTTAATATATACACAATATTTCTGTAAGTAAATGTAAAAAGAGTAGTTTGGTTCTAAAGCATGTTTTGAAAGAAAATGAAATAATGAAAACAGCAGTTTTTCTCTAATGCATATTTAAAGTTGGAGCACCACTAGAATTATCTTGATAAAAGTGCACATTAAAACTATATTTAGAAAAACCTCACCAAGTTATGCTATGCAATTTTACCAGTTTGACTAAATTAAGACTCTCTTGCTTTTTTTTTTTTAGAAGTCGTATCAACTGCATTGTCTTAGAAAGACTTCATAAAAAAATTACACCATGTAATAAGAGGAAGGCTGAAGATACTAAATACTTGAGGTCAAGTGCAATCAGTTTGTCAAATGACATTTCTTCACTCACTTTACTAGGGAGAGACTTCAGCTCAGAAATTAACATCATGGTTACCTTTGTAGACACAAAACACACTCCACAACTTCCACTCAGCACTGTGCGATGCAGAATGCCCCTTTTCCAAATGTACAAAACATTACTCAGTATGTAAAGAAAAAAGCTTACCAAAGGATCAGGGTGCAGGTCAAATGTTTCATTTGCCACATCTTTTACCAAGGCTGCTTCCAGCAGAATTCCCACATTGTTGCTTTGCTCTTTTTCACCTCTGGTCAGGTAGATGGTTTGAGCACAAGGCTGCATTAAAGAGTGTGAACTTTCCATTTTATCATTCAGCATCTCTTTCGAGTTCTCTTCTGGGGCTGGAAGCACAACAGAAACCGAGGAGCAGGCCGACTGGGCAGAGCTTGCTTTGCCGATGTCTTCCGGACTCTGCTTGAGCGCAGGTGCCTTTGAAGCCCTGTGGGAAGCGTTTCTGGGATGTGTTGTGGCATGTACGACTTGGCTTGTAAAGAGGTGTTTGTTAAGATGTAGCTTATGGGGCTGATTTACAGGCAATTCCACCTTGGTGTCTTTAGCCAGATCTATTTTCTTTCTCAGCACTTTTATAGAGGGGGACAATTGCCTCGGGGAGGCAACCGGTGAAGATGAGGAGGCAGCTGATAGTTGGGGGGACTGCGGAGACTGTTTTAATGCTGCACTGCCTCTTGACTGTAGCACAGGCCTGGACATAACCTTTGGCTTAACATTTTTGAAATTAGGTTTGGGAAAATTAACAATCTCTGATTTCTTCGCTTTGGTTATTGTTGATGCAATAGGAGACCTGTCCACTAGTTTTCCTGCAGTTTGACCTGAACCAGCTTTAAGCAAAGGCCTTCTATTATGCCCTCCTACAAATGCCTCATTTGGTTTCAGTTCACAAGTCTTGTCTCCAAAACCTGTCAAAGCTGAAACAGAAAAAGTTCTGGTTTTTGATCGTTCATTAGGGGTTGAAGTACATAGACCAGAATCAATTTCATCAGCCACAGGACTGAAGACCAGAAAAGTTGCTTCACACTTGAGGTCAGGGGTAACATTCCTCTTTGACTTCGGTACACTGTAAGATATGAAAGAGGCGTTGTGCATATCCTGAAGAGCAGCATTTCCAGAGACACTTTGTTCTTTGGTTAAGGGTTCACTTGTTTTCTTTGATACTTGTTCTCCATCCGTTTTATCTACCGGGAGAAGTTGCACATTATTTACAGGACTATCCATGCCTGTTTCAGTATTGCGATTCCCAGTTTCATCACGGTCAGGGGTATGCTGCAAGGATTTCATTTGGTCATTTTCACTGATAACAATGCATGGTGATAATGTATCTTGCCTACAAGGACCTATACATCCAGCGGTTAGTTTTACAGACTGTGCTTCTGTTTCCTGTGATTCTTTATCAGTCTTGTCCATGTGTTTCTGATAGTGTTCAACACCTGCAGAGGCAGGACAAAATACTTCAAGTTCTGAATAAGCATCTGAGCTTTTTGAAACCACTATTGTAGAGGAGAGATTAGGTGTTCTTTCTGAGCTGTTTCTCTCGAATTTCTCTCTCGTATATGCTTCAGAAGAGATTAGTGTTTCTCCTAGATGCATGTCATCATTTTGATCAGTTCCCAGAGCTTCACCTATAACATAAGTAACATCCAATGCACTCAAGTGGCATTGTGCCCTGTCCTTTATCAGGGACTGTGTGTTCTGCTCTGAAGCAGGAAGAGGTAATTCACTCTTAGAGTCAGTCTGACTGTAAGGCACAGATGGTTTCATACTCTGATTTTGCATTTTTGTCAAAGCAATGTTACCTTTCAATAAGTTTGTTGATTCTTTCAAGTCACAGTTCAAAGGAAACACACAAGTCTGTTCCATGATGGAAGAAGACTTGCATGCAGCATCTGCATCTCCCAACGGAGCTCCTATGCAGTTGTACTTATCAGGTGCTTCAGTATGCTGTTGTTTTAAAAGAATACCTCTTGAGTCACTTTTATTTTCAAGAACAGTATCATCTTGATGCTGAGTCACTATATTTTGGTCAGCTGAATTACCATGTATCTTGGTGGCACAGTTCTTTGAGGAAGGTGTAGCTCTGTCACATATGTAGTTACTTCCATTTCCATCCCTTCCAAGAAAGGAAGACTTCAAGCCATTCTTTGCTTTGTCATCTGACTTCTCAACATTCATTTTGAAGGCTAAATTTTAAACTGCTTTCATTTTATACTTATTTAAAATCCCAGGGAATGCAGATTCTACTGAACTTTGCAGAAAAAAAAAAAAAACAAAAAACACCTTTTCCCTGGAATGTGTCAACTGTCCTGAAAGATATTTAAAAAGTAGTTCTTTGTTTTCATGTTCCCCAAAAAGATGCAAAAGTTCTGGAAATCAAAAAAAAAACAAAACAAAACACCGCAATTAAAAATTATTAGCCAAACTAGGACTTTAAGACAGTAAGCATTCTTAATTCAAAGACTAATTGTTTAAGTGCAGCCGTTTTGTTCAACTTCCTCACAGAAACAAGGCTTTTGCAATGATGCCATTCAGTCATGTTTACCTCCATAAGCCACTTCCACTTCCCTGACTGACAAGCAACTTTTGAACCCTTTGGTCAGCTGCAATTAGTGTGACTTTAGGGTTGCATTCTCAGATACTTGGCTTGCTTGGCTTCCATGCAAGCAAAGGAACAACCCAAAACATTTGGGTCCTCAGCAGGGAAAAGGTATCAGAGGAACTACATGATAAAACAAACTTTCATTTTTTCCCTCTTCCAATAGCAGGGAACCCAAAAGGACACGGTTCCTCACACTGTGTAGTCAAGCTATGAATCTTCTTACTGCACGGTGCTTGGAAGCCAAACGCTTACACAGACTCAAAACCAAGCAGCTTAAGAGCAACATAAGAAAAATCTGTCCAAAACTGAAGACCAAACTGACTCCAGAAGCTCCCAGTCACAAGCTGCAAGCAGCTCAAAGAACTCTAGGGAACAATCACCACACACACTCATCCTGTTCTCACACACTTAGCATTCAGCCCTGCCTGCTGCTGGAGATGGGACATGGTGATAGGCAGATCTTCAGTCTGACCATGTCTGGTCACGCACATATTCTTATGTACAAGATTGCATGAAGATAGGAAATTTAGAGAGATCTAAATTGTAATAACGATGAAATGCTGCTACATAAGCTCAGGTCTAGAACAGACACCAGAGCAGCAACACGAGAGCAACACTAAGAATGACAGTAAAGAAAAACTTCAGTGCTCACTCCTTGATGTACATAGCAAAGACCAGTAACAACCCCAGACAGCAGTTTTTCTCTGCTCTGAAGGCCCTTTTCCTGCCTTCCAAGGAAGCAATGCACAGCAGAGATGGCTCAAGATCTTCCAAGAGCTGTCTTAAGACATGCAAACTGAAATAAAGAGAAGATGGGGAGGTCCATGATCATCTCTGGGGTTACATGAGTAAACTACCCCAGTACTGCTGGGGTAGATGGACATGGGACCCCTTCAGAGGCACTTGAGAGCAATTCCCTACATAGCAGCAGGGAATCTGGCAGGTAGAAGAGTCACTTTCAGAGCAATAAAGTCTAGATATGAGGGAAAGAGTTCACTTCATCCAACGAGGGAATCAGGCTGAAGATTCATTGACAAAGGTCAGGTTCCCAACTGAAGAACAGGTAAATTGGACAGGTGCTGAACAGCACCACATGTTTGGAGTGACAGATTCTACTCTCCCATCAAAGAAGAGGAAGGAGGATACGTGTCATCAAAAATGATGAGTAAACAGGTCAGTGGTGTTTAGGTAAAAATGCAAACACCAGAGCGCAGTGTCCTCAAATGAGGATACTGATATAATATTTTTGAAATTTGGTGGGAAGAAAGTAGCAGGACATGAACATCAGAATTATCTATATAGGATGGGCAGAAAAATGCACACTAATACAAGAATTATATTAAAGTCTGAAATTATTTGACTGTAAGGTAATCACCACGAGTAGCAGTGTCACTAAAGACTAAACATTCAAGCCTAACAGAAAAACAAAATATTTGATCTGCACTATCAAATGTCTCAAGTAGGGTGACCATACTGGTTGCAATACACTGAGACAGGTCAAGGAGGCTAGAAAATCATAAAACATAAAAAATAATGGGAGATTTCCACTATCTCAATGTTGATTGGGCACGTTGAAGAATAATTCCTTGATCACATCTTGTACCAGAATCAATGACTACTTTGGGAGACAACAGAAGCAACTCTTGATTTGTTCTCTAACAAAGAAATCTAAATCCTCACAGAAACAATAAAAGCCATTTGGAAAACCACAGCAGGAGAAAGAAAAACTCTTATCAACAAGTACTTCAGAAAGCACGAGGAAAAAAGGAAAAAATAAAAAAAAAACCAGCACACTAAGTATTGAAAGGTAAGTTACTAAAAGTAAGAATACATCATTCAGAAACCTGACTTTTCTCCTTAAGCTGGAAACATAGCTTGAAGTAAGTACTTTAAAAATAAATCCTTTTTCATACCAATGAAAAGTATAAAGGTTTCCACACAGGTTGTAGGGCCTGCAAACAGTTTCGAGTACAAAAGCAACCCCCAAATTAAGACTGTTGCAGAACTGCAGGAATTTGCATGCTCACTATGGACCAAACAGAGTGGCTTCTGGTCCACAACCTTGTCTTTACATTGGATTTTAAACATCTGTCTCAGACTGAGGGTAAAAAGACCATAGAACAAGGAAACGACAAGCTACCAAGATAAAACAGCACCCACCTCTGCCTTCCACAAGATGAAATGGGTTGACAGTCTTTAAACCTCCTGCTTCCTTAAGGCTGGTCTAGATCCTTTGCCTACACAGTATTATTCAATCCCTATAGAACTGTGAACAATTTCAGTACTCTTACTTTCATTTTCTATTAGAAAATGTAAAGCACAGGCAGATTCAAAAATTCTTTAAAAAAAAAGTCTTCCCTGGAGGCAGGGCAGGAACCTGTCCTGAATAATTTTTCATTGATTTAAGTCAATCACAGAATCAACTGCTGAAAAATATTTGCAAACTTTGATTTCACTGTTGTTTTGACAGATTAAAACTAGTTTCTGCTTGTCTGGAGCCTAGCCCATAGCACAGCTTGCTCACCGAGTCAGGTAACAATAAGTTAAGATTCCATTTTGATTCAGCATCAGCTCAGATGCAACCAGCAGTCTTCTCTTTCAAGAGCCTTCTCACTCCAGAAAACAGGGAACTCCAATATGCCAGGACTTAGCAAGACCAAGATCCCAGGAATTTTAAAAATGACATGTTAGTTTGCAGTATGCATAGCTAATAATGCCAAAATTTGAAACACAGGCAGCTAAGCAAACCTTGACCCAATCAATGCTGAAGAAGCTCCAAGAAAAATAAAAGTAGTTTTGAGACTGAGTAGACAAATGAGGAAGTGTGTTAAAGTTGCATATATGAATGTGTACATGTACTTAGAGAAGTCTGCTCACTCAGTCCTCTGAACTTTCACATAACCAGAGAATATACAGAAATAGGCCACTGATTCAACTATTTTTAAAGCAAGTTTTCACTTCTGTAATCAGTACTTTCATCAGCAACTAAATCAGCTTCAAGTACAGCTTCATATCCACATCTAGAGTCCTAGAAGTGTCCTGTATAAAAAGCGAGGTATTTCTAAGGATTAATTGTAGCGCATAAAAAACCTGTTAATCTATATTAACATTAATCCTCAAAAAAAATTTGCATTCTGTATCTCTGCAGGTACTAACATGTTCATCAGCTTATCAGAAGTCTTCCTGGTGATGAGAAATTCTCTACATCTAAGACCTGCCATAGAAGGCTGATGAAAAATTAACCTAAGACACCATCTCCTCCATAGGAGAAGTCAGTAGCAGCTGCACAGACACAACAGTTGCCCTTCCCAAGAACATTCTTTCCCAAGAATACACTGTTCCTGGCAACTAGCCACTTTGGGAATACTCTAAACTAAATACTACTAATAAACTTGCTTTGAGTTTATCTTATACCAACAAGCATTATGCGTGCCTGGCCCTCACATCACCCTACAGTGCACTGGAAAATAGTTCAGCTGTTTTGTGCCTTCAGTAAGGCTCAACTTGCCAAATTTCAGTTGTATATTTCAAGTGCTCACACACTGCAAAAAGAAGACTCAGTTAACAGAGATCTAAGCTTTGCCCTTCCTCAAGAGATATATGGGCTTGGGGTAAGAGAGCATCACTTCAATAAAAAAAAAGGGAAAGGAGCTTGGGGAGCAGGTTCTCATAACAGGAGAAAAGATCAACTGCTGGCAGCCCCAGATCCAGGCGAAATACAACACACAGAACTGGGCTCAGAGTAAGACCGTCTCACTTCTCCTAACCTACAAGGGGTGTCCAGGCGTGCCGTAAAAGGGCAAAGGGACAGACAGTGACTCATTTTGTGCTGGGTAAACAGAAATCAAAACAGTATCAATTACTATAGAGAATGCAAGCTACAAGTTAACAAATCACTACAAGAAGGCAAAGAATGCAAGTCAGTTTGTGTACGTGTCACAACATAGACAGTAATGATTTACACTTTTCCTGGTACTCCATCTGGAACTTGGTTCCTTCACCCACACCATCACACAGTGTTTACTCAAACCCATCAGCTGTGTTTGTGCAGCCTGTATGAGGCAGCAGGAGGAAAAATCTGAAAGGAGAGGTTGTGCCCAGACATGCAGGAAATCTAGAAGTCCTCCAATCAACTGAACATGCTTTGATACCAGACAAAACGGACTGTCAGTAGCTGTATTTCAGCAGAAAACTGTATTGCACAGTCAGGATTTACTACAGTCACTGAAGTCAGAAACCGTTTAAGGCATTTGTCAACGCATTACACTACAACCAGTTTACTTGACCGTGTTCTGGAACACAACACAATCACTTAAGCTTTACTTTTTCAGCAGGTACACCTGAAGGCAGAGATGGCAGAATCCAGGAGGGAGTCTGCACTGACCACGCATCCCTCCCAACATGTTCTGTTTGGTGCTGCTCACATGTTCCATCAGAAAGCATTGGGAAAATATGCAGTTTAAGGTAAGGGTGCGTTTGCACAGAATTGCCATTTCAGAGCTCCCTGTGCAGCCCCAGTGATGTTGCACCCTGTTGTGAACGAGCCTGTTGCCAAACTAATTCAAATTATTAGAAGGGAAGAGGAGTCAAGCTCCAAAAACAACTTCACCCAAACATTTAGCACATAACAAGTACAACATACTCCCAGAAGTGAATTACAGGAAGTGGTCCTGTGCTAATTGCATTGCTCGCTTAAGAACATAGTGTCATCAGTGCTGGCACTGTGAAGATTCTGTGTTTATAACAAAAAAAAAAAAAAAAAAAAAAACCACAACCAAACCCCACAGTGTAGCTAAGTGACATCAGTATGCTTCACTCAAAGCCATTTCAAAAATCAAACTCAATGTGAGATACTTGCTGTGGTAAGCAGAAATTACATGCAAGTTACATTTGCAAACAATCACAGAGGCACATTTGACTGAAGGAGCGGTATTCCTTTCACAGGCATGAACCATCAGGTTTTGCCTCCTACTTGGCTATTTGCCACCCAGCTTCAAGACTGAAGCACCAGCATAATATATACATGATAGTAACCAGGGAACAAGAATTTTAAGCAGTTATATGTTGGCCGTAAGACATTGAAGAAGTAAAGTGGAAAGGTAACTGAGCATACAGAATCACAGAATGTTAGGGATTGGAAGGGACCTCAAAAGATCATCTAGTCCAATTCCCCTGCTGGAGCAGGAACACCTAGATGAGGTTACACAGGAAGGTGTCCAAGTGGGTTTGAATATCTCCAGAGAAAGAGACTCCACAACCCCCCTGGGCAGCCTGTTCCAGTGCTCTGTCACCCTCACTGCTAAGAAGTTTCTTCTCATATTTAAGTGGAACCTCCTGTGTTCCAGTTTGAACCCACTGTCCCTTGTCCTATCATTGGTTGTCAACGAGAAGAGCCTGGCTTCATCCTCCTGACACTCACCCTTTACATATTTATACACATTAATGAGGTCACCCCTCAGTCTCCTCTTCTCCAAGCTAAAGAGACCCAGCTCCCTCAGCCTTTCCTCATAAGGAAGATGCTCCACTCCATCACCTTTGTGGCTCTGTGCTGGACTCTCTCAAGCAGTTCCTTGTCCTTCTTGTCCTTCTTCTCTACACACGCAGAAATCTGACATCCTACAATTATGTGTTCAAAACATGACACAGTACCATCAGACTATCCCAACACCTATGACTGCTCATGCTAACAGGTACAGCTACCCAAGTAGCTCACTCCTACTAGTGACTAAATGGTTGTCTGACAGAGACAGCAATGCTAGCACTTTCCCCAAACTCAGGGTCTCAGAGCCCTGGTTCAATGAAAAGCTTCAGCTGCTTTCACACCCTTCTTTTCTTTGCCCACAGTCACTGCTTTCCTAAGATGAAGAGTCCTTGTCTATTTAATTATTCACAAACTCTGGACATCTTTGTTGGCCTGTCTTCAAGGATATTAGGCTGTTTTCTCCATCTTCAAGTTCACGCTATTATTTGTGAGCACATAATACACTTAGACATTCCAGTGGATTGAAACAGTGTCTTGATAACACAATCTTTCTTCCTTTAATAACTGCCAACTTCTGATTTCTATTGTAAGGTAAGTTCCTGAAGAACTCTGTTTTTAGGAGCAGAAGACTGGTCCAGTGACTTTTCTAAAAGTAAATTAACTCCATCTTTTAATTAGATAACCAAGATACTTGAAAACAGTGTCTACAAATGGCATCTAGTATTTCAGGGATTCGTAGGTGCAATCCCTAGGCCAGGAAGTTCTGCAAATGCACATGCCCTTCCTCCATTCTGATTTACAGCAACCGACAATTTGAAACTCACGGAAGTAATCGAGATAAGCACACACAAGCCAGGGACAAATGCTAGCTATAAAGGCAGTGCAAGTAAGCAAGTGTGCTTTATTATTTGAGATTAAGTGCATGATCAAACAAAACCAAAGCTGCCTACTTGAAAGTGCAGAGGAGAAAACCAACGAGCCTCTCACTTGGATATTCCAGCACTCTCCATTCTCACAACTTAATCAGGCTCTCATTCGTAGTTTCATTAAGACAGCATTCATTGCTGAAAGTGGCACAGAATGCTCACAGGGTTTTCAAAGTACAGTACAGTACACAACTGCACACGTGGTCAGTTATATACTTAAAGTCATTTATTTATCCATTGCTACTATTTTAAAAGTCTGTGTATGGTTTTCCATGAGATCAGTATTCAATCTGCTACTCTTTAGGAACTTTTAAGAATGACATTAATTTATTACTTCATTGTTAAATTAGGCATCAACTTTTCAGGAAGACTCCCCATCTCTCTACACCTGTTTATATTTAGCAGAAGCATAAGTTTTTGTACAAGGAAGGATAAACTTTCAGGTCAAAACAAAAGTAAGTAGCTGCAATGTGGGGAAAAAAAGAAAAAAAGAAAAAAAAACCACACACAAAAAAACCCCACCAAACAAAAAAACCCCCAAGCAATAGTACATTTATTATGGCACTGCCTTGGAAGTTCAAGGTTCAAGTCTGTCTTTTGAAAGACTTGATTAAACAGCTAGGTACAAACAAGATAGAGCGTCAGAGCCCCATGTTCAACAATCCTGATCAGTGTTCAGGTGCCTTGACTAGATAGGGGTTACAAATACTGCCCACCTTCTCTGCTTCCTGGAATTCAGCTAAACCAATTTTCTCCACTGCTCCCATTTAAAGGGTACATTCATACGTTTTGATATCTTCAAGTTACAAAACAGTGAGCCGGGATTATACACAAGAATTTTTCCTCTAAGACTGAAATATTATCAGTGTAGGAAGAAAGGTGGTAACAGATTACAAAGAACAAAAATGCTTTGTGAATTCATGCTAGGTCTGCCCAGACACATACAGCAAATAAGCAAAACTTTAAAGTTAAACAAATAAGGTTCATGCTCTTCAAGAATGTCCTCAAGTTTCAATATAGTCTTCAGATATCTAGCAGCTTTCCTGAAGTGTCTCATCATATGTTCTTTATCATAATTTTTCATTTTTTAAGGATATTCCGGCCATCAGCACTCTTGCTGCCCTTCTTCCTTTGAACAAACTTCAAACATTCAAAGTATAAGTTGGGCTGACCAGTTCTGAACTAACTGGTCAGTCCTCTCAGCAATCTTTCTACTCTCCATTTCACATTCCTCCTCTTTTACGGAGCAGTCAATCCTCTTAACTTGCCCCCTGTTCCTCTCTTGCTTCTCTCATCCTAGCTGAAATCAAATCTAGCACAGAAGCAGGTACACAGGGAAGCAGTGCACAGTTATACCATTAGGCCATTATACCTTGGATTTGGGGGAGTGAGGTGGGTAGGGGGTGTTGCTGGTGGTGGTTTTGGTGTTTTCTGTTAAATTTTGTTTTAAAACATCCCCTCTGAGTATTAGGTCTACCTAATTAAGTGAAGACTTTTTGTCTGCTGCTAATCTCCTCTAGACTGACAAGTACAAAGCTTTCAGAAAACAGCAAGTACAAAAATGGCAGAAACACTCTGCAGGAGCAGCACTGTGCTGCATAGGTGGTGGCCAAAATGCCAGTCATAACCCTGGAAAAAAAAAATAATAGTTCTGATTTCCTAACAATGAGCCACAACTTAGTCATTTGTTTGGCAAGTCAGAGCAGAGACAGTTTTAACTATTACCACTGAAATAACTCCTGCATTAAATATTTGCCTTTACAATCAAGTTTTAACGCCAAGCAAATATACCACAATGTGCTAGGCAGCACACACTGAGACTACTTAAGGCTATGTGCTGACTCAAAACTTTTCATATTCCTGAACTATTATATGTGAATCATCTGTGTCCCCCCACACAACACATAGCTGACATTATCAGTATTCTGGCTAGTAGGGTAACTGTGTTGATGGAACTGGATAGTTACGGCCACAGAAACTCATCTGCTCCCATGCACTACATGTCCTTTCAGATCTTCACCTAAAACAGAGTTGTTCAGCAAGTGGCTATATTTAACATCAACATGAACATGAACTAGTTTACAGAGCATCTGGAGTACTCCTAACATCACCTGCAGCAAAGCAAGGTACAGCAGCATTACCTAGCTCTAGTGGATTACTCTGAGTAACAAATTTACAACCTGATTATCTGAAAAAGCAGATCAACATGGCTTCTAGTGACTGAAAAAGCAGCATCTTTGCCATGATACCCTTTTGCAGTACAAATTGAAGAATTAATGAAGTTGCTTAGGATTTCTCACATTAACCAGGTCAAAGTTTAATCAGCTCGCAGTTTTTGCAGACTCAAAGATGCTTGCTATGCAGAAGTGGTCATTCATTCTGAAAAAGATTACAGCCAGCCAAGAACAGTTTCCACTTACAAGAAATCCTACTACTGACTTAGGACTGCACTTTTGCACAGCAACACCATCACAGAAGGATTTGATTCTGAAGCTGTTGCCAATTAAAGAACTGTTGTTCCTACACTTTTTTTCTTTAAATATTCAAGGCTACTGATTATATGTAGCTAACAAAATCTAATAAAACTGCAATGAACTGGTTACAGGAAATAATATTTTGGTAGCCAAATAGGAAACAACCACAACTCAACTATCATAAGTCTTCAAGATGCACTGGTTGTTGAGGGTTTTCAGTAAGTGTTGCTGAATAATAGTTTAAATCTTATCAGACTTCAAAATTTCACAAATATTTCACCTGCAGTGCTGCACAACCGGCATCTGGAGCAACCAGGCAATTCACAACCATTGTTCCAACTGTTATAGTCTCAGGAGGAAAAAAAATTAAATACATTGTTTAAAAATAAAATAAAATACAATAAAAAGTTGTGTTTCCTACAAAGGAAACTTTCTCACAGTGAGATCAGAGTTTATTTTTACATCTTATTCTTTTCACATTTTTTATTTGTTTGTGTTTCAGTCCCAACACACACAAGCCTCTGAATCCATGAGGAACTAGGTCTGCAAAGCTAAACACAGCACCGCACACCAGCAGCAGACAAATGACAAGAATAAGACAGACACCATGACAGTTTTGTAGAAGTGTTTGGAGAAACCACCTTGATCTATGCAACACCATTAGGCTGAAGGCTGCAGTTGCTGCTCTATGGAAAGCACAAACTCCCCGTGCCGCCTGACGCGGCTGCCAACAGGCTGCCTGCAGCCCTGTGAGGATTGAAATTCCACCAGGACCTGGTGGGGGAAGGACCAGAGAGAAGGGGGAGCTGGGTACATGCTGCTGGAAAGGCTGCAAGGCACAGTTATTGGTCTCAGACAGGTGATCTGGAAGGGATCCAGGTGTGCAGGCTGTTCCCTGCAGATCCCCTTGGCTCTGGGGAGGGGGCTTCACTCAAGCCCTGAGCAGCAGCACCCCTGTGAGGGGTTCTGCATCCAACAGGCAACAGCGGGACTCGAAGCTCCCGTCTATAAATCATCCCCTCAGTCCCTCCAAGAGCACTCAGAAATGCTGCAGTCTAGCAAAGAATTATATATTTCTTCCTTAAGAAGCAAGTGGTGCAAATCAATATTTTAACAGTTTTTCCTGAATCAAGTCACTTAAAGTTAGGAATCAAATCCAAATGCTGCTTATCATAGTCTACATTTGTTTTACAGTACAGCTAAACCTCTGCACCAGAGCTCTAAAGCCTCTCAAACAGTTCTCCCCATTCACCTATCCAGCTGACTCAACAGCTTCCTGCAAGACTACACTGTATATGTAATGTATCACTAGACCGTTGCAGACATGCTGAACTACAACTATACATTATATAGGAACATTAGCTTTGATTTCAAATAAAGACAAAAGCCATAAGCAGTAACAGAAGTGTTATAAACCCAATGCCACATGCATACCTGATGTTCCCAAGTGAGTTTCAACTTCTGCTACAGCCTCCCCTTGAGATGGGGGATGTGCACAACTAGAGGACACTGCACACGCCAGCAAAGTACCATCTCTGAGCTACACAGGAAAAAAGCAGCACCATGGTTTTATAATAAACTAGATTATAACCCTTGAATAACTGATAACCCAACAGGAGTTACATGTTCAACAGGCAAAAACTTCCTTGCTCTTCCTTTGGCTGTTTTTTGAAAGGAACTGATTACACATTAACTTTTACCATACAGCCCCCTCGGTCCGAAGATTCACTTGTGCACACGGACTGGTTCTCTGGAATCTCTAGACTTGGTGCCATGTATAAACTACTCAGTCTGCAATACAACTCATCTCACATTTAACCCTTCAGGCTTTGACTTCACCAGCTTTATAAGCCTGATGGAGGAAAAACTCAAACTGCATACAAGCAGTGCTAGCAGCAGGATGATTTAAGACAACACTGGTCTGATCTGGTACACTTTAAGCAGTTATTCTACAGCCAGACACTCAGTTTGTTATCAGGAACCTATAAAATTCTGTTTCTTGGGCTAAACCACATTTAAAACATGTAAATATGCAACAGAAAATAACCGGGAAATCACACAGATAAAGGGGCTCTCCATTACCACCATTTTAAAAAGTGTTAATGGAAAAAAAATTACTGCACTATAAATTCTGCAGAGGGACCAGCAATACAAAGATTCAAGTCAAATGGTGCCTTTATATTCTTATGGTCAAGACTCAAAGGTTCCCCAGCTCAAAACTGCATAAAGTCCTAAGCTGTACAGATACCCTATGCGCAAACTTCTCCAAAGCTGCGCTTTCCAGGCCGTTCCTCCAAGGACATAATACACATCCATCATTCAGATGGCAATGGAGACAAGACATTATTTCTGGATTTATGTTGGTCATAGACCTTCATTATTTCGTTCTGCTTAGTACCCCCAACAAATGACAGCTGCTGTGTCAAAGAGTCACTTAACAGTACAGAAAGCCATGAAACTATCATCCATATCAGAAGCGAGTCAGAAACACTAGCATTTCATACAGCAAATACTTCACTTCTTTGCAATGCAGTTGGAAAACTCCTCCACAGTACATAAATAAGTGTACTTGAGTAACTTCATACAGCTGATGTTAGTTTGGGACACGGATAAGCAACTCTGCCTCCTGTGTTTCAGCTTAAAGAAGACAACAATTCTCACGTTTGTACAGATATTTGGGCTGCACAAAGCTTAAGTGGGCGTTTTGTGGGAATGAGGAAGAAACTCTGTTGAAAAACAAACAAGAAAAGAAGTTGCTTAGGTACCTAGTAAAAGCAAATAGAGCTTGCACAACTGAATACCATCCTGCGAAGGGTGACCAATGGTTGTTTTTTTTTGAAAGCAATCTCATGAGGTAAGTTTAAGTTTGCATAAGATAATTATTTTATCTATCAGCATCAAGTTTACCAAAGCACGTTAACAATGCTGTAATTTCTAGATTTCCATCTAGAAATCCACCAATTCACAGTGCACAAACAAGGATCTTCATGCCCTGCTCAACCAGGACTCAAAATCCACAGTTTGTCAATACAAGTTCTCTGGTAAACGAAATCCCAGAATGCTGGAGCAGCCTGAATCGAGAAGGGTTGCTTAGGCAGTAGAAGGGGAGGAAAAAATGAACAAAACACAACAAAAACACACACCACAAAAACAAAAAACAAACCCACAACCACAGAAAACCACATACACACAAAACAAAAAAACCCCAAACCACAGACACATACCCAGTGCTGAGTAATCTTAGAAAATAAGAGAAAAAGTCACAAAGCTTCTCCTGCTAGAAAAATGGATAGGAAAATACATAGCAATAACTGCTGAATCCTGAGGGAAAAACACTGAGCTGAGCAGACCATCCAGAAAGAACACACAAGACATCTCCATCCCTCAGATCTCTTGTTCCCACTTCTCTAATTTTAGAGAGTATTCATTAGAGCACTTTCTCCCTCCTTTATCAGGTATTGAGGGATGTTGCTGAATAGGAGACTGTGTGTGCCTTGATGTTTTCCCTTCAAATCCACTGTGGGGGTTGTGTTTTCTTTTCACAAGTCATTTAGGTAGTTTGCTGCTCAGAACTTCAAGCAATTAATGTTGGGAACTTTCTCCAGAGGAAATTGCCCCATAAGATGCAGGTGTGAAAGGGATTGGCAGCTGGAAGCCACTTGCTTCAGTCCTCTGGGAAGTTCATCTACAGCTAAGCCTTCAGGGTTGCAAAGCAGTTTTTGGTGGTTAGACTCAGAATTGTTCAAAGGTTGTTAGACTGAGTCCTTTGACCATTTTCTTCACAAATCACTGTACTACAGAGAACAGCAGATGTGAAAAGTATAATAGCAGAAGTAGCCATCTTCATAATATTAAACTACTAAAGTCTCCTGAATTGTTTCATGCAATCCTCTCCCTATCCAAGTTGCAAAAGCAACTGTCTGCTTAATCTCCCAGTTTCTAAAGGTTTTAATTCTTACCAGTTTAACATGTAACTCTGCCTTAGTTACACAGAATCTGCTCTTTCCCCCCGTCATGCCCTTGAACTCCAAATTTGCATACTAGGACTGAGAATTTGGGGTTTTAGATTCTTCTCATCCACATTTCAAATTAGAAGTTGGCAACTAACAAATTTAAATGCCATGGGCAAACTACACTCATTCCCAATACAAACCAATAATTCCAGCTACTACAAGGAGACTGATTTCACATACCAGGTGGCAATACAAACCAAACCCAAGCCAAGCACATGCTATAGTAGAGAAGCAGCATTCAGGATACTATATGAGAATCCTCTTTTTCTCAATATATATTTGGGAGATTCCCGAAGATTCCACTGAAAGAACCTTACATCTTAAGAATAAAGCAGCATTCACATACCAACAAGCCAGAGAGCATGTTTTGATTTAAGCTGTCATCTTCACCAACACAGGAACCACTGCAGACATCAGAGCCTCCTCCTGTTCAACTCTAACCTCAGTGCACCAGCTTAGTAGCCTATTTTTGCGTCTCTGTCCAACCACATGGTTCAGTTATTTTGCACAGAATGGGCTGGACACAAGATACAACACTATCCTACTGTGCTTACTTCAACAAGCCTTCTCAGCATTAGCTTCCATATGCAGAAATAAAATGGAGTAAACCTCTGTATTCAGGTTCATTTACATGTTTGCTCGTAAGACCACACAATGGGAAAACAGATTTTAATAGCTATTATACGAAGCAATCTCAAGTCTTATCATAGCCACAAACTTAGTGCAATAACACATTGGAGCTCACTGTTAGGATAGCTTGATGAATCAGATGCCCATCCCTAACTTATTCTTTGGTGTAAAGTCTAGCTCATTTATATGCAACAAGAATATACCAGTTCTGGTATATAACTATAAAATACTAATTTTTTAAACAACACAAAATATATTTACTAAGATACCTGTTTGATTAAGCATTTAACATAAGTATGCAAATCAACAGTTAGATCAGTGAATAATTCTGATTCTAAACCAACCACAGGGGAATTACTTCTGTTCCCAATCACACAATGTAATAACAAAGTCCAAGTCAGGCTGTGCTAACTGAAATCGAAGCACCAGCAACCATGAGCATCAGCAATAGTCCATACTTCCATAGACTCACCCCATGGTGTGGGCAGATTCATCCTGCATGTACTCAGAAGGTCAATATGTTCAAAATATTCAGTATGGAAGGGGAAACCAAATACCAACTTAGAGAACATTCCTGTGGTCTCAACACCAGACCTCTCTCAAATTGAGGCTGCCAAGTTTCATGTATCTCATGTTACATGAGCCACAAGAGTTTGACAGCCATGCCGTGCCATCCTACCTCTCTGCCAAGATGCACAGAGCCAGCTGAGGCCCAGGAGAGCTGACAAGTCCTCCAGCACAAGAGGAACCACCTCAGCAGCTACTAACAGCTAAAGAAATGCAATTGTGCCAGTCAGAGCTGCTCAGTCACTTAAACTGCAGCAACAACTGCAAGGATTGTATAACCATCAAGATGGTGGGACACCCCAAAAATCAGACTCTCCTGACTACAAGCTGCCACACATTTTCACCACAACAAGAATAAATTCAATAAAGTTCACACGCTCCTTGAGAAAGTTTAGGGTGCCTGAAAACAAACAACAACAACAACAAAAAAACACACATAGGAAGAAAAATTAAGATCCCTCCTGAAAAATGGTGCCTGAATAAGAGTCCCCATGCAGAGCAGAACAACAGAGATGGCTTTTAGATTACTGCCTGGGAAAAAAAAAAAAAGGAGGTAAGAGTCACAAGATCACTTTCTGCTTAATACCCAATATATTCAGAAAGAAACTAGATGTCAGTGCTGTCATGCTTATTTACAGAGAATATATACAGAGGAATACCAGTCACTAGCTCCTTCTCTTGACAGAAGGTACTTGCAGACTTTGAGGTATTGGGTATTACACAGAACAACACTCAGCCGCTGTACTGATGCAAATACTAATGACCTGCTTTCACCAACTAATGCCCCATTGCTAAAGTGGAGAGCAGCTGACAGCTGGTAGCCAGGAAGCCCTGGTTGCAAGACACAGGAGGGCACATTTGTTTTTCAAGCATCTGAATACAATGTCACAGACAGCCTGGTCTAAGGTAGGGTGACCTGGAACAGTACAAAATATGTAAGGATTATGCAACTGCCTTTTTTTTTTTCCTCTATGGATGAAAGCCTGTTCCTGGGTAGCAATCCATACTATGTGATCACTTAAACCCCAGGCTCCCTCAGGTCACAGTGACCATGCTCCTTCATTCCACCTGTTGAGGACAGAACCAGTTTTGGAGAGTAATGAAAAGCAGCACATTAATCAGCTGTGACAACAGTTTCCCCTCTTCAGTTTTAAAAATGGATCTGTTCACACACAAGACAGGGGTGCAGGTCACAGCCCACAGCAGTTTCACTGATCCTCATTGTTACACATTTAAGTAGATTCAGCTTAATGCACTTTTCCAGACCTTCTGGTTGGAGAAGTTTTCGCAGTGTGCTGCAGGTCACCCCTGCCTGGCTGCGCAGGACACTTGACACCACCAGTTTCCACTCTGACTGTTCCAAGTGTATCAGACACTGCTTCTCACAGGCACACGCTTCCGTGTGTGCACTTTTCACCTTTCAGTAGCAATAACATAAAGGAATTATTAAGAAAAATCTCAGGCTTTTTAGAAAAGCGTTGTTACTAGTCCTACTCTACCATAACACACAGACACAGTTGAAGATGTGAGAGATAGAAATGCAGACATGAAACTAAAACTAATTCCTCCTCTGCCATTTCAGGGTTAGAATAGGTAACACTAAAAGTTAATATTATTCTCAAAAGGTTGTTAGGTAACCTACGAAATAGTATAATAAATTTAAGACATTACCACTGCACTACAATCCTTCAAAAGCTACTTCTGGGATTTCTTTAGAAATAATTACTACTCTTATCTAACAGAGCCCCCTGCACAGGTCTGACTGCCCCCTCCAGCCTTTCCTCCTGCCTGTTTCAGAAAAAAAAGAAAAAAGCAAAAAATCACGGCAGAGCTAAAAGCTAAGGTGAAGCCATGGCTATCTGTTTGCTTGCCCAGACCCCCTGAATCACCAACAGAGAACGATCCCAAGAGGGAAACAGCCAACTATCACCTGTCCTGCAGCTTTTTAAACAGTCAGTGATTTGCTTGTCCCTATGTTGGGCTCTGTCCTTGAGCACTGGATGCTTGTTTGTAGGTTAGTTAATCCTGCTTACAAGTTCAGCTCTATTAAGGCCGAGAATTTATTATAATAATATATTCAAGTCATAACTGTGTTGGTTTAAACAAATTTTGCAATACCACGTTTATTTCCTCTCTTTCCCCATTCTAGGTACAGGCCTTCCCCCCGCCTTAAGGAGAAACAGGTTAGATTTCCTTTACCACCTTAAAAGTTTGACTGATCTTCCCTTCTATTAGGTTCTATTATTAGAAATCAAATACTGGTAGCTCCTGTTTTAGTATTTTAGCAACAGATGAAAAAGCAATGCCTTAGCATGCAAAGATCAATGACTGAAGATCACCTCAAATACCGGGAATACCAAAAAAGCCACTAAGTGAAGGCCTTTTCTCATCCCCGACTCTCCATTTTAAGAACTGTAACTTGATTGTTCTTCCCAAACTTTAACAGAAAATGGCATATTACACTAGTTTTGCCAACACATCAACCAGCCTTCCAGGAAATACTGTGTCAGCAACATATGGAAACTACTTGCAGGGATTTTTTTTGGCATTTGTCTCTCAGCCTGGCATGTTTTTAGCATTAATTGTGGAAGCCACTAATATTTCTGTTTTAGCTGTTAAATTTAAAACACCAGGGAACATTAAATCAATGACAGTATGCCGTTATGGTTTGATAGAAGTTACCAAACCTTCCTCACAAAGATTACCAGCTTCTATGTAATTTTTTCAACTAAAAGGTTTACTTTGGACTACATTTAGGCACACAGCTTCAGAAAGTAAAAGTAATCTTATTATTCTCTAAGTAGCAAAGAGTAAACTGTAAGAGCCACATATAAGAGTATACATCTGTATTTATGGAATAAACAACATCAAGTAATACATTTGGAAAGTTATTTGGAATACAGTAGCACCTCACAGTAAGGCACAGGTGAGAGAAAGATGCACCACAAACTACTCACCATAATCAAAGCACAAGCCTTTTGAAAGAGATGAGTTGAAGCTGAGTTAGATTAGTCATCAAAAGCTCTCCTCAGTGGTACACACATCAGAGCACAAGCAATCAGTGCAACTCGGGGGGGGGGGGGGAACACAACAAAAACACACACAAAAAAGAAAACCACACATAGAAGCCAGAATACAGAGTCCTCTTAGAGATTTCAACTTTCAAAGATCAGTTCAACCACGCAGCAATAACAGGCTCAGGCTGAAGAATTTTCCTTCGACACTCTGCCAGCGCTGCATCAAAAGCTCCCTGCATGCTAGAAACACGTCCTCAGAGCAGGTTTGACCATGACTTCACAGAACTGACAGATGATACTTGCGAAGAGGTATTTTCCGTAACATTTCAGACCTTATTTACAGTAAGGGACAGGAGCTCCGTTCAACAAAGCAAGCAATTTGTTTGCCTGGCCAGGCATGAAGCGAGAGGAGGACAGACTTGTCCAACCCCCCTGTTCTGTCACAGAGAGGCTCAAAAGACTTATACACAAACTACTATTTTCATGAAGCTGTGGGTTACCTCAACTCAAACACAGAGCCAGCCTACAAACTCACCGCACAGCAGCTCCAGTCCCAGGAGTTTTTGGCCAGCGCCACCTGCACTGCCTGCATAGGGCTCCCCAGAGCTCGCAGGGCACAGGCGCCAGGTAGGGAAATATTCCCCCTGCACTCTTCAAGTCGCAAAGAGAAACTCCCGCGGACATGCAGGTGTTTCCCCTCATACCCCGCTGCTGTCCTTACACCGTGCATTACAAGTTACAGAAGACAATTTTATATTATGAAGTCTGCAGAGCAGCTTTGGCAATTTTAATCTTAGCCTACCTTCAGATAGCCTGAGGAAAGAACAGTTGTTTTGAAAAGTCATATTGCAACATGTCAAACAATTATTCATTTTCGCCCTGCAGAACTAACAGTTCTCCCTCACCTTTTTTAGGTGACATAAACTGCAGTCTCTTACTCCTGACTTACAGGCAAGGAAAGACAAATATGGTGCTTCCAACAAGCTGAATGGGAGACTTTCCTTTACTCAATTAATTTAAACACATAACAGATTTGCTCTAGAAATGTATAATTTGCTGGTACATCTATTCACTGGAGCCTTCTCAATTAATTCAGCATTGCAGAAAAAGTAAAAAAGAACAAAAAAAGGAAAGCTAGGATACACTAGCTATATAAAACAGTGTGAAGGTTACTTTCACCCTCTGAAAGTATTTCTCCAGGGTATAAAAGAATTGCAATAAACAAATACATTTTAACAAAGTCAATTTAAATATGAAATTATGACAGCTATATTAAGCACCACTGTAACATATTCATCATTCAAATTAAGACATTTGAGTGACGTGCTCACTGACAATGTTTTAAACACAGACAAACCTCTGGCTTTGGGTATGCAAACTTAAGAGTTGAAGAGTTAAACATTACGGAATAATTTCTCTTTCTGAAGAAGAAACAGAACTTTCTCTGCATTCCTTTAATTTATCCAGTTCAATGACTGGGTTTTCAAGCTACAAGAAATGAAATAAACTTGAAGTCTATCAAAAGGTCACAAGTTTTTTTTTAAAAAAAGCACACCACACCAACCTCTAATACTTCTGAAAAAAAGATGTTAGGGATCTAAGGTATAAAATGCATAGTGTGCACAGTCTCTTGGTGATACATAATCTTTCATTATAAATGAGAACTGATAATGCACCATTGCATCATCTTTTAAAGAAGGTACAGATTATGCACTATTTTTCCTACACAGAAACATATGAAAACTCCTACACTGCCCAGACATCTGTTAACAAACACTAAATGAATAAAATTATTGCTCCCAGAACAGAAATCTTTAAGTATCCCATGTTACTAGACAACAATCTCTACCAACGAACTTTGTAGCATAAAAGTGCTTTAAGATGCCAAATGAACTAATTGAGCAAATCCAAGTCTCTTTCTGTTCTTGAATGAGCCTTGCAAAAGTTATCTGGATGGCAATAGGCTCCAAACTCCAACACACAGCATACTACTGTTCCACTAGTTTACCAGTGCAAGAAGACAATACTGGAAGAGCCAAGACTTTGGCACTACACAGGTTGTCATTGAGATCCCATCTCAGTGCCTCCAATACTGGCTCCCAGTTCATTATGTTTACCATCAAAAAAAACACACTGCACCATAAACTTAACAGAAAAGCATAGAGCTGAGAACCTGCAGAACAGGAATTGCTGCAGGATATAATCATCTCTCAGAGCAAAAAACCCCACACGGAAATCAGAAGGAACTAAAGCAGTAAGTATATAACCATTGACTAGGAGGACACCCAGTATGAATAAGCTCCCCTCCAGCACCACAGGTGTGCTCCATTCACAGCTTCACTGGGCAAGTCCTGGTGCTGCTCAGCTGTCACACAGGACACAGCAGGATACATTAAACGTAGCCCTCTAACAACCATGTGCTACCAGCACCCCCAAAATATCATAAAAACATCTCCAGCTGAAGCCTACACATCCAGGCCACCCCTCCCCAGCTGTGCCGAGCCTGCCATCACCTCACCATTATCCCAACTTCCTGGGTTGCTACTCAAAGTCGATACAGCTTGGTCATGACATTCAGGATTTCTGAAAAGCTGCTCTTTAAGGTATGTACCTACCTCAACACTGAGCTGTGGGCAGATGTTCCTCCTTCATTACTCCTCACTTCACCCATGACACTCTCCCTCATGGAGATTTAAGTGCTCTCACTCTATTTCAATACAGCTCAAACACCTCCAGGCAAGAAAAGTGATCACCAACAACCTTCCCTCCATCTCTCCCCTTCACAGCATCATAGGTCCAAATTTATCTTCTCTTTGATCTATCCATCCGTATTTCATCAACTGATTAAACTGGCGCTTTCTTGGACAGGTTTCTCAAGTTGTTTCCCCACTACTTGGGCTGCCAGAGTCTCATCCCTTAACTAGGGACACAAGGAGGCACAGGCAGAGCAAAGGGGCTGCTCACAGCAGCACCAGGCAGAGATCACCACAAGCTTCTGAGAGTTGAGCTGACAGTCTGAACACATTGTTCTCTTTCATCCAACTTAGCATGTGAGGGTTATAAAAGAGTTTTTCCTTCAGAAGTAAGATTTTAAAATTCCAGCATAAAAGGAAGGTGCAGTAAAGCTCCTACTAAAAGTTTTCTAGCTGAAGTATTTACCGTCATATGTCTTGGACATAACACAGATTATCATTTTATCACCCATCTGTAAAGCACTCAAAACCAAACTCTGATTTCTTTAGCTTGATCTTCCCTTTCCTCTGAACCACCAGCAGATGACACGGAAGAAGAGGCTGGTCAGCCAAAAGCATGTCTGCCTTCCCTTGCTGTGATGGCAAGTGAAATGGTTGTTTAAGTAGAAATTTATTTCATTTATCATTAAATCCCCAAATACATTAAATTATCATAAAATTTTGTCTCCAACTATTGACACAGATGATAGAAAGGAGTAAGTATTTCATACTAGTTAGAGTTGTAGCACTCACGCTGCCCATAGGAAGATGCTTTTTGGCAGTGTGCATATTTCATGAACATTTACTGAAGCACCACCCCTTCAGGCCACACAAATCACATTATAATATGTGATGTATTAATCCTGTGGTGGCCATTTTCAGTATCATTCCTCTCTTTAGGATATGCAAACACGAGATCCCGCAATTAACTGCAACACTGGCCCAGAGTATTTAACTTCTGTGCTGAAATACAAACACAACAGAACAATCAGAGTTAAGCAAAATATTAGTTTGTTTAGGAAGTTATTGCAACCTCAAATATTTCTTTCATAGGCTTGAAATTCTGTGATTTATAATTATTTTCCTTAATAGTTCTTAAGTGTGAGGTTTCACTTCTATACGTTAAATAATTCACATACTTGTTTAACTTGAACATGAGATTTGTATAATGAAGCAAGATGAGGAATGAAAATTGTCTCCCTCTGCTCAGCCAGGCTTATCTCAGCACGCCTTGTACGCTGCTTCATTCCCTCAGCTTCCAGAGAGCATCCACTCACCAATGCAGCATGGCTGCGACCTGGCCACTAACAGAAAATACTTGGGATACTTGGCAGAAAACCTGAATTTGCATCATCTGGCACAAGAGGTGGGAAGTGCCCTCCCGAGAGGGATGATTTCAGCTGAGTTCTTGCTAAGCTTAAAGTCAGAATAAAAACAGATTAGAGATGCAATCCCAGGGTCAAAGCTCCATTTATCTTCCAGACACAGGCACCACAGTCCTCCGGATTGAAGAGCACTAGCCATGTGAAAAACGCCAGTGCAATTGCTCTTGGCTTTCTTCTTCAATTTTTTCCATTTCAAGTCATAAGTACCAAGACTCCCAAATTAAGTTTGAGCTTTACTCTCATCAAATCTTTGCTTAACCCTGGCATTCCAACCTAAACAAAGAGAACCAACAATAAAGTTATCTGAATTAAACAACTTACCCAGTTTTCAAATTTCAAATTCAAATTTCATGCAGATCAGTATCTTTTATGATTATTTTTATCAGAGTCTACACTAGCTTGCTTATCCTGCACTTTGACCCACCTAAAAAGTTCCAGTATCATCTGTAAAAATTTATTTCCCCCCAGTTAAAAAGGAAAATCAGATTGATCATCTTCCTTTAGGAGACTGTTGTTCAGGATTAGCCTTAATTTATAGTCTTTGAAGTTACCAGACCACTGCACTATTGAGTAATATTTTTTTTTTTGGCTTCCTAGCAAACTGTTCGAGTCTCAGGGCTAAGCACATGCTGTTCTACTTGAATGGCAATATGCCAAATCTGTTTAAATATTTAAACATTAACCTCAAAGTCACTGGTTTGTAGAAAGGCAGCCATTAGTCCAGAGAGAGTAAATCTGTTCTCCAGGCAGTACTGTTGAGTACAAAGGCCATTTTGCCACTTTCTGAAAGTGATTTCTGGAAGAGCTGAAAAGCATGGAAAAGTTGCTGGAGTATTCATAATCGCTTCAATGACAGATCTTATCTTTTGAAGTATGGACGCATGCACATTATGTGACATTTTCAACTTCTGGCACTACATATTCATCTTTTGTGTTTAAAAATGCTACTGTTTTGCATTAGGAAAGTAAAAAAGTTTCAAAGATTTCATAGGCAAGTTTTCTTTTCAGTTATTCTATGTCAAATCCCAGCTACCAAGAAGTAGTCAACGTGAATACTGGTTAGAGTTGAAAGTCAAAATGAAGCAAACATTACATATTTCTCTGTGACAATGAAAAAAGTGAAGAAAGTGCAAGGGCTTAAAAGAAAAAAAAAAAAAACCACACAAAAAAACCCCACAACAAACAACCCACATACCCCTACACACCAAAAACAAGCAAAAAACCCACAACAAAAAAATACCCCTATACTGGTATCTACATTTACAAAACAAAACTAGACAACTAAAAGCTGAACAAACAATGACAGGGTTTCTACATTTACTCTTCTTAATAGGTTGTATGATTACCCTGTTATTTAATGTTATTTTGAGGCAAAAAAGAAGTTGAATTGCCATTTACAATTTCTCTGAAATTGTGCTTCTCTCAAACAAAACCAGAAAACAAACCACACACACTGAAAGGCCAGTAACATCTAAGAGCTTCAAGGATCCACACCTTTGTGCACCATTCCAATTGTTCACTCACAACTAAATAAGAAATGGAATGAACACAAATATTGCAATTTTTAATGTATTTTTTTGGAGAGAGAGAGAGAAAAATCAGCCAAAGAGATGCAAGGAAGGAGTCAGCACACCACTTTTGCAACTGTTTTGTAAACCACCTTCTGCTACACAGAGGCCATGATTAGTCCGGGAAATTGAGAAACCTACTTCTTTATAGTATCTGGCTATATTTGCATTTGACAAGCATAAGATCAGTTTTATATGAAGCCACTGGTTGTCACCAAAAAAAAAAAAAAAAAAAAAAAAAAAGAACAGCCATCAAGAACACATTGCACTTGAATTTTTTTTCCTAGAAACGTTTTCCCCCACAATTTTTTTTAAAACAAAATTCCAGGCTGTCCCTTTGCAGGAAGGTGGCATTCACTGTGTGTTTATAAATAAATAAGCAGGTTGTAACAGCAGCTTTACTCTGACACAAATCAGCTCTAAATATAACTTATGTAGATACTATGGAATGACCTCTACCAAACCAGACTTCTTTTATCAATTATATGCATCCCACTAGAGATTAGAGACCAGAAAGACTGACCCCCAAGTCCTCCACCCAACTTCCACATCATTTTCAATAAGAAAGCTAAGCAACTGGAAAAATCTGAAAGCCTATGACGGAGTGACCTTGTAGAACACAAAGCTTCCCCACTTACTTTGCACCGAAAATAGCCCATTAGGAGAGAAAAAAACCCTACCACACAGGCTTACTATATTTAGATGACAACGTACCTACAGGGCACCCCACACGAGTGCAGGCTGGAGACATGCCCACATGCCAAGCTGCACCATTAAAGTGTCAAGCGTCCTGCTTGAAGGGCTGCTCTTACCGCTGTACTTAGTTACCTTTGTTCTTCTCAGTTTTGGGTACCTAATGGTCACTCCTCTCAAGGCTCTGCAGCACATATTTGTGTAAAAAATATGCATTTTTGTGACTGCACATCACTGTGGAGTAAGGTTTACACACCAGCACAGCAGTGCAGTGACCTGCGGGACGCCAACAGTTCAGCTTACAGGAGACACTGCTACAAAGATAGCCAGGCACAGAGGGAAGGAATTAAAATACCGACTGCCACTAGCTTAGGACAGGTGGAAAAAGCTGCACACTGAAAAAATTCCAGAAACCCCAACTAATATGGCAGGCATCACTGCCTAGTGCTTGAAACACAGAGCCAACAGGCTACGGGGCAAGCAGGGGAGGTACTATCCAACACAACAACAGCATGGTCAGTACTTTTCTTGCTAAAGTAATGGCTAAAGCTACAATCTGTCTGTCAGTAGAGGCAGCTTTTAGTAAGACTTCAGTAGGTCTAATGACACAGCCTCCTCATCTGCAAAACTGAAGACAGCTGCTATTCATTTATCACCTTGCAATTAAGCTATTAAATGAACCACCACCTCAAGCTGGCTGCAGTTTGGACCCAGATTTACTAACATCTTAAGCGCTGAGACACAGGACTATTAGAGCAGAAAAGCATGAATAAATACTAGTCATGCCCAATACAACCATTATGAAACCTATGAGAAATGTGTGACGCAAAAGACTTGCTTTATGCTATTTGACTTTGGAGCCCACTTGCAGAGCAGCAGGACACTGTATTACATGAAATCCATGGCACACAAACCCAAATGAGTGCAAGGCAAGGAAAGAAATGTAATGATGAGTCCTAACCACATACAGAAACTGCTCAGTTATCTTCATCTCTGTGTTTGTGTAATAGGGCAGAATCAAACTTTTACCACAAGCAGCACACATAATGAGGTAGGTGACCAAGAGCGTTTATAATCTCCTGAGAAAACTGTGAAGCTTATAAGGTTTGTACTGCTTGGTATTGGAACATCAAGGAGGTACAGAGGACAATGAAACCTTAGGTAAAGCAGCGCTCTGCACAACTCCAAATGAGTATCAGAACTCATTAGATGAGTTGGCGCAAAGCAAGAACGTTTATTCTGGAACTACAGATTCAAACACGCTACGGTAAGTGAGCTTCCAAATTGCTTGGCAAGCCTCTGCCATCCTTTTAGGCAGATGCTGAAAGTGCAAATGCCTAAAGGCATCCAGATGCCCGATGCCACCAGCCCACGCTGACTGCAGAACCAGCCATTATTATCACCTGGCATCAAGGCTCTGGCTCATCATATTATTATAGTAGGAGACAACACCCAGACAGTTTAGTTTCATAATCCTCAACCATAACAACTTGTGAACAGGTACTATGAACTGTTTACAACCATGAAACAAAGCACAGGCAACACAGATGCACTACATGGGAGATCTGTAGCTTTGCAACATTTTTATACTAAGATACAAGAACAGTAAGGACACAACCAGACCAACATATCTGTAAGCAATTCCTTTCTTTCAATGAAAGCTTGCAAAAGAAGAACTCCAGTAATCCAACTGTAGATACAAACTTGGCAAAAATCTGATTACCTGCAACTGAGCATCAAATAAGACAACCTTCACTGCATCAAGAAAGTGTATGTTAAGTGTTCAGTTGTGTGAGGGAAGAGTACTTCTCAGAAAGAAAATGGCAAAAAATCATTAAGTTGAGCCACATTAGGTGATAACACATGCTGCTCTATCAACTATGAATTGTAACAGCAGCTTTTTTTCCAGCACTTTCACACTGTTGATGGCAGCTGCTGGTAACAGAGACCTGAAAAAGCTAGGATTCCATAAGACTATCAAAACCAGGTCATGTTCCACACTGTTTGAAAGATAAAAGAATAAAGTGCTGTAAGACTGTCTTGTATCACTAAATGAGGAGCAAATCAATTACACAAAATAGTATTTCCTTTAGTGGAAACCTGCAATAGCACTTAGCTCCTGCAAACTTACACCTAAAATACAACTGAGATTATATGAACACCATATAGGCTACCCAGGTACAAGTATGTGGTAGAGAGCATACTTGAAACAGGGAGTTGTCCAGATATTACTAGCATCAAGAAGCACTGAATTTCTACAGATATCTCCTAGATACCTACAATGCAATAAAAGTATCGAGTCAGCATTAAGGGTGTCTTGCAGGGGCAAAACTGGCTGACAAGCCATGCAATTAGGTAGCACTGCAACAGTGGAATACTGCAATCAACAGGCTCCCCAAGATTAGATAACAATCAAGCACAGAGTAGTGGTTTTAAGATCCTTGACTACTGATGGGAGGAAAGCAATAGCCAGTGCACAAATCAGATGGCAGTGCTGCAACAGATGGAGCCTACTTACAGTGCCAAGAACCCCTAAGACAGTACATCCAGATGTGGCCTGCATCAAACAGACACAAACAAGCAGAACCACAGGTGAGGTTTTCGCTGTCATGCAACACTGCTGAGATAGATTCAGTGGAGACAGCATCAATGGGAAACTCTTCATATGCTTAGACCGTCAGCATCAACAGCAAAGCCATAGGACCATCAAGAGCTTCAGCAATGAGCCAGAAATAATCACATACACACAGCATGGAATGACCTATGTCCAAAAGGTGGAAAGGAGTTGCTGAACACAAGCATTCCTCTTCCTCTTTTTCTGCTCCCCAAAGCAATTACTGCGAGAAGGGGGAGCCAAAAAGAGCCATACAGTAATGGTTTGAAGACCAGCACATTTGCAAAACCAAAAGCTGCCAAGCCTCTTGGAGGGACTCACAAAGTCAACATTCAAAGATGGACAAAGCACCATCTAGTTTCAACCAACATAGCTATACAAAAAAACCCAACCCACAACAGGATAGGAACACCTGTAGCAAATTGCACTGAGCCTTACACAGAGAACTGTACATGGCATTAGAGACAACAGGGGAGGCTTTGTCAAGCACACCAAACACGGTGTCTCCGCAAAGAAATTTCTAATGGGCCAGATTAGATCTCTGTGCTGAATACCACTGTGAAAGGATAATTTCAGTGCTAATTTCTTAGACCAGCTGACCAAGCTATTTCAGTCCAATGCTGTGTGCAATGCAAACTCCCAGGAACGAAGATAGAAGATCATTAACAAAAGTTTGTTTTTACATTCCACAAAGTGGAAACCCTAATACTGCATACACCTTGCTGTCAGAATTAGCTGTTCTTCCATGCTAGTGTGTTTTGGTTTTATTTGAGCTTTAGCGTGTTAAATTGCCAGCTCCTCTACCAACACAAGTTACCTGTTAGACAGATCTGGGCCAATAAATCCAGATGGAATACTATTTTTGGTTGCATTTAATTGCTAGTTTCCAGGAAAATTATAAACCGATTTAATTGATAGGAAAGGACCCACTAGAAGCGTGTTTTCAGAAAAGCATGACTTTTGGGTTTCCTAACCTGAAAGAACACTACTCAAGTATGAACAGAACCAGTGCAAATCAGCAGAAGACTCATCAAGCATTTAAACAAAGCCTAATAATGAAGATGTCAGGAAAATTCGTGCTCTGTGACGGGTAAAATTCCATCAAAAGAAGAGTTCAGCCTCCAAGTGACATCATTGCAGATGACATGATACTCCAAACAGAGTGTGGCAGAGTGTTAAAAGTCTTTCAAACCAAATTTCAAGTTATTCTTCAATTTTTCTCAAAAAAAAAAAACACCATCACAAATTCAAGAACAGAAGAGTGTCCTGGTATTGTTAAAGGAAGTTCTTTGTTGATTCATAATTTAGATTATTAATTAATGTTTTAATATTGCTATAAATAATCTTAACATTGGGATGCATGCTGCATGTTGGTTTTGTTTAGGGATCAACATCTCCCAAAAGGAACACCAACCACAGTTACTTCCAAACGTTCATGATTAATGAGTTTGCCAGAAGCTTTTTAATTAAGCAATGCAAAGGCCAAGACAGATACGAGAAAACTACCAGCAGCTACAGAGAGGTGACACTAAATATCACAGAATTCAAGACATCAAAACTAACAAAATAAGCAAGAGAAGGAAAAAAAAAAAGTGAGAAGCATGTCCAATTTTGACAATTTCCAATTAATCCTTTATACTTTTCTAAAACTGGACAGGCAGTTTACAAGTAACAACCAGCTGTGCGTGCAGCTTTTGCCACACAGAAACTGTACTGACCACCACCTAGCACAGGTTAGCAGAACTCCAGAAACTTTAGATAAAGCTTGCACAGACAGACTTCCAAGTCTACACATTGTATATATGCCACTTTTCTGCAGGATAATTATTTATCAAGCTATTGATACTTATATCCACAAAGCAGCCTTCCAATTTCTCACCATTTCCCCATATGCCACTAAAAACCATCCAGTTTCCTGCTAATTTCTACCAGAAAATTCAGGAGATTTCCCCTCACCCCCCAAGCTAAAAGCAACTCTAGGGACATCAGACACATCACAGCTTCAACTGGATGAAAGGACAGGCAGGTCAAAGGGGAGGCAACTAATCTCTAAGGGAACATATGAGAATTTCTCACAGCAGGAGCCAGCATTCAGGGAAGTGCACAGCACCCACAGGCAGAACTATGATCCTCTTGCCACTTGGAGCTCCAACAAAGAGCCAGGGCCGTGCACAGCAATAGGATGAATAATCTGATCAGCGTAATTTTAGAGGCAAGGGGCACCAACACCTCACTTTAGAGCAGTTTCCTTCAAGGTCTCTGCATTTCATCTGACAGAGTGCAGTACCAAAACCCAAAACTGGGTACAATTGCTAAATGACTTCTGTAACACCCCTTGCCTATAATCTTGTAAAGGTTCATCAGCCATTTCATTTCAAATCTTTCCTTGAACAAAGTTGCTTGCAAGAATATCCAAAACAGGTTACAGAGCCTCCTTTCACAGAGATTGTCAAGGCTCAGGCAGACCCTGCCATGGCTGAGCTGATCTAGCATGGGCAGTAGTCCTACTTTGATCTGGAGGTTGGAAAAAGCAACCTCCAAAAGTATCCCCCCAGCCAATTTGTAATTCTGTAAATTAAAGCAATTTTTTAAAGAAAAATGCAAACTTGGAGAAGGTATTCCGCAGTCACTTCTTGGCTTCCCTTTAAAAGTCACATCACTGTTATTTCAAGTATCTCTAGTAATGACAGTAAAGGAAATTTTTCACTACCACTAAAACATTTGAATTGACTATTAAGAGCAAGCAACTCAAACTCTGTCCAAGAACTGATGACTCTTGTAGACTGGACATTAAGAGGATGCGTGCTATGCATAAGCCAGTGTCAGCAGTATCTTCCATCTATTCCTCCAGTTTAAAAGTGGTCCCACATAATGGTTTTGAAATACTATAATATCTTACCTTTAACTTTCTCAAATAAGAGTAATCACTTTTGACTCACTAGGAGCATACAGGTAAAACATTAAGTAAAATAAAAAGGTACATGGTGTTTATTGTGATAATGGGCACACAAACTGTAGCGGATAGATGAGTTCATAGCATTTCTTGTTTCACAGATGTTTATTTACCAGCCCATACTCTTTACCACAACTCTATCAGACTGCCCATTAGTAAACACATCCTTGGTTCCCAAATCCTCCTGTAATAATGGTGCAGCAAAATCCTCCTATTTTCTAAATTCTTCAGACAAGAGTTTTCAGTCTGCTGCAGTTCAACACTAGAGACACATCCAGTCAGCATCTCTCTCCAGTATCCTGAGCTACAATTCCAAAAGGGGATGAACAGAAGCAAAACAGAGGCCTCTAATACTCTTAGCACCAAATACACTCATCCAAGAGTACACACTTATTCAGGAGCCCAATGACTAAACGCATTTCTGTTTTGGCCAGTTGCATAGACTTATAGCTGATCTCACAGAAGAAAAAGGAACACCACTTCACCGGTCACTGCACCCAGACCTCACAGATGTCAGCTGGTGACACCAAACTAAACTACCAAGTCCAGGACACACTATAGGGACCCCACACTTTGCCAGAAGATCGGGGAAAAAACAGTTCATCAAAACTCAGTGTGGGTTATGACATCTCAAATCTCAATGCTTTGCATGCACTAGTTTCCTTTCCCTGCAGAATTCCCAAGAACTCTGTCCCGTACACACACTACTGCATGGTAACGTATCCACATTTAAGTTAAATGTAAAAACGAGCTGTTGTCCATCTTTTAATAAGATATTTAAGATTTTTAAGATTGCAATAAGAAAAATAGTTGTGAAATCTCAAAATATTCAAAGATGGCAAACCTAGGGGAGCCAGCTAAGGAAGAACAACAGAGACTAAAGAGCTGGTACAAGCTGGCAATGCTCAGATTGCATCATACCAACTACTAACAGCAGCTTTGGTTCTTCCTGACATAAAAACTAAACAGAAAACTAGCTGAAGCAGTTTGAGGTAAGTAACTTAAGTGGGAAACAGCCAGAATCATTAAGGATTAATGCAATTCATCCAAGGGAAGGAAAATTCAATGAAATAAAAATGGAGTTAATATTGGTGCCAGGAACGGAAAAAAAGGAAAATCATACTGTTCAGTGGAAATTTAAGTCCTGACATACCTTTTTGGTACTGGAAAAATCCCACTTACGTAAGGCTTATAATTAATATTCTTTTGTCACTTAGACAACAAAGAAAATTATCAAATAGCATGGACTTTCTTTCAAGTAATAAAGTCTACCTGTGCATAGCCAATGTGGGATAATTCCAGTGACAACAGAGAGAGTAGGAAAGCAGAAAACAACTCTTCCCACGGCTCTATCAGAGCAACTGCTGAGCCTAAAAACATCTTCATACATGAATTCAGAAAAGGAACAAACTCTACAGTGCAAGTACTCCCTCATAAAGAATAAGGCTGTTATCATTCTCACTTGTATGTTTGCTTAAAACAAACTGTACAACAGCCAGTTACACTTCATAAACACCAAGGAAGCACTAACTCTTGTTTCCCCTTCCACAAGAAACCAAGTAAAGTAGAATAAAGAGCATGAACCTTGCCCAGCTTTAACTCCAAACTACTGCACAGTCTGAGCACTCCACAAACTCACCAGGAAACCCTCTGAACTCATGGGATAAAGGCAACTCTAAAAGGACTTGATTTTCCCAGTTGAATAGTAAATCAGGATATACCATGAAATTGAATGAGTGTAACAAAATGACCTAAACAGAAACAGGGACTTCAGGGCCAGCAATCATATCAGCATTTTCTGCTAGATAATATCGCACGTGCCACTTTTACTCACATAGGTATCTCAAAATCACACAATCATGATCCAGCAGTGGCACACTGTAGCATCTTATATGAATGTGTAACACACCACTTTACATGTAGATAGTCTATACATTTAGATACATATAAAATGCACATATATGTATAAAATATGTATGTTTTTATTTATATATGTATAATATCAGTCCCACAGTCAGGTGGCTAATCTCCATTCCACAGTTTCTATTACAAGTCTAAGTAATTATTTTGCTAGACTACTGAGATAATTAGCTACTTGACACGTTAGATTTCAACTCAATACTAAGTCCTACAATTATTAAAAAAAAGTGCCTCCTGGTGCTTGACATTTTTCATAACAATTCACCTATATGCAGGAATCTTGGCTCTTCTAAAAAAGAAGCCCACTTCTTCTATACATGATTTCAGACAAAAGTTTGAAAGCATAAAATGCAAGAGTTAGAAATGGGAGCCACAAATGCATTTAGAGTGTTATTACTCTGTCAATTCTTGACTTTGTCAAGGCCTTTGCATTGCATTTTTGCAGACTTAGTCTTACAGCTGACATAAATACCTGAGAAGTGACCAAGTAAAATATGTGAGAGGTAGGAAGTTACGCATCCACCAGTGAGGCTTGCTATTTACTGAATCTAAACTGGTAAAAAAGTACCATGAAACAGATTTTAAGGTGCTAGCTACTAAAAGTTTAGCATTTGTTCAAATATTTTTAAGTTATGGAATCTTTACATACACAAACAACTTTACCCTGGATCGGAAAATGCTGCTAGGTAAAGTTCTAGCATCAGAGTTATCAGATTATTATGACCACCTTAATCACATTTCTGAGACAGCCTGATCTGAGCCAGAAATCAGAACTCTGCAATAGTTTAAAAGTGACTGTGTGAATTTTAAATACAGCCTTGTTGCCGCAGGTACAATTAAGCTCTATAAAAACAGAGCTCAAAAAGCAACCTATTGCTCAGCCACGATAATTAGCACTAGGAGAAATAAGTTAGCCCCAGTGGTTGGTCACGCGAGCCAGCTGCTACAGTGCATTGCTGTAGTTCCACAGAAGCATGATGCACCTCACAAGGAATAAACAACTGTTAATACTCGTCTTACTTAATAATCCAGACAGTGAATTCCATCACATTGGTCACCACTATCCACCTCAAAAAACTGATATAAACCAAGCAGGTTAAAGCTTTTCTGCTACCCCCCAAAATGTTTCATTATATGAAAAGCTTACCTCTCCTCAATTTAGAGAGAGGCGTATTACTGCGCATTGAGTTTAGAAAAAAAAAGAAGGAAAAGAATCATTAACCATGAATACCTATTCGGTAAAGTATCACCTGATTTGTTAGACTCTGTATTAACAATATTTTACATTATAGCTACTTTTAGATGGACACCAACCTTAGAATTCATAGGCAACAAGCAATAATGATCAATTTTACCTGCCTAAGTGGAAATCATGTATCTGCCACAGTGTGAGACTTCATCTTTTAGATAAGCCCCTGGTGTGGGGTTTAATCAGCTGTACGGTTCACCACATCATAGGCATAAAACAAACAACACCCCCCCCCCCCCGCCCCGCGCGCACAGCCTTAGTCCTGATGGCAGACTGGCAGAGCTGTGTCTGAAGCAAAAAAACTAGATATCCCTAACGAGGAGATGCCCAGTTCTCTGCTTTGATCACATACCAGAAAAAACAGGGGGAGGGTAGATGGGGAAACAAGGCTTGGGTTGTTTTGTGGGAGGGTGTTTGCTGGGGCTTGTTTTATTTTAAATATCTGCACTCTTGCCTTGGCCTTGGAACAATGGTATCAAGTTTAAGCTCAATGTCCTTTTCAAACACAGGCTCTCCTTGCCAACCTTGCATGGTATAAATAGCAGCAAGTGGAGAAGCGAGCATTAAAGATATTATTTTAAAATCTCAAGAGTGCCAGTGCCCTCACTGCAGGACTGAAGAGTCTGGGTGCAGAGGCGCGAGCTCCATCAGGCTTGAAACATTTCAGACACGATGTCAGCATTCAACTAGCTAAAAAGCGACACCAGCAATGTACAACTTCTGTATCTTAAAACCACACACAAAATACAAACCCTCCTCAGCCCAAGCGAGGGCCCCTCAGCGCGGCTCCCGCTGCAGCCGCACCTGCACTCCCAGCAGGGGCTCCGTCCCACAGACCCACTCCGCGCGCAGCCAGGAGCCCGGCGGGCGGGACGGGAAAGTCCGAGCAGCAGAGAGCGGCGGCCGCCCCCGGGCCGCGGCACTGACCCACTTCCCCGGCAACACACCTCGGCGCCCGGGCGGATCCGGCCCCGCTCCGCGCCGCTCCCGCGCCCCGTTATCCGGCCGCCCCCGCAAGCCCGGGCTGAGGTACCGGAGAGGGTTGCAACTAGAACTTTGCTAAAAGAAGAAGTCGGTACTCACGCCGGCGCTTACACACCACCCCTCACTTGTAGCTGGGTTACACACGACAAAGCTGTTCCGGACCGCAGGCACCGCGGCCCCTCCGCCCCCGCGGAGGCCCCAGCAGCGTCGCGTGCGCGGCTGCACCCCTCCGCCGCCTCCCCGCCCCTGCCCAGGCCAGATCGTCCCCAGCGCGGCCCCGCAGCCGCCCTCCGGCAGCACCTGCCGCACCGCGGGTCCCGCGCTTCGCTCCCCTCACCTGGCGCCGGGCCGCCCCTGGGCGGTGCTTTTGCCAGGGGGGCGCGGGGGCTGCCGCCCGGTGCGGGTGGGCCGGCCGCGCTGCGGCGGGCGGCGAGGGAGGCGCAGGTAGCTGAGCGGGCGAACTGGGTCAGCGACTAAAAATACCGCGCGGGAGTGAGGAGAAGGATCTCTCCGCGGCGGACGGGGAGGCTGTCGCCCCTCCTGGGGCTTCTCGGCGGTACCGGCGCCTTTCTGGGCGGAGCGGGGCCGGGGCGGGGCAGGTGGTCACGGGCAGCCGGCGACCTTGCCCCGGCCAGGCAAGGTGCGCTAGTTCAAAGTCACAACCGACGACGACAAAACCCTCCCGGATTTCAGTGTTTAAACCGCGTGCGGGTTCACAGGGAGCGTGTGGGGTGAGCAGTCGGCCGATGTGCCGTGGCTGCAGGGCCGGGCCGCTGCCTTCCCGCCCCGCGGCCCGGCCGGCAGTAAAATCACCCGCCTCGGGGAGCGGCAGGTCAGGACGGGCCGCATTCCCCCGGCACGGCCCGAGCTGCGCCGCGCTGCCCCCGGCCCGGGGCTCCGCGGGAGGTGGCTGGCTGGCCTCGCCATGCCCAGGGCTGCCGTCCCGAACGAGGGAGTGGGGAAAACGCAGATTGTTCCTGCGAGTCAGCTGAGAGGTGTCGCGGGTCTGCGGTTAGCGTGATGGCACACAGCAACACTGAGGCAAGATCCAGGGTGCAACAACAAGAAATCCCAGGAGGTTCTGGCTTAATTTCCTGATAGCCTAAGCACAATGCTGGGCTTGCACTAATCTTTGCATTTATGCAAAACAGTTTACAAATGCAAACCACATAGCAAGTGTCTGAGTTCAGTAGTGATGGGCCACAACTTCACCTCTACCTTTTAGCAGCTTGTCTGCAATATTGCTGCTGCTTCTTTGTGCTTGACATCCTGGGTTAGAGTGGCAGTAGGGCCAATGCTTCACTCTGGAATCCATCCACTTGGGGGTGTCAGCAGGTACCCTCCATGCCAGCCTCCCTGACCCCATGGAGTAACTTCCCGGGATTTGGCACTGAAGTGGTGTGTTCAGCTGGTGGTGCTGCCCATAACATGAGGCAGAAAGGGCAAATCTGTTTTCCCGTCTTTACAAAGCCCCAAAAAGTAAGCTTTGCCTAGGTGACATGGAAGGAGGAGAAGCTTTCACATGCCAGCAAGGCTGGAGACGCTTACCTGGTGTGTCTGGTGCATGAGGGCACAGCAGCCCTCAGGCTCACAGTGTGCCCATGGGGGAGTTTGTATCCAGGACAGATTGGGTGACTCCATAGGAAATACTTTCTTGACATCAAGCTAATTCCCTGACCTTCCCCTCCACCCTCCGGTACTATATACAGTTGTTGGCTATTTATATATGTGATGAATATGATTCAGAGTTAAACATCCCAGGAAGACACTGAATCTCTCAACCTAATAATTAAAAAAGGAATACAGCATGATTGCTTTGTTTCATCACCACATGAAAGAGCACTATTTATTTCTGTTGTGGTTAGCTTAGTAGTAACAAACAAAATATTTTATTCCCATCCATGAAAAGCAATCTTGCCCATCTTTATGGGCTTCATCCCAAGCATGCTGGAGTCAGTAGTATTACACACGGGCTTTCGGTTAGCACATGATTGCAAATCTAGTGAGCTGGATTACAGCAAGAGCGCTTTTGGGCTACAAGACTGGGCATTGTACAAGACTTGGCCACCCCGAGAGGGAATAATGCCAATCTTTAGTGAGGGACTCCAGACCTTGAGAGGCAAACCCTTCAGTAGCACAGCTGAAGCACCCTGGCAGGAGCCCTCTGCTGTGGCTGGACGTGTGGAGCAAGGGATATCGTGAGATTTTTGTGGTGTCATTGGATTACTGCTCATGTGGAACTGAGTGATAGATGGTTTACATAGCCAGCCTTTTAGCAAAGTTCACAGGCATGGCTCCAACTGTATATATCGAGGCTAATCTCAATTACAACTTAAAAATGCCTCTGTCTTTGTCACTGTGGGGATGGTCTGGAAAGTATCGACTGATCGCTACAGCTGAAAGCTTGTCATGTTGATCTTTATCCCACCAAAGATCACAGTTCATTCAGCGTTCAGTGCAACCACTCCACTCTGATGGCTCTTTCATTTTTCTTGGGTTTGTTTGTCTAGGCCTTTCATATAGCAGTAATCAATGGTAAAAATCAATTTAAAAAATAGAGACTTGGATTATTTTAAAATGAGGTAATAACAAGCAAATTCAGGAACAGTTGCACTGGTGTTCCTTTAAAATCTTCCCACCTGGGAAGTTGGTATTCATGTTGATGGTGATAGTTGAAATCACAACATGGTGGAAAATTTTGTCAAATCTAATCAAAGAGGATTTCAAAGTGGCCAAAGACTCTCACTGCAGAAGAAGGAACTAGAGAGGACACTGAGGTCTGTATGATTTCCATTTTTTGCATCGTTTGTCCTTGGAAGTCCCTTTACTGGGATTCTAATCAAAAGCTGTTGGAAAACAGTTGTTCTGATCAAAACCTCGTGACAGCCTTTTCTTCTCTTGCTAAGTAGTCATGAAATGACTTTTGCTTTTCTGCCTTTTTTTTCCCCTCCTCAGCTCTTCTGGTCCATGCATTTTGAGTTTCATGAACTCATATGAGGAAGACTGCAGTATCAGGTCACTGAATGTTGAAAAAGGAGGGAAGGAAAAGATAAAGAAGAGGGAAGAAAAAAAAAACTTGCATGAGGAAGATATTAGAAGACAAAGGATGACAAGGGGGAAGGTCACCAAGACCACAAAGAGGGATAAAGCATGGGAAATAATTGGAGAGACCAAAGCAAGGGGTGACTATCACAATAGGTGGGAAAGAGAAGAAATGGAGTAACAGATAGTGTTTTGTATCTTTCTTTACTTCTTGTAAGTAGGCTCCATGAATGCTGCTAAAGGAGCTGGAAAGAAAAACTACCCCAAGATGGGTGTATGTCTGCCTTTAATAATAGATGTGATTGCAGCAGGTATAAATAATTTGAAATGGTACTAGGTAATGTGAGTATCAATAACAGTAAAAATGCAGCAGCACAGGATGGCCAAATCTGTGTCCTGTTAGTATCCAGAGTAATGGATGGTTTTGAATAGGTTATTAGGAAACTCACTCGGTTTCAGATCCTGACTCTTATGGTTGCTTGTGTACTTTAATATTATATGGTAATCGGCTAGAAAAGCAGACTTGTAACAGGGATTGAAATTCAAATTTCTCCACTCCCAGCTAGGAACCTCAATTGTTGCACTGCAAAGTGATGCCTTGCTTCCCTGGCCCAATGAATGTGGATTAGGTTGTTCAGAATAACAGCCTTTTGGCTTGCACAATGAGAGGCATTCCTCCCAGCTAGCCTCTGGCCTGGTGACGAAGGGGATTTCCTTGGAAGTGCCAGACAGGGATTCAGTGTTGTCCTTAAGATCCACCTTTTTAGCTGCTGAGAGGACCTCTTCTTCCTCCTATCACGCTTTTGAAAAATGCTGAAGTCTAGAGTGCAGACCCTGCTCCAGCATAACTCAAGCATTAAATGTTTTAGATGCCAAGAAGGTTGTAGTTGCAGTGTCAGTAACTGGTAACGCAGGTGCTTCTTATGCTGGCTGTTAAGAGATTCTGGTCCAAGGTACCAACACTCCTGGTGTGGTGGGGAGTGGGAGCACCTGGCCCAGAGCTGGGAGCTCCTGCTAGAAAACCAGTGCCAGAACGTGGGGGTTGTAGCTCTTAACGTTGCAACAGCTTGGTCTGTGGTGGATTTATAGACTTTGCTAAGTCTTGGTTGTATTTGGGAAAACGCTATGTTGTGGATTTTTTCATGTTACACAGCAGAGTGTACACAGGTAATTCTTGGTATGGGGAGGCTGACTTCTGTCAGATAACACTCCAGCAGGCTGGAGGTTAATGTACTCTGTTGTGATTTTTTTTTTTTAATTGAGGTGGAGAGGGGGCCAGTGGAGACATGTAATGAATGTCAATACCTGCATTTAATTTCTTTGGCAAATGGTAGGTACTGTTCCCCTTTGCTTACACAGTCTACATTTAACGTACTGCATAAGATAAAGCAAACCTTTCTGGAGGCCAGTGCCAATTTTGGTTGAAGAAAAGTATAGCGCTACAGTTGAAAGTCTTCATTATCTTCTGAGGCTCAATTACTAATGAATATTCTTTGATTTTTGTTACCACACACTTCACATTCATATGACTTATTTTCCGCCCAAGGCCTATTTGAATAAAATTGTATATTTCCTGCGTTGACAACATACTAATGATGTATGGTAGAGAACATCATGAGGAGTAGCCCTGCTGAAAATGTTGAAAATGTCTTTGGATGGTAATTTGAGCTCGATCATGTAATTTTACTAGTGATTTTACCTGTCATGGCTACAAATAAAATAATTCTAAGAATTCCTGGTACTTCTCCTCCACAGTTCAGAAGATAATTAGTCAGACTGTGTATCCCCACAAAAAATATTGGTGGACAGATCAGAGATCTCTGGGCTAAATTAATCCTGTAAGTAATTTTTTTTTATATGCTTTTCACTAAAAGTTTAGTCCTCTGCTTATAAGGAGCACTGGTGGAGAACTAGAAAATACTCTTAATGCTTTAACTGTTACACTAATTGTAGTTCACTTGATTCCCTAAGGTAATAAAACTCTTCCTATCGTGGGCCATTATCTGTTAGATAAACCCCCTACATTGTATCTGTTATTAATTATTTATTCCTCCATTATTCTTAAATGTACATTAAGGAATTGGCTCATGGTTTCTAGCACAATTCATAAGAACAACTGTTCAATAAATTTTTTGAAACATTTTCTTATGGCAAATAAAGTAATAAGGCAAACATTAAGTTTAATCTTCTATGAAGTTAAGATATCACTTTAACCATTTTATTAATATTTTGAGAAATCTAGAGATTTCCTTCCCAATATTAGTGATTGAGAATATGTATATTATTCTTCTAGACTAATTACTTTTCTATTTTTTCTAGTTAGAAAAAAAATTGCCTAATTTTCCCCATTTACTTCTTTAGTATCATTTCAATGAGCTTATGTAGCCATATGAAGAATGACAACTTTGCTGTTCTGTAGCTACAGTTATTACCCCTTGGTATTTTTCACATATGTGGTTTCCTAAACAAATATAACTTCACATAAGTGGATTTATGCAAAAATACCAAATATGGTTATTTGTCTAAGAGGAAAAAAAAGGAGATTTTATAGTGAACATGACAACCCAGTAGACATCTTTAAAACATTATTTTCAATCCATGTGAGTACAATTGAGAATTTAATTGCCTTTGCCAAGGCACTAGGGAAGGGATATTAACAGCAAGAGAGATGCTAAACTTTGAACAAAGTACACTGGCTGGGAGAATGGCTGATAGGAAAGGTTCAGTCACAGATCATGTGAAGAAGATGTTTGAGAGATTCATATATTGCAACAATGTGAGGATTTCCAGTCAGTGCTATTCTTTGTAGATGTCAAGAAATGACCGAGCAGAAAGAAAATTTAGAATTCTGTTTTTCAGCCATGCTGAACTGGAGCTGATGTTTAAATAACCACAAGGGAACTAACTTGATGAATGACTTGGTCAGAGGAGGGGGAGGAAGAGACTCGTGAAAAAAGTGCCTAGAGATGCTGGCTGGATCTCTCTGCAGGTGGGACTAGTTGATGTGATAAAGGGACAATGGTTGACAAATTTCTGTGGCACTCCATAGCACATCAGAGTAGACATTGGAGGAGATCTCCAAACACGACGCTGGCAGATGAGTCGGAAAGCTGGAGAAGGAGTGGAGATAATCTGGCTGTTAGAGACAGTAAACAGGGAATGGAGTCTTCCAGTCTTGAGTGCAGGGTGAAAAGCAGCCAGCACAACACATTCTTACTTTTTTCTATTACTGATTCTTTCTTTGCACTTTTATTTTTTGCCTTTGGTTTTTTTTTTTCTTTAAAGGAAAACAGCTTTTCTTCTAAAAGTCTTAGGATCTTTCTGTTCAAGGAACCATCTGTGGGCAAGAAATGAAGGTGAAGATAAAATTCCAATAAAACACCTGCACAGACCTATTTGAAAGTGTTTCTTCCCAGGAAACAAGTGCTCCTGAGCCTTTAAGGGCTATGCCTCAGCAGCAGCTCCAAGATACACACCATCAGCTACATGAACAGTGGTTGACAGGGGCCTGCAGAAGAATTATTGGCACTAAGACATATTAAAGGGAAACTAATAGAGCAGGGGTATCAAACTCATTTTCGCTGGGGGCCACATCAACCTTGCAGTTGCCTTCAAAGGGCCAAATGTAATTTTAGGACTGTATAAATGTAGGAGTAGTATAAATGGGAGGCTGATGTGGCCCCCAGTGAAAATGAGTTTGACACCTGTCTAATAGAGAAAAAGGTTACACACTCAGTTTCCTTTCCTACTTTTCAGTGGTTTCATCACTAGATCACTATAGACTTAATGTTTTGAAGAATTAATGTTTTGATGAAGTAAAACCAATTCCATTCTTATCTGTAGCAGGTCAACTGTTTAAATGGTGCTGAATATTATTTCCTTCTGTCACTCTTCTGTGATTAAGGAACACAAAATCATATTGCTATTGCACCTCCCCAATGTGAGGTCTGGATGTGAGAAACAGCAGGGTTTAGCAAGTATCCTTCACACAGTAGTAAATGTGGACGTGGGGATGAATAGGCTGTTAGTCAGCAGCAAATACACAATGATGTGACTTGTTCTGACAGGAGAGAAGGCAAAGCCAACTCGGACATGGTTTGCCTATAGCAAATGCAAAGTAATACATGCTGACAATTCCTGCAGACCAGCTGATGTGTAGTTAAGTTGTTAATAGGTACTAACTTGATGGTGCTTCTGAGCTCACAAGACCATGTAATGTAGTGTACCATGCTGCTGTTTGCTTAAACCCTGTGCCATCACTAATGGGATTTTTCCTGGTCTTTCTGTAGGCTTCTATGAGTTTCAGATCTCTATGTTTGGGAATGTGTATTGCATTAGACACACAGCACCTTAATGCTGCAAGTTACGCCAGTATTCATACTAATTAGAAATAGGTATGGTGTATGAAGAACAGAGAAATGGGAGTAATTCTGTGTGATAAAGGTAGTGGGTACTAAACAGAAACCTGCATCAACAAAACAGAGAGGAAAAACCTCAAAGCTGGTTCTGTGTGGCAAGGTGTCCCCATCTGAGTCTCACTGAAACAGAATGGAACAAAGCAATGTTGTGAGGAGGCTGCATTGCAGCAGCCCATGGCAGGATTTAGCACTGATTGCTCAAAAGGGAACTGCTAAAGGTGAAAAGTCAGATAGCTGGAGAATGAAACCCTTTCCTTTTCTCTTTCCTCATCATTGCTAAAATGGACAGATGAATTCCAACATTAATGAAGGGACAGCATGTGCTTTCGATTTGGTGATTGAAAGTGAATGCTGTTCTGTATGCATGAAAGGTTACTGAATGGACAATAAGAGACTCAGGGAAAACAAGAAAACACAAAACAAGCCTTTTCTGCATGTGATTTTTAAGAAATGGTATGCATCCAATGGGAGCAAGAAAATTAATGTAGATTTAGGACTTCTTCCCTCCTGGGTGGTAACACAAGCCAAAGAGAAGAAGATGAGAAAACACATATGGAATTTAGAGTGAAAATAATTCAATGGGGAAAAAAATACATTTTTTTAAATTTGCACTTAATGTGTTTTAGTCCATTGTAGCATAGATCACTTAGAGGTCTTACATGAAGTCATGTCTGACCCAATCCTTAGTTTGCTTAGAACAAGTCTGATGTGCTATTTTTGCCCCCCCCAATACTCATTCTAACTGACCAAAGTAACTTTGCTAGGGAAAAAAAACCCACAACTTAAATGCAACACCCTGGAAGACTTGTTCTGGGCATAGTTTTAATGGCTGGACAGGCCTTATGTAAGAAAATTCAGTTCTGTCTAGGGCTTAAGCCACTCGACTTTACAATTTGGACAAGATTACTGTTGCATCAGGTGTTCCTGGAATAAGAATATTACTTTGTTGGAAAATTGCAGGTAAATGAGAAAGGTCACACATGCATTGTCTGTCTACAGCACTCCTCTCCTAGGATGCAGTAGGATTTATCTCGATATTTCATGCTGTAAAGACATTGTAAATAAATGAAGTTATTAATAAACCAGATAAATTTTGAGTTAATATTTTAGATGTGTTAATTTTGGCTATTGTGCAGTCTGAAGGATTCATTGGAAATATAATGAATTGTAACAAAAAGCCAAACATATAAAGTTACAAACTCATTAACATTGCCTCGGCAATCTACTTCTTTCTTTGTTTTCACTTCAGTTCCTTTTTCTGATAAGCCAGTAGTCCTGGATAGGAGGAAAAGTTAAAGTGGAGAAGGAATGAACATGTTCCTTTCTTCATTGCTAGCTACTTGCTTTGTCTTAGCTGAACTCAAGACTAGCATGTAGATAAGCCACCAAGATGCAATGTTGGGATGTTTTGAAGACATCAGTTTATTTGCACAAGGGATTATAAAAACATGTATGTTTTCTATTGTGACGAGCTTCTGAGTCAGAGCTGGAATGTGCAGCAGCAGAGGACTCATCCCTGCTGTCCCACATGGCGCCCTCCTTAACCACAATCTCTTGCTCAGCCTCCTATTAGTGGGCATTTGTCAGTTTTTGTAATTTTCCAGTCTGAAATGCAAACTGTAGTAACAAATAGCATTTTCTTAGCCCCTATGTATTACTAGAATTCTCCAAGGAATCCTTTTATGCCTGACTTTTTTTCCCCACTTCGTTATGTATCACAGAAAACTGACTGAAATACTGTACTATGCACATTGATTTGTACTTCTGGATTTCATTTGCCATTTATGATGAGCAGCTCGCAGAGTGTTTAAAATGGCTACAGGAGGCAGCACTTTTATTAAAAGTTACTGATCCTGTCTCTCTCTGTGAATATTGATATAACGGATGGTGGTGTCAACTAAAGCCAATTACTTCCTGCTGTTCAGCGCTGCTGTCTCTGTGGAAGGTGAAGCTGCAGACTTCCTTAATTAATCATGCCAGTTTAGAAATTGAAGACAATAAGGGCTAAGGATAGTGAAGCCTCCTGCTATAGTCAGCACTTATTTCCTTTAAATACACAGCTTCGATGTAAGCTAGCAAAGATAATATATTTGGGAGAACTCTGGGCATTTTAAATATACCCTCACACACTCGTGCAGTGCGCCCCTCCCAGAATGAATTCATCACCGTGGAAAATGCTTCTGAAACGGAGCCATTCTGCTGCCTTAAACCAGCATGCAGACAGTGCACAAAAGCCTTAACCTTGCTTCCTATGTTTATATAGTTTAAGAACTGCTGCTAGTAAGGTTTCATCCAAGTGAAAAGGCTGAAGGTTCCTGAATATAGACACAAATCAGACAGAACTAGTAGCCTACGCAGGTAATAGATTAACACATAGTCCTTGAATTACATGTTTCCTGAGGAGGTTTCAAAGAGCTCTGTAAAATGGTTATTTCTCTCATACATGAGGAGAGTATCAAAGAGTTCAGCGACTTGATACCTTATACAAAAAAAATCAGAGGTGATGGGAAAAACATTTGTTCTCACTCTTACACAAATTCTAGGTTTCACTTCTTATGAATACATGTGGTTTATATTCTTCTTCATATTAAGAAAATGAGATCATGGGTCAGAAGAGTTCCAGATTTTTTCAAAATCTATATGTCCCAGAGAAGGGATTTTAATTTTGGTCACTTATTCTCTTCCCACTACGACTAGACTCCTTGATGGTAAAACGGGCAGTGAAATAAACGGCACTGCAGTACTCTTTTCTTTCAGAGAATAATAGAGGCTTTGCTTAAAATATTTCTTTTTATCATATAATCAAAGAAACATGTTTGTAGCTGAAGATTTATGTCACATTTCCAGGAAGCAGTCTGCTGAAACTTCTTTGTTTTTAATGAGTAAGCATAAATACACCCCAGTGAAGGCTTTCTCTGGTATGACATCCGAGTCACTTGCATTTAAATTAGTGGGTCAGCAAGAAAGGACAGTGGAACCTTTATTAGCAGCTGACTTCTCTTGAGTCTCATTTTACACTTTTGGTTCCAGCACTGTTCAACTGAAAGGAGATACTGTAGGTAAAATAAAGGAGGTGAATAACAAAGACAAGGCAGGTGCCAGACATCAGCTTCCACTGCATTCTTCAAAAATATCTGTATCCTCACTGATATTATAAAGAATCATAATGCAGCAAGTGTCTTTGTGAATCAGGTAGTCTTTTGTATTCTCTGGTAAGAGCTTTACATGAGCAAAGTTTATGATAGAGTTCAGTATTGTTTTAAAGCTGTCTTAGATGAAGAAGCTGCCCATCAAGTAAGAAACAAAGGCAATTATCTATATAAATTCTGTTTCACCTGCTGAAGTTGTTATGGTGGTGCTGTTCTCTAAGGAAATCCATATTTTCTGTACAATTGCTTTGTGATGCACTAGAAGACCTCAAGCGTTCTGTCAAGAACTCTTCCTGTGTTGGACGGCCTGATGCTCATTCCTCATCTTTTGTGACGGTGTTCTTTGAAAAGCTGCACGATGTCTTAATTTCTCTTGAATTTTGATTTTGAGGGTTAATTAGTGTACAGATGACAGAGATACTGTGAGACCTATATAGAGAATGTATATATAGCTTGTTATCACATGCATCAATAAGTAAGTCTGAGATGTCATGGGCAAACTCTTCATTGCTTTCCAGCTCTTTCCAGCTCTAGCTGGACATAAGTGCAGATATTTTTGTTGTTCTGGTAACAAAGGAGAAGGTTGTTGATCATTTGTATATGATCAGTTACAGAGCACATGCAGACTTACAGGGCCATACTCTTGATAGAATGCTATATAATGAAAATGGCCAATACCTTTTTAATGAGAAAGTATAATAATAGAAAGGCTTTGTTGTTAAAGTTGTGTTTTCTTCAGGATAGTAAATGATCTGTGTGAGGAGCACATGACAAGCCTAATTGATCCCCAGTGTAACTTTACTGGACTGAGTTGATTTGTACAAGACTATTTTTCTTCATTCTTTTGGAGAGAGGAAAAAAAGAAGTTAAGAAATACATAGCTGGGAACGTGTCTGGTTAGTATCTTATATATGAAACTTTTATGCCAGGTTCAGAGGCTCAAGTGATTTAGTTTAATGTTGGGGAGTCAGAGACATATAAAGTGGAATCTAAAGTTGTCATTGCTTGCAAATACTAATGACTTTGTGTTACTAATTACTTTTTTTCAAGTTGTGTAAACAGAAAAAAGAAGCCCTTCCTTCAATACCCTAGAGCTTTTTGCTTAGAAATTTTAAGTTTCGTGACTTGTGTTCTTCCAGATGGGTGTGATTTTTCTGTTTCCTTTATTTATGTACTGAGTCAGAGGTGGTAGTGAATCCAACTCAGAAGCTGTTAAGCCCCTTATTAGAAAGAGTCGATGAGAGGAATAGATGAGAACTGTGCCGAGATCTTTAATGAAGCATGCTGTATAACAGAGGTAGAAGATTCAGTGACAGAGGACTGGAACAATTTGAATCAACATTCTTTAAAAAACTTCCATGGGATCACAATCATTAAAATCCCCTTTATTGCAAGATATAATGTTAGAACATCTTTCAAGTCTTAATAATTCAAACTTAGATACTATCCTGTAGAGTGAGACTTGCAAGACTTTCTAGTGCTTATGTGCAGAATGAATTTTAAATTTGCTGGGTACCACATGAACAACCCACTGATTTCAGGGAGGGTGCTTTTCCCAGATGGGTGTATGGCATCTTGGCAGGAGATGGATTTCCTGCTCTCCCTTGCAGTGAATTCACCACACCACAAGCACTTATTTCATCCTTCTGGTGCCACAAGCGTTCATAAAATCTCAGCTTCTTGATCATGAGAAGCGTTCAAATGCGTTATTATTTATATTATGATATAAAGATGGGCCTCACTCCAGTAGAAGTTCCCTTGAATTTCATGGTAGTTGAGATGTGAAAAATAGAAAGAGATCACATCAGACAAGAACAGCAGAGGAACCATTGCAGGAACGCAGCAGTGCAGATATGCTAGCCCAGGTAGTGCCGGGAACTTGCAGAGTTTTGTTTCTGTTTGCATATCACCAGAAGATACAAACCACTCTTGTAATGTGAGGCTTTTTAAATTAAAGAGACCACAATTGAACTGCATAAATGTGCCATACCTCGAGATAATTAGATGCTGTGAATTTTCATAGGGTTTAAGTAACCGCAGAAACTCATGTATGATTTCAAAAGTCAGCTGAAACATTTTTTTACTTATTTTTTATCATTTAGTAATTAAGTTAATCACAAGAAATGTTTGTACTAGTCTACAAATGTGGTATTGCCTAAGAAAATACATGTACAGAGCACCATCTAGTGCAGGATATCACTAACATAAAAGCCCTTCTGTTCATATGTGACTTGTCTGCCTTTAGCTAATTTAATATGAACTATCATGTTGCAGAAAGTGCCCGCCCAGTGGCTCCTATGGCAATAGAATTTTGCAATTACATGGGAGACTATGGATTGAAAATTACTCGTGACCTTTTGCAAGGACAATAAAATTGGATGCACTGAAACTGAGGTAATCATTTGAGAAAACCATACACTTTTAAGAGTAATCTGCTTATCTTTCTGCCCACGGTGTTGGGTAATATATTCATTACAATAATTCAGTCTAACCTGTTTTATAAACTAGGTTGGACACTGATTGTCACAATAGATTTAGAGACCAAACTGTCATTTTAGGTGCCTTAAGGACACCGTCTAGCTCCTCACAGCCTTTGCTCAGCTCCTACAGAACCTCAGAGCCACCCAGATTTCTCAAGCCAGGCATGCACAGGTACACCAACCATGACTAATGGGCAAGATAAAGATCTGACTGTCATAAGGGGAGAAAAGAAGAAAGGATGGAAGCTGAGATTCTATAGGAGATGGGTAAAAGAAACATACAAAGTTATTCGTTATTTGCTAAGGAAGGGCAGAAAAAGGTGAACTACAGTTTTTTTGTTTTGTTCTGTTTTGTTTTGTTATGAAGGCCGTATTTTGGTTCTTCTGCAAGCAAACTAACATATGAACTTGGGCCCCAGGGTTGTTTCATCAATATCTGGATATCAACATTATGTTTCTGAAGAAACCTATTTAGCATTAGGTAGGATTAAGAGGAACTGTCTTAGTTAACTGAAGATGTAACAATGACCTGCTGGATTTCATCCTCCAATAAACAAAGGTTAAGATGGCCTTCAGGTACTTGGAAAAGATGATTTTTGGATAAACACTATGTATTCAACAAGAAACTAATTAAGCATGAAAGAGCCACTATTACTGTAAAGTTTTACATTATATTTAAACAAGCACTTTAACTAATAGAAAATTCTAACTCTTCTTTCTCTGGGCATATATTGCATACAGATTTTGGCTGAATGCTTGAAACCTTTTTGATTTCCCAATTTTCAGACCTACTCTGAGAGAACAGCAAGCATATGCTCATATTAATTTCGAAGTACCACCTGGTTTGAAAAGCTCAATTTTTTTGCTTTCTAAGTTGACCTCTTAATAAACAATTAAAAAAAAAAAAGTCAGAAATAAGTCAACATTTTTGAAAATTTAGATACAGAATACCTCACTGGATATTTTTTCTGTTCTTTCTACCTCCTTCACAACTGCCAAAGAGAACCTACTACTGAAGAAAAGAAAAAAGAAGGCATAAAATCTGTATTTTTGTTCTTTTTGAGCTAATGAAGAAAAAACTAAATGCACATGATAGGAATGTCCACAGACTTGGCAAGCTGTGGTTCAGTTCCCCTTTCTGGGTATAACATTTTGCTAGCAGCGAGAAGTAACTTAGACAGAACAAAATGTTATACTTACAAAAGGGGCTCAAGAATTGGTGTCAGGAGTAAGAGTTTTGGGAATGGTGTGGAGAGGAAGGCTCTAGCTGGGCAGCAGAGCTGAAGAGAAGTCTCCACTAGAAAGCCATAGGCCAAATGGCTGTACCTTAGCTCTGTCAATGCATACTTGACATTCTAGGGAAAACAAATGTTGTAGCATATAAGGCTCTTTTAGTGCTCATTTAATTCACCTGGGCTCGTGGCTTCCATTCTTTTAATCTCCAATATTTTTAGCAAATGGAAGAAAACAGAAATAGACAACTGAAAATATAAAGGTGCTTCCGTTGAAGAAATATTACACAAAGATGCATTTCTGATTACACGTTGCTGGTAGCTATTATTAAGTTCTTTATTAAATCACAACTCACAAAACATTTTCCTTGTTATTTCCTTGATTCTTATTCTTCTGTTGAGTTGTATGATTTGTATTGAATGATATGCATTCATTTGCAGCTATTTGGGAGTTATTACATTGTTCTGTCTAATGCCTGAACAAATAAACTAGCCTTTGTTCTGCTATCTTGTAAGAATAAAGACTACCTTAGAACATGTTCATACCTGTTGAGGAAATAAATTAATATTAACAGGCAAGCTAGGAAGAGAAAAGAATTCTTTTCCAAGCTGTACTCTCTTATCTAGTAGCCATTTAAACTTGCATTTTGAACATAAAGCATTTGTATATTTGAGAACAATTATTTGACCATTTTGAATTATAACACTTCACATGTTTTTCATGTGGTCAAAAAGATTTATTACACAAAGAAAGCCCACAGAAAGATGGTGGGAATTAAATACTATGTCTGCATATTGCTCATAGGTAGTATGCTAGATGCTTTTCAGACAGCTAGGATATCGAAATCCTTGTTCTGAAGAACATTCAATCCAAATAAACATATAAACGCATAGTAAAATATACAAAGAAAGAACTTATCCTCCTTCATTTTATAATTTCCCATGGAGAAAGGGAGTCAAGTTTTACATCAGAATATGACAAAAGCACCCTAACTCAGTGTGCTGGTTTTGGCTGGGATCAAATTAATTTTCTTCACAGCAGCTAGCATGTTTTGGATTTGTGATAAAACCAGCATTGATAACACAGGGATGTTTCAGCTACTGCTGAGCAGTGCTTACACAGAGCCAAGGCCTTTTCTGCTCCTCACACCACCCTACCAGCGAGTAGGTTGGGGGTGCACAAGGAGCTGGGAGGAGACACAGTCAGGACAGCTGACCCCAACTGGCCAAAGGGCTGTTCCAGACCATAGGACATCATGTTCAGCATGTAAAACTAGGGGTATGAAGAAGGAAGAGGGGGATGTTCGGATTCTTCCCAAGTAATCATTACACGTGATGGAGCCCAGCTGTCCTGGAGATGGCTGAACACCCGCCTACCCATGGGAAATAATTAATGAATCTCTTGTTTTGCTTTGCTTGTGTGTGACTTTTGCATTACCTATTTAATCTCAACCCATGAGTTTTATCTCAACCCATGAGTTTTCTTACTTTTACTCTTCTGATTCTCTCGCTCACCCCATCGGGGCAGTGAGTCAGTGAGGAGCTGCCTGGTGCTTATTTGCCAGTTAAACCACAACACTCAGCTGAAAGGTTTCATTAGTGTTCTTGTAAGCAAAGAGGATGGATTTGTCCTTCAGCGAACAAAATAATTACTGCAGATTTTATGAGCACAGTTTGTACATATTTAGAGTCTTTTCTGTGTGCTAGAGATCCAACTTGCTGTATTTAAATCTTCCATGTCTTTTATTTAAATTATGTGGAATATGACCTGTCTTGGTACTCTACAAATACATGAGCCAATGTTTCCATTTTTCTTGAAAAACTAAAAGTGTTTTTACAATTTCTACTAATGTCATCCATGTTTTTGCAATGAATTAAATTCTTCTCCTCTTAGAGTAGCAAAATAATTTGAAAATCATGATGAGAAATACTGTACTTCCATCTTTTTTAACTGCTCTAAAACTTCCATCATATTATTAATGACCTATACCTACCAACCTGCTCATGGAGTAACACAGGAACCCATTTTAATTTCTGTAATAAAATTGGATAAAAATACATATCAGATGTTATGTTTTAATGTTGAATGCTGAATATATATGTATATAAGTCTATGCATATATACATACACACACATATATATGATGGTATGCCTCCCTGTCAGATACAGAATTTAATTTGGTTTCACTGATTAAACAAGGTACCAAATAAGCAGTTGTAGGGCTACCCACTGGTCCTCTGATGCAGGGACATGGGGATGTGCTACAGGCCAGAAATCTCTAGCACAGCATCTACTGATACATCTAGAAAAAGACTGCATTATCTAGAATACCTGCTATTACCACAAAAAGCACAGACCTCAAAACCTCTATACTGCAGAGATTTATCAGCACTGTTTTACATGATAACATTCTTTTTAGCTGCCAGAACCTCATTTTTTCTATGCTTAATTATCTTTTTTTTTTTTTTTTGGTCACAATCTGCTTTATCTTATTGACTGAGATTGTTTCATATGAACCTCTCTTCCCCCCGCCCCGCCCCAATTGTTCTTCACATACTCCCTCCCGTATTCCATGCAATTCTTTCAACGATTCTTGCCAACCTTTTTGTTTTAGATGGTGAAAATTGAAGGAAAAATGGCCACACAGGGATTTATCATTAAGCTGACCCGTATTCATATCAATTTAGTTATAAACTGGCTGACAGATTGCCAAAAATTAGTTTCAGTTATGTTAAGCTTGACTGAAACTGGCTGCCATGTTCAAAAACTGTATTTGGACACAGGCAGAAAGACTGGCAGTCCAACCAAAAAAGCAAAATTATTTTAGGAAAGCAGGGAAATACAAGTTCCCAAGTTTGGCTCAGATCTGTGTGTTTTTTAAAATCTTCATTTGCATCTGCTCAGCAGAAATGGGTTACATTTCGAGAGAAAGCTTTCTAGAGAGCATTCCTACCTTCTCCATGGCAGCAAGCACTAATCAGCAATTTTTGTTAATATTGGCTATTGGAGTCTATTGTAGAGCTAGACACAAAATCCAGGAGTGGGCAGAGTCTCTCTGACGATTTTTCTTGTACAAGAAAAACATGGATCTGCATCTTGTGAAGGGGGAAAGCCCAGGGAGCCAAGACAAGAACATCAGAAAAGGAGAAGATAATGGGCTTAGAGGCAGAACCACTTGGAAGGGACTGAACTGGACATTCAAATTTGGACAATTGTGGAGTCTAACAGATACATAAAGAAAGATTTATAGAGTCAACCACTAAGAACCTCTAAAATGCCAGATTTTAGTTGCACAAGAAATACTCTTCCCTCTACTCATGCATTATGTTCAAAGCATAGCTCACATGAGAATTAGTTGCAGCTTTTGTTATTTAGCCTTTTGGTAAACTCCAAATGTCAATAAATTAAAGTCCAGCTTTTGTTACCAAATGTTACCCCCCCCCAAAAAAAAAAAGAAAGAAAGGCATAATTACTGACCATCTAGAAACGTTAGGTTGAAATAATGTGACTAGCCCTAGAAATGCTTCAGCAACAAGAGACAACCCACTTCTTTATGCTGGATTCCATCAGTTCTAGCCTGGTAGCACCCCTTCTCTTCCTTCAGTTCCCTGCCTCATCCTCTCTACTTTTTTTGTATACTATGTACACAACACATGCAACAAATAAATCAGAGGAATTTAGAAGCAACTCACTTCTAAAGCCTTGAACCATTCCAAAGAATGTTCCATCCACAGAACAAACCAGCCTTACGCTTGTATTTAAATAGGTTTTTGGTTGTAATAAGTACAATTCATTTCCATTTTTGAGACAACATAATTACAATACTGGCTTTTTTTTAAAGGTGAAAGGATTTGTAGTTACTGCAGAAGCCAAAAATTCTCCATGTTGATGAAGATGTCCTTATTCCTAGATGAGTGCCTGCCTTTAAGAAAAATTCTGTACGTATATTAGCACTAGAATTTGTATCTACAGATACATAGGCCAGATTGTCTTCTCATTTGCATCTCATAAAACTACTGGTTGCAGAGGAATTATTCCAAATTTATATATGCACAGATGAGAAGCAATAAACCTGCCCATCTGTTTTAATCTGGATTGATTTGCTGAAAGATTAACTAGATAAAACGTCTTAATAAAATACTTAAACAATATTAGGTTCAAAGTCTGCTGGTCTGACCTTCATGACAACGGATTTCAGAGAATACCACCACCCATGCCAAGTGTACCACACAATGCCGTTGTCTGTCTTTGCAGTGTAGGGGCCTTTGTAGTACAAGCCGTTCAAGTTGGCAGAGTGACACCTGGTGGGAAAGTAAAGGAAAACAGAAATGAGGCCGCCTGCCGAAAAGCTGTGAGCATTTGTGTAATAGTTGCTGTGCGAGTCAAAAATTTCGCCATGTTGGTAACAGCCCAATTTGACAGCTGCAAAAATTCACATTTGTGGACTTCAGTGTGTCCAAACAATCACAGTTTAACTAGGGCACAACTGCAAGTGCTCTTAGCTTCTTTGAAACAAAAGTTCTTTTTGTTCTTTCCACCCCATTTTTGACAGGACCAGCTCTCTGAGTTTCGCCTGCTAATCTGTTCCAGTTGAGAATTACTCCGGAGTTGCTCAGGTCATGGCTGGCAGCAGGGCACACACCAAGCAAAACTCTGCGCAAGAAATACTGTTCTGCTTTTTGTTCCGCCAGAGCAGCCCCTCTTAAGATCTGCACTTACCTGACATGGTGTTTCATATGACGGAACCTGAACGCCACCATCAGTTTCCCTGTTCAGCTGGGAACTTATATTTACAAATAGATGAAATATGACAGCTAATTAAACATATATATACCAATTCACTGGTTCACCAGAGCTGGCATTATATTTGATTATATGAAGTACATATTTTTTTTTTCTTTAACATGCTGAAGCAGAAATGCTCTTACAGTTTATTAAATACAGTGGTTAAAACAAATAAACAAAAAAACCCAACCAAACAAAAACCCCTAGCAAAACCCAGAAGGCTTGAATAGGTGCCAGTACAACCTTGATGCTCATTTGGTTTCTACAAGAAAGAAGTTTAGATCATTATGTGACTATATGGAGAGCAGAAGATTTGTTTCTTCTGCAGCACATCATAATGAATCGGCTTGGTTTATCTGCCAATTCAGTATTTTGTTGTAAGTGCTGTTAATATCTAGCTGTCAAACACCATGATGGATCTCAAAAGCAGTCTTCAGGAAAATATGCAAAGAGAACACAGTCCAAATGAACCTTATGGATATCATTACTGGCAAACCTTAGTCTCTTTGGCTTTGCTTACACTTCATTAACAACAGTTTTTGAGAACTGAACTAAAAACTGTGATAAAAACCTCATAGGAAAATTCTCACATATATATGCTTACTCATTTGCTATATATTTTTTAAGCTCAATTTTGGTAATATGCTGGTTGAAAGCTTATAAACTGTAGGTATTAAAAGTCACTTCATTTCTGAGAATGACAAACTTGTATCAGAGCCGACATAATCCTTCTAGCCATACAAATTCTGCACTGAGCAGGCATTCTCTATTTTGAATTAAAACACAGATTTCACTAGAAGAATCGTAATTGCTAAGAGGTATCTAGATCACCTGAACTCCTTTCATTCCTTTGATGGAAGCAGGCAAATCATTATTTTGTCAACAGGAACATGAGCCAGTAACAACTCTAATTAGTGCTGGGAGGCACCTATAGCAAAAATGTACCAACTGCATGCTGTCTGAAGTAACTGAACATATTAAAGAAACAACTGGCATGTGACTATAGATATGATATTCTGAAGCAACATTCATTATTTACAACTCAATAAACACCTTAAAGTTAGCCTGTATTCTTCCTTTCTTTCTGACAGGCTAATTTCTAAAGTAAAAAAATGCACGACAGTAGTTTCAAGAGTACAGACAACTCACAATTATCTGTGGATACTTCACCTGAATGATATATTAACTGTAGGACAGATGTGAAGAGTCGGTTCCCAGAAGAACTGTTTGAATTCTGCCTGGACCAACTGACTCCAGTACGGCCTCACATGATTATATATATGTTGTCCCCAGGAAGCCTGAGGCAGTGAGACCTGTGGCCGCAGCCTGATGCCTGGCAGATCCACTGTGATCAACCATGCACAGTGTAACTAAAACTGGGAGTGCTGGGGAGAGAATAAGCTCATGTCCAACTAGACACGTTAGCTCTTCTTTCACCAGTTGTGAACCTACTGACCTTTGCAATGCCCTGGATGCAGGAAAACTTATGACCTGGCTACAGTACCAGAGTGAACCCAGCTCTGTGGATTTACATCCAAGCTGAAAATCTGTTATAGAGCTTTGTTCACAAAAGAATGCAGAGAGGCCGTTTTTTTGAACTCCAGGACAACAAGTGCTGAGCTGGAGCAGGACCGGTGGCTTTAAACTAGATCTGAGCTACTTCCATGTCACCTCACTTGTGTCACATCCCTTGGTATTCACATTATCATGGCATTTCTGTACTTCATTAGTCCAGATAGCATAGAGCTGCCTATAAAAAATGCCTTCATAGCTGGGAGCTCCTATACAAACCAGCCAAGTGCAGTAATTCCTTCTATGTTTGCCAATCCGTGCATGACAAATACGTGTTCTGAGTGCTTTCCTTTCTCTGCCAGGACTGTTCTTTTTGGGGAGGATATAAGGATATTGAAAATTTCTAATATTCTGCAGTATTCGGTTTTATGTTAGGCTTAGCATAAAAAAGTTGGTAGCTAGGCAGTGGAATAACATTATTAGTTACTCATTTTTGTTATCCAGATAGACTGTCACTTCAAGACCATGAGCTACACAGCCATAATAGGAACTAGCCTGGTAGGAGTCAGCTATCTTTAGTAGTTATGTGGCACCAGCTACAAGGTATTAATAACTGTCAAGTTCTGCTGTACAGCTACTTTTGCAAAGGGGTCATTATTTCATCCAGACCAATCCAATATTTAAAAAAAAAAAAAAGTTTTTAAAAGACAAAAAATGTAGTCAGTTGACTAAAAGTGATTGGTGATCCATTCCTAATGAACTCCGCAGCATGATATCAGAGATTTACATTACTTGAGGCCTAGATATTCCTCTAAATCCACTAAAGTTCTGATTTCATGGGAAAAGATCAACACAGTTGCCTTTCCCTTTTATATCTTAGCGTTTGTAAGAACTACAAAAATCATGAGACTTTTTCCATATGTCTCAAACATTCTGCTGACACACTATCCACGTGAAAATGTATTAAAATAAATATTTAATTGAGTTAACAGTTACATCATATCAGTTCAGATGGTAACAGAATACTTATGGAAACAGAATTTGGAAAATAAGGGGTTAAAAAATAGAAACAAAGGATGACACAACAGAGAGAAACAATGGAGTTGATCCAGCCTGGCAGCTCTTGCCAAGTGAACTGAGATCACAGTAAGAGTAATATGCTTTTCCTGGGTTGTATTTTAAACCTCTCTATCACACAGCTAGGTCACATAGTTTCTCTTCATGGCTACATATATCTAATTAAACATGGGAAAGAACATAGCTACTGATACAGACCAGGCTACCAGTTTTATCCTTTCATTTTTAATTGGTATTTTGTATGAAAGTAGGATTTTAAAATCATTTTACTGAACCCTAATTAAAAAAAATCTTCCTCTCAGTCCAGCCATGCTCACTGACAGAAACTGAATGGATGCATTCCCATTTTGATATAGAAGGAATAATAAGAGTGAGATGCTGTGAACTGAAGTGAAAAAAATGAAGCTTAATAACCTGTCGCTAGCTTAACTTGTCAGATATTCTGCAGTACTGCCACATCTGGTCTAGTGCAACACAGGAGAAATGCAAGAATGAAGTACAACAGGGATACATATGCAAACTCTACATGACCTACTTGTGTAAACACTGGTTACCTTAAAGGGGCAGAATTATCTTCTTACTGTCTGATAACAAAGACAACCAAAGCCTTCTGAGGTGGGTCTCAGTCTTACCAGCACCGAGATCTCTGGAAGGAGTCAAGGGCAGACTGCAAATGTAACAAAAAATGCCAATCCTCTCTTCTATTAGGTGTTATTATTGTATGAATACACATGAAGCAGAATTGTTGACAGTATTGATATAAAATCAAAATACCTGTTAAACCACCAGCCAGCCTTTTCCTCTTCAGCACAGTTCCCTTCATAGTTGTCATTATCCCTGTCTCTAGTACTGAATTTCATTCCTCGATGATCAGCCCACCATTTTACATCTGGATGAAATCCACCAGTAAGGGAATCACCAGCTGTACCAGAGTATTCACCACAGCTCATCTCGTAAGAATGCTAATGAAAAATGTGAAGAAAGGGAAAAAAAAAGGAATTCCAGTATGTCTTTAACCTTTAGCATGTCAGAGAGTGAAATCACAAAGAGGAAACTCCTCTGTTCTGTTTGTTCCTATTTTTATGCTCAGAAATGTCATGCTTACCAAGGGTAAAATTTGTCAATAACCTTATGTATAAAGGACATAATAAAAACCATACTGGAGTTAGTCTGCAGTACATAATAACAAATGAGAATACCATGTACCATTATTGTTGGTAATATCAACAAAAATATAAAACCTGCTTTTATCTATGGCTGCTAAACCAAATTATTCATAAGTCTTACAGAAAGTGTGAGATTGATGTATCAATGTAGACCACTATTATTACATATTTGAAAATTCCAAGCATTTGTAAGAAAGAAAATATGATAATAAGGTTCTACACAAATCTTTATGAAAATTAATACATTTGTTGTCTTCTACATTTGTTGTCTGTCTACAGAATCACAGAATGTTAGGGATAGGAAGGGACCTCAAAAGATCATCTAGTCTAATCCCCCTGCCGGAGCAGGAACACCCAGACGAGGTTACACGGGAATGTGTCCAGACGGGTTTTGAATGTCTCCAGAGAAGGAGACTCCACAACTTCCATGGGCAGCCTGTGATTGTCATTAAAATCTCTAGTCATCGTTTAACATTTCATTACCTCTTCACCTGCAACTCCAAATCTTGCATATTGTGCAAAACGCCGTTCTCCTTCAAAATCAGTTAGATCAATTCTTAAAGTATAGTTCCCTTAAGAAATAACAACATAAAGTATTTTGGTTAAACTAGCCTATCTTACTACTTTTCAGAACAGAGTATTATAGTAGAAGATTAAAATACTATGTTTTTATCATGCATCTTATCTCTATCATCACAGAATATTTTATAGGGTTTTATCTTCTTTATGTGTATTAAACCATATCTTGCTATTCTTTCTGTTTATTCACCTGATTCACCTTAGAAAATTTTAGAAATATTCCAGTATAAATTTTCAAGTGTAGACAAAAAATATCTAAAAAAATTTGCCTTATGGTCTTTATATTTTAGTAAGGTATTTGAGGTAGTAATGAAAAGATAATGAGAATCAATCAATAAGCATACACTCTGAAAATAAACGTCAAACTAAGACCACATCCAGGTGGCAGTGACTTCCAGATGAATTAGCTGGCTAAGTCAACCGGGTTAGTTTCGTACATGCAGCATTCTACAGCAAAACAGAAGTTATCTTGAACTGAGCGACTATTAGAGAGATGGAAATAGCTTTCTAAGACTAGCCTAATCAACAGGACAGGCCTAGATTTACCTTCATGTAATGGCCTATGCAGCCATGTAAAGCCCTATAATAAATGAATTGGTGCAGCATCTGCCTGACTCTGGACTGTTAATACTGCTGACTGTGAAATGGGTAGAGACAATGATTTTAATGTATACTCCTCTATCTACTGTTCCCTGTTTGGCAGGGCCCCCCCGCATGCCATTGGCCCCACAGCAGTTTTGAACCCTTTGTTAGAAAACATATATTCAGATGTGTTTTGTTCTGAAACTTGGTGAAGTTCATGCAGACTAACAACAGAAGTCAAAATTTATGCTAACAAAAAGGGTAAGAAAAATTGGCCCAGAAAGAGCAAAGAAACAGAAACAATAGCAGACTATTGTTACAATACAAATCTTACCTTGACTAGTCAAATAATGAAGATTTTTATTTCCAAGCCAATATTCACCATTTGGCAAAACAAAATTTCCAAAGCCTTCTTCATAGTCAGTCCAGACTCTGAAAAGAGTATAAATTACTAATTTATCAAAAAAGCAAGTTTGTTTGGATGGTTATTTTATCATATAGTCATAGATCACACAATAATTCCAACTGGAAGGAACTTCAGCAGTTAATCTAGTCCAACATCCCACACAAGGCAGAGTCAGCCATGAGATCAGACCAGTTTGCTTAGTGTTTGTCCAGTCAGGTCTGGGAAACCTCCAAGGGATGGAGACTGCACACCCTCTTTGGGAAACCTGCTGATGTTCTCACAGGGAAAAAGTTTTTCCTTATATCCAGTCTGAACCTCTCTTGTTTCAACTTCTGTACTTTGTCTCTCATCCTCCCACCAGACACCACTGTGAAGAGCCTGTTTACTCAACGAGCTCTCAAACTGCTCTGTTTCCTCAGTGACCTCCTTGTAGGTGCAGGCAGGCTACTGTCAGGTTCTTCTGAGGGCACCTCTCCTCCAAGCTGAACAAGCCTCAGCCTGCCCTCACAGGGCAAGGGCTCCAGCCCTTGATCATCTTGCTAGTCCACTGCTGAACTCTTTGTGGGTGCATTATACCTTGGAACATTAATAAACAAATATTTTAGCCTTTATTATCTTATGATCTTTCATAGAATTATTTCTATTTCTCACATGTGAAAGGCTGAATCCCACACTGCACTGCTCACTGAACGCCAGTCCAAAAAGAAGAGCTAAAAAGTATGTTCAAAGTTGTTTAAGATTAACAGATTTTATGACCAGAAGAAAACACATTAGCTCAGTCCAATCTGTGGTATAGCACAATTTACCTGAAGTGAAAACATTTTTCCTGGTTAAATCCAGATGATTGTGTACCTGTATCATAAGCATTGTTTCTTTATTTTCAGTGATTTGATTAAGCTGTGAAACTCCCGCAGCTGGATATACAATTTTGCAAATTGAGGTACTTGCTGGCTGTTTCTAGCTTTGATTTGACTAACAATTTTTGAACTCACACTTGTGCGTAGTTTCAAGAATTAATGTGTATACTGAAAACATTGAATCTTTTCCCTGTCCACAGTGGCTTTGAAACATTTTCTCAAGGGTTCTGGTTTCATGCCATGTTCTAATTGGGACAAAAATATAACCTATTTCCTTGATAAGAAGCAACCATACTTCATCAAATAGGTGAAAGTATTTGGCTGTGGACAGGCAGTCATGAGAGAAAGCAGCCTCTGAGACTCAAGTAGCTGCTAGTGTCTGGCAAGGATGAAGAATGGGTTGTGTGTGCTGGTAACAATTGTAAACTGCTGCAGATTGCTTTTGTAGCTTCTCGGACCGTATTTTATAAAATAACAAAGTTTTGTTGGCTGGATTGCAGTTTTTCATCCTCTCTGGAGATTCCTTCTGTTTCATAAGGGTATTGTAAAGCTAGTTACAGTAATTATAAACACAGGTAATATACAAATCCACAGAAGGATGCAAATGTGAAAAGCAAATTAGGCAAGGTGGAGGCTCTAAAAACCTCTTGTTGCTTCTAATATCTGTAAATATCTGTGGGTTTTTTTATATTCGAGTCTCACAAGACCAAAAATATCACTTCTGGACATTTCTCCAAAATGCTTGAGTCTTGGCAAAGGCAAGGAGGTTAGGTGTACACAAATCAAGTTGTCACCCATCTTATCTTTCCTAGAGGAATTTTACCATAAGTTACAAATTACTGTGTGTGGGGTTTCTCTCATGCTTGTTTGCACATGGTATTTTGGTTCAAGCAGATTGCTTTCATTTTTACTTTTCCAGGTTTTTACTATTTGCAAAAGACAAGGTAGTCCTTTACTTGTCACTAAGAGTTCTTGCTCTGGCCATTGTTAATGCATTTGACACTGAAGTGTTCTCACATAAGATGCACAAGCTGTCAGAAAAAGACCAGAAGATATATCTCCCAGAAGGGAGAGCCAACAGTAGTCTCTCATCTGGAGTTTGTCCCAAACAACAACCATTCCTCCCTTTTATCTGAGGTAACAACTTACTCATATGATTCTCAAGTTAGGATTTAACTTAGCTCCATCTGGTTTATTGTTTCTCCACTTTGTTTCCAGTTTTAATGACTAATTCTACTACTTACCTATCAAAATTCTGGCTGCCATCAGAACGTCTCTGAAAAACAGTCCAACCACCCCCTTCGGACATGTCACAGAAGGCAAGGAATTCAGTAGGACTCTGGATGGGTTTCAGCTTATAAAATCCACTTTGCTTATGGCCATCATTGTAGATTTCTGCACAATCTGCTCACAAAACATTCATTGGACAGTATTTTTAGTCCTATACTTACTGGCAAAATCAGAAATCAAGTCAATAACGGAAATCAAGTCACATCATACGAGTCACATATGAATCAGGCTAATACAAAAGCAATGCCTCTGCAAATACTTTTTGTGACTTTTGCACACATACTTGTATTTGTGTTGTTTTAAACTTTATTGAGCTGTAATTATGCTGTCATTTCTTTAAAATAATATTTTTCCATCATAAAATACTATCATTTTTGTTTTAATTTGACTAGTAAAATAATTCCTCTGGTGTTGTCACTTTTCATTTACAATGGTATAAACCACATTAGAATCCTGTTACAACCATGTAACTTCTCTATGTATAAACTACACAGTAACCTTTAAAAACAAATATGTACTTTTATGTCCAGAAAGTCTGCAAGAGAACTGCCAAACACAAGAGCATGGAACCACCAGTGTTAGAAAAGGGAAACAATTTCTGGACCTGATACTGTTGTCCCTTGTACCAAACAGGTGCAAAAATATATAGGACTGCCCCCCCAAAAGTGTGTTGTATGTGTAAAGTGATTCCACTTCAGCTTGGTACTATTTACAGTCTGGTCTCCATTGGTTTTTATGACTAATCGGCATTTACAGCAATGACAAAATTCAGAGCTCACGAAAATACAACAGCAATGTAATTGTATAATCTTATCTTTTTCCTCTAGGAGTTAAGAAATGAAAGGAGTTCTTTGTTTATATGTAATCTACCATCAAGCAGTCATACAGGAAAGACGTATAATTTTCAACATTTCTGTTTTTCCTGGCAAAGGTAGGGCTGATTAACTGTAAGATTTTCCCTGAAACTTTTATGAACATGTTGGCTGAACTTCCAGGACAGTTTGGAACTTTCTGAACTATTATATTTCTTTTCAGTGAAAGTGTCAGTGAAGATTAGACACAGAAAATAAACACTTCATACTGAAAACAAATAGCTATGCCAGGATTTGAATAAACCCTAATAGAAAATGTGATCTATAACAGCTAAGTTGTCCTTCTAGAGAATGTTTGAATGGCTTATAGAAAATAGCTTTTCTTGTCCATTATTTTCTTAGTAGGTTAGCAAAACACTTAAGCATATTTTAGTTTTTAGCAGGTGTATATAGTGTGGAATGTCTCCCTCACTATCTAACCCCAAACTATATAGCTCTGTTGCAATTAAACTGCTGCAGTAGTTAGAATGAAATAATGCAGTATCAAGAGGGAAAAGTATTTTCCAAGATACAAGGAAAGTGGGAAAAAAAAAAGGGAAAAAATAATCAAAAACCAGAACAACTTAGATTTGTTATTTAAATATTTTTATTTGTTATTTAGAATCATTTTATAAGAAAATAAACCCAGGCTTATGCTAAGAAAGGACAAATATGTTTCAGTTAAATGTGGTTTTAGTAATCTTTTCCTGTAACAAATGAGTCAGCCATAATAATAAAAAGAGAGTATTCCAGGATGCTGAACATATAAATAATATAAATTAAATAAATTTAAAATCAGACTTACAACTGCTTTTAATTTCATTTTAATGGTGCTTTATAACATTAATGCCTTGTTATATGTTGTGATTTCTTTGAGTAGCATAATCACTACAAGTATATCCAAACAAAGCTATTAAAAATGACGGAAAAATGACTCTCCAGCACTGGACAACTAGAAATGAAGACCATCCAGGAATCAGACCCCCAAATTGTATTTTGAATTCAACAATTGGTTTGGATGATGTTTTATTACTTCAGAAGTTTGGGCCTCACTCCATCTACTACAGGCTAACACCCTTAGTCTTCTTCCACTGCAGAGGGACCAGATTACCACCAGGGTGCTGGTGAGGTTACAAAAACAATTTAAAACCAGTATTTTAGAAGCTGTAATGTTCTGAACTACATTATTACTGAGATGCAGATGTCATTCTGGCAGGCTTATGTGTGTAAATATGGACGTCTCGGGGACTTCACAGATTGGAACAGAGTTGGTGTTTGCTTGTAACCCACACAACCCAGTGAATGGGTGAATGTGAACTGACCCTATGGGTTAAAATTTTTGAGATTGGTCAAAGAAGGGTGTTTAGAAATCTGTAATTGTTTATTAACCATTATAAAATGTCTATTATTGGCTTTTATCTGTTTTATTGCTGATATTTATTCTGAATTTATTGTCCACTGATTGTTTTTAAATTTATAAATTTATATTTATATATTTATAAACTTATTTATAAATCAATAAATGACTTAAATCCTGATTTGGTTTATGCCATGTGACATTAACAATTTTTCTCAGTGGCTTTACTGTCTTGTAAACAAACAATTTTCTATGAGCTTTAAAAACAATAAGTCAATGGGCCCAATTGTGCTAAAGCTTCTGGGTATCATTACAACGAATAGAAATGAAAAGAACAGCTTCATTTCTAACCTGAATACTGTCTTTTTCCTCCCAAGTCAATGACGCTGTTTTCATCTCCTCTGTCACTGTACTGAACCTCTTTCTTCTCTAAAAGCTGTATAATTTTTAACTGCTGCTGTTGCACACGATGTTCTAGAAGCCTCACCTGGCCCTGAAGTCGTATCTGCTCTTGAAAACAGTTCTGTAGATCCTAGAGAGCAAAACATATTGTAAAATTGACAATTTTTTGTCATGTTTAACATGTGACACAAAAAAAACCCCAACCAACCAAACCATAAATAAATTTTATCTTGAATTTTGGTCACAATTTGCTACAGTGTGCTGCCTTCCACCTCAGTTGCTACCTCTATTTAGAATTATTTTGTATATTACAGAGTGTCCAAATATATACTTGCTTTGCAAACAGACTTTCTCTTTAGTGTCTTCATAAAAGGCTATGAGGTTGGTCAAGCACGACTTCCCCTTGGTGAAGCCATGTTGACTGCCCCTAATGACCCTCTTATCCTTGATATGCCTTGAGATGGCACCAAGGATAAGTTGTTCCATCACTTTCCCAGGGATGGAGGTGAGGCTGACTGATCTATAGTTACCCGGGTCCTCCTTCTTGCCCTTTTTGAAGATTGGAGTGACATTTGCTTTCCTCCAGTCCTCAGGCACCTCTCCCATTTCCCAAGACTTGGCAAAGATGATGGAGAGTGGTCCAGCAATGACCTCAGCCAGCTCCCTCAGCACCCGTGGATGCATCCCATCTGGACCCATGGATTTATGGATGTCCAGATTGCCTAATTGCTCCGTAACCCAGTCCTCATCAACCTAGGCAAACTCCTCCATTGTCCTGACTTCCTCTGGGGCCTCAGGGGTACGGGGCTCCCCAGGACAGCCTCCGGCAGAGTAGACAGAAACAAAGAAGGCATTCAGTAACTCTGCCTTCTCTGTATCTTCTGTCACCAGGGCACCCACCTCATTCATCAGTGGGCCTATATTGCCTCTGGTGTTAGGTTTATCTGCCATGTATTTGAAAAAGGTCTTTCTGTTGTCCTTGATCCCCCTCGCCAGGTTTAATTCTAAGGAGGCCTTAGCTTTCCTAGTTGCCTCCCTACATCCTCTGACAACAGCCTTATATTCTTCCCAAGTGGCCAGCCCCTCCTTCCATGATCTATAAACTCTCCTAGTGTCACAAGAATGGAGCCAGGCTCTTCTCAGTGATAACCAGTGGTAGGACAGGGGGTAATAGGTTCAAACTGGAACACCAGAGGTTCCACTTAAATTTGAGAAGAAACTTCTTCACAGTGAGGGTGACAGAACACTGGAACAGGCTGCCCAGGGGGGTTGTGGAGTCTCCTACTCTGGAGACATTCAAAACCCGCCTGGACACATTCCTGTGTAGCCTCATCTAGGTGTTCCTGCTCTGGCAGGGGTCTTGGACTAGATGATCTTTTGAGGTCCCTTCCAATCCCTAACATTCTGTGATTCTGTGATTAGTGGCTCTAACTACCAGCTCTCACTGCAAACATGCAGAGGGAACTTAAGGGAAAAACACTATAGCACAGCCCCTGTCATAAAGATTACTTATTATCTACCACCTGTCCTGTACAGAGATTTACTACCCAGTGAGGGCTGCTACTAACATTGTGAAGGTTCTAAAATTCCAGAGTTTTAAGGAAATACAGTCCACATTGATACGTTCTCAACTTAATTGTGCATTTTTCAAATGCTTTTAGATTATGCACTTCTTATGATAAGAATCTTAACGATGCCAACATAAATATTGTAAAGTTTCAAGCTCATTTTTGGCATGCTAAAATAAACAGTCCCTAAGAAGCTGCAAATATGCATGAAAAATAGAAGTTAAAAACTTGAAATCAATATTATGCTGTGATTTGTACACTTAACTTTGCCCTGCAGAGTGGGTCGGTGAGAAAAGCAGTGATTCTGATATGGTGATACCTAGCACTCATTTCACCCTGGTGCAAATATGGATACATGACAAGAGAGCTGGAATAACTTCAAAATTCTGACATGCTCAGTGTATGCAAAGCAAGAAATAAAATGGTTTTAGATTAATGGCTACAGTAAAATAGCCAAAGTGAACAGAACCTAATTTAGGGTACTTAATTTAAAACAGCCTGTAGAGTTTCAAATAGATATTAAACAAATTTGATTTCAATATGGGGAAAAAGCCTTTGGATTTTCATGACACAGTTTACAAATGTGACATGAGGTTTTGCATCAGTAACATTGTATCTGCAATTTTATATGAGCAAACAGAGTTTAGTAGCTATGGTGCTTGTACAAGAGCACAACTAGCACTGTAAAAGCAAAATCAGAGGGCAACCTTTTGGAAATCTGATATGCAAGCTCAAATAAGCAGTAGTTCTAAATTGGTGCAACCTTATTGATAGAGCAGCATTATTTACATGAGCTAAGGATGTAGACGTGTAACACTCGCCATCCATATGGAAGGGCTGATATCACATTGAACTACAGAGAGATCTGAAGTAGCATACTGATGTGCGCCTCCAGTAGCATCCACATACTTTCATTTGTATCAGGTTCAGGCTCCACCTATTTTCCATGAACACTCTCACCAAAATGCTTCCTGTCACTTTCTTGCTGCACGGTTTTGTTTTTGTTTTTTTTTTCCTTCTATCTGAGAAGCTGATTCCATTCTGTAGCTTTCCATACAGCACAAACATGGTTCTGGTTAGACTGACTTCCTTGCAGTAACATTCATCAAAACACCAAGAATAAACTTTGTGAATTAAACTAACAGAATATGCATTTTGAGACTCTGCTACCTGCACATTTTTTCACAATTAAAAAAGCAGAGAAACTTCTACTACTGTCAAGGAACATCCATATAGACTGTGTAATGACTACGACTTTTTATTTCTGATAGAAATAAGTGTTGCAGGCCCCTTTGTTTTTTTTCACTAGGGAGGATGCAATGCACTTTAAAGAAATAGACAAATGAACTAGAGACATTTCAAGAGAGTATTTGAAGATAAAAGAATATATGTCCATGAGTTCAGTAAAATGGTTCCTAGCCACCATGTTCCATTTGCCTGCAATCTTCAGTCACAATGAAAAGTTTAATGATCAGACTTTGCAGAACAACCCTGCAGTGCATCAGATGCTTGCTTTAATTAATACTTAACTTCAATCTAATATACATGGTGGAATAAAAGAATGGGCAAAACACATGTGGCAGGAGTAGTCAGTTTGTCAGCGACCTGTCTGAGAGGAAAAGCTTCAGCTGCCTCTCTAGGTTTGGGCTGCTCATGCCAGGCTGCTTTGACAGCAGGTGGGTCTGCAAACTCACACCCTCTGCTTGCTGCTGGGTTCTGAGAAGCCATTGAGGTGCTTGACCACAAGGAGGAGCTGTAAAGTACGAGCCATGTTTACCAAACACTAATATTTTTAGAAGAATAAACAAAGTAGCCAATGACCTAATATCTCTAGAGTCCTATCTTAAGAATACTCCCTTGAAAATCTTTTTTAGTTGTTCGTAGTTATACAAGAACCCTAGCATACACTCTTTTTCTTCTAGCAGGAAATGAGAAGAAAATACATAAAATTTATCAACATATAGAGACAAACTTGCTACAGTGTCTTAGAGGGATGCTATTTGATCATAAGCACTGGTTAATGTGTGACATGCTGCATATTACAAAGAAAGGATGCACTCTTATGCAGTCTGTCCAGGGTGGATGTCTCAACTTGTATCTGCAGCTTTATATAAACCCTTCAGGAAAGATCAGTTGAACTGGGAAATTCAGAAGAGGCTTCCTTGACAGGTCTCTGCAAATTCTCAGACTAGTCCTGAGCGCATTCAGAAAATTATGGAGAAACCAAGAGCTGCACAGGTGGGTCGAGAGAGAGTGACTAAATAATTAAAAGAAAAATAAAAAATTCCAAGCTCACCCTCATGAGCAAATGCAAACTATAGAATAAAGCTGTCAAAGAAACCCCCAGATTAATAGTCAGACCAAATATTAATCCTAATCATACTAAGAGTGGCAAATGCCACACTTGCCAGTTTTACTGCAGCATTTGCTTATTGAGAAGGTTAGCCTGTATCAGCCCTAAGTCAGTACTCACTCATGGTAAAATACAACAGGAAAAATCTGGGTGATCCTAGAAATGGTGGCCCCTGCCGCCAGGCCTTTGTGATTTCATAGGCCAGACTTCAGGTGAGTTGTTGGTCTCTTTAACATGTGGCAAGCTCTGCACCACAAAGAGCTACCTTCAGTTCTGAGCCGATTTTCACCTGCTTTACAGACAACACACTCATTATGGGGTGAACAGTAATATATCCACATTACACATAGCAGTTCCCTGACAAAAAGGATTTAAGCTCACATTTCTGGTAAACAGTAAGCGACAATCAAGAGATCACCAGCCATACTGAATAACTACACCATGAGAAATAAATGACTGAGCAGAAGAAGAGTTTTGAAAATAGCCTACATATGAAAAGTACTGGTATCTGGCGCTTTGCTTTCTCTTCCTAACTCCAGCCTCCTCACTGATGTCTCATTGTGTCAACTCCAGACAAATCCCATTACACTTTACTGCTGGGCAGCAAAATCACAACTCTTATATTTGGAATTTCACACTTATTTTTCCCATGGGACAATCACAAGTTTGCTGTGTAACTTTTGAGTGGATCAATGCGGCTTTTAGATCTGCAGGTTACCAGACTCTTCTTTTAACATACTACTACATTTTTCAGAGGATAACTCTTTTAAAATCATTGGAGTTAAACTAGTTCACAGCTAGAGTAATATAGAAGCAAAATGTAACTTAGGAGTACATCTCAGAAGCTATAACATCTTGCTATTCGTTTTGTTAGATATGGAACTATTAAGCTATTACTATGTTGAAATACTCAAAAAAAGTGAATTTGATTGTTACTGTCTCCAGTGGACAGTAGTGCCCAGTGACTGAAACCAGACTGAACATAACCTGTTCCGTCTGTTTCAGTGAAGCAACTGTTTGTACTACACATTGAGAAGCAATTATCTAACAACTGCTGACAGCTCCTCTCTTGGACATGTGGTCCCACATTTAACGAGCTGCTGCAATTAACGTGCATTCGCAATCTTTATTTCATTATTGTGTGAATCATTTAGCAGCTACTGACCTTCCATTAAAATTGATGACTCAGAATACTTTATGAAAACTATAAAAATACATTTTTTTTTACTTGAGGTGTTAGTTCCTGTAGTTTTAGAATCTGAATGCACTCCAAAAAATCTCTATTGCAGTTAGTGTTTTAATGAGATTTAAATGTGAAAACTTAGAGAGAAAATTCAGAATGCCCCCAGTTTTTAGTCACAGTGTCAGCTAAAGCCCGTAACATTCCAAATGAAAAAAAAATCAAAAGAAAGAAAATGCATTCCATGGTAATGTCTTTTTTTTTTTCAGTAGGCTTCTATAAAAATTAGTAATATTTTTCTCCACTGAGCAGAAGTAATTACAGAAGCAGGTGCTTCCTATTCTGTCCCTATAGAGCTACTTATCTGAACAAAAGGCTTCTATAAGATAATGTAAGCCACAAACAATGATGCTCACCTAGTTGTAAATTCAGCAACCACTTCCACCTAGGCAATTATGAATCAACAATTCAATCTCCCGGGTCCCCGTGAGTTAGGAACTGAATATCAAACTAGGAAGGACAGTCAAGACAGGCACTGCAGGACTGGTGAGGTTATAGGTATTTTAAGCAGGGGAGTGTGATTATCTTTGGGGTTTTGTTGGAGAGGCAGAATACATAGCAGAAGGTTTGGGGAGCAAGAAGTGAAGGAGCTTTGATCATTGTTTTTTAGTGTGAATTATAATATAGTAAAATAACATGAGAAAAGTAAGAATATGAAGCTGTGGATATTATTTGGAAAAAAACTGTATGGCAAGCAGATAAGGTAGAAAAGGACAGAAACATTCTTCATCCTGCATGTCAATGACCAGAAATACTACTGCTGCTGGGACTGCTTCAGAAGTTCCTGGGTTTTGCCTTTCTGTAAGTATGCTGCTCAAAACCAAAAGTGTTATTCGGAGTTAGCATTAACCCTGAATGACAGTATAGCTGACTTACGTGCCTTCTGTACAATGTGTCTGTTAATGCATCATATGATACCTTTTTTAGGAAAGATATTCTATTGACTCCTATTAATACTTCATGTCAGATCCAGTAACAAGCTGACTAGATTACTTTCTTCAGTGCTATTGCCCAGTCATTTATTTTCCATTGTGTATTTATGCATTTTTCCTCCTTCCTTATTGGAAACTTGTCCCCGCTCATGTGAGGTTATTTCCCCAGTCTTTCAGTTTAGTTCTGAATTCTAATCTTTTCCATCAAAGGTTCTGCCATTCCATGTAGCTGAGATACATTGTAAGCACAATGGAGGACAAGGTATGAAATATTTAGAAGAAACTCTATAGGCAAATTTAATTGCTAGAACTTACAGAGCTGCCAGTGGCATCCATCAAGCTCGCTGCAAGGACAAAATCAACCATTATCAAAATTTTCATTCTTTGGAAGCTGTGAAGTAAAGAAACAAATGAAAAACTAGTTAACTCAAACATTAACTATTTTGATCTGATATCTTAAATAACTCATTTAACCTATAATTATTTTCTTACATATTGTAAATATAATCTATATTTAGGCTTCATTACAAATGTCTAAAAGAGTCTGATCAAGTACAACTCCAAAACCCAGTGAAAACGTGATTTATCCACTTTGTGTCAGAGCTCTCCATTTATTTCTGGAAAGCTATTCAAGATTTAAACCCATGCATTTTATTGTGAAACAAGACGAGAGCAAAATAACATTTAAATACTCTGAAAAGCAGGGCGATATTCTTTGTTGGTCCTTTAAAGTTGTGAGAAAGCTCTCTGTTATATTCCAGTAATTAAAATCTGAATTGGGCTAGTTGTCCTTGAAATAAAGAAGAGTTGTGGAACTTTTGTGTGCCAAGAGAAGATGGAGGTAATTCTACTGTTATAACTTTGGGGAAAAATGCATAATAGTTAACAACTCTTATGCTAACAGTGACAAGGATGACATCTTTCAACCAACAGCTATGCATGTTTTGTACTGTATGATGCACAGCATTTTAAATCCTCTTATTTCATATGAAAATTATTTTATACGCCAAAACAGTCACCATTGTATCTCAGTACCTTGGAAACATTAACTGATAAAACTTCACAGTTTTGTGTAAGGTAGATAGGTGCTAATCAGCTCACAGATGAGAAACCAAGGCCTCTGATTACTAAAATTACTAGGTTATATATGAACCAATTCTATATCAATGAGTTAAACTGCTCCAAGCTATCAACTGAGGAATGTTGTTGGTTTTTTTTTAACGTAAAATATTTTCATTTAGCATATGCTAATGCCTCTTTAAACCAAAATATGTGTCCACTCTGCTTTTTCTACTTACTAAACAAAATCAGCCAACTACATGTTAAAATATTGGCGGTTAGACAAAGCATAAGACCTGTAATAGAGATTAATGATTCAATGTCAGCATGTGCCTATCAAAACACCAACTTTATGGAACTCAGGTTTCTACAGGAATTAATAGAAAACACCAGTAGAACTTTGACAGACTGTGCTTTTTCCTGTACAAACTTAAGCAAGGTCTTGTGTGAGGTGTGCTTTTAAGTTGCTGTAAAATTGGACAAGTCTAACTTTATGTTCACCAACCTCTGAAAACCTCATGCAAGACTACAAATTACAGCCCAGCCAAATTTCAGGTTTTCAACACCTACCTATAAAATACTTAGGATGCTTTTTGAAATAACAGTTGTCTTATTTAAGTAAGCAGCATTTTTTTTATTTTTAGAAAGCATAGAGTTGTGAGGCCCAAGTATATCTGTATAAAGGTTGTTCTACCACTTTTGCACTGGACTGATGCAGACAGAAGGTGTTGAGGTACTCTGCACCCATTGACTCATGTTACAGAAAGCTCAGAGGATTTTTTTTAAACATTTTGAACATATGTAACACCTATCACTAAGCCGCAAAGCACTATACTAAGCTGATGTCCAAGGATTCCAAAGGAATCCATTAAAAATTACCTATAAAATGTTTCTTGAGCAAAAAGTATGAACTGAAAATCTTAGGCTAAATTATTTCTGTGCCACAAAATTTCAAGCTGTAAGTTGTTCTTCGTGCTAACCAAAGAAATGTTACATCATTTGAATTAAAAACTTTACCATAATTAAATGCAACAAGTTCTCTTACTATTTGAAGGGGTAAATCCTATGAATTTCAGGCTTAAAAACAGAGGGGGATGTGAGAATCTGCAAGACTTCCCTGGCATTGAATTCTATTATTAATTCAGATTTCAGAAGTTTCTGCCATGATAAAACATGCACTTTCACTTTATGACAGTGGTAAATATGGCTATTGCAGCCACCACTGTTTTGAAAGCAGCTGTTACCATCCGTTGCAATGACACTGTCTGTGAAAGGAGTGACCAAAGAACACATCAGCTATCTGGACAACCTGCAAATGATCTATCGCTGATAACTGCTCTCTTGCCTCCACGCAAATCGTAAATATGTTTTCTAGGAGAGAAGCGACTATATTTTTTTCACTGGAAGATTCATACTTAACTGTTCTGCTTCATTCTTTGTTGCTGTCATTATAAAAGCACACTGTTCTCCCTCACATCAGTCTGAATATTCAAACTGTTCTATTATGATTCCACTGACTGTGGGTGCCTGAGTACCACAATCAATCTTAAGAGAGTTTCACAGCTTTACAACTACGCTATTCTTATTTTTCTAAAAAAGACTATCAAGTAAATCTTGCTTACTGTTCAGAGAAATTTATGTTAGAAATAAACTAAACTAAACTAAACTAAAATAAAATAAAATAATAAGACTATCAGGCAAAATCAAAGCAGATCACATCCCTTATAGCATGTGCAAGCTACTACGAGCAAGCTGCACAAAAAGAACAAGGAATTGAGAAGTGCAGAGTGTGTGCAGTTGGTTTGGTTTGTCACCTTCAGATGAAGTAACTTTTCTATTTAAAGGGTCCCTCTTTCTAAAGCATGTTCCTGTTGTGGGGAACTTCATAAGGGCTGCACTTGGAATACAACTTCCCATGTATCAGCTTTAGCACTGAACTAAGATATGCTCAAAAGACATACTGAAATAGAGGAATATTCTAATAAATAAAATTCTTAATGTGATTATTTAAACACATTGCTGAAGATACTTTAATCCTGGAATTTAATTTCTAAGAAAGGAAGCTGGACTGTAAACCCAAGATGGATTATCGATCCTGTAGTGTATCCGATCCCACAGCTGCAATCACAGGGGATTCACTACAATGTCAGCCCTACAATGGTAAGAAAAGTGGTAAATAGGGTCAAGCCCCATATATGTTCAAAGAGCTTCGCACACACTAACTGAACCAACAGGTTGAATCTTGGAATTAATGTGGGTAACTGTTTACTTAGTTTTCCACATTTCTACAAAAATTTTCACAAAAGGTTGTATTAGTAACAGTTCTCTGAAAGTGTACATCCATGCTCTTTGGTAATATGGAAAGCTAAAATTCCATTCCAGCGAAACACAGAATCTTGCTAGAGGAAGACTGCTTTGAAAGTCAGTTTCTTAAACTGATTTCTCCACTCACTTAAATATTTGCCCTGGTTGTTATAAGCTATTTAAAATGCCTTATCCAGAAATGCATATGCAGGGTAAAATAATTAAGAATACAGGAAGAATTCAACCGCTGATAAAAATTTTCCCACAAGGCAACAAAAACACTCACTCAAAAAAACTGCAAAACAAATACGAATCTTAATCCATGTCACAGACTAAAACAATTGCATAATTTAGCAAATATTTTTGTGTTGTTGATGCTAGTCAATCCAAAGAATTAGTAAGTGCTGAGATACTTCCAAGACTTTTATTATAACACCTGTGTTGGTTTTACAAAACAAAACAAAAAATCAAAAAACAAATTTGTGCAGGGGAGATCCCCTTTCCAGGAAAATCTTAATCTCAGACAACAGACACGTGGATTAATTATCACACATCATGACAGAGTGAGAAAAACTAAGTGTCATATTTTCAAGTTGAAAGCACAAGCCCTTAACAGCTAGCTGAAAAAAGAATAACTTTCTGATTAAAAAAAATGAAGTTTAAGGACAACTCTGTTGAAACCTTGAAATTTTATCCATATGATTACTCATTTACTGTTCAAAGATTACAGCTGGAATGTGTACGTGTATGGCTGTGCAGAAAGATTTCTCCAAAGCTAGGGAACAAAAATTCTACCTTTTTCTTTCTCTGTGCCTGGGCTTTCTTTAAAAACTACTTGGACAATCAGTACTACGTTCAAATTTCCCATAAATGTGATATTTTTCCAAATCTTTCAATAACAAGTTACTAAATAGATTTGATGACACTAAAGAAACTCCGTGCTATGAAAATTTTGAACTGTCAGCTTGTCTTCTTGTTCTTGAATTCTGGAGACAGCAAAGTAGATAGAATTCAGGTGCCTATTTCTATTTGTATAGAGTTAATAAGAATGGCATTGCTAATAAATACAATAATAAAAGAGAAGCTGCCAAAAGGACAGGTAATGACTTGAAAGATTTTTGCTTGCTTTCTTTCATCTACAAACAAACATTATTATAAATTTAGAAATGACAGATTTAAATAGGAGGTTTATTAATATGAGGTATTCTATCAAACTAGCTAGATCCTGCTAAAGCATTCATACATCATTAGCAACATTGCACCAGTTATTTGGCCTTCAAAACATGTTACTTTTAAACTGTAACTAGAGCAATTACCCCAAATTCTTCCTTCTTCCCTCACACGTACCTAAAATGTTTACCTTTACCTCTGGACAGAACTCTAAGTTGTTAAATCTTCTTAAGCTGATGCAAAGAATTCCAGAGCCCTTCCCAGGCTGCGATTGTTTTTGCTATTAAATTCTGTAGAGTTGAGGCTTACAGCTGCTATGAGTCACTGGGCAGGAATGTTACTGAGAAGTTGCAGTTATCAAGACTAAATTGCAACATAAGAAGACAGTAATCCTGTGCCTAACACAACACTTCTGAACTAAAAGCAGAGCAAAAATAACAAAGGATCATCCATTCCCTTTCACTGATCTGATGCAGGAAAGTGCTCTCAGCATCATATTCACCTATATAGTCCAGAGCTTTCCTGAATTGGAGCCTAAATCTCTTGGGCTTCATAGGTATAGAGTGAGCATAACTGACTCAGCTGATTTATAAATAAAACATAATCACTCAGACTAGAAGTTACATGTTAGAGGTGATAAAGTAAAAAGAAATCTGCTAAAAAGCCCCCAAAGTAACAAACATAATACAGACATGGCTAAAGGGAACAAGGAGAAAAAAGGACAAAGGATCTTGGCTGATATAAGTCAGTATTTTTAGCTAAATTGGAAGGCACTCAGAAGCACATGATCTCCGTGACTTGGTTAGCCAAAATCACTTTCTGTATAAGAGTTTTAGAGCCAAATACATGAAAGAATGTTTAAAATCACAACTTGTTTGCCCTCCTTCCATGTTGGCTCTTCCAAAAAAGTTCAATAATTGAATATGCTTAAAAGGAATGCTTCCGAAAGAAGCGATACAGGACAAAAGCTTTATATTCCACAATATAAATATTCACACAATCAACTTCCTTTTGAAGACTAATACTTGTAGCACAATTCCTCTGAATAATTTCTGGTATATTATTTGGAACCTGTTTAACTGGCAGTATTTCTTTCTACTAATTACATTATGAATTAACTTCATTTTTTGAATTTCAAATATTTAATAATTGCAATAAATTTCTCATGAGTAGCCTACGCTAAGAATCATTCAAAAATTCAAAATCATTCAGTAAATAATTTTTACTGGGTATCTTACTATGGCTAATGATTTTTGCAAGAAGGGAGATACCTGTTCATAGAGTGACTCTTGGCTCTTAAATTACCATTACTTAGTGGGCGGGCTCTGAATTTAGAAAGCGGAAAAAAGGTATGGTATTTTAAACACAGAGTTATAATGTAAACACTTCATTGAGGGTTACAAGTAGATTCTCCATCACTTGAAGTCTTTAAACAAAGACTAGATGGCTAAAATATATGGCTGTGGTTCAGTTAAACAATAATTATATACAGCACCAAGTAAGAGATTCGTGTTATTCAAGAAGTTTATAGGCTGCCCATCATCAGAACGATGTTGCAAGAACACACATAGTAAATACAAGGATCTCAAAGAGCATACAAACGGAAGTCATATAAGCACAAAAGGAAGAGATGTCTGTCTTGGACCTGTTGGATACATCCAATACTGAAAACTGACACCTATCATAGACCTTAATGTGGTCAGTAAATACCTGGCTGTTCACACAGATCTTATTCAAATTTGCTGTTCTTGAGAGAGTTCTCAAAGAGTGAAGCAAAATATGGCAAAGATCATTAATTACTCTTTGATCAGTTTTTTGACAAAAGTATATATAAGGATAAAATGCTGTTCCTCATTTCTATGCTAAATCATGTTTATTACTTCCTATAAGCAAGGCAAAACCAGTCAGTTCTATTAAATCCATGTTATATCTTTTGTGGATGTCTAAAAGAAAGAGATAGCACTCTCAGCTGCGTGCCTCCCCAGGTATTTTACCTGACAGAAGTTCAACAGCTTTGGGTAATACCAAACATGGGTAGGGGCTGCACAATGAGTCGATGGAGAGCAGCCCTGCAGAGGACTTGGTGGATGAAAAACTGAATATAAGACAGCAACGTGGTCTCAGAGCCAAGAAAACCAATTGTATCCTGGGCTGCATCAAAAGAAGTATGACCTGCAGGTTGAGGGAGATGATTCTCCCCCTCTGCTCCAGTCCTGTGAGACCTCACCTGTAGTCACTGTGTTCAGCTTTGGGGCTTAACAAAATGGGGTAACCGGGTTTTTGTCAGAATGTACTGTCATTCCCTTTATTACAAATTAATGTTTATGCTCTTCTCTGCATTGTTCTAGTTCATGTAATGCTAAGGATGAAACAGAAAACATGTAATAGACTCCATTCTAGGATTGGCTGAAATCACATATTTAAAAGTATGCATTCAGCATTGTATATCCAACAAGAGGATAATTAAATGGTCTCTCATATATGCTAAACAGTAACAATAATAAATTGAAAATAGTTGCAAGTGGAATATGCTGCTTGGTTTCACAACTTAGATACTAGGCTTTTTTTTCCTGAGGAGAAAAAAAAACAAAAACAAAAAACCCAAACACAACAACAAAAAAACAACCACCAGAAAACAACAACAACAACAAAAAAGCCTCAAAATCCCAACCTGACTAATTTTGAGGAAACTTAACTTTAGAGGTTTTTTTAATTTTTTAACATCTAAAGTAGTAGCAATGTGCTACTTCCATAATAATATTTTGTTACTGAAACAGACCAGAGATGGAATCAAAGATAAACCCAACTCAGCTTTATGACTAAAAATTTCTTTATGTCCATGTTTTCAAAGGAAGCCTCCTTCTCAAAAGTAAGTCTATACTTTTTATAGACTGACTAAAGAATTGCATGGTACGATTACAAGAAAATCTGCTTAAGTGGTTATTGTAACTGACAACGTGCCAGTTATGAGAATACTATTATATCTTCCCATTGTAAGCTTATTCCGCAAATAAAAGCATTGTGTAGGAGCTTCGCACACAAAATGCCATGGGTGCTTGCGTAGCTGACTGACACATTAAATGGCTTCCAACGTTCCAGGGCAGGCTGCCCATGAAAGCAAGTCCAGCTCTATCTGCTTGAGTGGAGTTACTTTAGATCATTCAAGAGTTCACTTTAACTACATTTTCATAAGAGGTGGCCCACATATTCAAGATAATAAAATGGTCAAAAAGCTTTACTGGCTTTAGTCAACAGTTTGGACTGCTGTAAAACATATCCACTAAGCTTTTGAAAGTTAAATATACTTATTAGCTGTTAATACTTTATGTTTCTTTGGAGAAACATATAAAAAAAAGGAGACTGTCTTACTTATTTCTGCATTAATAGATTCTCAATGTTCCTTCTTACTGAGGCAATTTGGCATTTCAGATTCCTTTGGAATAATCTATACCAGTTTAACATGAGCCCTACTTAGTTAAATGACAGCATTCTCTTTCATGGACTGCCTTATTTATATACAAGAAGCTTGCTCCAAAGTATTAAAATACAGTGTAGAGAAAGCACTTACATTATGAATATGCAGGAATGACTGGAAATAGAAAAAAAGTTAAATAGATGAGACTACCTAACTAAGAGTACATCAAATACAATGTTGAACTAAACAACAAACCAAGAGGGACATCCAGATTAAGTACCATATTTGTAGGTTGGTTGAGAAACTGGATCTTAATTTCTTAAGAGTGAGAGAGTACTTACGACTTTGCTAACTTCTGTGCTATAGAGACCTCTTTTAAAATGATTTTCAAAATTGGCTTTAACAGACCCTGACTTCAAAGGGGACAATGAGAAAAATGTGGTCCTGAGACTTCTAGGCAGGGCAGCAGTGCTGCTCCTGATGTGTTTTGGTTGTGTGAAATACGCATGCTTAATAAAACCAGGTTATCCCTCATGGCTCCATCCTGTCACTTCTTAGCTCTAAGTTTGATACCAGTCACTAATATTTTACTAGCATGTAATACCTTGAGTGTGTATAACAGCAAATACTACAGACTGATGAGATAACACCAGTTTTAACAATATTAGTTTTCCCGCCCCTACAGATGTGGGGAAGGTTTACAACAGGGATCCTGTCCATTCTTCATCTGAGATTTAAGAGCTTTTCCAGGGTCTGACCAGGTTAGCTAATACCGACAACACAATTACTCTCTCCTTTATTGCTTCTGATGGCTATTATGCCTGAATGGATCATCAAAATTTGCTATCTTGTTCACAGGTAATGAATTGGCTAATCCCTGACCAGCCTAATGCTTGACTTTGGGGTCTTAAATGCCTGTGCCCCTGCCCTACACCTGCTTCATTTATTATCAAACCACACAGGTATAAGTGGGCACTTTATTTTCCTGTACAAATCAACTCAAACCTCTTTGTTAATCACTTAAAAGATCTTTCAAATCTAACATTAGACGAAGAAAGAAAAACTACTAGTATAATAGCCTGATAGTGACTGTGTAGCCATATTATGGTAGACCAATAATTTTTGGCCAGTTTCATTTTTGCAGCAAAAACCTCTTTGTCAGATCAGTAAAAAGTGGACAATTACTACTTGAACTGAACGCCCTACTAATTGCTGTCTTTGATTCAAGGCCTTTAAAGAGTTCTCTCAATAACCACTCCTCACATCTCCTCTGCCTCAGTAAAAGTTTAGTCTTTCACTACTTTATGTCCCTAGTCCTTACATGCCTGTATTTTATTTGCTTTCTTCCCTTTCACTCTGGAATAACAAAGTAAAATTAACAAGATACAGCCAGCAGGTGTGCAAGGAAAAAATCATCACGTCTCTGACATAGTTTTCAGACCTAATTAAATTGGGTTATCTCAAAGATAATCCATTCAGTTTCTGTGAGGGTGCATTCATTAGCATGTCTGCTGATGGAAGCACTTCTGGTGTCTCATTAGTGTCAATATAGGACTTCCCCCAAAAAAGGTTTTTTTTCTTTTCATTAAAAAGACATTCTTTAAGCCATATTAGTTTTGGCTCACGGACATTGCCAAACCCTGAAATGTTATTTTATAATAGTAGTGGAGAACCACCTACTGGAAATAACACTTCTTACAGTGCAATCCATGGTTCCTTAGTTCTTACTGTATCTTTTTTCAGTCCACATCCTCAGTGAAAAACAGCTCTGAGGAGCTGCTACTGTTTTATTTCTTTGGACCACTTTTTAAACAAACAAACAAGTCTGCACCCAATTCCAGAAGAGGAACCGAAAACAAAAAGAACAGAAAAATGAAAAATCAGCCTGCAAATGTTAAGCAGGAATCAGAATAATGATGCTGTAAGCTCCTAAGAAGGATACTACCAATATAGGACATCCTGTGCTACGGAAAATACGCAGTTATGGCTTACAGAGGACTACAGTAAAGACCTTGTTACTAAAACATACTAAAATTTATTTAATTCATTGTTTTTCCTTAACAGTGTACTTTATTTTTATGCAAGTTGTTGGGTTTGTTTGGTTTTGTTTTGTGGGTTTGGGGGTTTTTGTTTTGTGGGTTGGTTTGTTTGTTTGTTTTGTTGTTGTTGTAGAGGTGTTTATGTTTTTCCCGCAGCAAGCAACAGAAATGTGGGTGCTGTATTTTAAGAATAAACCACAGCAACAAAAATGATAGTAATTGTATTAAGGCATTATTTTTTCTTAAATTCTGCCTCCACCTGCTGGGCACTGGGAGGTAATGCCACTGTGAAAATAAAAAGTGTCTTGCCAACAGCAATATTGCCAATATTGTGCTGAATATCCAGACATGGTATCTGAAGCCAGGATGAACTTCTTTATTAGCTGCAGAATTACAATACAGATGAAAAATATATATTCATCACATAGAGAGCTTCCATCAAGTTGCTGCAGATTCTTTTAAAAGTGATTTCAGTTATGGATTTAGAGTTGTGTAGCCCATGGTAGAAACAGGAGAAAAATGCTGCTACAACAGGCAGTCTTATACTCACCTCTTTCATCCGCTGCACATTGTCCATACATTCCTTTGATACAAGGGCATCTGCTGGAGAAAACAATGATATTTTTATTAGAAACATTTCTATTTCACAGGTTTTCCAACAATTTAGTTCCTTTTCTAAATTACAGATAAATTAATGTGTCATTGAAAAAGTTTAACATATCATTTATTTTTTGGTTGAGCAAAATACATTGGTATAAGTACTAATACAGGAGAGATGGGGGGTTAACTAAATTTCCACATAACACCAGTACAATGTTTCTTGCCCAGGGCGAACCACAAGGCCGAGGTAAATATTCCATGCTTCTGCTGTAGAAACTCTGTGTAATGGAAATGCTGAAAATAACTCTTTTTTTCCCATCCTGACAATGAGGGAGAGCCCCCTCAAATGAGAGAAATATAAATGATACCAGCTTTACTGAAAAATAAATCTAACATTCTGAGTATACAGTGCAAGCCCAGCTCTCCAAAGCACCAGCAACAAGAATCACAAAATGTTAGGGATTGGAAGGGATCTTGAAAGATCATCTACTCCAATCCCCCTGCCAGAGCAGGACACCCAGATGAGGTTACAAAGAACTTCTGCTAAATACAAGTTTATCTGCCTGGAACAACTGGGTAATCAGAGCATGAGAGCAAAGCACAGCACGACTAATACCCAAATCCTATTTTCTTTTTCCGTACTTTTTTTCAAAAGGAAAGTTTCGAGAACTCAGATCTCTAAACTCTAAGTCATTTTCAGCTGCAAGTCCTCGGCTGAGCTCAAACGCTCACACAGCGAGCCGGCACTGCCCCAAACGGGCACAGCATCTGATCCCCGCCCACGCTCAGGGTTTTGACGTGACTCGACTACTCTTCCAGTCAGCTCACGTCACTTACAGTCTTCATCAGCGGTTCCGTATTTTATTTTACAGCCCCAAGGCTCCAGACGCTTCGCTGCCGCCGCCCGGCCGTGGGAGGCGCCAAACCTCTTCTCGCGCGCTGCACGCTGGGACTTGCAGTTTCTACCGCCCCTGACAGCGCGCGCGCGCGCGCGCGCCGAGAAGCGCGGGAAGGGCCGCCCTCGGAGTTACGTGGCCCGAGGCGGGCGGTGCTCGCGCGGCGCGGAAGGGCATCGCCGGACGGAGGTTACTAGGTAACGGTGTGTATCCGTCCGCTGCGGCCCGCCTTCCGCACCCCTGGCGGAGTACTGGCCAAGATGGCGGCGGTGGTTGAGGGCGGGCTGTAAGTCCTTTCGCCAGCCCTGTTTCGCGGCGCTGAGCGAAGCAAGGCCGCGGCTCTTCTCCGCTGCCGGAAGGCGAAACGCTCGGCCGGGCAGCGCCAGGCCTCGCGAGTAGTGAACGGCGGTGGAGGAGAAGCTGGGCCTGGGTGACCTCCCCTCTGCCGCGGGGTGAGCCGCCCTCTCTGCCCCCTCGCGCGGCGGGCTGCCCGGGCTGCCCCTTCTTCCTCAGGCGGCGGAGCGTGGGAGAGGCGGGGGCCGCCGCCGGTGGGGCAGGGCCGCCTGGCTCGGCCTTTGCGCCCCCGCAGGCCCGCGGGGGTGGGCACCCGGCCGCTGAGGAGAGTGGATTAGGCTCGCTGATGGGCAGGAGGGCGCCGGGACCGGTGGGCCCAGGGAAGTCTTGAGGTGCCAGCAGGTTGAGCGGGTCGCTCCCCGCCGCCCCGGGGTAAAGCGCGTTACCCGCTCTCCAAGGAGACGCCCGCGCTTTTGCCTGAGGCGCTTCGAGCAGAGCCCGCCTACCCCCATCCTCCGCTTGCCGGGCTTTGGCGCCGTGAAGGAGCGGGCTCTCTGAGCGCCTCCCGACCGCCCCGGCCCGGGCAGCGCCCCGCCTGCCTCACACAGCAGCTCGGCGGGCAGAGCCGCCGGGGGATCTCTCAGTCTGTCGGCCCCGTTGGCGGCGACGAGACCCGCCGGGTGAGTGGGTCAGGTCGGGCCGGCAGGCTGCGGGGCGGCGGGAAGGGCAGAGGTGCGAGGCTCGGTCCCGGCTCTGCAGGCTGCTAGTGCTGGGCATCCCTCCCTTGGGCCGAGCCTTTGCGTTTGGGTTTCTCTTAGCGCCTAGCTCGTGTGAGGACTGTCCGGTGCAACAGGAGAGGACTTGCTTCGTTGTCTGCTCCTGTTTGATGATATTTTTTTTTAATGTTTCACAATACCCTGTAGACATTTAATGAGTTAATGCTAAATTAATGCTCAGTGGGGTGTACCCTAAAACCCTAAACTTAAAGAGAAGTTTGATCCCATTTTTAGTCATTATGGCTCTATGTTGGCTTTTTACAACTTTTTGTTTTCCATTTAATTTTCAAAAGTTCCTATGTGCAGAGTTAAGTGCTCTTCAGAGCTCTTGCAGTTCATGTGAATACTGTAGGGAAAAATGTCAGAAACAATTCTGCTGTAGAAAAAAGCCATTTAAAATATAGATGTCTTTGATTCGTTACCATGTTTCCTAGGGATACTTTTGAGCAGTTTGCATATTGCTGTTACATGTACGAAACGTGTTTTGACTGAATCTTCCATGTTTTGACTGTAATGCTACATGTTACCTTATTCTGTAGAAAATAAACTTGAAAGTATTTTTTCAAGTTCATAGAGCCTTTATACAGATTCTCTAATGTGCAGGGAGTTGAGATTGCTAATAGGTTGCTGCATGCAGAAATAGCGTCATGGGAGGATACCAAAGCTTTCATTAGAGGATTTCTTCTGGAAATAGCTGGTATAATGGAAAGTAAGAAAAAACTACAAATAGTTATGTGAATAGTTATTTGTATTATGTAAAGATGAATACTGCCTTTTTTTTTTTTTTTTTTTACACGATGGAAGGTAGGGGAAAAAACATATTTTGCTGTGATCTCAGTAGAATTATATAACATGATGAGGAAACAGCTTACTGAGTTGGGCTGTAAACCCAGATGGCCTCTAATCTTGTCAAGATGAACTTATTATGCTTAGTAGCATAGGTCAGGATAGAGTGCCAGTTGAAATGTTGGGGCTCACACATCTACAAAGCTGAAGAGTATCTGTAACTGAAGTTATTGCAAAACATAAGTGTTTTCTAAAATAAGCTAAACTCTGATAACTGTTTGTTTGAATGCTTGTCAGATTTACATGGAGTTGTCAGGAGAGCTTCCCTGTGAACTTTTCATGGAATGCTTATGCTTCTGCATGAAAACAAAGATAATGTGAAAGGGCATTGTGTTATTTTCTAAATAAATCTGACAGTTCACCTGAGTGGAAGTTGCACAGGAGGTATGGTTTTACAGTTGATCTCTCTGGGTTTTGCACCTCCTGATGACATGGCTTGTATTTGCCTTCCTTGAGCTTACAGGTATTTCTTATTTAGTCATAGGTTTAGCCAGATCAGGGAGCTTATCCAGTTGAGAACTCACCTGTGTGGGTTTTTTGATTGGTTTCTTTGTTTGAGGGTGGGTTTTCTTGTGTTGTGTGTGTGGATTTTGTTTTGTTTTTGTTTAATTTTGGTTTTTTGCCTAGCTAGTTCATAGATGGTACCTTCTGATTCCATGGCCTACTGGACACTTCTGTTGAGACAAAGAAGGGAGTATGAACTGTGCAAGAACTGTAGGGCACAGATCTGCCAGTTCCCAAAGTCGCAGGCACTGAATTATACCTGTGTTATGATTGTGAGACGCAAAAGCGGAATTACTCGTAACAGTGTTAATGTGACTTAGGTTGGTATGCTGCTGAGTGGAGATGTGGTTATGGTATAATGAGCATAATCAATAAATCCTATTTCCTTCATGATACAATAACAAGGCTGTGTTTGCACAAAAGTACTGCTTTGTGCAAATGAACCTACTGAGGAGGCTGTAATTGACTACTATAACTAAGTGTAATAGTACAGCTTTTAAACTTCCGTATTTTTTTTTCTGGAACTGATTAGAAAAAGAAACCTTCTTAGATACTTCCTAATCTTGAGTTTTAGGTGATTTCTTCACCTGCACTGTGTGAAGTATTGGTGAGAAAATTAATAGTAGGTAGGTTGCAGTAAAATATTTAGAAATAAATTGTCCTTTTAGTTTTTTTTTGTTTCTGTTGAAGATAAAGTTAGGATCGTGTCCTAACACAGCAGTTAAAACTAGCTGGAAAAAGTAATTATCTGCAAAACTGTTTTTCTTCTACATCTGCAATGGAACTTCATCGTGGTTATAAAGAAAAAGTTGGTAGCGTTGTGCAGTGGAACTGTGCCAGTAGCACTTAAGCTAAACAATTTTTATTGCTGCCCGAGAGTATGTACAGTTATGTGTTCTTCAGCTTTTTTAACAGGCTAATCGAATTTTGCTGCTTTAAAGGAGTACTTTGTTTCTATCTTTCAGCTTTAACAACTTTTTTATCACTAGAGTCAAAACTAGAAGTGAAAATAAAAACTTTTAACATGTAGATGACTTTATACTGCACAGAATGATACGATTAGAGAGCAGTAGGGCTCTAGGAAACAAATTATTTTGGTTTTACTAGAAACTATAATGTAAGTGGTGTGGCATTCACTGCTTTAAAGACTTAATCTGTAGTAAAGAAAGTAAAAATCCTTTAATCGATATCTATTTTCTGTGTATTGTACCAGGTATCCCCTTCAGTGCTCTGTTGTCAGTATCTAAATATTGTAATAAATGTGAATGTTTGACATATTAGATCTCCAAAATCACTTACTGTATTGAATAGGCATCACTCTGGACCTGAAAGTGCAGGCTTCGTGAATCACAGAGCAGTCTTTCCAAGCACTGTGTAGTGTGTTTTAAAGTGAGGAACACTGAGAGCCTCCAAAGAAAAAAATATTAACTTTCTAAGAGCAGGGATTAAAAAAGGAAAAAAAAAAAAAAAACCACCCAAACAACTGGCATTAAAAATTAAACAAGAAGTAGTTGGGGGGTGTGTCTTACCTCCTATCTTGTGTTCTTCTCATTGTTACATTTTTAGTAACAGAGTTCAGTAAACATGGGTTTTAGTTTCCTAAAACAGCCTTGAGTTTGCATTTTATGGTGAAAATGTATTAGTCATTTCAGATTACGAATCTTTAAAATATTCGACATAAACTGATTTTAATACAGCCTGTTTCTTTCAGCTATTTCTTTTAGATTCTTTTTATTGATTGCTTGTCATGGCAACAGGAGGTGGTCCCTTTGAAGAGGGCATGAATGATCAAGACTTGCCTAGCTGGAGCAATGACAGCTTTGATGACCGGCTGAACAACACGGTATAATTAATCTTATCTTTTGGTTCCTTTTTTATGATGTCTGTTAATTACCAGGTAGATTCTGTTAGTCACAGCTAACAATGCAAAACCCTAAGCCTTGTCAGTACAGCTTTACAGGTAAGTATCCACAAAACCAGTGGAAATAATTGAAGTAGATGTTAGCAAGCAATGAGTGTAATTCAGAGGTTGTGAAGTCTGTAGATGGGAACTGTTTTGGGTTAAAAAAAAAAAGAAGTAGCTAGACACAAAAGCATTGTAGGTGTCATGAAAGTGAAAACTCTAATTTTAAAAGTTCTAAACTGCTGAAAAGCCTTCAGCAAAGAAGAGAAATACAATTTTAGCTTCCTTTGAAAATAATGCATTGTATGAGCAAATGGGTTTAAAATTTCCTGAAAAGCTATTTTTAATTTCTGCAGTGGATTTTTTGTAATGTGACATTTGCTCTAGAAAACTCGGTGCATATTTGGATACTGCTTTTTACTTCTAAAATGGAAGTAAAATTTCTTTGACTGAATTAAAACATTTACTTTTGTATCTGTGTGGATAATAAACACAACCTTTTTTCTTCATTCTCCTCCTTAAGGACTGGGGAAGTCAACAGAAGAAAGCAAACAGATCTTCAGAAAAAAACAAGAAAAAGCTTGGTGGGGAAGCTGAAACAAGGCTTACTAATGATATATCTCCAGAATCCTCACCTGGAATAGGACGACGAAAGACCAGAACTCCTCATAGTTTTCCTCATGCTCGATACATGACCCAGATGTCTGTTCCGGAGCAGGCTGAGCTAGAAAGGCTTAAACAAAGAATAAACTTCAGTGATCTGGATCAGGTTGGTGTGAGTACTAGAACCCACTATAAATGTGACCGAAATTTATTCAGCTATTTCTTAATAACTTGACAGATGAATGAGATTTCTCAAGCGATTAAGATTTAAAAAAAGCTTATAGGCACCATGGGAGCCAAATCAAAATTCTGGTTTTGAGCTTAAGAAAATTGTGGAAAGTTCAGAAGCACGGCTTTCCTGTACTTGAGGGTACAGTAACTGTCTTCACTTTCTTCCTCTCAGTTGTTAAGAAATCCCCATGTCCTCAAATCAGTATTACTCATCATAATTGTCTGACACTTGAGAATATCTGTTACCTGATTTTGAAAGTCTGTTCCTAAAGTGCCGGTTTGCAATTTTGAACATGTTATCCATGTGAATTGAGCAGGAGAGTAGCTTTAATAACTGCTCCTCAGTAAAGTGTAGAGCAATGTATGGCATGAGCACTTGAGCAATAACTGCTTCCTTGGGAAAGTGGCATGTTCATCCTTCCTTTGTCCAGAACAATGACAAGTGTGAGGGATTAATGATTTGGTAACAAGGCATACATTTGTGCTAACAGTTTCAGAATAGAGGTTTGTTAATTTTTGCCAGTTTGTTGTTAACTTGTTTGGGTTGTGAAGATTCTTTCAAAGGTGGTTCATTGCTTTGACTGGGAATATAAAGACTGGGCATAACTTCCTCCACAAGTGTATATTAGGACAACAAGTTGCTATTCAGAAGGTTCTAAAGAAAAGCTGAAGTATGAGGTATCATATTCTCAAAGTGATTATGTTGTTCTTTTATTACTATTCTTCTCTCAAATGTACCTGGAGAAGTAGGATGCCTTTCACTATAGTGAAGGTGGGGGCCACAGCAAAGATGAGGACTTAAGCTCTGAGGAACTGCAAAACCTTTTAGCTGTTCTTGGAAGGTGGGCTTGCTTTCTGAAAACTATATGGCAAAAAATCACCTGCACTGTATTTACCTAGCTTTTGGCTATTTAGTGGCTAATAAGGTAACTTCAAAATCAGTCTAATAATGCTGCAGAACTGATAATTCAAGCAGTGAAACAAATCAGTGTTGATAATATGTTGGAGGGAAAAAAATAAAACAACTCTTCTTTTTTGTTTGTTTGTTTATAGAGAAGCATTGGAAGTGATTCTCAAGGCAGGGCAACAGCTGCTAACAACAAACGTCAACTTAATGAAAACAAAAAGCCATTCAACTTCCTGTCACTGCAGATAAACACTAACAAGAGCAAAGATCCTGCCTCATGTTCCCAAAAAAAGGAAAGTGGGGTGTCAGTCCAATGTAAAGAGTTGTTTGGTGCTGCTCTGAGCAAGGATTTCTTGCAAAATTGTCAAGTCTCTGCTCAAGAAGATGGAGGGGGAGAACCAGCTATGGATAGTAGCCAGGTATTTACATAGCTTGTAAAGTCTGCAGAATATTGACTCTCAGGTTTTAATTACCTTGTTACTTCTCAGTGCATATTTTTAAATTTCCGGAAAGTATAACTGTCAAATCTTTATTGGAAAGACTTAAGTCTTCCCACTTTTTTAAAAGGCAAGTTGAGGAAAAAGTGAACCCAAACATAATCATGTATTGTTCCTTAGAAATTTTCTTATTGGTAACAGAAACAGTATTAATTTTAATCTTAAAGGTTTGTCGTCTTTTTATACAGTTCCAAAAAATACTGCCACAGTTTAATATTTTCATGTTAATGAGCTCAATTCTGTTTTAACCTATGTTGACAAGAAGCCCTGTGCTTCAGTCTTGCAGCTTTACTCATGCATAAATCTATCCTTATCAAGGCTATTGACTTCTAACCACTTGCAGATGTGTGCTTATAGGATTGAAAGTGCTAGTATGTCACCCCTTTAATTACTACTTTGCTGTTGCTATCACCATTTCTTGTGCATTAAATACGTTAAAGCTGTAGCTGAATGCATTCAGTAATTTCAGTGTCTTTACAGATTGTGAGCAGACTAGTTCAAATTCGCGACTATATTGCTAAGGCCAGCTCCATGCGGGATGATCTTGTAGAGAAAAATGAAAGATCGGCCAATGTTGAGCGTTTATCACACCTTATAGATCACCTTAAAGAGCAGGAGAAATCCTATCTGAAATTTTTGCAAAAGATGCTTGTAAGTTTGAGAACATAATATATTTATTTCTGCACTGTAAGCATTTTTAGGAGTTGAGCATTGGTGTTTTCATGGTGCTACTGGGGGTGTTGGTTTTGATGTGTAGTGCCTTCCATAATTCCTTTTTACTGCCCCCTTATATGGCTTTTGATTTATGCCAATGAAATATTTCAGGCTAGACAAAATGAGGAGGATGATGTTCGGACTATAGATTCAGCTGTGGGATCTGGTTCTGTAGGTGAGAGCACATCGCTAAACATTGATGTGCAGTCTGAGGCTTCAGATACCACGGTAAGCTGCTTTTTAGTAATTAAGGTGCTAGAAATGAAGGCTTTGTTTTGGTTTTGTCCTGATTGTTGTGATAGTGTCATAATTTGCAGTTCAATTGAAAAATGGTAAATCCCTAGACACTGTTCAGTAGGTGTTCATGCTTGTGTGGACCTTTTTTTTTTCCTTTAAATTTTTTCCCATATTAAAAAAAAAAAAAAATTCTGTCACAACAATATACCTTTATTAGTTTTTTAAATGTCGTTGGAATGAAGGGTTAAGTGTTTTCTTTGGCAGAGCATGAACTGGATTAATGTAGGAAGGAATAGTTTTCCATGCAATGTAAGTTGGTTTTTTTTCTGTTATTGGGGAAAACTTAGCATTGGGTGAGGAGAGGGTTAGAAATGAGTCATTAGTGGGCCATTCCCCCAGCATCTTTCTAGTAATATACTAGAAGTGTTGACCTAACACAGAAGTTTCTCTCCTTTTTTGCAGACATGAGCACCTTTTAGAAAATATGTTCTCAATTTAGTTCTGAGATACACAGACAGTCTTGCTTTCCATTTATAAAAGCTTTTATATGAATGTGGTAAACAATTCTTGTAGATACAACAACATTTTAATAACTTATGTTTTACATCTTCCAATACTACTGTATTGAGGAAAAGTACTGGAAAGCTGGTACTCTTTTAGCCAGTTAGTACTCTTAATTTTCTACAGATTAGGAGAATTTACATGCTTAGAAATAAAACAGTAGTTGAAACATTATGAAGTTTTTAAATTATTTTTGGCTTTGTAAGAAAACAAACAAACAAACAAACAAAAAACCCACAACAGAAAAAGACCAGTACAGCTTTTAAGAAGTATGCATGTGAACTTGTATTTTTCTTCATCTTTGCAAAATGGGTTTTAGTTTTATGTTTGGCTCTTCATTTTGTATCTAATTTCTTTTTACATGCAGCCTGAATATATTACATGCAGAATGGATATGTCTAGTCTTATAAGGTTGATTGCTCTATGGAGCCTTATTGTTATGAAAATTTTAAGAATTACTAAAAATGTCTTTGCCCTTTAGTAGATTCTATTTGTTATTAGTTTTCATTATTTGATAAAAGTGGGTAGGTTTGTAACGTAAAAATGCATGCTGAGTTGGAGCACATGTTCAAATTCTAACATACTATACTATTTAATAAAGGAGGTATCTTTTAGTTTGAGCATTCGGCCCTGCATTGAGGACAAACTAGGGAATTCAGCTTCACAAGAACAGGTTACAGACTTTGATGTTACTGCAAGCCCTAAAGGGAAAAATGACAGAGCTGCCCTGAATGACAGGGAAATCTGGCCTTGTAGGATTAATAGCCGAGAACATGGATTGCCTTCAAAGGTACACTTCAAAATATTATTTTAGCCTCAAATAGGGTTTATACATGCTGATTTTGTTTTTTTCCTGTTAACCGCTTAAAATGTATTTGTCACTCACAGTGAATGTTCCCATTTGGCCTGCTTCTCTGTATCCAGCTGTCTTTTAATTGAATGACTCTTCTTTGCTTGGAGTTTGTTTTTTTTTTTTTTTTTTTTCTTTAAATAGAGATGTTTGACAGCTTTCTCTACTGAAGTGTAAGCATTGACAGAGAAAGTACTACATGTAACTCTTTACAGCCGGTGTTCTGATTTTATGTAGATGATCTTTCTAGTTTTGCTGTTCTCTTTCTGGGAAAACATTGTGAATGTGACTTTCAGACACTTGTCATGTTACACTTAATAGTCTACCAATGCAAATTTAAGCTAATGTCATGTAGAGAAAATAAATTAGAGAATAGTAGCTCTAGCTTGTTCCACAAATGTTTTTGTATAGCTGTTCATATAAATATTTAGTTGGAAAAGGGAAGGCCAAGGGGCTTGGAGTCTAAAACTTGTTGTGTTATCTTTTACCAGCTTTTCTATGGCTTTGTCTCTTACTCTGATAAAAAAAAAAAAAAATCTTAAGTTTGATTATTTTTTTTTTCCCATAGAATAAACTAGAAGGCTTAAATATTTTGTCAAGCTTATTAATCTAAATGTAGAACTAAGCTTGAAAAATTCATTTGATTTTAATGAACTCAGTCAAAACTGGTACTTTAGATAATACTTGGATTATTTAATAGGCAAGTGAGACTGAGGTGCATCCCCTTATTCCTTCCTGTGTTTGTTTCATTGTGTACTCTATTTTGTCTCTACTCTGCTTTACACAGAAAAGATGAAAATTTAACAGGAATGATCAGTGCCAATTGCAGTGTCAGTTTTAGTGGACCTTCTTTGAGAAGTTTAGATTCTGGTCGTGTTCTTTCTCTGCTGGAAAGCTGAGCATTCCATGGTACCCACAACTAATTAATAAGATGCTTGCTTCTGTTCTGACATTTGGTGTGAAATTTTTGGACTGATAGAATTTTGTACTTCAGAAACTCAGCACTATGTGGAAAGAAGATGATGGCTTTAGTAATGTTCTTTTTAAATACTTGTCAACTCTTAACAAAAAAAGGAGGCAAATTTCTCCATGGTTTCCTCTGCATAGTGTGATAATCACACTTCAAACAGGATCAGAATCTTAACTGTGGATGTCTCATTAAAATACTTAATTCACTGACAATACTTGAATAAACATTTTGAGGCAAATCTCCAGCTTTTAATTGGAATAAGATGATGAAAATAACTTGGTTTTAATGTATTTTAACTGCCCAACATGCTTTCATTCCTTCAGACCTATTTCCATGTATTTGAAAATTTGGTATACAAGGGGTCCTATGCATGGTTTTGTTTTGAAATTGGTTTACCTAAATCTGGTCTGTTCTAGTGTCTATTGCATAAATGTAGCATACAAAACTAAACACATTACAGGTTAGAGAAGAATAACTGCCCAAAACATTCTGCTGAAATGAGGAACTCTTGGCTTAGTCTTTGGGGCACATCAGGGTGGCTGACTGGATTTCTAAAAGAAAAACGTAACCTGCAGGAGTGGTGAGCATGTCTTGGTGGTACAGGCTTCTCCCTGTTGGATGTCTAAAATTTTTTGACTAAAAAGGACCACTGGAAAGGTGAAGCCGTGACATCTACACCTTTTTACACTAACCAGGCTGTTTGATTCTATGGAAGTACTGCTTGTTTTGATGCTTCTGTCGCTAGTACTTTACCATAATCATGATGATTTATTTGTTATATTCTTCCTTATCTTTCAGGCTAGAGATCCTCAACAGGAGGCTAAAGAGGAGTTGGAGAACTTGAAGAAGCAGCATGATTTATTAAAAAGGATGCTAAAACAGCAAGAGCAATTAAAGGCTCTTCAAGGAAGACAGGCAGCTCTTCTTGCTTTGCAGCATAAAGCAGAGCAAGCAATTGCTGTCATGGATGATTCTGGTATGTGGAATGATGGTGTATCTTTGATAGCAGGTTAATATGCTGATTGAATGATGAAAGCTGCAATTGTGGAATACACATTAAAAAGTCTCTTTTTTATAATGCACTTTAAAAAAAAAATTACTGCAAGGCTTCCATTTCTGAAAATAATTGACAATGTAACATTGTAAAATTACGTGTCAGTTAAACCCACACAGCTGATTTTGTGGCTTGTAAAATCCTGAAAGGGAAATATTTGCCTCCTAAGAATTAGTCTACCTCATCAGATTAGGAGTCTGCTTTTCATCTCCATTGTTGTACCAAGCCTCTGAAGGAAAGAATCAGAGTGGGGGATATAGTGTTCTCTCCCTTTTTACATCCTTCTGGCTATAGGCAGTTGGTAGTTTTGAGGTTTTGTTTGCTTTTTCATGGTTTTTTTTTTTTTTTTTTTGGTGGCTGGGTGCTTGACAGCTTAATGCCATTGCTAGACTAAGGGTTTATCTGATAAAAGAAAGGAGGAAGTTACTAAAGCAGTCAAATAAATAAATATTAAACTAGAACTCTGAAATTCTGTGGCATGTAAATTGGGTGTGGGTTGCTGATAATACAGGACCACCATTACGTTATAACCTTCAATTCAAAAGCATTCTTTTAATTCAGTTTTATATATTCCCAACTTTTCAGAAGTTATCTTTGGGGCACAGACTTGTTTTTGATATTTGCTTATCTGCTTAAAGAGTGTCAGCGGAGTTGTTTTCTCAAGAGTTCAGTCATGAAAGGGAGGAAGTTGTCGTTGATTTGTGCACTGTAGACATGTGGATTATCTTTTGTTTCTTGGGAACTGGTACTGAGCTCACCCTCCCCCCAGTCTTGTTCATTTCTCTTTGGAAATGGGCTACAGTTGTGTGTGCATTCATAGGGAATGACATTTTTGCACTGAGTAAGTTCACATTCAGTGTGTGTTACTGTTCCCCATTAGAGTTGCCATTAGGCTTGATTAGAGGGTAGATGGGATGGCAGTTCTTATTACACTTATTTTTTTGTATTTAAAATAAATTAATTTGTATATATATAAGCATTGCTTTCTACAGTTTACAAAACTTCTCTTTAAGGTTCCTTGTTCTTCCTGCCTCTTCTTTTGTCCTTAACTGGATAGATTATAGGAAGGAAAGTGGAACTAGTTGATGAAAGTCTAGATTTTAATGTAAGAAGAGAAGTGGGGAAGTTGGTAGATAGAGAAGTTTTAGAAAGCTACCACAGGAGCAGAAGAAGCAAGTGCCATAGAAAGGTGTTTGCTCATTTTCAGTAACTGCTTTTCTCTTATTTGTTCTGCAGCAGTAGACCTGTGATGAAATCTGCTTTCTCTTATTTTCTCAAATATACAAAACTGCATCTTGATGAGGAGTGGGTAGAAAATAGAATTACTTGTGATAACTTAGAACATTTTTTAAATTCTTTGTTTTGTTTCACCTTTCCACTTATGTCACTCTTTAATAAGTTTCTTACTGCTGCTTGTGTTGGCTGACTTAAAGGTATGTGGTACGTGCCAGAACTGTAGGGCAGGAAATGTAAATATTCAGATTTGACACAGGGCAAAAGAAATATTTTAAAATTTGAAAACAGTGAAACTTCATTGTTTGGGTAACAAAGTCTTGATCTATGGGGAAAATGTATAATATTTGTGCTTGATTTTTTCTTATAAAGCATTGGTTCATATTTGGGGAAAGAGTTATTTGGATCTCTCCACTGCTAGTTCCATATCTTAGTACTGTTTGAACTTTCAGGGAGGGGAAAAAAGCCTTCTTTTTAATATATTCCTTTCAAAGCTTTTTGAAGGACAACTCCTCAAGACTGTGTTTGCAGCTATAAAGATTACAATTTATTCCAAGATGAAAGCTTGGTGTCATGTTAATTTATTATTTTAAGGAAGTAATATTACATACACTGTTCTCAGTTTGGCTGTACTAAGTAATAACAACTTTGTTTCTAACAAGCAAAATGTTTTCATCAACCTTAGGCTTGATGGTTTTAACTTTGCTTTGAAGTTTTTAGCAAAACACAGAATAGAGTTACAAAGTCCTTTTATGGTTCTTCACAGAGGAGCTGTAAGTTGATTTACTAGTATTTCTGCAATGCAAGTAATCTTTCAAGAGTAAAGTTGGTGGGAAGGACATGACATTAAAAATAATTGCTGTATTTTAAGAGGTGCAGTATATTGGTGTTTTTGTTAAACCAGACATTTTCATCAAATAGCCTGTATTTCATTGCTGTGGAAAGTACTTATATTTTTTCCTTCTTCTTCTGTATGCCCAGTTGTAACAGAGACTACAGGTAGTGTTTCAGGAGTAAGCCTTACATCAGAACTGAATGAAGAATTGAATGACTTAATTCAGCGCTTTCATAACCAACTTCATGATTCTCAGGTCAGTCCATGGGTTGCGCTCTAAGTTTTGCCATGGTCTCATATCATTCTTCTGAACGCTGCAGTTAGATATTTGTCTTGCTTATTTGTGTGCATATGCTAGTAGAGTAATTAGGGTTCCCTCAAACTTGAAAGCTCAGCATCTTTTTGTTCTTAATAGTTATTAGCTGGCCGATCTTTCTGTCTCTCAGTTTTCCTTGCAAATCTAGAGAAGTAGTTTCTATATTGCAGAATAATTATGAATTAACTCAACATATTAACTGGGATATCATGAGAAGTCTTTTCAGTATCAGTTTCCCTTTATAATGTTCTTTGCTCTGGCATTGAGCCTAGCAAGGCTGTAAGGGGGTTTTTGTTTCTTAAAATTTATTTGGGTTTTTAAATAGTGCTCTAAATAAAATGAAATTACTCTTTTTAGACGCAGTCTGTACCAGACAATAGAAGGCAAGCAGAAAGTCTTTCACTTACTAGAGAGGTTTCACAAAGCAGAAACTCTTCAATGTCTGAACGCCTGTCAGATGAGAAGGCGCAGCTTTTTAACAAGATGCGAATGTTGCAGGGTAAAAAGCAAAAAATGGACAAACTGTTAGGAGAACTTCATACACTTCGTGACCAACATCTAAATAACTCCTCCTGTAAGTAAATGTAGTGTCTTTTCAAGAATACCGCTTTTTTAATGGGTATATTTGTTACATGGTCTTTTAGCTTGCAACTGGTTAGTAAAATGAGAGTGATAAAGCTGTGCTGGGGCAATATTATGTAAATGGTTTTTAATGCTATATAAATTTCTGTCTTGATGGGAGAGCTCTAGGAGTAATGATAAGTGGTTTTTGCTAGTAGCACTTTAGTTTATAACATCAAAGTTGACTAATGTGAGGATGTGATGACATGATTTTTTTTTTTTTCAAGGCTTGTCTGTGACACAGCTGACCTGTGGATCATAACATATGAACTTGAACTTTCTGTATTTATATCACTGTACATCTGTGTTTATGTGCTTGGCACTTCAGATATTAGTTGCTCTAAGGTGTTATGGGGTTTGCTTGTCTGCTACCAAAAAACTTTCTCATGCACTAGTCTCAGGGACTTCAATTATAGACTGTACCAGAGGAACTCAACTGTCTGAATGGAATAGAGTTTTGACCTGTTTTTTTAGATGGCTTTTTCTTCTTGAAGTCTTGATATGGGCCTACTTGATGCTCTCATTTTCTAATTCTAGAAATACATTTGTACATGTGAAGTTTGTCCTATAGCTAGAAACTTCTGAGAGGTGATCACAGTGTATTCTGGGTACCATTAAGAAATGAGGCACTGGAAGCATGCTCCTGGAAAAGGGCAGACTGATTTAATAGTTACGTTACCATACCCCATCTTTCTACTTGTACTTCATATAATATGAACTTATTTGGATATGATTTCATGTAGCTGGAAAAAAGAAAACATCAGTTTTCAAATTTATGTTCTACAGCATGTAGACAAAAGAGCTGAGCAGAGGAAAAAAAATTGTAGTATTTTTATTGTATTGAAATGTTTGGTTTTTTTTTTTTTTTTTAAAGCAATTCAGCCATAAACCCTTAGAAAGAACTCTTTGGGCAGACCCACAGCATGAAAGTTTCCTCTTCTGAAGTTTGATAAAGCTAAAAGGAACTGACTGAAGTCTTGTTTACAAAAGCTACTTACTACTTTCTGCTTACTGGCATTGCATGCCATGAAACTTAAGACAAAAGCATTTGTTCTTGTAATAAAATAAATTATTAACTGCTGTTTCATATGTTGGCAATATTTCCGGTAGTTATATTTTAACATAATGCACTAAAGCAGATTCCTTTTTGCAAGTTGTTCTGATGAGCTGTATTTCTTTTATGTAGTTTTTCCTTCAGGTTCTCCTCAAAGAAGTGTTGATCAAAGAAGTACAACTTCAGCTGCTTCTGGTCCTGTAGGCATAGTAACTGTTGTCAATGGCGAATCAAATAGCCTGGCAGCTGCTCCCTATCCTCCTGATTCCCTGGTTTCTCAGAATGAGAGTGAAGAAGATGACAATCTAAATCCAACAGAAAAGCTTCAGTAAAAGTTCTTGATTTTTTTTGTTTGTTTGTTTTGGTTTTTATTTTGCATACTATGCTTTAGTGATTTTGAGTGTTACTTTTTTAATAAGTTCTGTGTTAAGAAACCATTTCGTATTTTAATCTACTTAATTTAGTATTATAGACCATTTGGTAAATGGCCCGGGACACTTAAATAAGTTCAGAGCTTCAAGGAGAAGGCTCTTATAACTAAGAAAATGGCAGGAGACTTCTAAGAACTATAAATATAAATATGGTTTTCGACTCTACTTAGATTTGATTAATATGGCAAAACACAATTATTTTTTTTTTTCTCCTCAGGAAACTAAATGAAGTTCGTAAGAGGCTGAATGAGTTACGTGAGTTAGTTCACTACTATGAGCAAACATCTGATATGATGACAGATGCTGTGAATGAAAACACTAAGGAAGAGGAAGAAACTGAAGAATCAGAAAGTGATTCTGAACGTGAGGATCCACAGCCTGTTACAAATATTAGGTTGTCATATTTTTTTTGTCATCCTAAATTTCTGTAGCTAAGTTGTTACAGGTTTCCTGAAGCAATACATTATTTTAGTCAACCAGAAGAAACTTAATTCTGTGCTGACATTAGCTTTCCAAAATTTTTAACTTGAAGTAGCTTTCTTTTAGAAATTATATAATAATCTTGTCTTTGGTAACTTAGTTATATAGCAAATGTAGATTAGATTGGACATTTATAAAATCACTATAAGAGACTTCTAAATCTGTAATTCTTTTGGGTTTAAGCAGTGAATTATGTATATGGAATTCCACTAGAAGCGTAACAGGCCTAGACTAGATAATTGGAATAAAACCAAACTTCAGTTTAGAGAGGCATTTAGAGCTATAGTCCAGTTGGGCAACTGTGTGCATCAAGGATCTTCTCTGTGCAGAAGGCAGTACTAATTTAGGTATGAATCATACAAATCTTTTATAAGATAGACATATACTTTGAAAATCTCTTGTATTGTTGTAGATATAGCAGATGATGATCTGTAGCTGCTTCTGATTGCCTAAAAAAATTTTAAAATATCTGTTGGAGAGATGGATATTGAGAGATTCCAGATGTCTGGACTGATTTGATATGGGGTTGATTTTTTTGTTTGTTTTTTAAAAGGATCAGAACAAATTCCCATAAAAGCCAGTTAATAAAATGGCTGAAGTAAAATTCCATCAATATCAGTTCTTAAAAAGTTAACATGAGTAATGCATTTTGCCCTAGAAATCCTCAAGGAATCAGTAGTTGGAGTGACATAAATAGCAACTCAAATGTACAGTGTGGAACTAATAACAGAGATGGAAGACATCTTAATACAGACTGTGAAATAAATAACAGATCTGCTGCTAACATAAGGACTCTAAAAATGTCGTCACCTTTAGGTATGTTCTGAAATCTTCTAATTATTTTAAGTCTTGGTGCAAATAATTCTGATAGCTATAGAGAATTTGGGAGAACCTTGTTTGATGAGCAAAATGTTCAAAAGCCTAATAATTAAGCTGATCTTTTTCTAATGTCCAGTAATTACAATGGACTTCAGAAATTCAGTAATGTGTCACTGGTGCTATTTTGTTTCCTCCTCTCCCTGCCTCAAGACTGTCATAATAGGGAGGATGACAAAGATATTGGCCTACCCCAATGTGAAGATGAAGAAGTGGAAGAAGATAGAGTTAGTGAAGATTCTGCATCTAGTCACAGAAGCAGCCTGGGTGATACTGCTGGAGATGCTGAGTTTGAGCAGAAGATCAATAGGCTTATAGCTGCAAAACAGAAACTTAGACAATTACAAAACCTTGCTGCTATGGTGCAGGTATTTTATGAATATTAATTTGTGCAACAAAAATGTATCGTATCTTATTTCATGTAATGTATATCTTTTAATAGAGAAAATCACTCTCCTTAGTGTAATATTCAAAGTACTCATTTTTATGCTGGGAAAAAGAGATACGGTTTGGGTTTTTTGAAGGCAAGAGTGATACTTCCTGGAGTTCAAATCTGGAATTTTACTGGGGTATACTAACCTAACAGAAGAATGGCCTTAATACCTTAGCACTTGGTTACAAAATACAAACCAAGAAGTATTAATATTTTTTTAATGATACTGATCTACATTTTTAAGCTTATAATGAATATTCATCAGGTTTAGTATTTGAATCGTAGGTTTTGCAGCATTGTTCAATTTAAAATCTTCGGATGTTGCAATATGTTTGAGTTGGGGTGTTTTGGGTTGAGTTGGGTGGGGGTGTATTTGGAATTTTTTTTTTTTTTTTTTTTTTTTTTTTTTTTAGAATCTCGAGGGCCAGCTATGAATTGACACTGTTTTTAAATTTAGAATATCTTATGCACTGTCTAGTGTAATATCCGCATACTGAATACACATAGGTGTATCAGAAATGTAAAGGCTTTATGTGAGAACTCTAAAACCAGTCTCAATAAGAAAGTGTTTTCCATAAGTATAAACACACTGCTGTTATTTCAGAATTATACTGCTATCAAAACTTCTCAGTATCTGGGTCAGGCTTGTTTTTATCGTCACTATAGAGATCTTAACTGCACAGTAGTATAAATCAGAATTAGAGATAATACAGCAGCTTCCTTAATAAATAACCTAATTAATGGCATATCTTCAATCTTTCCTTCATGTTCACAAGGCTGCTTATCTGTATGTACTGAGTAATGGTACTGTAGGTTGGCATAACTGTATCATACTTGGTCACTGATGATAATCTCTCCTGTTCAGCAGGTTCTGTATTAAGAATGATCATGTTGGAAAACACAAGAAGCAGTGGCTACAGCTTTAATATTTCCAATTTAGGTTGAGAACTGAAAGTAGAAAAAGAAAACAAGTAAAGTGGAATAGAGAACCATGTAGAAGACTGTTTCTAAAATATTTTAGATTTATCTTTCAAGAGTAATTATGGTTTTATTTTAAGCTGTTAATAGTAACATTTAACTTCTTGAACTGCTGGAGAGGGTCCAGCGTATGGCAACGAAGATGATTAAGGGAGTGGAGCACCTCCCTTATGAAGAAAGGCTGAGGGAGCTGGGTCTCTTTAGTCTGGAGAAGAGGAGACTGAGGGGTGACCTTATTAATGTTTATAAATATATAAAGGGTGAGTGCCATGGGGATGGAGCCAGGCTCTTCTCGGTGGCAAACAATGATAGGACAAGGGGTAATGGGATCAAGCTGGAACACAAGAGGTTCCACTTAAATTTGAGAAGAAACTTCTTCTCCGTAAGGGTGACAGAGCACTGGAACAGGCTGCCCAGGGAGGTTGTGGAGTCTCCTTCTCTGGAGACATTCAAAACCCGCCTGGACATGTTCCTGTGTGACCTCACCTAGGCGTTCCTGCTCCGGCAGGGGGATTGGACTAGATGATCTTTTGAGGTCCCTTCCAATCCCAAACATACCGTGATACTGTGATACAGTATTTAAGCACCCTTGTTCACCTCCATTTTCTCTTTTCACCTCCCCCTTTGTTTCTTGACATGTCTGTGTGTTTCCATCCACTCAGTTGTAGGCATAAAATACATCTCAAGTGGTTCATGCTTCCAGAGGCAAATTGTCTTGCATTTGTAGTGGAAATTTCAGTAGCGTGAGCTTTAACTTTAAGATAATTTAACTTAGAATTTAAAGTCATGATACCATGAAGATGATGACTTCTCAGTTTATGTGATCTGAACTAAAGGTAGAGCTATTCAGACTGTTTAGTTTTGAAGAATGGGTTTAGATGAACTAAACTTGTTACGTTTTGTGTATCAACTTGGAAATAGCCTAACTGCCTTCCTGGCAACCTTTTAGGATGATGATCCAGAACCTCAGACAACAATTGCAAATGCATCTAATATTGGTGACTTGTTTTTGGGTGAGATGGAAGAGACAAAGCAGCAACCAAACAATGTCCGAGCTAGTACCAACAAGTTACAAAAAGATGTAGAACTGAATGAAAAAGCAAGGTATGCCTTTGTCAAAAGATAATACAATCATTCTTTAGGCAGCTTCTTGCCAAATAATATGGGAATAATTTTATCTACACAGAGAGAAGTTTTATGAAGCTAAACTCCAGCAGCAGCAACAGGAGCTTAAGCAGTTACAAGAAGAAAGAAGAAAACTGATTGAAATTCAAGAAAAAATTCAGGTGTTACAGAAAGCTTGTCCTGACCTTCAAGTAGGTGGAATGTATTTCTTTGCTTTCTTAAGCTGTTGAGCAACAAAACATAAAATATATTTCACACCATTTTTTCACTATAAAAACTGGAAAAAACTTTAAATTGGCAGTACTTGTATCCTGTAAGCAACTGGACTTCTAAGCCTATAGAAGAGCTTTGGTTATCCCGTTACACTGTAGGTTCTTGTTGGGCGATTGCTGTGTTCAGCTCTAATTTCGCTGTAGTATGTCCTCAAAAGCCTTGATTTAAAATCTTGAAAGACACAGAACCTTCTTTCTTACTTACAGCTTGACATTTGCCTGTCTGTACCTGCCAGTCACTGCATCCTCACTCCTTAGTAGCCATTTGCATGGTCTGGTATTTTGAAACAACATTGTGTCTTGTAAGCATGATCAACACTTTGTTGTAGTCGAACTTAACTGCACTGTACTGTATTGTTTCTCATACACTTTGAAGATCAACTTTTTTCCTATGAAATAAGCAGTAAATTATCAATACTGTGTGCATCTACAGCATTATGTAAGGTTATACTACATAAAAATAAAGTTTGTAGATTCCTGGCTAAGTTCTTAAATAAGTATTTAGCCTTAATTTGAAAATCTCTTTTCGGTGAACACTAATTCTCCTATCTCATAAGGACTGAACTGTGTTGGGTTTTAACAGCAGGTAAGTTTTAGACAGCTACTGTACTCTATTTTGCCATTTTGCTTTTTTTTTTCAGTTGTCAGCTGGCTTGGGTGACTGCACGGCAAATAGACAGACTTCACCAGCAACATCAACTCCGGCCATGAATGAGTATAACACAGTTGGCAAGCCTTCACTTGAATTTGATGAATCTGTACCAGTAGGCAATGAGGTATTTCATACTTGATATTCTGTGACTTAAAAAAGGTTTAAAAAGTCAAAAGGTCTCAGTAACTTGCACACATTTTTAAGTATTTGTCATGGGGAGTGGAGAAGTAACCACTCTAACAAAGTATGTATAACTTCTTCATTTAATTTTTGGAAAGAAAGAAATATTGATCTGAACTGGCAAAAGATCTTTACTCAAATATAGCAGTTGTTGCCAAATATTAATGTGGAAGTTGAATTAATTTTGAGTTTGTGCTGTCAACATTTGATAGTGTATACCACAGGCAGGTCATCTATGAAGAAAATGATGACAGTATTTGAAACCTAGTTTGTCTTCTATGCAGCTTTCTTCCTCTTTTCCCCTGAAGTTCATATCTTAAATAATGGTCTGGGTATTACTTAGTCTTTCTGAAGATTATGATCACATTTGTAGGTGTAGAGGGTTATGGGATGCATACTGCTGGCTAGACTTGACATCTGAAACAAATATCTGAAAAATAGCTTTTTTAATAGAATCATCACAGAATGTTAGGGATTGGAAGGGACCTCAAAAGATCATCTAGTCCAATCCCCCTGCCAGAGCAGGAACACCTAGATGAGGCTACACAGGAATGTGTCCAGGCAGGTTTTGAATGTCTCCAGAGTAGGAGACTCCACAACCCCCCTGGGCAGCCTGTTCCAGTGTTCTGTCACCCTCACTGAGAAGAAGTTTCTTCTCAAATTTAAGTGGAACATCTGGTGTTCCAGTTTAAACCCATTACCCCTCGTCCTACTGTTGGTTGTCACCGAGAAGAGCCTGGCTCCATCCTTGTGACGCTCACCCTTTATGTATTTGTAAACATTAATGAGGTCACCCCTCAGTCTCCTCCAAACTAAAGAGACCCAGCTCCCTCAGCCTTTCTTCATAAGGGAGGTGCTCTACTCCCTTCATCATCTTTGTCACTCTGCGCTGGACTCTCTCCAGCAGTTCCCTGTCCTTCTTGGACTGAGGGGCCAGAACTGGACACAATATTCCAGGTGCGGTCTCACCAGGGCAGAGTAGAGGGGAAGGAGAACCTCTCTCGACCTACTAACCACCCACCTTCTAATACACCTCAGGATTCCATTGGCCTTCCTGGCCACAAGGGCACAGTGCTGGCTCATGGTCATCCTGTTGCCCACCAGGATCCCCAGGTCCCTTTCCCCTACACTGCTCTCCAACAGGTCATTCCCCAACTTATACTGGAAGCTGGGGTTGTTCCTGCCCAGATGAGACTCTACACTTTCCCTTGTTATATTTCATTAAATTTTTCCCTGCCTAACTCTCCAGCCTGTCCAGGTCTTGCTGGATGGCAGCACAGCCTTCTGGCGTGTCAGCCACCCCTCCCAGCTTGGTGTCATCAGTAAACTTGCTGATAGTACACTCTATTCCCTCATCCAAGTCATTGATGAATATATTGAATAATACTGGTGCCAGTACTGACCCTTGAGGCACTCCACTAGATACAAGCCTCCAACTAGACTCTACCTCATTGACCACGACTCTCTGGCTTCTTCCCTTCAGCCAGTTCGCAGTCCATCTCACTACCTGATCATCCAGACCACACTCTCTCAGTTTAGCTGTAAGGATGCTATGGGAGACTGTGTCAAATGCCTTACTGAAGTCAAGATAGACCACATCCATCACCCAGCCGTCATCTGTCCACCTTGTTATGTCCTCATGAAAGTCGATGAGGTTGGTCAAGCACGACTTCCCCTTGGTGAAGCCATGTTGACTGCCCCTAATGACCTTCTTATCCTTGATATGCCTTGAGATGGCACCAAGGATAAGTTGTTCCATCACTTCCCCAGGGATGGAGGTAAGGCTGACTGGTCTGTAGTTACCCAGGTCCTTCTTCCTGCCCTTAATAGACTTTCTTTGTGAGTTGCATCAGCATTCTTGTAAACTTTTTTTTAACAGTTCAGGTGATGCTGCTTGGACAATGCCTGTATTACTGTCATTAAAAGCCAAATTTTTGTTTTCCAAGAAGAGAATATCAGAACTTTGGCATCTTCCAAATAAGCATTGTAGGACAACCTGTCTCTTTTCACTGAATAAAAGGTCTGAATTCTTCCTGCTAAAAAGAAGCTCTCTCTAAAATGAATCTGCTGATGCAATTGCTAACACACTACAAACAGTTTGTGTTATTAATTATCAAACTTTGTATAGACTTTAGCTGGAAAACTTCTTGGCTCCAAGCACCACCAGCTAGTTCAGTTGCTTTCAGACTTTAGTCCATTGTCACTTGCCTTTCTCTCTTAAGTCTGTGTTTTCCAGTCTGGTTCACTTACACAGTTGGTTTATTGTGTTATGCTGTTTACGTGTTTGTAAAAGTACCTTGCCGTTTATGCTTTCAGTGTATCTAATTTAAAGTGAAGGCCTCTTTCTTACCTGTATCTTTACCCGTTATGTGTTCTTCTTTGCAAATCATAGCTTCCTTAGGTCTTGTTCAAACATACACGGCAACTTGAATTTCCGCAGGTTGCAGAAAACCTTTTTGTTGCATTGTCTACTTTATCAAAGAAGTACTCTGCACAATTTTCAGATGTCTCCAGATGGTAGTATTCTGCCATGCTACTTAGAGAGCTAACTAATAATGCATAAATTATATGATGAAAACAGTGTTCAGTGAAACGTGCTGCTTTTCTTGAAAAATCCTGTCTTATAATGTTTCATTACCTTCTTAGATTTTGTGGTATTTGAGATAAATAATAAATACTGGATGTATTTTGCAGCTTTCTCTGGTGTGGCCTCAGTTACAGTATAATACCAATGCCTAAGCAAAAAGGTATAAGCGCAGTGTCAAATACAGGAATTCTAACTTGCTTTAGTTTAGGTTGTATTTATTTTGTTTCTATTCTGATGGTTTCCGTTTTACTGCAGTTATGGTCTGAGATGAGAAGACATGAGATTTTAAGAGAAGAATTGCGACAAAGAAGAAAGCAACTGGAAGCTCTAATGGCTGAGCATCAGAGGAGGAAAGAGCTCGCAGAAACAATATCTACTGTTGCTGCATCTGTTAAAAGTGAAGGATCAGAAGCTCAGCGTACTCCACAGCAGAGTAGGACTGAAAAGTAAGAACATGAGTCAGTGTTATTTGGTGCTTCTGTTAAGCGAGATGTCAGCCTTGGGGCAGTTTCTTGTTTTCATCTACCACTGAACATGATGATATGACAGAGCAATAAATTAATTTCTTCACTATGTAAAGTGACTGTTAGTTGGTAACTTGCCAGTTTCATGGGTCTTCCCAAGTGTATTTAGTCTCCCCTGCTCCATAAATGGTGAAAAATCACCTGAGGAGAATGTATGGAAAATGCCAAATGATTGGAGTAATTTTTCTTAATCTCTACACCATTTGTAACAATAGTAAAGTGATAGTTTTCCAAAACAGTAAATAGTTTTATTTAACTGTCCCAGTATCAGAGGAATACTAGTTTCATTTTATGTTGGTGAGGTAATGTTTAAATTACTTTCGGTGCAACTTGATTAATTGAAGATAGACAGTCTTGTAGTTGTCAACACATTGTTCTAATAATTTGTCATAAACCAAAAAAAACCCAGTACTCCTCCCTTCCCAAACATCCCTCTCTTTTTTTCTATTTTTTATTTATTCCCCACCCCCCACCCCCCCCCCCAAAAAAAAAAAATGTTCAGTAGGACAATGGCTACCTGGGGAGGTTCTACGCAGTGTGCACTAGATGAAGAGGATGGAGATGAAGATGGTTATCTCTCTGATGGAGCTGGTCAGGCAGAAGATGATGATGATGATGCGTCAAGTGCGAATGACAGCTTCTCTGTTTATCCCAATAACAACGTACCAGAAAATGCATATTTTGTTAAAGAAAACAAGGATAGGTTAGTGGCATTACTTGTTGATCTGATGCTTGTGAGAGTATGTTTGGAAGGGGTGGGAGAAGCATTGCATTAATTACAAGGCATCCTTTTACAGCAAAGTGCAAAGTCCTGCTTGCTACGGAGCTCTGTGTGATGGCACTTTCTTGTCTGAGTCTCTGTAGCTGCAATGTGTATAGCTAATTTGATTATTTATTCCATTTACCTTCGTATTAAATGTCTGCTGTTGAGCTCTGCAGTTGTGTTACAGTAGTTCCTTGTGTTACATGTTGTTTAAATCAACTTAAGATAACCTATATGAAATTTTTGCTGTGTTATTCATTAGTCTCTTCAAAAAAAGTAATTCAGAGAATTAAACTAACTTTTTTGCTTTCAAATTGTTGGCTTTTTCAGCTTCGAAAACTATTTCTTATTAGATTTATTTTTAATTAACATGAATATTTTAAACTCTTGCTTGCCTGACTGATTTCCTTAGTAAACTTTGTGTGACTAGGTGAAAATTCCATGTTAAAAGTAATGTATATCTCTTCAATTGGTTTCCTCTGTTTTTGATACCAAAATAATTTTAGTAGATAGCAACCTTCTAGTCAGTAGCTGAGCCTCTTAATTCTTAATGTAGTATGTTGGTGGCTTCTATTTTCATCTGAGTACATATTATATATTGGTAATGGATGATACTGAAAACAAGATCCAGAAACATCCTTAGCATTTATTTTTTGACAGTGGTTGTCAGTTGAATGATTGTTGTCTCATGTTTGGTTAGGCTAATGTTGGATTGACAAAATCACATGGGTCATCAGTTGGCATGCTGAAATGGCCTGTTCCAAGTGAGTTGTTGACATACAACTGAAAGATAATTTGGATAATGGAAGTACCATAAGAAGTGGTTTGAAATGTCAGCTTTTGTTATCATTCTTTTTCCCCCCCAACCCAGGTGGAAAAATTACCGTCCTCTTTCAGCAGATGGAAATTATCGTCCATTGTCTAAGGCCAGACAACAGCAAAACATAAGTATGCGACGTCAGGAAAACCTTCGGTGGATGTCTGAACTTTCATATGTGGAAGAAAAGGAACGATGGCAAGAGCAGATCAATCAGTTGAAGAAACAGCATGAATTTAGTGTCAGCATTTGTCAAACTTTAATGCAGGATCAGCAGGTAAATATGAAGAGCAGTTATTTTGCTGTTCTTACTTTGTCTTTTTGGTTTTGATTTTGTTTGTTTGTTTATTTTTTCCTCTAAATGTTTCCAGCAATAAGTTCTATTGGTCACTGTCATGTATTTTCTTTCCACAGACCCTCTCTTGTCTTCTACAGACTTTGCTTACAGGCCCTTACAGTATGATGCCCAATAATGTTGCATCTTCACAAGTACATCTTATTATGCATCAGCTAAACCAGTGTTACACTCAACTGACATGGCAGCAGAATAACGTCCAGAGGTTTGTTGCCTGTACTAGTGTTCGACTGTGGATTTTGAAATGCTTCAGTAACAAGAGAACATGGTTATGTGAATAAAAGATTACGGATAATGGTTAAATATGAGACTATTGAACTTCTTAGTTGATTACAAGTTTTTGAAATTGTATGCAGCATTTTTGGTTGTTCTTTTTTTACCACTGCTTTAATGCATTTGAGATGCTTCTTTTTGAGTAATTTTTCATAAAGAGAACTGAAAGTTGGCATCTCTTCCAAAAATCTGTTGCAATACCTTTATTTGGCTTTTTTGGTTTAGACTTACCTTCCTTGAATATGCTTGTATGTCTGTAGTCTTCGCTACCTGGCAAGGTTCTGGATTCTAATGGTTATGGAAAGATGGTGGAAAAGCTTTTTGTACTTTCTTAGTGTTGTCAGTCAGAATTTATGCTTACTTTTGCTCCGTTTGTATGTATTACTTTTGCCTTCTGAAGAATGATCTTTTTTGAAAAAAAAAAAAAAAGTAATAGTAATTTTAATTTACTACATGAAAGTTCAAACTCTTCATCTCTCTTTTCTATTCGATAAGCGGTATGTAGTCACTGGCCTTGTAAAATTTTAAGGTATGCCACTTCTGTAAATATTTTGTATCTTTGGTATTTTCTATTCAGGTTTCATTTTCAGCCTGCTTATTTTTTTGGTATCTAGTCAATGTTTTGTAATTCTTGCAAGAATTTTTGACTTCTGTAAATATAACCCCTAGTACAGAGTGGTTGATTTTAAAACTATTTGTCACTCGGGATTAAATACAAGTTGGTTTTGTCTTGAGGGTTTTTTTGTTTTGTTTTGGTTTTTTGTTTTTTACTATCTAAATGGAGCAGTTCTTCGCATACATTACATGGGGCAAGTGAAATAATAGGAATCTCAAATTACTTGAGTACAGATTTACAGCACTGCTTTTTTCCAAGTGCTTGTTTTCCCTTGTTTTCAAGGTTGAAACAAATGTTAAATGATCTTGTGCGTCAGCAAGAAGAACAACGTTATGAAGAGAAGTCATCAAGAAAGGATAGAGGCAGTAGTGGACCCCCACCTCCATCTCCTGTTTTCTGTCCGTTCAGCTTTCCTCCACAACCTTTGAACCTGTTTAATGTACCAGGATTTACTAATTTTTCTTCCTTTGCTCCAGGTAAGTATTACTACAGGTGTGAAAAGTAATATGAACTTTTAAAATTACCATTCCCTCATGTAATTGAAATCTTAATATGAACTCTGATTTTTCCTTTATATTGAAATGGTCTTAAACAGTCCTTGAATGAACATGCTAATGAAAGTGTTAATGTTTATTGACCAACAATAAGCTTTTGCACACTTTCAACAATCATTTAATTATGTTCTAAGTGAACCCTCTAATTTTAAGGTGACACCTGGTAATTATGTCTCTCTTTCTGAGAACTTCCAGGGCTTATTTTTGTTTGAAGTACCTGTGAATGGAGTGTGTTACTAATTTGTCTTCCCATCAGAGATACAGAGTAACTGGGGACTTGTGTACAGTGTTGCTAATCTCATTACCAGATCTACTTTAACTGTTTAATTTGAAATGGAAAAAAAAAATTAGGTATTTTACTGTATCATTAGAAGCTTTTAAAGTTGTCTTAATAATGTATTTCAGCCTTTTCAGAAAACCAAGAAATAGGCAGAAACCAAGATTGTAGCTTTCTGTGTTTTATTTAAGGTTATGTGGAACCTGCACAGAAGAATAGTTACGTTCAGTTTGCCACTACTATAAAGATTCTAATATTAAAATAACTATTTTGAATTTGTGACTTCTTTGGCCCTGTGAATCACAGAATCACAGAATCGACTGGCTTGGAAAAGACCTCAGAGATCATCAAGTCCAACCCTTGGTCCAACTTCAGTCCATTTATTAGATCATGACACTAAGTGCCATGTCCAGTCTCAGTTTAAAAACCTGCAGGGACAGTGAGTCCACCACCTCCCTGGGCAGGCCATTCCAATGCCTGACCACTCTCTCTGTAAAGAATTTCTTTCTAATATCCAGCCTAAATTTCCCCTGGCAGTGTTTAAGCCCATGCCCCCTTGTCCCATTGCTAACTGCCTGGGAGAAGAGACCAATCCCCACCTGGCTATAACTTCCCTTCAGGTAGTACAATAGAGAGTGATAAGGTCACCTCTAAGTCTTCTCTTCTCCAGACTAAACAACCCCAGCGCCCTCAGCCTCTCCCCATAGGTCTTGTGTTCAAGTCCCTTCACCAGTCTTGTTGCTCTTCTCTGGACTCGCTCCAGCACTTCAATATCTTTCCTGAACTGAGGGGCCCAGAACTGAATACAATACTCCAGATGTGGCCTCACCAATGCAGAATACAGGGGAAGGATCACTTCCCTTGTCCTGCTGACCACGCTATTTTTGATATAGGAACGCTATTTTTGATACAGGAATACTTGTACCATTGCAAATTTCTTGTCACTTTGATGGTTGCTGAAGTATTGATAAAGCCTTCATGCAGGCAGAACTCTGTCTTTGGAACTGATGTCATTTTTACCTTCACTTGTAGGACCTCTTTGTTGGGACTTCTTGAATTTCCTTCATCTCTCCACTAATGGGATTGTAGTGGCATGTGTAGTATCCAAAAATGTTTGAAACCTGCATTTAAGATAATTTTTATTATTACAGTGCTTTTAGGATGACAACAGTTTTTGCTTACCTTCCCCACTGTATTTTGGCTTCATAATTTTATGTTGCTACACAATATGTCTCAAATTTGACTTATCACACAGATAATTGAGATAGCATTTTCTGACTTGTTTCCTTTGTAGATATTAACTATAATCCAGTGTTTCCTTCTGGTTTTGGAGATTTTGCACACAATATTTCTCCACACAGCAGTGAGCAGCAGCAGCAACATCCTCTAGATCATAATGCATCTGGGAAAACTGAGTATATGGCGTTCCCCAAACCTTTTGAAAGCAGTTCCTCTAATGGAGCAGAAAAACAAAGGTATTTAATGTGACAGTGCAACTCTCCTTTAATGATTTTTTTCTTCTCCTTGCTCTCCTTTCTGGGGATTGTGGGAATTCCTCATTCTTTTAGGGTATTTATCTCCCAGGTAAATAATAGAATTACAAGATGAGCTTTACTTCTGCAGTTTCCAGTTTAGATATTTTTACTTTTTTTTTTTCTTCACTAAAGTGTTCTGCTTTTCTGTATATTAACTAATGTATCGTTTCAGAAATATGTTAAGGTGAAATACAATGTTGGAGTGGTTTTATGATACATTTTTTTAAATGGAGGAAGATTTCATTTTGATGTTTTTTGAAACTGAGCTGTTTGAACAACTAGAGGTTATAATTTCAGCGAATACTTACTTTTTGCACTACTGTAGATTGTAGTGAATGTTGTTTTAAGAAATGTTTTGCCCTATAGAATTATTTGAGCACAGTAATAGCTGCATAAGTATATTGAGGATGAAATCAGTGATAAATGTGAATTTCTTCAGATGTCTCCTGTTTTACATTTGGAAAAGTTTTGGAAAAGTTCTCACTAGATTTTTTTTTTTTTTTTTCAGTGTTCAGTTGATGACTAAGTAACTCAGGCAGAAAACTTGTATTATGGATGTAGCTATTTGCCTGGCAATGCATACTGTTTCTATTGGAGAGAATAGGTTATGATATATTGTTGTCTGTCTTTCTTCCTGACAGAAGGAGTCACAGACAACCTGAAGAGGAAATGGAAAAAAGATCAGCTTGGCTTAATGATAGCCAGGACGTGAAAAAAGATGATCAGTCTCAGCTGAAAGCAAGTTTTGCTGTTTCAGTACAAAACATTGCTTCCAATCATAAAAATCAGTCTGATATGAGCAGGAGAAGGAAGTTTGATGAAGAGTCTTTGGAGAGTTTTAGTAGCATGCCTGATCCAGTAGACCCCACTACTGTGACAAAGACATTTAAATCTAGAAAAGCATCAGCACAAGCAAGTTTGGCATCAAAAGATAAAACACCTAAATCAAAGAATAAGAGGAAGAGTTCTTCTCAGCTAAAAGGCAGAATTAAAAATATTGGTAGGTTGTAAAGTAATCTTAGATACTGTGGCAAACTCAACTTGGATTGTAATCATTACATTCCAAAGGTTTTACTCTGCATAAATGGTACCTATAATAATGAAAATAAGCTATTGGTATATGAATTTATTTTACATAACTACATAAGGATTTTTATTATTTCAGTAAATAAAAAGCATAACTGATTAGGACATCATGATTTGAATGGATAATGGATGCAGATACACTAAGATTTGGAATAAGTCACCAGAATTATTTTCATTATGTCTTCATGTTCAAACAGGATGACTTACTGAAAGATTTGCTTCAGTAAAATATTGAATGAGAAGGGCAGTACTAGTATGTATAGTTGCAGTCACTGAGGATTCAGTTCTACTGCATGGCTCCAGTGTATAGAGGAAAATTTTGGTCTAGGAAACATCCTTGGTGTTTCGCAACTTAGAGCTTGCTCTTCAACAAATTTTTAGAATTAATAAAACATTTTGTAAGCTTTTTTTTTTTTTTCTTCCTTTTCATTCCCTCCCATAAGATTATGAAAGTGCCAGTGCTTCTAGTGTGTGTGAACCCTGCAAGAGCAATAAAAGCAGACACTCTGAAGAGGTTGGTCATGCAAAGGTGTTCAGCAAAAGGAATCGGGAGCAACTGGAAAAAATCATTAAATACAGTAGATCTACAGAAATGTCTTCAGGTATTCTTCTGTGAATGTCAGAGTAAAGGACCTCCATACCTAGTAGTTAACACATTATTTAAAAGCAGTGTATTATGACAGGATGACAATATAGTATTTTTAGCATGTGGATTTTGCTTTTCAATTTCTAAGGATGCTGTAAATATAAGTGTGTAAAAAGTTGAGTATTGGTTGCTTTTGGGTGTTTTCTGTAGATTAGATACTTGATTGAAGTTATTTAGAAACAGTCCTTTTACTGTAAAACAATCAAAAACCTAACCAACCAATAACCTCACCCATTTGTTGGTGTTTTTATGGAAAGTAACTGCACAATGCTTGAAACTTTGTTTAGTGTTTAAACTACATCCTGTATTGCATACATGTTTTCTTTCTATTGATGCTTAAAGGAGCTCTATCAAATATCATTAAAATTCAGTCTTATAACATCACATAAACCCTTACATTTTTGCCATCTGTACCGCTTTTCTTGCATCTAGATCATAAAAATATTCTCTTCTGTGTCTTTTTAGGTTCTGCCATTACCTTTGTTTCGTTTGAAAGATGCAGATATTTTAATCATTGTAGCACAATGTACAGCTTTGTCAATGTAGCTGTGTCCACACTAAGAGCTGTTTATTGGTATATGTAATAAACTTTTACTGGCAAAGTTCTCACAATAAGCAGCTGTGATGTGGTTTGGATGACTAAGCAATCTTCCTCCTGCTGTTTTGTATAGACCCTGTCTTTATTTCTGGTGCGCATTTTTGTGTTTATCACTGTCTATCCCCACTTTCCTACAGCGCATGCTAGGAGAATTCTGCAGCAGTCTAACAGAAATGCATGCATTGAAGCGCCAGGTAATGCATTCACTGCTTAGCTTCAACAATGTCCTGTTACTTTTTTTTTTTTTCTCTCAGCTTTAGTCCTAAAACTCAGACTGTTTAGCAGATGTTGAAAATTAGTACTATTGCAGCACCTTCTCTATAAACAAGACAGGATAAGTTACTTGTAATTTGCATGAAATGCAATGATACAAGCTACTTTGAATTACAGTTGTGAAGAATGTGTTTATCATGTTCTTAGTCACAATCACAAGTGGAAAAATATGCAGGTAGATAGTACAACAGAAAACTAATTTCAGTAGGTATTTTTAGTATGTTTAAAAGCTACAATTACATTTTGTTAATGAGGAGAGGGAAGTGATTTCTGGTGGCTTATTAAAGGTTGAAAAAGCTTGCCTCGATGCTTAAAATTACTGGTAAACTATTTGCAAATAATCAAGTTGCACAGTAACGTGCTGTACTGCTAATAACTTCATTAACTTAAATACTAACAAATATGCATCTGTTAAGCTAAGCTGAGTTTTCCAAATTTAACTTTTTTCCATTCAACACTTGCCAAAATATGTATGTAATAATTTAACTGTTGTGATGCAAGGATAATCCTTACCTTCCAAAGGAACAGGACACTTACTAGGGAGCACATTGTCTTCTCATACATATGTAATAGGATTTAAGGGTAAGAGGTGTTATGTGAACAACAGAAGCAATATTAGACATGTATGAGAATGTAGGATTCATGCTTGTGTGGGAAGGAGTGGCTTTCTTGAATTGGGTCTAGAGTTTTCTTAATATTGTTGCTTGTGTTGCAAAAGTGTGGACTACTAGTATTTTATCAATGTGAGACGTTTGGCTATCTTGTTTGAAATATCTTAAAAACTCAATTTTCAGTGTTGAATACCTATTCTGAAGGCTATGTTGTTGTGTGTGGAGCATTCTCTTTATTAAAGAATACTTCCTAAAAGTATTGTTCAGTATTGTAAAATAAATTAGTTTTATGAATGCTTTATATTTTATTTTGTGTGTAAAGGACTGCATAAAGTATTATTTCAGAATGTTTAAGTCTTTGTTACCCTCCAGTAAATGAGAAAGTTTAAAGAAAGCAGCTATATAATGGAATCTACAGTGACTGAGAGATAATTTGTGTACCTGTAACTTGGATACCTAATAGGCAGTTTTCATTCAACTGGATGCATGTCAAGTACTTAATGAGTTCCTTTTTTTTCCTGCAGAAACTGGTAGTGATCTTTCTATGTTTGAAGCTTTACGAGACACAATTTATTCTGAAGTGGCAACTCTTATTTCTCAAAATGAGTCTCGTCCCCACTTTCTTATTGAACTTTTCCATGAGCTTCAGCTGCTAAATACAGATTACCTGAGGCAAAGAGCTCTATATGCTCTACAGGTATGCATAAAACTTTTGATCTTGTGTATGAATTAAACAAATATTAGATGCTTTTTCATAGCATAGATTTATTATCTTTTCCAGGATATAGTGACCAGACATTTATCTGAGAACAATGAAAAAGGGAAGTGCACAAAATCACTGAATTCTGCAGCATGGATAGCATCAAATTCTGAACTCACTCCCAGTGAAAGCCTTGCTTCTACAGATGATGTAAGTTCAGAAGCTTCAAGTTCAGAAGCTAGTTTAGTGTCAGCTTTTCCTGTCTTTCAATTTACATGCATGCATGTGTACTGAAATATTCATACTAGCAACTGATTTTTTCTAAAATTAATAGTGACTTATATAGACTTTTCTAAACAAAGAAATGCAAGAGAATCCTAATGCAAAAATTATTACACATGGTAGGATACTTGATGCTGGAAATGAGTGATGTATCAGGGAGGAATAGAACTTGGAGAGAGACATAAATCAGAAACTGACATTCAAAAAGAGGCAAAAGCCTCTTGTGAGTAAGGTCAGGGCAAGATCACAAGATTCCACAGGAATTTTGGGTGTGTTTTTTTTTTTTTTTTCCTTGTATTTTAGAAATCACTGATGCCTTTGCATTTTCTTACATATTTTATAATTGAAGTATTTGAAATAACCATGGTAGAATCACCTCATGGGTTGATATCCTGAAAGTACGGTTCTTCCCCAGGCAGGCAGCCTGGTGACAGGTTTTGATACCACAGCATGTGGCTGAAAAGAATTGTTGGCTTGTTTACACATCTGTGAGAGGATGGTGCATTCCTGTTTAGTATTCAGTTGTTTGGTGTTTTTTAGGAAACTTTTGGCAAAAACTTTTCTACAGAAGCATGTCAAGATTGTGAACAAAATGATGCAGACAATGGGAGTAGTATGTCTACATCTTCAAATTTTGAACCCTTTGCCACTGATGACCTTGGTAAGAATGGTGGGATTTACGATGTCTGTGTTAACCCCTCCCTCCTAAAATAGCTGCAATTGTCTACTTGTAAATAGTATACTACTATTTGATTTTCAGTGTGCCAACCACATGTTTTGTAAAACAACACTTAGAGAAATTAGCCACTTGTGAAACACTTCAGAGTTGATCAAAGTGTGTAATCAAATATTATAACTCAACTACAGTTATATGTAGATTTCAAAACTTTTGGCTTTGAATTAATATTTGTTATTGTTTACTTGTCTATCAACTGAAAACTTTTTATTTAGATTAAAAGGTGTTTTTATTCTAAATATAGGCAACACAGTGATTCACTTAGATCAAGCTTTGGCTAGGATGAGGGAGTATGAGCGTATGAAAATTGAAGCTGAAAGTACCCTTGACTCTGAGGGCTGCTCTAGTAATTTTCAGGGTGCTTCTGCTGCTAAATTAGAAGGTATGCACATATATACATATTTTGCTTAGTTTTAGAAAGTAATTATTCTAAATATTAAGAATCATTTAATTGGCTGGCTTATTTTCTTCTTCGTTTATATTGAAAACTTAGCAAAGTTTCAAAGGATCATTAAGTAAACAGATTTATTTTAAAAAAAGGAAAATATATGGGTTTGAAATCAGTATTTCTTTAGTAGTAATGTTGAATGCCTTAAAAGTGCTGTGGTTTTTGTGGTTTTTTTTTAATGAGGTCCAAGTGCCGGTGAATGTGTTCCTGTGCCACAGTCAAGTGAAGCTTCTGCTGTTCCATGTCCTCATATAGACACTCAGCAGCTTGACCGGCAGATTAAAGCAATTATGAAAGAGGTCATTCCTTTTCTGAAGGTAAGAACTCTTTTCAATAATGTGTGAATTAGGAGAATAGGAAAAGGACCAGCTTGATTGCATAGAAAAACATTATTTAAAATTGATAACTTGCATTTTATTAGCAACAGCTGTCAATAAATGTGTTAAGTTGTGGACTTTGCTGAGGATGAAGTAAGGACTAAATCCTCCAACAAAGATTCCGTGGAGTTTTTAACAGGAGAAATAAATGGTAAGCTTTCTGGATTGCATAGGGCAGGTGGACTTGACATCAAGAAGAATAGAGATTTCTTTGTTTGGAGCTGACCAAATTAAACAGAAATGTTTGAGAATGTGTTTCTGAAATATTCGCTGGCTTTCAGCAAAGAGAACTCAGATAATTCTGATTAAAGCTGTTACATACAATGTAACCTGAGATATGTTTGAAGAATACCTGCCTGAGCTGTTGATTTTTAGAATTATTTTCTCCTGTTTACAAATATTTTTAAAGTTTTTGAGAGCTTGTAATCTTCTGTGAATACAGATGAGAAATGTACGACTCTAAAGGAGAAATAGTCACATTAATTCTTTTCAGGGTTAAAGAGCAGAGAAGGTCAAGTTGAAAGATGCTTAAGTTGTCTCCCTGATCTCTTTCATATAGTATGTGCAGCATATAAGCTTAGGTTTGTTTAATAAGGTACTTGGTTGATACTAGTTCTGAAAAATGTGTATATTTTTGCTATGCCACAGTCTCAGTGCCTGAAGACTTCTGTTTTGTTTGCAATTTTAAGGGAGCTTACAACAGCAGATATGTTAACGTAGACTTTAATACATTTGAGTACACAGCCACAATGTATGAAGATTCTTGGTTTGTCCAAATGTTAAAATATGGCATGTACTAATGTGTTGGAAAAGTGAGGTAAAGCTTTGGGTGTCATGGCCAGTCGGTCATTAATGCAGTACGGTATCTGCTATAACCACATTCCCATTAGTCTGTATTGCAAGATGGGTTAGGACCTGTTGATGGAGTGCTGTTCCTTCAGCAGGCAGGTGATTTTTTTTTTTCAATATAAATGAATTTCAGTGTTTGAGTTGACAGCTAATTGTTTTTTTTTAAGTGGTAACTAAGCTCATTCTGTGATACTTGTTTAGGAACACATGGATGAAGTATGCTCTTCGCAGTTACTGACATCAGTAAGACGTATGGTCTTGACTCTTACACAACAAAATGATGAAAGTAAAGAGTTTGTGAAGTTCTTTCATAAGCAGCTTGGCAGTATACTTCAGGTTAGTAGTTTTTCAGTGTTGCTTTGCAACACTGTTGCAACTTGGATAATGAGCTACAGATAAACCAGCTTCCCTGAAATAGTTATTTTACAACTTCAATCGCATAGCTCTTCTCTTCTCCTGTGAGGAAAGGTTGAGAGGGTTGGGTTGTTCAGCCCAGAGAAGAGAAGGCTCCTGGGGACCTTATTGCAGTCTTTCAGTACTTAAACGAGTCTGTAAGAAAGATGGGGACAGACTTTATATCAGGATGTGTTAAAACAGTACAAAGGGTAATGGTATTAAACTAAAAGACGGAGGAGATTCAGGCCAGACATGAGGAAGAAATTTTTTACAATGAGGGTGGTGAAACAATGGCACAGGTTGCCCAGAGAGGTGGTAGATGCCCCATTCCTGGAAATATTCAAGGCCAGGCTGGATGGGGCTCTGATCAACCTGATCTAATTGAAGATGTCTCTGCTCATTGCAGGGGGGGTTGCACTAGATGACCTTTGAAACTCCCTTCCAACCCAATCTATTCTATGTTTCTATGATTATGCTTCAGCTTTGATACAGCAATGAGGTATTACCTTGTTTGCTAAAATTAAAGCTTTACCATGCACAGAACTTCTTTTCCATCACTGCCAACTAGTAAGAGGTTTATCTCCTGCCTGTGACTGTATTCAAGAAGAGCTCTGTGATATTCTTTATAGACATTTAGTGTAAATTCCTGAAAATCAATAGGCTGCTCTTTTCCTTTTTTTTTTTTTTCAAGCATAGAATTTATATCAGTAAATTGATAAGTTCTGTGTTATGTGACTTTTTTTAAGCACAAGCTATTATATACTAAACTAATTTTGAGTTATTAGGAATATGACAAATACTTAGTCTTTGAAGTTTGAAAGCCAGTTTTAAAAACTGAAGAATTATTTCTCTTCACAGGATTCACTGGCAAAATTTGCTGGCAGAAAACTGAAAGATTGTGGAGAGGATCTTCTTGTGGAGATCTCTGAAGTGTTATTTAATGAATTAGCCTTTTTCAAACTCATGCAAGACTTGGACAACAGCAGTATTTCTGTAAAGCAGAGATGTAAAAGAAAAATAGAAGCTACTGAAGTGATACAGTCATATGCTAAAGAGGTTTGTTTTACTATATTTTTGAAAAATGTAGCTTTTCCTGAGTTTTCTAAATATCTGCTTTTCCTAAACTACTTTACCTTAGTTCATGTTATGTATATGGTGTGGTTTTAGTTTTGGTGTGTGGTTTGTTGGTGGGGTGTTTTGTTTGGTTGTTTTGGTTTATTTTTTGTTTCGTTTTCTTTAGTTTGGTTGGTTGTTTTTTGTTGTGGTGTGGTTTTTTTGTTTGTTTTTGTTTTTTTACAAAGTAGCACTGTATAGTCAAAGTATTGGTTGTGTAGAAACATGAACTAGTTTTTCTCTTTAAGGGAGATGTCCTGTATAATAGATGAGTGTCTGTTACAGGTATCTAATTTTGCAGACTTTGGTTTTGGTGATTCAGAGGAAATGTGTTTTAATGATTATATGTGCACATAGGAAGGTATAGTCAAGTGTTGAAATAACGTTAACATCTGGGGCTGTTGAGTAGTTGTGGTTTAACCCCAGTAGGCAGCTAAGCATCATACAGCCACTTGCTCATTCTTCCCAGTGGGCTGGGGGAGAAAATTGGAAGGGTAAAAGTGAGAAAAATCGTGGGTGTACACGCAAAGCAAAACAAGGAATTTGCTCACTACTTCCCATCACCAGGGAGATGTTTAGCTGTCTCCAAGAAAGCAGGGCTCCATCACATGTAGCAGTTACTTGGGAAGACAAATGCCATAACTCTGAACATTTCCCCCTTCCTTTCTCTTCCCACAGCTTTATATACTGAGCATGATGCCCTATGGTCTGGAACAGCCCTTTGGCCAGTTGGGGTCAGCTGTCTCAGCCATGTCCACTCCCAGCTCCTTGTGCACCCCCAGCCTACTCGCTGGTAGGGCGGTGTGAGGAGCAGAAAAGGACTTGGCTCTGTGTAAGCGCTGCTCAGCAGTAGCTGAAACATCCCTGTATTATCAACACTGTTTTCATCACAAATCCAAAATATAGTCCCCTACTAGCTACTATGAAGAAATGTAATTTTATCTCAGATAAATATTTTGACACATGGGAGTCCCAGTTCATCATCTCTTCAGTTACGCCTACAACTTTCCTTGCAGTAGCTTAGGCACCATCTTTACCTACCTTCAATAGGTCCTATGAAGCCATCAAATAGTTCATTTGTTGGCATATGTGGAAAGTATCACTTTCTAGACTTGAAGTGTAAAATATATATAAACTTTTCAGAAATATTTGAGACTGTAGTACATATTCTGCTCTAACAAAGCAAGTTCTGTTTTGCTTTTGCACCATTTACATTTTTAAAGATGTTCCATCACCATTTTTAATTTTAGTATTACAGTTTTTAGGAAGATAGCTTTTTTTTTTTTTTTTTTTAGTTATATGAACTGTTTACAAAACAAACAGTAAACTAAATCATGCTCATAGATACCCAACTGATTTAAGTCTACCTCAATATTTCTTCTTGTAAAGTGTAGTTGTGACTTCAGTGTCCTTTCATCTTTCTCTTAGTAACACAAATACAGAAACAAGCCCTTAACTCATTCTTATTTTAAAATAACATCAACAGAAGATGTTTTATGAATCTGTCATAAACTAAAAAGAAGTCCTATAAGTAGTTTTAAGCATATCAGCAGCTGTGTTTCAAGATAGTTTAACTTCGATACACCAGTAATATGGTAGTGTGAGAGAGACTGCAGAGTATGTCGTAAAGACTGCAAAGAAACACTCTGAATCCAGAAGGATTTGGACATGACTTCCTATTTTATCTGAAGTTGCCTGTTGGGTCTTTGTTACATAAAGGACTGGTTTATACACTGCATGGAGCCACCTTAGATCCAGCTTTTCCTCTCCTTTCTTGGAAAACAGAGAATTATGGTTAAGGTCAATGTTCGCCTTGTTGCTGTAACAGCATCAGATTCAACAGATCCAGAGATGAGCCAGAACTGGTAGGTCCTGGTTACTTTTACAGACCTGTGCAATTATCTCCAGATGGTCTTCTCATGCTTTCAGATCTGGCATCCTGATGCAGGTACATCTGAGCTTGCTTGAGTATTTGGGGCTGTCTTGAGCCCAGTAAGGTGACTGGTTTTAGATTCCATACTGAAAAACACAGCTCTCTGTCTTGACTGGAGCCAGTATATCCAATTCTGGTAGATATGGTACATCTAATTCTAATAGCTATAAATCTAGTGTGTTGAATACAATTCAACCACAAACTGGAGAATTAGCCCATGTAAATGTAATTGTTTAAATAAAAAGGATTTTTTGGACAGTTTTTGGAAACACCTATATCAACATCTCTCGTAGCATAGAAGTACCTGCAGCTTACTTCCATTTTGAGATAACAATTCTTGGTAAGATTGACATTTCAAGCAGGCTTTAATGAAGCCTTACTTTGGTTCAGTGTTACAAAGTTATTAGTTTAGAATTGAAGACAGTTTGTGTTTCTTCTAGGCAAAAAAAGGTCTCCAGGTGGATGTTTGTTCATCTGCTGAAGATGTCGATGAGGACAAAGTACGTTTATGCTTCTCAACTGTCTTTATTCCTCAGATAATTTCACAGATCACTTAGTCTTACTATTTTCTGTCATATAAATGCAGTATCTGTAAGCAGCAGTTTCCTAGTTTATAAATGTATTTAAACATCATGGGGTTTATCTCCTTTCTGTTATTTTCAGTGATTTACTTTGTCAAGCTAACAAAGTAAATTATAATTTCCCTTTTTTAACTTGAGTTGACAGTCTTGGAGATGACTAGCAAAAAACCTGCCTTCATCAAGAAGTCTTTATTATATGCATTCAGTAAATGTAATTCGGAACATCAAATCCTTTGTTGCTCTTGTTTTTATTCCTGTTCCTCCTGCAGAGCCATTATGGGTGTGAAAACTGATGCATTTCTTATAAAACATTATCTTGTTACCTTTCAAGGAGTCATTCAGATCAACAAATATGCTTTTCTATTTATTGTTGGTCAACTTCATGTAGGACAAGCTTTCCTTTAGGACTGACAATTTGAAAGTCTAAAAAGAGCAAAGTTTATGTTGAATGCTATGCAATTGAAATGGAATAATTTGTGATACTTGCTTAGCAGCTTTAGGGTAGGACCTTGCTTTCCCTTTTAGTATTTGTTTTCTGTATTTTAAAGAAAAATGACTGGTTCTGAAGGTGTTCATTGTGGGATTTGGACTGAGGTTGTTGACTGTATTCTCAGCTCAGAACATTAGGGATGTAGTCATTCACTGAAGAATTAAATAACAAGGAGAGTAAACAGAGAAGGTGCTTAACTATTTGTGGCAATTAACATTTTCTTTTTTAATGGTATGGAATAAGTTGTTTGATTTTTCATATTAAGGAGAAGGCAGATGTTCTGCATTAGGGCATGTTGTATTTGTGGTCCTCAGCATCAAAGTCTGTGTGTGCTCTTGAGTATTAAATGTTAGCACCTAGAATTTCTACCTATTCTATTTAGATTTGTTTTGAAAACCACTAAAATCATTGTGTCTGGGGAGAGAGGTTGTATACAAAGTTTTGTACTTTCTGCTGGAATGTTTAGCTTTTTCCAGTCACATGAAAGGTACAGATAATGTACTAAGCAGAATGTTGAATGCTTTCCTAAATGGGCACAGGTGTATGTGTGGGCATGTATGGGCATAGAGTCAGTGCTGTCTCCTCGGGCTTAGAGCTTCTGTCATGCTGCTTTGGAAGTAAAAGTGGGAAAAGATGTATGTCACTTGTTATGGTTGCTGTAATGTAGAAGAGTCCTTTCAAGATCTGGAGATAAACTTTACTTGTGGTTTGTATAGTATGAGCAGAATTATCTCACTCAAAGTATTTAGCAAATCATTCAGCAGAGAAAGTCCTAAGTAGCTATTGCTAGAGAAATAAGAAAGTGCAGTTAGAAATACTCCTAATTTTTATTAGAGATCATGTAGGAGAGGTGGGCAGCCACTAGCAGTTAATAATGCAGGTGTGTCATTCTTCCTCTTGAGATAAAGACAAATCTAATTTAAAGAATTTTTTTTTTAAGCTAGCGTGCTGATCAGTGTGAAACTTTTCTGATAATGAAATACTCAGTTACAATGTCCTTGATCGCAATGTCTGAACAGTGCATTATCTCTTAGAGTAGGTCCTGATGCTCTGTTTCAGGAGTAGCTTTGCACTATTCATTTCAAGGCCTTAAGGACTATTTGAATGCTAATTTTTAGTCTTTAGATCTTCTATTTTTGAGAAACAAATGTGTCTCCTTGATGCAGAAACCATAACTTAATCTTTAGATAAACAAACGTGAAATTACACAGTATTTCCTGTTTTCCTAGGACAAGGATGAGACTGAAACTGTTAAACAAGTACAGGACTCAGAAATGTATGATGGGAATAGAGTTCCTGAAAGTATTAGATCTGATGCGTCTGATCAGGAGGAAGATGATGAAAGTGAAAGCGGTCCAGTAGCAATAAGTAAGTGATTTTTTTTATACCTCATTATTCAACGTTTTCACTATAGTTTTGACCAACTAATATTGCATCAAGACATGAAGTACTGCTGTGTAACAATTTTTCTTAGATATTTTCTAGTCAGGTCTTTTCCAGAGAAAGCTTTCTAGTACTGTATTTATTAGTATTGTGTCAAGGGTTAAACATTCAAATTAGAGGAGCTTTTTCTCTTTGTAATCAGTAGATCTTTAAAAACACACGCTGGAATTGGGTTCCTTGTTTAAATTACATATCCTGTCTCAGCTAAACTTGAAGTTTCTCAGCCTTTAACCTGAGTGATGTGAAAGCTGCTGAAATTTTATGCAGTTTTCCATTATTTATTTATTTATTTTTTAAATATGCTTCTACTTAGGCTTGCATATTTTTAAAAAAGTTTTTTGTCTGCTTTGTCATCTTATATCAACTACTCATGGCTTGGTTTCCCTTATATTTACATTCTTCACACCAACTTGTTTAATAACTTAGATATTTCACACACACAAAGTGGTGGTTTTTCATAATGTTGTGTGGAGCATATGGATCTTTGAAAGTAAGTCATCACTGTATCTTAATTTCAAATAATGTTTTGAGATAAGAGTTATAACTGATCATTGCAGTAAATTCTCCAAAGAGATTTGGATTTTGCTGCCTGCCTTTTTACTCTGTCAGGCTCTGTCAATATGTAAATCCATTATGAAGGTGGGTTTACAACTCTGGTTTGCCTTCAGGTTTATCAAAAGCAGAAACCCAAGCTCTGACTAACTATGGTAGTGGAGAAGACGAGAATGAAGATGAAGAAATAGAATTTGAGGAAGGACCTGTTGATGTGCAGACATCATTACAAGCCAGCAGTGAAACAACAACTGAAAATGAACAGGTATCACTAAAGTTGTAAGTGCAGAACCAACCTAAGCCAGTGCATTGCTTTTCAGTACATATTTGTATGTACCTCAGGTTTTCTTGTTGCACTGTTTTCATACTAATGAAAGAAGAAGAATGATACAAGAAATTACAGGGAAGCAGTAGCTTCTACATACAAAAGGTAGCCTTCCCCACCTGAATTTATTATTGTTGTAGCTTATGCCAAAATGCATGGATGGACACAGTCAAAACTAATGTTTAAATCTGCTTTCAGGGAGAGAAAATGTTAAGCCACAGTAGAAAACATTGTTCTTTTGGAAATTTTTGTTTTAAACCATTAACTGGTTCTTCCTCTGTGTTTGCTGACATCAAGTTCTACTTGGCTTTCCTTTGCAGCTGCTATTGACTCTTGTATTCTAGAAAGTCTTTAGATTTGTCTTTCCTCTTTATTGTGTATTAGTTTTCGCTAGAACAACAGTGAAATGTTATTGGCTGTCATTGTCATTTCACTGTTAGTTTCCTTAAAACCATTTGGATGTGTGTGACCTGGGTCTGGAGACTTGTTGATTCTTTACATTTCAATAAACAAGATTGACTTCTGAATCTTTTGAAACTTTGGTTTACCCAACAGCTATTAACTGTTACAAGGCAAGGATGTAACTGCAACATTTTGCTTTAAAGGCAACCAAAGAGTTTACCTGGGAACTACTACAGTGAAAAGAAAATGTAATGCTTAGATGAAACACACGTATCAGTGTTAATAGTTTCTTTAAAGTGTGGTTGACAGGCTTGTGAGTAGGGAGCAGAACTTTCTGTCTTTATTTTAAACTAGTGAAAAAATAAAAACATGGAGCAAGTGTACAGTCTTTTTCTAGTTAGCAAGGAAGAGTAAATTAGCCAATAAGCTATGAAGCTGATTAGTAGAATTTGTTCTAACTCATTTTCACCTTCCCCAATAGAATTCAAACCAAGAACAAAGTAAGACAAAAAGCAGTGAGATTCTGTCATCAGAACAAGAATCTGTTAATGCTAAAGGTAAGTCAAATACACAGTAACTAAGGGATTAACACTTCTATATCTATAGCTATAGCTATAGCTATATATCATCTATAGCTATAGCTATATATCATCTATAGCTATAGCTATAGCTATATCTCATCTATAGCTATAGCTATATATCATCTATATCTCATCTATAGCTATAGCTATATATCATCTATATCTCATCTATAGCTATAGCTATATATCATCTATATCTCATCTATATCTATAGCTATATATCATCTATATCTCATCTATATCTATAGCTATATATCATCTATCTCTCATCTATATCTATAGCTATATATCATCTATCTCTCATCTATATCTATAGCTATATATCATCTATCTCTCATCTATATCTATAGCTATATATCATCTATCTCTCATCTATATCTATAGCTATATATCATCTATCTCTCATCTATATCTATAGCTATATATCATCTATCTCTCATCTATATCTATAGCTATATATCATCTATCTCTCATCTATATCTATAGCTATATATCATCTATCTCTCATCTATATCTATAGCTATATATCATCTATCTCTCATCTATATCTATAGCTATATATCATCTATCTCTCATCTATATCTATAGCTATATATCATCTATCTCTCATCTATATCTATAGCTATATATCATCTATCTCTCATCTATATCTATAGCTATATATCATCTATCTCTCATCTATATCTATAGCTATATATCATCTATCTCTCATCTATATCTATAGCTATATATCATCTATCTCTCATCTATATCTATAGCTATATATCATCTATCTCTCATCTATATCTATAGCTATATATCATCTATCTCTCATCTATATCTATAGCTATATATCATCTATCTCTCATCTATATCTATAGCTATATATCATCTATCTCTCATCTATATCTATAGCTATATATCATCTATCTCTCATCTATATCTATAGCTATATATCATCTATCTCTCATCTATATCTATAGCTATATATCATCTATCTCTCATCTATATCTATAGCTATATATCATCTATCTCTCATCTATATCTATAGCTATATATCATCTATATCTATATATCATCTATATCTATATCTATTGTGAGAATTACTTTGGACAGTGCCTGCGATATGTAATTAAGAGGAAGATGATCAAATTTGCAAGACTTTACTGGTCTGTTTATTTTTCATGCACCATACCACTTGATTAGATATATCTGTGTTGGTATAGACAGAAAACCTTTTAAAGAAGAAACCTGAAATAGTCTTATGTAGGTAGATGAGGTTTTGATGCTTGACAATAGCATGAATTTCAGATTGTTGCAGCCCCGGGCACACAACTGTAGCAGAGTTAATTGGTCTGTTGTTATATTTTGATGTTTAGATTTGTCTAGTAATGGATTTTTCTATTACTACCATTTACTGGCAATTGAAATAACTTTTGAAAGATATATTTCTCTGATTAGTGCTGTCTGATAACTGATTAAGAACAGAGAAATCTTTTTCTATCAAAAGACAGAAACACTACCAATGTTACTTTTAATCTACCTGTTGTTACCAGCTCGTTTTCCTGTGGTTTTCTGTTGCAAAGAGGGGTTTTGTACCTTTTTGGTAAACTAAAAGCAGCATTTGAGTAGAACCTATGTTGCCACAAATATGTGGCAAAATGTTAGGAAATTTATTGTTCTGTATTGTATCACCTTATACCTAGAATGTGTATTTCACAGTAGGTCATATAGTTATGGAAGTTGGTTTTGTTGTGGTTTGAATTTGGTTCTGTTTGTTGCTTTTTGGGGGGGGGGTTTGTTTGTTTTTGTTGGTGGTGGGGTTTCTGGTTTTGGTTTTTAAAAAAGCTGTATCAAGTCAGAAATTTTTAAGTCATATACTGTCTTGTGACAATTACTGATACTTGAATGTATGAGAGTACAAATAACATGTTTTATTTCAGTCAGCTTTGTGTTTATCTCAGAGACTATAATCCATGTTCATTGCTCATTTTTAGCTTTGGATCCTAATTTGTAAAAAAATAATCTGGGATTTTCATATGCTTGGAATCTCTTACTGTTTCCATCTAGTTAAAATGTAGTTTTGTGGTTTTAGGTGAACAACATGTGGCTACAATTTTGCCTTACTACCTCAATGTCATGGAGAATGCACCGCCTTTAACGGTCAATACCCCAGAATCTTTTATAACAGACAATATGAAAACAGAAGAATCAAGTTCATCTTTACCAGTAAATGAAACTCAAACACTGGATACAACGTGTGTAGGAAACAAATCTGCTGCAAGTTCTGAAAGCTCCATGGCTGGCAGCCCCGATACAGAGTCACCTGTGTTAGTGAATGAATATGTGCGTATATTTCAGTTAATATACATCCAAGAGAAATGAGAAGCTTTTTTTCTGTTTCATCATTTTTTCTCCTTTCCAGTCTTGTTCTCTTTTTATCTGCAAATTTGATATGGGCATTGGTTTTTTATGTACTACTTTATAATAGTCAAAAATCTAGTGTTGCAGTGAAAATGAAGTAGCACCATTCCCTTAAATGTCACTACTTTTATTAACAGGAAGCTGGTTCTGGAAATGTAAGTCAAAGATCTGATGAAGATGACTTTGTGAAAGTTGAAGACTTGCCCCTTAAACTTGCAGTGTATTCAGAGGTATTTTGCTGTTTGTTTGTGGAGTTATTTAGAAGTGCACACCCTAAATGTTTTAATTATCTAGACAGCAATAAGAATTATCCAGAATTTTGAGTTTTGTTTTGTCTATTACAAAGGCAGATTTAATGAAGAAAATGGCAATGGAGGCCCAAACGAACAGTTTGTCTGATGAATTACTGGGTGGAGGTGGAGCTCAAGATCAAGAATTAGTAGGAGATGCCCAAATTTTGAAAGAACCTGGTAAAGATTATTTTCTAAATCTTTTACACCTATTGGGAAAAAAAACCTCTGGAATGACCTAGAATTTGAATATTTTGTTATCACTAGTTGAAGTAAGCAGTTACTGTGGTGCTAAATTAATATTCTTTTTTGCTATTATGCATTTGAAAACGATGTATCGATATGAAGGGATTTTGCCTTTCATGTCCCTTCTGTATATTCCTGTTAGACTCTGTGGCTCATAAAGTCATAAAAATTAACATATTTTAAATGGATGTTATAACTTAATAGTTTTGAAACTTATTAGGATGGAATAGTATTTTGGTTTCTTGGTATACACAAGCTTGAGTTTAATAATATTCTAAATTCTAATTGCTATTATCTGATATAATAATGCTCAATATAATTTGCTGACAGACTGCTCAGTGTTTTTGTAATATAAAATTTCAAGAAACTTTTCAGAATAGTAAAATATCTCTTCAGGGAAAGTTAGTTTTTATAAGAAGCATACCATGAGGTAGAAAAACTTTCAGTGTGTATGACGGCAATAAAGATTTGTCATGTTCATGAAACAGTATTTATGCAGCTACAAAAACTTAATGGTAATGCAGGTCAAAGAATTTTTTTTAAAATATAATGGTGATATGGTGACACAAGTGTGATGTTAGAGGCTTCCGTTCTGTTGTTAGGCTTGTGGCTCTCCAGTGGAGGGTATATAGTGTGAAGGAAGGTGCATCTTTCCTTCCATTTCATTTGCTGCCCTTCACCACTCTGTTTGTCACAGCTCTGCTAGCAGGAGTCTGTCACACCAGTTTGGTGAATACTGGTGCATATGCCAGGGGTGGGAAGAGTGGCTAAGAATGTCACACTGCACTACGGGTAGCTGTTCTTCATCTATGTGTGGAGAATGGCTGCAGCTATTCAAGCCAGCTATGGCTCAAAATGCTTGTGAAAAAAGGTGAGGAGGAAATGTTTTATCTAGGTGCTTTAATGAATACTTAAAAGAAATTGAAATGTGGTCAAGTGCTGTGTTTGATGCCTTGTAGGTGTTACACAATAATGAGTATACCCTTATTTTACAGAAACTTTTGGAGTTCAAAGTGCATGAGAATAACCTGAAGATATCTGCATTTATAAACTCTGTGTGTACAAATGGATATGGAAGATCACTAATTTCCCAGAATTCTGGAAGTGTATAAAAGTGTAAAGTTTTTGACACACTGCCTCTTAGGATAGGTATGCTAAATTCTGCCTGTGGCAGTTTAAACAGCTGGAATGGAATCCTCTTCAGTTTTGCTGCACTGTTCTCTTTCTGTCTTAATCTTTTTTATTTTTTATTGTGAGTTGTTTAGTAATTTTAAAATTGTAGTTTTAAATAAAGTTTGGACTTGTCTGTAAATTTGTCTTCTGAAAAATTTTCCTCTGGCAGAGTTTGTTGTTGGAAGGTAACTGGCTTTAAGCGTTGGCATAGCTTGTAGCAGTTTGTTATTCCTCTTCAGAGAAACTCTGCTAACTTTCCTGGGCCAAGAGACTCTTGGCCCGTTAAGTTTCTCCATCTTATAAAATTTTGGGTGGTGTGGACACAGTACATACCTATGTGTTGCCTTTATAGCTTATGTATAGCTGGTCTGTTAAGAAAAAATAGTTTGTGTTCATGCCTTTGGAATTCATTTCTATCAGCACATTTATCTGAGGTGAAGTAAATACTCTGGTTTTGTAGCTAGCTGCAGAAACCATCTTTGTTTTTCTGCATTTTGTGGTTTGCACTTTTACTGTGCAAATCAAAAAGTCTGTCTAAAAATTGTAGTAGCCTTTCTTATGTAACAATTGAAAACCTGTAGAATCTGTTCTTAAAGTATTTGACTTTGTGAAGAGTTTTCATGTAGAAAGGAAGAAATTTAGGAAATTAAAGTTAATGTTTTAAAAAACCAGTTAATATCAGCATCTAATGAAGGCTCCTGGCAGAGGTGGAATTAAGATTGTAGAAAAGGGGGTTAGAGAACTTGAACCAGAACAAAAATTTAACTTTTTCAGATCAGAGTTGTTAATAAAAGTAAGTCATAAAATTGAGCTAGAAATAGCTTATTCAGCATACCTGCTGCATTATAGAGGTGATGTTCAGGATTGTTTTCCTTTGGTGTTAGCAATAACCATATTATTATTACCCTATGGAAGACAGTGTAGTGACAGTGAAGCCTAAATATGCCTGAAGTTTGAATAAAAAGAGAGTGTGATTCTACTGTGATTTCTTTATTTTTTTCTTATTCTACTTTGTTCTGAGTCTCTCTAGGTTTTTTTATGAGTGAATTTTGAAGTGGCAGATTGGAGATGAGAGGTAGGATTGTAAGGGCAAAAGTATATCAAAAGGTTTGAAGACAATTTAGTTACTGTGCAGGCTTTAAACTCATGGTGATACTGGATGCAGGAAAAAAAAACATACAATTTTGAGGACAGAGGCAATACGTTGTGAAAATGAAACAAAATGAAAGCTTTTAATCACTAACTTGACACAAGAATCATTTGGACCTAAAAGAACAACATGTTCCTAAAGTAGACCAAGAAGATTTGTGTATATTTGAGACAAATCTAGTTTATATAGTAAAACATTAAGCTCAAGAAATTGCATGAGCACACACACCATTCATGAATTCTTGCCCTGGAATGGTGCATATGAACAACGCATTGAAATGGTATTTCTCTCTACCTTTTCTTCAGAGAATCACAGAATATTGAGGTTGGAAGGGACTGCTGGAGGTCATCTTGTCCAAACCCCCTGCTCAAGCGGGACCACACAGTGCTGGTTGCTCAGGGGGCTTTTGATAATTTCAGACATAGGAGACTCAACAACCTCTCCAGGCAACCTGTGTCAGTCCCCCTCACAGTAAAAAAGTGTTTCCTAACATTCAGAGGGAACTTCTGTGTTTCAATTTGTGCCTTTGTAGTCTACTTTCATTATCCATTGCTCAAGTAGAAGAATTGCTGAAGAAGTTAAGCTATATCTTACATTCTGATTACAGTCCTACTCATATGTAGTTAGTTCAAATAGACTGTTTTTCAATGGTAGTAGAGAAGATCCTGCTTAAAATCTTTACAGGAGGGTGTGTGTACACAGGAGATAAGAGAAGCAGAGCCTTCTGCTGGATACATTGCTTGCTTCCTTGCCAAGCTGAAACAAAATGAATGTTGTATTTTACTGCCCAATAGCCCTTGCACAATTGATCACTTCAGAGACAGTTCTGTAGAGCAATAAGTACAAAGAATTCAGATAATTATTTTTCAGATGAAAGAGGCTATAGCTTGTTCTCTTCTGTAACTAACAATTCAGTAACAGCTCTTTCTATGGAGGAAGGTTCCTATTGTGTAGCAGTTGACCTAACAAAACATCAGAACACAGCATTATGGAGTGAAAAATCACATAGGAGTTTTATTCACTTCTAGAACTATCTGCTACTTCTGGGAGGAAGGTGGAATAGTTGATTTCTGACAATAGATTGCAGCATTGCTTTTGAAACTTTATTTTATTCAGATCTTTATATCCTGCTGTAACTTGAAATTTTTCATGCCCCAAAACTGGTTACAGCATTCACAAGGTCTAAGCATTAAGACAAAAGAAAACCCACAGCAACTCTAGGTTGCATTTGCTGCAATGCTAGTATTTTGAATTGCAGTAACCTACTACAGGATTACTATCTTGCATAACAGCAAGGCATTCAAAGAAAACCACTGAAGGGCTGACTTTGAAGAAAATAAACTATTACATCAACTGTCTTTCTACAAAAGAAGCCTTCACCCATTCTGTACCAGTTGGCATATTCACACAGTAGTAGTTACTCAAAGACAGACTGGAACATTTCTTGTCCTACTTTTATATAAGCTTCTCTTTCTTCATCTGTCATGAGAGACACAAGCTCTGGATTTTCACTGACTTCACCATATGAGTGAGGTTGACCAGCTACCATTAAAATAGGACCTTGTGTTTCCTGTTCCTCCTCTTGTTCAAAGTTGCTGCCTCCTGCTTCAATTCCTGCTCTTCCTGAGTGCTTGGCATGTTCTTCAGACTCACTAGTATCACTGGCCGATTCAGGCAGTTTGCATTTGACAACAGGAGCCTGGTCTGTGCTAGACGATGACTTGGATTCATGGATCAGAAGAGTCTTGATGATTTCATTATCCATGACAGCTTCTTTAACACTTTCTTCAATTTTCTCAGAAGCATTTACTCCTAATACACAACAAAATGTGTTAGAGATAGCAATTGTTTACAGTTAGCACAGGCATCCTACATAAATGATTTTTTCTACTCTGAATCTTTTTTACCCACACTTTAGAATTATCTTGAAAGTGCAGACATTTCCAAGAGCTTTCCACTTTAAAGGTTACCACTAATGTTACTGCACGATTAGAGCCAAAAATTTGGGGAGATGGTACCTGACCTCTGGCTTCAGGAATACTACCTAAGTCAGTCTAAAGAGGATTTTTTTTGAAACTAAGATCTGATAGCCACTAGTGCAGAATTAAGGCATTTTTCTATATTCTAAACAAGATTGTTACATTTTCAATAAGAAAGCTATATTTAAATGCAGTAAGGCTGCTGAATATATTAAGTATTTGCTAATGCTTACAACTTACCAACACTATTGTTGGTGGCTGCTGTTGGTCCTTCTACAGTGCTCTGTGACATCCAGACAGGTTGCTCTTTAGCTGCTTTTTCTCTCGTTTTCTTCTTGAGCTCAGAGTCTTGGACATCAATAACTAAGTTTTGGGTGTACATATTGCCAAAAGAGGAACTTCTGTTGGCCCATTTTTTGGGTCGGCTGCAGGATTCCAGCATACTTGAAGCCACGTTCTGATCAAAGCTGAATGAGATGTGGACAAGTTACATGCAGGCAAGACCCCCTCCCTGCAATTCCCGTTCAAAAACAAACAAAACCCCCAAAACAAACAAACAAACCCACCAACCACACACAACCATGTTTTGTCAGCAGACTACCTTTAACAAGTGCTTCATATTAAAACAATTTGGATTCCCCATTACCTCATCACAGAGGCAAGTGATTCTGAATAATTGATTTTTGAATGGTCTCTTCAGTATTGCATCCCAGGTTGAAACACACAGATACAAAACATTACTTCCTCTCAGGAACAGCTATGAATGTATTAGCCAAAGAAGAAGTCTGTAAAATAACTCCTTAAAGCAAAAAAGGTAGCAAAAAAACCCATAAATGTGTAACAAAAATTTAGAATGCCTTAGATGTTACAGGCTTCTTCATTCAGCAGCTGACAGTACTGAACAAAGTAGAGTAGAAAGTAGGTTGCAAGATAAGTATTTCAAAGATTTTGCAACTGGGAAGTTGTTGGGTGGTTTTATATTGATCAGAAGTACTAGGGTCATGTTTATACCTTTCTGATAATTCTGGTATTTCTGTTGGCTGAGGCTCCAGCAAGTCATACGGCAGAACAATATCTTCAGTCTCACGCAGCAGCACAAAGATGGGTTCAATCTGCTCATTGAATTTTGCTAGCAAGGTTCTAGCATCGCGCTTTGGAAGTGCTGACGCATCTTCCTCTACTTCAGTGTTGCAGTAAGTGCAGCGGAAAGTCTCTGCAACGTTAATGAAAGTGGAAATTCTCATGTTCGTAGGATACAAAAGGTGAACAGTACCTTGTTAAGAAATCCACACCCTCGACAGCTACCAAAATGTTCTTACTGCTCTGGGCTTTATCCAGTTGTTCACATGTAGGGGAGCGAAGTTATAAAGGCTAGCCTTTTTTTTTTCTTTTTTTTGGGGGGGGGCGGGGGGGATGATATTCACACACTGGCAATCCAAGAGAGAAATGTTTGTATTAGGGGAAAAATTAAGTTGGCTCAACATGGAGTACCATCAGATGATAAGGTTTTATTTTTTTTCTTCTCTGATCTCACCTTTTTCTTAGTTCATAATATAAGAAGACATTTGTAAGCATAAATAGCATCTGGGTTTAGTTGTTCAGAATTCTAAAGTTTACAAAGACCCTGTGTATTTATCTCCTGAAGAAAAAAAAAAAAAATTAAAGCATATTCTGGTTAAATTATATCACCAGCCTCAATGTTTGCATTTCAGTAATTTGACAAAGTCCCTCTATTTAGGACAAAGGGCTGATTTTTGCCAACTGGCAGTACCCTAACTTCACCTTTGACATTTCAAGTCGGTCACAGAGAGTCAAGTTCCTTCTCCAAGGCTCTGGCATCTTTTCCAGGTAACATGACCCAGATGGTAACAATGCAGTTGCACTTAGAGTCTTGTATTTCAATATGATGCCATTTTAACTCATTTTGAAAGAGTAGTCTCTAAGTAGTTATTTTGATTCTAGAGAAGAGAAACCCACAAGCTCTGATGCCACTTCTGCTGTGGATGTGCCGTGTTGCCCTGCAAGGAGCCCAAACCTCCCTGTTCCCAGCACAGGATTGACAAAACACCTCGCTGCTGCTGTGCTGCCACACGCTTATTACAACAGGTGCCCACAAACCATTTTATCTGTCTTGTCCAACTCTTCCATCAGAAGAATTGAACACAGAAATGGACTAACTAACAAATTCAAAACAGAAAAGTGGGTACTGAATTATTATTTCCACATGAGGAAGCGGGACTCACAGGACTTGGATGAGTAATCTTCACCCAGGTTAAGCATCATGTTCCTAGTAAAGCTGAGGCCTGAAATGTGGTTCCCAGCCCCAGCTTGTATATTCAAGATTTTTCTTCTTCTTTCTTGGCCTGTTCTATAGAGACAGCTTTTTCTCTTGCTGTCACCTCCCAGCTTCTCCTGTCCCAGGCACTTGTCCACCAGCAAACAAGAAGTATATCCTAACAAACATGCTTTTATTGCGAAGTTTGTACAGAAGCCAATTTTGTGCTATCAGAATTATTCTTTTAAGATAAGGACAAATAAACAATATAAGCAACATACCTGTAAATACATCAAAGAGTTGATTGACTTCGAGGTCTGTGTAAGTGCTGGAGCAAGATGGACATTTAAAAGAGGACCTGGTGGTTGAATCCCGCTCATCTGCTTCTATTTTCCGACGTACATGATCCAGTTTGTATTTTACCACATCCACCAGAACCTTGTAATCGATGTAGTAGTAATTGTGCCGACTGCTCCTGCCATTAGGCCCTGTCTCAACTCGCATACGCAGCTTCACAAACTTGTCTGCCTTGAGCGTGTTGAGGATAGCGCGCAGTTGTTTACGTTCGTACTTGAGCAACTGTAACAAGTCATCCTCTTTCACACAGGGGTAGCGGATCAGTATATCAAGGGCCAGGGAGTACTCTACTCCATAGAAACCACGCACTATATATTTGGCCAGGCGTTTTAGGGCTGCTGGGACTTCTGTGATAACGTTTTGCTCTTCCATCAGGAGCTGAACCACTGTGAGGAAGAGAAGTGCTATGCAACAAACAGAAGGGAGGTGAGCCATAGTGGATCTTTCTCAGCACTCAGAGCCAGGTACAAAGCAAGTCATTTGCTGTGCTGCTCTTCTACACTGAGTAGATTAACGCAAAATCCTTAATGTACACCTGAGAATGGAGAAGGTATTGATAGATATCAAAGATTACCTAATCTTTTGGTACGTAGATTACACCTGAAATATTCATGTCCTCTTGTGTAAAAACACACTGAAGGTATCTAGGAAAACAGGTTACAGAAAGTTCATAATAATCCTCTTTACAGAGGACAGCACAGTTAACTTGCATGTCTAGGTCTGCCTGAAGTATCTGCTTTCATTCACAGCCGGCCAGGTAAGATCTGAAGTGAACACTGTATGCCTTCAAAAGTAAAGCTCAGGACACAAGCTGAGTAAGAAATCTTTAGCTTAATTCATAAAAAAATGTGTGAAATAGATGAGACTGTATCTTCCTTTGTGGCAAAGCCACAAGATGTGTTTGAGCACCTTTACACTTGCTCTTTGTAATTTTTCTGCTGGCCGCTGTAGTCAAAGGCCTAGCAATGCTGGGGCACAGGATGCTCCAGCTTGTGTGGTACGGTCCTCACTCAGCACAGGGTGTTTTAGGCTGTGCCTGCTTGTTCCAGCATACTCAATCACTGGGCAGCATCTGCAGCAGAACATTTTCCTCCTTCGTACTCTTCTCCCTTACAGAAATAAGGTTTCTGACAATAATCAACCCCTAATCCTATTAACTAGAACGTAACTAATTTTAATCAGTGCAACTGTCCTGTTGCTTATTTCTAAGGAGTGAAGAAGAAAAAAGAATGAGGTGTGTTTCAATAAAGCCACATCCTGATTCCCTTTGAGGCATGCTAAAATCCCACAGCCACATTGATACCACAGCCTCCAGCCCAGCTGCTTTGCAAAGAACCAAACAGGGCTGCTTGAGCCCTGGGATCAGAAGGAGTGCAGTAGGGAGGTGGCATGTCACCGCACAGCACATTGCCAGCACTGGCAACCACTGCTGAGGGGCACCTTGCTCAAGCCCAGGTGATTGTGTATTGCTACACAGAGCATAGGTGACCTTCATCAGAAATCCTAGTTAAACGAACAAAACCTATTTACAGTAACTTAGTAGCTGAGCCATAATTTCCATCTCATAGAGGAAGCACTAACTTTTGATTAAGCTAAACCAAATGTAAGCCTGCTGGTCTGAGGCTTGAAACCCCAAAAGCAATAGCACGACACTAACTTAAATTTCACACAGGAAGAGTGGAGGAGCACTGGAATAGGATGCTCAGGGAGGAGGTCAAGTCTCCATACTTCAACTGGACAAGAACCTGAGCAGCCTGACCTTGCTTTGAGATTAGTTGTGCCATGAGCAAGGGTTGGATCAGATGTCCTTCAGAGGTCCTGTCCAACCTAACTTCTTCCATTCCAATGGAGTTAAATTTAACCATACTAAGGAGAAAAGCTCTGAGAATGTCAGTCCACTCCTTGACAGTCCTCCTCAGACTGCAAGAGCATTTCTATGCTTTTTCACAAAAGCCTTGAGGAGGGAGCAATTTTATTATTGCAGTTTTACTCTTTCACTTCTCTTTTGCCCTCATCCTCCAAAGAGGCTCAACTACAGTGCACCTGACTGTCACATGTTAGCAGGGCAGTGCAGCTCATTGCATGCCTAGACAAAACAATATTCCCAGCCACAGGCAGGAAAGCACAGGACCTTGATCTTGTATTCAGCCAAGTGTCCCAGAAGCAAAATTCTGTTCTAGCTGCAAGTCAAACCTTAGCAAGGGCTCTTTCCTCCTAGGGCTGAGCAGGCTTTCCTGGAAAGTCAGCGTAAGGATACACAGAGGAGATGGCCTATATATTGAGAATAGCCAAGAAGCTTTAGGCAGCAGAAAAACTGCCAGTGTGCAGGACAGCTTACACTTACTGCTCTTGACCCAGGGCTATGGGCTGGATTCCTGCATCTACTCTCCAGTGTTTCAACCCCAAGGACATGTGAGCATAAAACACAAGAATTCTGGAACACAGACAAACATCAGACTTCTTTCACATAAAAATGTGCTAAAGACTTGTTCTTATTCCTCTTTCTGGCCTCACAAATTTGGAATTCGTTCTGTGCAGTGGCTTATACTCAACAGGAAGGAAGGACAGACAGTGTCGTAAGCCAGCCCCAACTCCAGAGATCAGGAGCATCGCTTTGAGTCTCCTCAGGCTCTGGAGAGCACTGAGCCTTGGCCTTCTATACTGTGGGCAACTTGCCCACGGGAGGGAGGCACCACAGCCTCTGGTATGTGCCCACATCTTGAGTTTCTGTAACCTGGTGCAGCCCCACTGAGGAGTGCTAAGTGCAGTCCCAGCATCTGTGTCGGGTACAACACCAGTCGCCTGAATTTGTTTGGTTAAGCACCTCAGAAAGGGCCAAAGTGCCCTTATATGTCTTATATGAACACCAGTTGGATTGTGGCATTACTGAAAAAAAAAAAAAAAAAAAGAACAAAACTATTTCTGCATCTTGTCCTTGGCTAATGAGGGCAGAACCCTGGAGCAGGTCTCATGACTGTTTTTTCTTACCCTAAGTCAAATACAGAATGAAATAATTTCAAAGGGAGTGTGATAAGTAGATAACATCATTAAGGAAGAAGTAGGACTTGAACTGTAAGCTTGAGGTTTGCTAACCTATCAGTTCTCTGAATCACTCCTCCCAGACTTGCATTACATCTCTAAAGCAAGCAGTACTCTGAAGTGCTAGGAAGTCTGGACTGTGCTGAAGAGCTTCTGAGCCTTGATGTGAAAAGGTCGTCAGGTCCAGAGTCCTACAACCATGCAAATTATTCAGGGGAGAAGAGGAAGGAGAGCGAGGGAGAAGACACACAAAAACAAAGCCCCACAAACAAACACAAACCAACAAACCCCAAAAACCACACACAAAAAGCACACCACATGCACAATAGAACCTCCCCTATACATACACACATAATGTAAGTGTTATTACTATATCCTAGGAGAAGACTGAAAAGGTTTTTTCAACAACAAATCCACAGAACCCCCTGTCCATTTTCTGTGGAAATTTAGATATGCAAACCTTTGATTCAAAAATGGCTGAATTTGCCCTGGATGAAGAACATTCATGGAAAATACAACCCCCTCAAGAAGTCCTCCTTTAAGCTATGAAAGAACCAAAACTGTATGTATTTTATAGTAAAAACTAAATAGAAATCAAAATTGGGGGAAAAGCTTTCTCTACAGCACTTTGTTATATATGAGGTTCTATTTCTCCGGCCTATTTTGAAATACCTCTCCATCTTATAACTGTCAAATCTGAAGCCTTGCAATTCAGGAAAATGGCTGATTTTTAAAAGCTGTTATGTACTTTTGAGTTCACAGGTAGCAGTCCACCTTTAAAAGGAGCTTGAGGCCACCCTTATCAAAGAAAGGAAGAGAAAGAGGAGCAGCTCCCTGCAGAGAGAGAAGGGCTTTAAACAGATATCTGCTCTGCAGCTCAGTTACAGTGTGCGTTAAGGAGACAGGTATTTTGCTACTTACGTAGGTTGGTTTATTTTTTTTTCCAGCTGATAGCATGTACAAACAAGATCTCTTAGAAGTCACAGTCTACCCTCTACCATCTTTTGCTGCTTTTAAAGTACTTATTTTTAGGAGGGTAGAAACTACCTTCTTATTACATTCATTATTTTCAAGATTATTCAGTAACTTAGATGCCTAGGAGGCCCTTCTGCTTATAGTTAATATGGAGCCATCATAATCTTCACTAAAGAGAGAGAAATGTGATATCTTGTTTTCCCCTAAGCAGGAACTACCTTTAGGAACCTCTTTTTGCTTTGGGAAACCTACACAGAGTTGCTTGTTGGCAGGCAACTATCAAAAGCAGAATTTCAAGTTAACAGAGCAAGTTCTGCAAGATCTCTCTGAAGCCAGTTGCTTAATTAACATTTCATTTGAGCTGCCTGAGAAGGCAAACTACCCATTTCACACTTCAAAAGGCACTGAACCAGAAAGATTTACTACAGTAGCCTTTTGTTGAATTTCATGTAACTGTATCATTTGCAAATAAGCTAAAAACCTTATCATTACCTCTCTTGTATAGGCAGAAAACTTCAGGCTGGTGTTGTAGAAGAATTGCTGCCTTGCTAAGAGATCACCATAGTTGCCAAACAAGCTTAAGTATTTTCCAGCCTTTTCCTACACCTCTCTCTGATAAGCCCTAATTATCACCCAGCTGGAACGAGTCCCCAAATCACATTTCATTAGCAGCTAAATGAATTCATCCTTAGATACATTGCATCATGATAAAATTATAAATCTTATTGCTCAATAACATCTACCTACAACAGGCAAGGACTTAAATGTGACTGCAATCTTTTATTAGTGTTTCCCATTAGCGTGACTTTAGAAGACTAAAAGTAACATAATAATTAACTCTTTTTTTGTTGTAGCACACCAAATATTTAGTATAGGTAATTTATATAATTTATTTAGAAGCTTTCATAACCAAACAAACCTGGAAACTTGAATATCTTGCAAAGAAAAAGGCTGGAATTAATACGTTTACTAGTTTTTGCATTTAAACTTATTAATGTTTTTAGGTGGTTTATTCAAAAAGAAAAAGCATTTTTGACTGTATTTCTCTAGAAGATAAATTTATGATGACTATTATCCTTTTATGTGTTAGTCATGTGTTTAAAAAATATATTTAAATCAGGTTACCAGACACTGTACGGTCCAGGGTTAAAATGCTGAATTCTATTAGGATTGCTATCATCATATTCCATCTGAAATCCATGTGTCTTTCATAATGTTTTTTTATGTATGCACAGTGGAGGCTGGTGGTTTTTATCATGTGACTTAGGTCTTCTTGGTGCATGTTGCAGCATGTATTGAGCTTTTTCTTACTGCTGTTTGTTGCTGGAACTTTGACTCTCTAACTTACCTGGCATGTGGGTCCACAGAGAGCCCCAGAGGTGCCGGAGCTTGTCTGCATAGGACAGGTTGTGGGACTGGCATCTGTAAACCTAACTACAGAAGGTACTGCCTCTGAGAATTATTCAATATCAGAAAAGAAACCTCAGATTTTAGTAGCTGTAGCAAGATTTTAGATTTCAAAATACTTCAAAGGTTTGAGACTGCTGTTCAGAAACTGCAGGAAGAGGTGACTATAAAACATCCCTGAGATTAGCTCTGCTTTTGCTTGTGATTCATAGTAGCAGGGGTTGTTTTAATGCCTTATGCTGGGAAAAACCCTGCTACTACTAGTTTTTGTTCAATTACATAAGAAACTATTGGTCAGATACACACAACTAGGAAGTATAAGTGGCATAAATCTTCAACTGTAAATTTAAAATGTTCACACAGGTAAAATTAAGCAGATACACGTCATTCCACATAGTGGTTCTTAAGTATGCTCCTTCATTGTCATGTTATACTAGAAAACACAAGGGAGCAAGACTACTTACTGGTACCTGTTGGATTTAGTCTGTGGGAAATATTTGCAATTAATAACACCTGTGGGTTTCCTCGATGAGTGTTTTGAACAGGGAAAGTGTCATGTAACCTCAGTGCTGTTATTCATGTGACAGCTCAGCCTGCATGTGGAGATCACAAGAAGACACGAAACAGCTTTCTAAATTAAGGAGAGTGATGGTCTGGCTGGTAAAACGGCTTTCAGAAACAGGAAATCACAAGCACCTGTGCAAGCTGTGGCTGACAACACCGGGAGTTGTTCGGCAAGGGCAGTTAACCTCTGAGTAGCAGAGGTATAACTCCATGTAGCAAAGCTGCTGCTCAGCCAGGTGTCTGCCTGTTTGGTGGCTGGGAGGCAATTGTGTATGGGCTCCTGCTGTGCTGCCTTGGTCCTGCATGCTCAGGGCAGGAGTAAAAATCACAATCCAAAAAAATAAAAAAGACAAAGCGTGGTTTGAGCAGGTACTTCTGGCTGTGGGTAGCCGTGGCACTGAGGGCCGTGGGAAGCAGGATTCAAGCTGGTATGTTGTTGTGATGTTGTGTAATAGAGACGTTATTGAAAGTAGGAGCTTGAGGTGGGGATAGGCAAAGCTGCCTGGCTTCGTTTCAAACCCATTTGGGTGAATGGTTATGGGCATGCATGGCACTCGCAGGCTGCTTGATGAAATGGAGGCAGGTAATCAACTCAGCAGTCCCAGGTGGGAGAAGTAAATATAATCTGATCAGAGGCTGAAGGAGAACATTAGTGGGTTGCTACTCTGGGGGGCAAAGGTGTAATCAAGATCCTCACATAGCAAATGCAGTATGTTGCTTTATTGTCCCCTCCAGGCCCAACAGCTGCTCTTCGGCTGTTCTCTGGACAGGCATGTGGAAGCTATGTTCTGCTGTACGCTGTTTTTTCCACACCAACTGGTACCCAATCCTCAGTTTAAAAAGTAAAGTATCTAGCTGTATAGCTCATACATTCAAGCACTGCAAAATAAGAAAACACCGGAATCATACTAAGTGCCTGTATAACCTGCTGCCCTGTATATGCAAGATGCTTAATGGCACAATCACATCTCTTTTTCCTCCTGCTGGCACTTTCACGAAGTCTCTCTCTCAGCCAACATGCAGGGTGTTACTGTTCAACATTCAGTGTGTGGCCCTGAGCCCTGCTTATTTTGTGAACCATCCAAACATTGCATTGAGATGATCCATTCTCTTAACTGTTTTCCTATGCTGCTTTCCCCGTATTACCTCATTCTACAATCCTTGAAGGCATGCTGGTATTGAACTAAAGCACCTTAGTTTGAGGGCTTTAGACCTCTCTTTGGATTAGTTCACGTTGTGTTCTTTCTGTTATCTAGAAAGACAATATCATGCCTGTGTTACATATGGAGCTCTGAGGTACAGAATTTGAAACCAAGATTGCTGGATAATTTTAAGAGCCTGAACTGAGATGTAAAAAATTAGGATACGTCTTGCAGTGCTTTATATGATTGCAACACAGCTCCCTCTGTCTCTACTGCTGTTGTGATCAGTACTTCCCAAATACAACCACAGGTGTCACAGGCTGGATACTGGCCAAACGACACAACCTGCTGGGCTGCCTGTGCAGCACCTGGCAGAAATGAGAATTCAGTTGTCCCAGTAGGTGCTTAGACCTGCCTGGTCTGTAACACTGTCCTTTCTGTTGCAAGGCATTATCTTATCTACTGTCTTGAAAGCTGGAACAAAGCAAAAGCCATCCTCCTTTATTATCTCATTCATCCATGAGAATGCAGCCTGTCCTGTGCAGTGAGTGAAGCGAGGGGTCTCTGTAAAAGGAATTTTGGAGTCATACAAAGAAACAGTATCCCATCCAAACAGGAAGGGGAATGAGTGGCTGCTATGCCTGTTGGCTTCTGGACACTTCACAGCTTTAGTATACATTTAATGTAATTTATCCTGCTTCTAAATCTAAAGAATGGTTGCCTGGGATAATATGTATTTTTAATTTCAATATTCTTTCTTAGAGAATTGGGTTAGATCTACTGCCTCTCAGCATAATTTGAAAAAAATGTGGTAACAGGACTTATTAACCACATAAATTGCTGGGGATGGGGAGGCACATTTTGGTTGGGGTTTCAGATGACAGCAAAGGAATGCTTCATTTGGGGAGTCATGTAGAAGAGTGTACTGCAGTTGCTAGATCTTCATAGCCTGCCACTCTCAGCTGTCTTCCTGTTCTGTTTTACTTCTCTTTCCTCTGACATCTCCTGACACTGGCTCCTGCTTCTCTTGTCTGGTGGGTTTTTTGGGGTGTGTTTTTATTTTTTTGCCTTTTTTTTGTTTGTTTTTCTTTCTGTTTTTCCCTCTCTGTCCAGTCACTTCTGCTTCTCTCCCAGCTGGTCCATGCAGAAGGCCTACCTTCTGCAGCTGGATGTGGCCATCTTAAGAGAACCGTGTCCAGCTCTCAGGAGATGGTGCATATACACCTCTTGAAGGGATGCAGATGTAGCATTTTCGGGAAATAAACTGATGCAAATTATATGTAACTCCTGAAAGGTTTAAATACTGATGTAATTCAGATGGTGGGTGTAGCCTGAGAAAATGCTGTGTCTAATCCAAACACCTCCAGGTACCTGAATTGAAGTTCAGCTTTAAAACTTGCTACAACTCAACATTTCTGATTTTTTTTTTTTTTTACTATAGCCAGAAAACAATGTTTTTGTTTATCTTTCTTAATGAGATGAACCATTTTCACTGAAATATAAAGAGGGAAAACTCTAGGGATGATTTTTTTTTTTTTCTACATTGGGTGTCTGCCTAATAGAGAAAGCTTAGCAAGATTAAAGACAAGGCTAACAGCGGAAAACTTTAAGCAAATCTTATGACTGAAGTTACCTTAAATACAGAATACCTGACAGAGGTAGCCTTGCTATGGAGGTTCTTCTGTCACTCATGCATAACCCCGGAGCTGGGAGAATGAACTTTGCAAAACAAATTAGATTGAGGAAGGTTGTCCTATATACAACTAACATAATTCAGAGCTGATTCACTGTCGATCATAAAGTGTCCTGAGTACAGTGCTTCTCAGTACGTAAACAGACTAACTCCTTTATAATTATTGTCCTCTCTTCCAAGTAACAGCGTGGGAGCAAACTGAGCTATGAAAGACCTTTAAAATCTTTGATACTGCAAGTCATGATGCTCTGAAAAAGTGGTAGGTAACAACTGCATAGTCTGCTTGCTTCTTGATTTGGCCAGCTGGTATGTTGTGTTTCCAGATTCTTTTAACAGTCAAAAGCAACTTCTTGTAAAAATGCATAAATATCTGGAGATTTCTTTCCAAAGCAAGTTGTGGTTTCTGCCACTGCTTTGACTAAGCATTATTCTTTCTGGCTCATCTTGTTCCTCTGGTGCAGAGGATGAGACATTTTGCTGCCCAGAGAGCTTGGGTATGCCTTTCTCAATGCCTTTCTCACCAACACTTCTGGGCCTCAGAAAGCAGAAGAGAGTCCAGCTGATGATCCGTGGCCTAAGCAGGTCATTTGCTGTTGCCACTAAGGTGAAATCCAAGCTTTTGAGCTTATTGTTCATCTCTTTCTCCTTCTACCTGCAGCCTGAAGAGCTGGCTGTGTGAACGTGGGACAGGTGTTTGTGCAGGAGGAGTGTTTTGTTGCAAGCTGTGGTGCCTGCCTTAAGATCTCAACTGTCAGTCCACAGGCCATCATGCCTACTTGCTCCAGCTCAAGCCTTATTTACTTTTGCTGCTTTTCCTGCAGGTACTTTGCAGGACACCTGTGTGTGCTGCTATGGAGTTTTGCTCCTAAGCGAAGCAGCCTTAACATATAACAACTGACTGTAATGCAAACTCGCTTGCACGTGCATCCCCAAACCACTGCTTGATTTTGGTAGAATCAATTCCTTTCCTGGGTTTTCCTGTCATCACTAGATGCCAACACTTTGCTGTTTGACACAGGAGATGCCATCCTTGCTGTGGGGCTTCACCGCACAGGCTTCTTAAATTATAGGGGTGATAAATTTTCTTGGCAAACTGACATGTCTTGCATTTTAACAGCAGCGCCCAAACAAATGCTTTGTCATTCCTGCAACGCCTTATTTAATCACATTTGGAATAAACTGGATTAACTCTTTCTATTTAGATTAACAGTAAAAATCTGCTGGAAGCTAAAATAATGAGGCTGTTCTTCATAGAACTAGACTATGCAGTAATAATAAAAACGTTTGTCTTGTCCTTTACACAAATAATTTTTTTTCAGCCAACCATTTTGATGATTTTTTACAACAGAACTAGGAAAGCTACGTACATCTCTTTGTTAAACTTAAAAGAGAAAATACATATGATTGCTTACTGACCTGGGGAGAAAACAAACCAAATTAAAAGAACCTCTCAGTGTTTGTGAGGTACCTCAACTATGTGTACAGCAAATGAACACGGAGAAACAACCTCATTTTCTTTCTTTGTGTTTTTTGTTGTTGTTTTGTTTTAAAGGAAGCTAACTTACATCCCAAAGTTGCAAGCAGTTGTACACATGTCTTCAGTGAACTGATCTTAGCTTCCATTACAATGCCTATGGCAGCAGAAGCAGGGGGCGGGGCGCGGGGGTGAGGGGCAGTAAACTGATGTTAAAACCAGATGTCTCTATCAGTAACAAGACCAAATTAAACTTTTTGTCAGACTTGGGAAAACCTTCAGAACAAGCGCTTTCAGAGCTTACAGATGAAGGTTAAATCAATATGAAATTAATTACATTTTTCTATATTAAGGCAGACACAGTAAGACATAGTTATTGTGGTTTTTTGTTTTTAAACAGCTTTGTTTATTTCTGCCAATAGCAGGCACAGGCATTCAGGCTCTGGACAGAAGTCCATGGGATTTAGCTGTGCTTTTGCAATTGTAAAGGAATTTCCAGTGTGGAAATGTGGATTGCCTTGCACAAGTGACATACTGAAAGCTCATTAGTTAATGACTGTAAATAGTCTACACTGCCTTGCTTCACATACGCTACAGTGGGACAGGAGTAACCAAGCAAGTAAACTTCCTACTTATTTTTAAATGACAAAATAATTTGATTATGGCTGTTATGCAACTAGTTGCAAATAAACCTGCACAACCCCCCACCAGATCAAGGTGCAAATTCAGCAGTGTATGATGTGCCCTTCATGGTACAGACTGTAACATTTGTCTTGGTTTAACAGTTTGATATAAATCAAATGTCCCAGAAGCTGCATTTCACACTATATCTGCATTCTTCCCCAATCCAAATCACAATGCTCTGTTGATTTTGGTTTACATAGGTTCAATATTCACAACTGAGATTAAAAATGGACTCCGGTAGCACAGTCATGCTAACATGCTTCTTCTCACATACTTCAGTTAAAAAAAAATATCATGTGTAACTAGACTAGTCCTTCTTTTTTCATGTCAGTTTAAATAACAGGATACTGATTTCTGTGTGCTCTCAATGTGTCTGTGCTTTGCACACCTTTCAATTGCTCCTTGCTGTGCTACTACAGGCACTGTTCTAAGGCCCAGAATATCATTTGCTTCAACCAGAAGCCGTGTTTCGTTGTCAGCTGTTAAAGTTATTGGGCAAATAGCATTCCTTTTGTCCCTGCTTCTTCCAGTGTTGAGGCAGGAAGAGCCTCTAACAGAGAGTTTGCTGTAAGCTGGTAACCTAGTTACTGAAACAAGGGATGATTAAAATAATTTTTTAATATTTTAGAAAAGGAAGCAACACTAAATAAAACTTAGCCAGTTGTACTTGAATGAAAATTGACTCTGCATCTCAGATTTATGGGTAATAACTTGTTTTCTCTTCTGTAGACTTCTTAGTGTTAAATTTGCAATTATTTAAACAAACAAACCAACCCCAAAAAAACAAAATAAAACCACCTCATAGCAGCCTTTACTGTTTGCAACAGAAAACCACAGTGTCCTCTATTCTGCATGTCCTGGACATCAAGAATCCTGTTGTGACTGGATGTCACAAATGTGCAGGTTTTAGTTAGGTGTCCTTATCCCATAACATCTCTGCAGACAACAAAGAGACAGGAAACACTTCCCTTACACCAGTGGCAACTTTAAGTTCACAGCTCAGTGGGAATAAGCACAGCTTCTCCTTCCCAGGGTGGTTAAGATAACAAGTGCACCACCACATATACCAGCCCCTAAGCCTACTCTGCAGTGCCTCCTCTTTGAATGCTGTAAAACACAAGAGCTGGCACTGGAAATCAGTTCCAGCAATGCAGACAGCGACACAGGTAACACTGCTGCCTTCTACATCATCTGCTTCCTACGACATTAGGGTGCCTATCCTTCTATTTCTAAAGGACCCTTACTTTCTTAATTTGAATTCCAGCTAAAGTCTGACTTGGCTTCCCTCCCCCACTTCCCCAAAACTAACTAGCTAACCAAAATCCTCCCAAACAACCCAACCACTATTAGTAGCTGGCTAATTCCTGTTACAGTAATAGCTTTAAGTGTCAGTTTAAGAAAGAAATCAGTTTTCCAGACACTGTTAAAATCAGCCTATTTATTTGGAAGTGCATGCCCTTTCTGCTATGTTATGTGTAATGTGCATGGTGACTTCCACTGACATATGCCATCAGTGCATGTGTAATTTGGTCAAAGAAAGTAGTTCTTAAGAATATTTTTTGTATTAGTATTTATTTCTTTGAGACAACAGAATAATCTGTATTAAAAAAAAAAAATGTTAACAGGCCAAGAATGAGCTTCAGCAAAAGATCTATATATAATTTTTTGGCTCAGATCTTGTTTTTGATATTTCCCCAAGAACTTACTTCTGTCACTAGATATGACACTTGGTAGGTTATTTTATAACAGGGCATCTTAGACTTATCCTGATGTTGGACCAGAACAGTAGCAGTCCATCTGAAGTGCTAAGGAAAGAAAAACAGAACTGTACTGTCACAGGGGCCTTCCAATACCCAATTCTTTTTCATGCTTGGTAGGTGCAATTTTAACTTGCATGTGCTCTAGAAGTATTCTAATCTAAAAAACCCCCCAATGAAACAACAAAATACAACAAACCCACGAACCAACAACACACCAAACCAAGAATACTGTAAGGACTGAAGAGATCTAGAGCTAACTGCTGAACTCGTGGCAGAAATGGCTGAAATCAAACCAGACATAATTAGTACACATTTCTTGTCAGCAGAACTGCTGATCAGAAAGCAAGAAAGTCCAGTGTGAGAAAGGGTCCTCCGTTGTTAGAAGCTCATTGCCATTTCTATATAGCCATTAGATTTCTGAAGAAAAGAGTTAGACTGAGGAATCTTTTTCCAGAAGTATCTTTTCTTGGAGGACCTCCAATTCAGACAAGCAGCTTCCAACACAGGAGAGGTGCAGGACTACCACGGGCTGCAGGGATCTGGGCATTCCCGCAGGTATGTCTCTGTGTGACCATTATCCACCTCCATCAGCGTTGTGCACACAGTCAGCTAATGGGAAGGTGGAAGACAAAAAAAAAAAAAAGAGAGCCTCATTACAGCAATTAGTGAAAAACTGTCTCTGATACTAGCTGAAGAATTCAACTAAAATGAGCATTTATCTTATTTAATCAACAACATGCAAATATGAGTAGCTTGTGTCTGCAGCCAAGAATGCTGCCTCTGCTCAATACAGTAACTAAATTTTAACATTCAAAACCTCTTCTCACCCCAGTTCAGGCTAAAACATCTTCTGTTGAAAGAAGGATGTACCTGTAGCAAGGCTAAACCATGAAGTATATTAACTTGTTTCATGCTGCTTATAAAGGCATATATCACAAGTTAATTCAGGTTAGAAGTGTCCTAGAGATGTCTGTAGTGTAAATGCTGCCTCAAACCAGAGCCAGCTATGAGGAAAGGAATACGGCTACTTGAAGTTTTCAAGCTGTAGGGCCTTTGGAAAACAGCTATTGTTTTTGTTGTTATTGCTGGAAAGCAATTACATTTTACTTTTACAAAGCAACACGGTATTTGTTTTGGTTTTACATGCATCTTTACACCTAAAAAACACCCCTGAATGTACCACTGTGACCTCCTCCTTAGTGGTCTGTCCCCACTCTAAACTTTTGGCAGAAACAGAAGCATTACCTTATTGAGGACAGGCTTTGTGGAAAGAACATCATAAATTGCTGGTGAGGAGATGTTCTGAAAGAAAATAATACATTGATGTTAATGGACATTAACCTGTTGGTGTAAATGCTGAGAACTGTAACTTTTTAGCACTCAGATAATAAGATAAAGCTTTAAGAGTACATGATACCCATACATCTTAAGATGGGAAGAACATGGGTTGCAGAAACTTGAACAGACCAGATCTCAGTACAGCATGGGACACTTGAGTGTCAGAGTTTGCTGCCTGACAGTGTGTGTTTGAATTTCACTGGTGATAAAAACAGCCCAGGAAACACTGAAAATATCTCCCAAAGTATCTCCAGGTTTAAGCCCCTGCACATGCAGCCACAGAAAACACCTGCAGGAAACCCACCTAGGTGAAGAGAAAGCCTGAAACTAAAAAACATTTGTGTAAAGAGCCAGCTGGTACGTTACTACCCAGAAGCACAGACAAATGGTCAAAAAAAACGTTAGCCACTTGTGTCGTTACAGCTGAGCTTGCAAATTCCCTGAACACTCCTGGACGTGTCAGGCCTGTGCTGTAACTGTTTCAAAACAGCAAGGTGAGGTATTTGGAGGATGTTTACCTCTTGCATTGTCTGGTTCAGGCATTTCATTGCAGGTGTTCTGCGATTATCCAAGACTAGCGGAGGCTTCCAGCGATCATAATTTGTTTCTATCACGTACCATGTGCCTTTCTTGATATCAAGGCTGGAAAAGAGGTATATGTTTGTGTTTTGCTTCTCTAAGTATACAGTAAGTACATACATAGTATACACAGCAGTATTTTTTTTAGGCTTGCTGTGATACTTTTTAACAATGCTAAAGAAATGGAGTTCTTGCACAACAGAAGTCAGAAGGAACACAGGACACCATTAGTGGTGGAACCTGTCCTTGTCTGGAAGGCCAAGCTGGGTGCCAGGTCAAGCATACTCACTCCCAGATGTCCAGAGTAGCTGTCCTGGAACGAGTTATCACACACCCTTCTCCAGAATTTTTTCCACCCAGTATAAAGTAAGCTGGAGCCAGCAGTCTTGTGTTTGCCAGTTTGTCTTTTGCATCCTGGTAACTGCAGATAACAAATTAGTGTTGGAATATTAAACACTGTAAAAGGTTCAAGTACTGAAGAATGAGTTTCACAGACCCAGGAAAAGTTTGGGTAGTTACACCTTTCTTCCCTATTCATGCACACGTGAGGACATTGTATCACACTGAAGGAATACATTTAAGCAAAGCTCCTCCACTCACTTTGTACTTGAAGTATGGTTGTTGGGAGGTCCTCTTTGCACTTTTTCTACATTTAAAACAAGAATAACATGCCGTAGTCTTATATTCCACCTAATTAATTTACTGCATGAGAGTTTTGTTTCTGTTTCTTCCTAGAATATACTACTGCCTGTTGGATGTGTTTTGCAGCAAAATGCTTTTACACATTCAGATACCAACAAGTTCATTAGGAAAAAAAAAATGATAAATCAATTTAAGCAGTTTTAAGGAGAGAAGTATTTAATGTTAAGGCTTCTAGGAAGATAACCTGTATCATCAGATACAAAGTGTTCATTACCATTGGAAGCAAAGGACATTAAAGCAGCAGAGTATTTTGGGGGGCGGGGAATACCTTGTAGCATTTTCTAATACTGTTCTGGTAAGAAAGCCCATCCACATACCATCTCTTCTACCAAGAAACCATTCGAAGATTCCTGCAAAATATCACTGGTTACAATAATTTGTTTTCAGATGGTTCACTCATGCTATGCAAACTTTCACAGCCTTTAAAATGAACTGTGTTTTATCTTACTCATCTGGCATCTTTCTACCATTTGTGTGCCTGTTTATTAAGGTAACTGGTAGGCCCAAGGTCTGGAAGACTTGTACAGAAATAATGGAAGAAATGAGCATTACTCACCAATATAACCACCATCAAGACTGAAACGCTCATTCATTGTCAGAGTGAACAAGTCCTGAAAAGCATTAAACAAGTCAAGCTTCACCCATCGCAAGCCCATTAATATCAGTAATAAACAAGAGGCAGCATTGCAATGCACATGCCAATTGAGCTTCTTGTTCATTAAACTCTTCCTGTTTGCGTAATGGTCTGTAAGATCAAGCCCACACAGAGAAGAAACTAATTTATCAAGGCCTGAGTAAGTAGAAATGATAATTCATTGTTTTCTGACCAGGCACAGCAATCCAGCAAACCAGGCTTTTATGCTAATGCTAATGGGCCATTTTTCTCTTGGTCCTTGTTGCATCACTGAATTACCAGTTTTCCTTTCCCCGATGTATGTAAACTTCTGCTCAGACCTTGCAATACTATTCTAGTTTGAAGGCAGATTTTTAAGTCTCAGTGCTAAGCACACCCTGATGCGTTATTGCTGTTCACATGGGCATGCAGCTGTACACAATTCAATCCATGCGACAATGTGCAATTCAAAGGTAAACCCCAGTCTTCTCCAACTAGTGTTTCTTTCAGAGGAAAGTGGAATTCACCTACACTGGATCATTTTCAGAATGGACTCTTCCCAATTTATTTGACCAGAAGTCAAAAATAAACACAGGGATTTATGCCAGAAATGCTCTGCTATGAAAAGGGCCACCTATAATAGAGGATAAAGGCAAAGCCTTTAGCAGTTGTGGTAAGCTGGAGACCCGGGCATAGTTCTGTACTGCTGGTTTTTAAGACATAGATAAAACCCAGATTTCAGGAACCTATTAAAAAAACAAACAAAAAAAACCCCACAACAACCTTGCAATGTATGAGTCCTTTTCCAAAAAGGACTGGAGAAAGAAGTAAAATAACCCAAGTGTACCATTTCACTTCTGGGATGACAGCAATATCTGTTTGCTGGCAAGAAACTCCAACCACTTGAGCTATTTGTATTCACTCCTGTTTGTATTCAGAATTCAGCATTGTTTTCAATAATTGTCCAAACATAAATATTTTATTTAAGAAATCTCCTCTAACAAGGAAGAGTGCAGCATTGTCTTCTTTTACCTTTCTTCAAATAGCTATACTGTGCACCAGAACAATTAAGAGATCACTTATTAAAAACCATCCCAAGACAGAGGATGAAGGCAGGAAAATTTACATCTTAAAAGTAAAGTCTGAAGCATTATTAACAAATTGACAAGGCCCCCCTCCCCATACTTACTGGTTTGACTCCAGACACCATGCCTATGTATCCTGCAAAATTTGTAGACCTGAATACTGTTTTGTTGTTTCTCTGGAAGTCCAGGTTTACCACTATGGGCTTCAGTTCCTGAGTTACAGTCCAGGAATTATTTTTAACATCCCACCTGCAGAAGATGGTACAGCATTTGAAACTTCCCTCCCTCAGCAGCTTCTAAAACTCACAGCACTCAGATTTCCTGTGTGTGATGCCCATCCTCTGATCTTACTCATGTCAACCAACACCACTGCTCAATAGTTACCTGAACAGCACAAGCGAGGGACAATGAGGAAATCTAAACACAGTCAGTGGAAAGCACCAAGTTTTGTTCAAAGCAAGAGCACAAGCACTACTCAATATTAAACAGCACCACCACTGCAGCCGGTTTGTTTCGAACACACACCCTTGTCCTATTGCCACTGGCAAATGGAGGCTGCTACAGGTACTGCCTGTGACACAAACCCACCGTATCCTGAAAGCATTCCTAGCTTGTAGAGCAGAATGAGCTGGTTCCCTCAAATTCTTTCTTTTCAAAGGGACAAAACACACCACATACTATAGGATTTGCTTTACACAAAGGGTAGTCCCAATTTTAGTTAGGATAAGCCAGAACAGCCTGTAGACAAGAGGGTGCTAAGAACACTTAGCCAATCACTCAGTTCTCTGGAAACAATCCAGGTTCTAGGAAGAGCTTTGAAAAGTTGCCTTCATGTTCAGGAAGCATGTTCCCAGTATTCCTGACAAGTGTGAGAAGTTCAACACAAGCTAAAACAAGGGACAGGTGGGAGTCACAGTTGACAGCATTTGAGGTTTTGATAGGCAGGTAAAATTTTAACAAAGGTGAATATTTAAATTCCACCTGGGCACTTAGAGTTGTCTGGATGAGTGACATTACAAAGCACACTGGGATAATTAAAGGAAACACTGAACTACCTGATCACGAGGTATGACATGAGAACTAAAAGATAATCCAGTGCTGGGCAACAAACTACAGAGTCTGTATCCAAACAAATGATAATGTTAGATCACTGGAACAGAAATCACTGGCTTCTGAGCAGAAATGGTGAATGATGGGAAGGGGCGGTAGAGCACAGTACAGTAACTAGGGGGTAATATGGGAAAAAAAGCAAACACAAAATCAAGCCCCAAACCAATCCACATTTCACTGCATTCACTAAAACTGATGCTGCTGTCCCACCGTGTAAAGAACAAGATATACCGCACCTCAAAGATAAGGTGCGGTAGGCCCTTCCTTGGTTCAAAACATCTAGAGCTGAGAAAACACTAAATAACACTGAACTCAACTGTTTTATGAAGTCATTCCCAACATGCTCGGAGCAGTTTGACCAAGATCAGCGGAACAATCCTTTTGTTTGTTTTAGCCTTCTTGCACAACATGCAATGCAGAATTACTTGTCACAGGCTTACAAACATCCAGCTCTTCATTTAGAATCAAGGAATGCATGTAGAAATTTCAAGTTCAGCTAGGTTTTGATTTGCGTTTAACAAATAAATTAAAAACTAAAAACGCACAAGTTTAAGTATTTACCCGAGAAAGAGTCCAAAATCCAAGTTTCTGGCATGGTACAGCTTCCCTACATGACAATAAGTAAATACATAAATAAATACCATTTTCTAAAGAAAGAGACATAAATTTCAGCTTAGAAAACCAGGAAATGAGTAAGTAAGAAAAATACCTGGGAAAGTAAGCAGGGAAAATACAACTGTCTAGTTGCCCTTTTATAAGCACAGAAAAGTGGTGGGGTTTTTTGGATCAGAGAATTTTTTTGCCATAATTGAAACAAAGTAATCTTGTAAACTACTGTCCATCTCCGCCTCAGATGCTTTCCACATTACTTTATTGCAATGGTAATACCTTGAGCTTCCTCAAAAAGTGAGACATTTGTAATCTCCCTTGAGAATCCCTCAGAAACTTCCTAAGCTGGTGCAGGCAAGGGCTGCAGAACTGAGTAAGAGAATGAGAGTCTCTTTTCTTAAAGCAGACTGTCCACTTTCTCTAGGGCCATACATATGCAATGGCCAGAAACTAGATGCAAAATGGATTGCATTAGAATCCCCCAGGGCACTGAGAAAGTATCAGGTGTCTGGCTGGTGTTACTTTCCCCTAGAAAAACAAATGCTACCTATTAAAACAACAAACAAAACCAACCCAAGTGACAAAACCCCAAAGGAACCAACCAAAAAAACCCAAACAAAACAACAAACTCCCCCCCAACAAAACCAAAACTAAACCATGTTTCAAAGTATTTTTCTTTTTTTTTTTTCCCCCAATCTAAGACACCTGTGATCTCTTATTCCCTTCTCAAGGAATATGCTTTTGTTATCATTGTTTTTAGTCTCTTCTACTAGACATTCTTGCCTGCAGTTGAGAAGGACTATGTTTGTATAATTGAGGTGGACTTTCCCCTACACAACAGAAAACTGTTAACAGCATTCTGGGTTGCATTACCTGTTTTATCTTCCGCCACTATTGATGTACATACAGTAAAAATTTCATAAAAGATGTTAAAAATAACAATTTCCCCTAGAATAAAAAGAAACAAAGTTCAATAGTTTTAAACTTTTGCTACAAACTGAAAAAAATTGTTAGAAAAAAATCATACTACAAAGTTCAGCATTCTATAATATTTATTTTAAGAATTTCTGTTTAAATCTCATTTGATCTTTGAAATGATCAGTTCAGCAAAATCAAGAGCTTACTGAAACACAAACAGAAGGATAAGAATCCCTTGGGCTTCTGCCAGAAAGCTGACAGTCATTGTTACCTGCTCCTCTGGAAACTTCAAAACAAGCTAGAAAATTCACTTTCAAGAACAAAGCTGCTATAGGTACAACCATCCCCATACCAGAGCTGCTGACCAGCACTACTTGTACTGCTCCTGTATGAAGGAAGCTGTGGGAGCAGGTCTATGGACCTTCTCTGTCTCAGTTCTGGAAGAGTCCAGTGTCTGCTTCTCACCTGGAATGGCATTTGCTTGCGGGAGGTGTGGAAGGAAGGCAGGAGGATGTGGCAAGGATCACAAGGGAAAGAAAGCCCAGCATTCAACTGAGCCTTCCCTCTTGGCATGTCAACAGCAGACACAGCTGAGTGGGAAACCAAGGAGAATCAAGGATTTCCCCACACTTTGGTGTAGAGGAGCTGAGACTCGCCCCAGCGCCCAGAAGTCCAGAGTGAGAAGCTACAGCTCTACAGAAAGTCCCAGCCTGATGAGACGTGTGTGTGATTTATTGCCACTCTCCTCTAAATTCTGTTTTCATTCAGTGTGAGGTGCAATTTATTGCTTTATCTACCTAATTATCAATTTATTTGTTAAAGTCACAGATGACTACAACTATACTGACGCCTGGTACACATATTAATTTTAAACAGGTCTGGATTCCTAGTTTTCCACTACATTAATAAAGTGTTTGTAACTATTACCCAAAGGAATCCCAGATGAATTTGCAATCCCCTGGAGTTCTTCACTGAAAGGATAAGGAAGTGTGGCCGTCAGATGAGCCTGAAAGGAAAAGTTTTGTATGTTGTTTGTGTAAGTTAATGCTATTTTGTTACTTAAAACAAACCTCTCCCCAATAGGTTCATGCTTCTCACAACTATTAAATTGAGTATTTCATTCCCCTGCAGCCTGTAGAACTTGAGGATGTTTGTAGAGTACTTGACAACAAGCACATACTCAGGAAAAGTAAAAACTATTACTTATCAAAATATTGACATGTGAGCAATGGAGATTAGCACAGTATCTTAATTATCGTCAGGAGCGACAGACAGAACAGAGTGAAGTAGGACTCTCTCATGTTAAGAGCTTAACTGGAACTGAGATTGACGTCAGTGTTTAAGGGAATCCCCACCTTTCACCCATTGGTTTGACTACTTGTCTGTGCCACCTTCACGTCAGCCCCGCTCAGGTACACAGGGATATGACTGAAGCGTGGCCAGTGTGATCTACAGCTGCTGAAAGTGAAGAAGACAGGCAGATTTGACCTTATGCTGTGTCTAGCACTACAGTTTTTCCCTGTCCTGATTCTATGCCAAAGCCTGGTTTAGCCAGACCCTAATCATTTTTTAAGGTGAGGCCTGGTCAAAGTTGCCCCTGTAATCAGACATTTACTACAGTTTTCAAAACCTGATTTTATTCTATTGCTTAAAAGCAGCTGGACATGTTTGCCATTTCAGTGAAGTGTTTTGCTACAGCAACTAAGTAGCATAAATATCCAGCATGACTAACCCAAACTTGGAAAGATCTTAGAAAAAAAATAGAGGAGGAAGAGACATGTGCATTTTAGGTTTGATGGTTCAGACCAATTCAGAGTATGCAAGAAGGCAAAAGTTCATCAAGCAGGCAAAATTCCAGAATAACTCTTCAAACAGCACTTTTGTTCTGGAAGTGCAGGAATGATCACTTGTAAAGTTCTTAGTTGCCAAATTTAGTAGCATTCTAATTCTGGTAGTTAGAGCATACAGTAATAAAATAATTAAGCTGAAAATACTTACTATTTTTTTATCCACTATGTCAACAATTTTGCCACTGGGGAAGAAGGTATTTGCTATATCTTTAATATTCTGGACCACAGTCTTCAGCTAAAAAGAACAAGGGATTTCATTGAACAGAATATCTTCAGCATAAGAATTGCTAGAATGCTAACATAACTCCCTCACATACTTTTCAAAACCACATTTTGCTGAAAACAATACTTATTTAAAGAAAGCGCTGTTCTTGGTGAGAAAGACACTCCCAACTCCCCATTAAAGAGTCACTCTTCAATCTTTATTCAGATAACTTTCTAGATTAGTTCCAACATGTTCCTCTACCAGAGAAAACTAATTACAGAAAAAAGCCATCCTCACCTTCTGCTCCTTTGATCACATTTTAATAGTCTGTGCTCTTCTGTCTCTAAAAATGTTAATTAAAAGCTCTTTGCTTAAGCACTGATGTCTTTCAAGCCGAAAAGACTCAGTAAATTTTTTATAGAAGTACGTGCTTTGCATTTGTGACATGTGAATGGTCACAAACAGGAGTTTCAATCTGTGATCTAACTCTAAAGTACACGAGAGAGAAAACCTCTCAGAATCTCATGTGCAGCCTGAAGCTTCCAACACCCACTGGTTTAAAGGAGACTTTTAAAATAAATAGTGTGGTGTAAGTAGAATTTTCCTGGCTTGCAGAAGTGAAAGGTCAAAGTCAAGAGGGATACAGCAAAAATCCCTGGCCTTTTTGAGAAATTAAGCATTACTGAACTGAATTTTCAGCAACCTTCAGAAGAACAGCTATTCCAAGTAGTTTGAAATAGGCTTGAGTAAACACCAGTCAGGAAGTTCTTAACTCCCCCCTCACCATTGCATCGTCTCACGCAGTGCTCCAAAAGCAGCAGGGATGTGCAGAGGAGAAAGGACACTGCCTCCGTTTCCCTTTCCTGAGGCTGCCCCCTTGGTGTTCTCCTCCCCTTTCAGTCTGTATTACCTCATGACTAAAGAGCTTCGAGAAATGAAAGCCTGCTTTATGCCGCACTGTTTTTCATTCCTCTGCACCCCAAATACCAGTGTCCCCACGCTTGATGCTGTCAGCTCAAGTGTTGAACAGAAAAAAGTTTTACTCAAGCAATTACTTCAGTCTAGAATCCTATTTAAAAAGTCAACTAGAAATATTGTCCCTTCCAGAGAATTTTAGCACAGGTATTCTGTTCCAAACCATTTTTTCAAAATAAAAGGCCACATTAGTTTTATACCTGCCAAGCTTCAGCACAAGCTCTGCATTTCATACCTCTGTCTTTTTGTCATGCATCAGGTTATCCCATCTTTTGCTGGGAGGTAAATCAAGATTTATGACATATGTGGGTATATTCCCTTTGAACCTGAAAGAGAAGTACCAGAATTCAAATTTAAAGGCAGCTTTGAAAAAACAGGTGACAAAACAGGTGATTTCCACCTCAAAATAGCATTTGCTAGATCTGCAACAGGAACAAGTTAACAACAAACAAAAACCTGTTCAGACTTGACAATCCCTACTTTTCTGTAATTTGTTAAACAAGCTGAATCAGATTACTTACGTTGGTCCTGAAGGAGGGTACATTTTACTCCTGCACTCCTCTCCATACTGTAAAAACAGTGAAACATCACTATTTAGCTTCTTTGTTAAAACACTTCATTATTCTAGCAGACTTAGTTTTGAATTAAACCTTTAGGACTATAGTCAGCTAATTCAACTCATGACGATTTGACAAAGGAAGAGAAAGTCTTGGGACTTTGGAAAAGGTGCAGAGGAGAATACAAGAGGCAGGGGACAAACAGCAGCTTCCCCGTGCTGTCTGACAGACTTCCAGACAACTGGCCTAACGAAGCCCAAGGCGAGCACAAGCTCATGATAGATATGCAAACCCATTTTTACTCAGTGCGATTCAATGAAGAGCACTTCAAAAGCATATTCTTTGCGCTAGTTCAGAAACCTTACATCTCAGCATGGACCGGTTTGTTCTGTTCATTCATTTAATAATCTAATTTTACAGTGTCATTCATAATTACGCTCAGTGTTAAGCTTCATTGTGCAGCTGGGGCAGAGAAAACATGCTGAATTTCAGGCAAATTACTCAGCCGAGAAATGAGCTATACCGCATGACATTTTACTTAGCGTGGAAAAGCCCTGCTGCACTGGTGTTAAATATTATGAGAGGTGCATTTCAGGAATATACCTAAAAACTAGTTACCTTCACTCCTGTAAGCACAGTTAGTTACAAATGCAACTTTGAGAACTGTATTTAGGTGTAGTCAAAGCGAATGCAAGGGTGGCTTCCCATCAATTACATAAAACATACACATACATACATAAACATATGTATAAACATGCCACAATTATAATTGCATGTTTTACCTAATGAAACACAAGCAAATGCCTACTAGCTGCACTTGTGCTTCAAGCCAGGTGAGAGCAGCCGAGATTTGGTCCCTGAGCTGTCTGAGCAGATCAGTGACTCCTACGAGCACAGTCTGTCCCACCAGGAAAAAGGAGAGGTACACATGCTCTGCCTGGAGTCCATGCAAAGGCTCCCGAATCACAAGTGTTTGGGAGACAGAACAGAAACAAAAATACATAAGGATCCATCCACCAATTCGTTCCCCCCAGAACCCCCACCCTTGATTGCCAATATCTATTTGGCTGTACAAATTAGATTACTTTATGAGTGTGTCCTTATAGCACCTTCTGGCTCCGGTAAAAACCGAGACAAGATCTCTAGCAGCTACGTATCTGGGACAACCAAGCTCACTAATGTCTGTTCTCTTTGGGCTAATCACATTATCTGTTTTTAATGCATTAGTCGAGAAAACACAATGTCTTACAGAATGCCATGGACTTTAAAAACTGGAGTAATTTGTTAGAACTGGCAAGAGGAATTTTAAAGTGAGACTGGTTTCTGTGTGTTATCATGTCTTACTTTTGTATTGTTACCAGTAGCTGCAAGAAAGTATGAGATTAATTTTGGTTTTCCTACACGCAGGACACAGGTATAGGACCAGCGGCTCTGTGCTTCCTAGACTGCACTGCAGTGCAGTTCTAGTCCTTGCAGAGCTAGAACAAAGGTCAAACACAAGACGCCATTTAATTGTCAAAATGAGGAAGTTTCAAAACAAGGAGGGTAGGGAATGATATCAGATGACTAACTAGGCAATGAAAGTCAGAAGCTTCGTGCAAAGCCAAAATTAATAAATAATTTTATTAATTAATAATTAACAGTATTAACTGTCTTGTGAAATTTTCCATCCTGCAATACTAAAATCAATCACAAAATTGACATTACATATACATCCTACTGCAATGGATGCACAGATTTGGACCTTTGGGAAATATCTGCTGTCAAAATATGCTTCTTGACAGATAAAGCAAGAAATTATCCAAAATGGATGAAAGTTCAAGTGATCTGTTGGTATGGCCCATGCATACACAGATGAAAAAGTGGCAACTGTGCAAACTGATTTCAGAGGATTTGAAGTCATGTCTCGGGTGCTAAAGGTTATGTCACTCCTGACACTCTGTCCTGAGATTTTAATCTTGTATTTGAAGCTAATTTTATCTTGTCAGTGCTCTGCAACCTAAGGCACGAAAGAGGTGGGGAAAGCGGCAGTTAAAGGAAGTTAAAGGAGACAGAGAACAATGTTCCCTCCTCACATGTCAGTAATTTTAAGACTTCTTGCCTGTCTTCATATAAAGCAAGCTAAAGAAACCAATAATCCCACAAACAACCTGTACAGCTCCCAAAACTGTTAGCATTGATTTGAGATAGCTGAAGAAAGCCAAGATTATGAACAGTTTCTTTAGGTAAACTATCATATGCTGGCATATAAGCAGTAATTTAAAAAAGATGTCAAGACAACCAGAAAACTACAAGTAATTTTGGTTTTGTTTTGTTTTGTTTTTTTTTTTTCACACCAAGTTCTAAAAAGGAACAAAAAAATTATTACCTTTGCAATCAGCTAAAGACTAACAGCAAACTCTCCTGACAAGGTCAAAGAAAAAAGACACCTAAGCAATTTTCTTACAGCAATAGAAAAACCACCAGGCACTTTCTATCACTAGAATGAAATAAGCAGCTATGAAGTTAGTGCTGTGGTCAGTGAGATCCTCCCTCCTGCAGAAGCTTGACACTGGAAGAGGAACAATAAATGCTCTATACAGAGAATCAGGAGCAGCCTTCCAGCATGAGAGAATCGCCTCGAGTTTCCAATGTGACAAGCTTGTGTTTCATTTTCTCCCAGAAAGCAGAAGCTGGCTCCAAACAGAAGGATGTCACTATAAATTTGCTTTTCAAAGATGTATTGAACACCCTAGGAGGGATACGGCTATCCCTGAATGGTGGTTCAATGGCTCTCTTTTTTTGTTGCTTTAATTGCCTTTTACTAGTAGGTTGCATATTTTTATTAGATTATGTACTGCTGACTTCTGAATTCACATGTTTGTAATGATACGAAAATGGATTCGTGGCAGCATAACAGAAAAACACTTAAAGAGAGAGAACACAATGGGAAAGAAAGGTGCTACGGTATGGGGAAAGATGGAAATTATAAGAAAAAAAAGAAACAGCACAGATTATTTATATTATGACCAAACGTATGAAAAAATAGTAGAGCAGAAAAGGAACCAAATAGCTAACAAACTGACAAGAGGAACAGCTACCTGGGGGGAGGTAGAATATGAAGAAATAACAGCCATTATTCACTGCAGTAAAGAAAATTAATCCATAGCTTAGTAAGTACTGAGTAAATATTTTAAAACCTAGCCTGACTCCATTACTGTGAAACAGGTTGAAAGTAGCTTCTCCTGTCTAAAGAATGCCAGCACTAACACTTTCTTCACTACTCTCAGACATATACACATCTAAGTGAACCCTCTCTGGCATCCCTCCTTAATATTCAGTGGTTTTCACCTTCATATTTAAAAAAAAAATAAAATGACCTTGTTCATCTATTAAATATAATTTTGTAGATTAAGGACACGGCACTCAATCTCTTTCAGAAAGAAATATCTGTTCTATTCAGCATCTTTTGGTCTATGAACTCTGGTCTAACATATTTTTCTCTCTGTTCTTCTTCCCTTGCAGGACGATGCCAATGCAGCCCTGTCACACTGCAGCAGTCCCGACACTATTCACCCCTCTGAACACAGAAGTTAAGAGTACTCCTGCAGGACTGAAGAAATGGGGAATGAGCCAGTTTAAATTACAGTTTGGATAAAAACTTCATTACGACCAAGGGTGTCTACCCGCAAGCTAAAGGGATGGACAGTCTGCACCACCGAGACGTAATTCACGGCATTTAGCTTCCATGTTCTTTGTTAACGAAAATAACCCAACCAGCTGTACACAAGAAGACAACAATCGTCGTTCATTCTTCTGCAAATGGTGCATCCCAGGATCTCAACCAAAAAAAAAATATCCAAGCCTGACATGGCGCTGCAGAGCAGCACAACCTGCAACCCAGACACCCAGTGGATATTGTGCAAGTGCAAAGATGTACTGAGTGCAATCAAATGCAAAATCAAGCTCTAGTGACAGACTTTGCTGATAGCTGGCATCTTCTCCCCCACCCAAGAAAGCTTTTAGCTAAAATTATGAAGGTGTTTTAAGCTGAGACTGGCTTATAGTCATGGGAATCTGCTGTTCACGGGGAGGGTGGGATTGGGTGCACAGAAGAGGGCCTAATTCTGTATAGATAAGATGTTAAGGGAACATGGGTCATCTAGATGTCCACAGTCCTCCAAAGCCTTTCCTACAGTCCGCTTCTCCCCAAAGCCATACTTGTTTTCCTGAGAGCAATATAATTTGTTAGGAAAAATCTTTGAGCAAACACAAAATAATACAGCAAGTAGTGTGCTCCCAAAATATTTTAAACCAGATAAGAATATTTTAAAATTCAGAGATATTCACAGAGGATGAGGAGATTCAGAAACTGCAGAGATGAAGGAGTGCCTCCCAAATAAAAAACACATCAGGAGGCAGAACAGCTGTTGCATGCCCAGGAGATGGAAATCAGCCTGTTCCAAGCAACTACCCTTCTCTCTGACTTCACAACGCCCCCAAATTTCAATACTTTACCTAGTCATGAAAAACTAATACAAAACCAACAACAACAGCAAAACAACCCCACAAAAAAATCCCCAAACACCACCACCACCACAGCACCCAAACAAACCCAACAACCCAAGCCCACCTGCTCTACACCTCTCCCCTTGGGTTAAGCTCCAGCAGATTTAAAAGCGTGGGTGCTTTTAGTAAACTCTTATTAATTTCTGCTTTGAAAAAATCATTGTTTCAGTGCAACGTTACACTATCTACGTTACAGATGTATGTGAAATTGAAAGCGGGAGCGAGTCAAACACCCCGATAAACAGCAGGACCTGTCCCGGCGGCCAGAGAGGCCATTTAAAAGTTCCGAAGTCCGCGAGGGCAGCGCAACGCCGCCTTCGATTCACACCCGTGGATTTAAAAACACGCGTGGCCTCCTGTCCCCCAGCACACCCGCCCGGCCCGCCGGAGCCCCGCCAGCCCTCGGGCGGGCCCGGCGGCGCCCCCTCTCCGCCTCCCCAGAGAGGAACCGGGGGCGACCCCGTCCCTTCCCCCCGCGCCACCAGGCTCACCGGGTCCGGCGCCCAGACCAGCTCCGCCACGACGAGCAGCGCAGCGGGAGACAGCAGCGCCCAGCCCCGGCCCGCCATCCTCCTCGCCCGGCTCCGGCCCGGCGCTCCCCGGGGCGGCGGCCACATGACCCGCCCTGGCCCGCCCCGCAGAGGCGGGAGGAGGCGGCAGCAGCGGCGGGGCGGAGGCACCAGGGCCCATCCGCCGCCCAGGCCGCTCCACCGCCTACCCGGCCCTCCTTTGGGTTTTTAATAAAGCAGAGGTATTGATTCTCAGCTATATTTCCAAAAGACAGAAGCTTCGCACAAGGAGATCTGAAGGAAAATCGCCTCTCTTAGGCAATACTGAGAGCAAACCCGTGGCACCAGTTTTCACGTGGTAAATATTGTGATGTTTTAATTACTTTGTGGCCTTGGGAGACTTTTTAGGCAGGTTTTATGGTAATGAAAGGCGCCTTCTTTAGGAAGGAGTTTCTCCTTGTCTGCTTAAGACCCTCGGAAACGAGCAACTGGAGAGACAGTCTAATATGAGAAAGACAGAGTTTGAGATGCATCTGTCTAAGCTTGTTGCCTATTATTTATTCACTACTATAGCTAAGTATTTGTTGCAATATCAAGTACAAGCCAGCAGCCGAATAAGGTGCATATTCCAAATAGGTATAATTTTAGTGTGAGCAAATGAATGTATAATGAGTGTATACATTACCAACAATTGTTGGAAGCACCATGAATAAATACTAAAAACCTTCCAGGATGCCTGTATTTTAGTTCATGTCTTGTGCTTCACACACTGCCCGAGATATGTCATGTTATTAGGCACACAGAAAAGCAGCAATAGAGTCTTTCATGTCGTGACTTAATTCCATGTGCAATTAACTCTCTTTAAACAAACCACGGGTGGGAAGAAAACGAAGGGAAGTCTTTGGCAGCTGGCTGACTGGAACATTGCATGGCATTGCAGAAATTAATAAACAGGAAAGGATATGAGAAATGCATTGTGAGGTGTGAAAGCCCTGGGCAAAGGAAGTGTGTAGGTGTGCTGCAGTGTGTAGGAAGGAATCGGCTCAGAACTTAAGATGGGAATTGCACAGAGCTTTAGAGACCAAGGCAGAAAAGCACTGGTAGAAAAGCATACAGAACCCATCAGGGAATTTAGGAAATGAGGAAAATTGCAGCATTAACAGGAAAAACCTTGATATTTCAATGAGAGTGTCTTTCTCAAATAGAAAATAGAAATCAAGCAGTTTCTATAGGGCCCAGCCTCTTTTTTTTTTTTTGATTGAAAACATACCTGTGAGACAGTAATTTTATATTTACTTGCAGGTACTAGAAGATAGTATTATGGTCTACGGTAAGAAATTGCCAGATAAAGTTGGTCCCATTACTTGCTAAACATCTTCAGCCTCTTCTGCTCAGATTTATTTTCTGGAGCAGACAGTTTTTTAGATGCTTTACTGTCCTTAGGACATTTTTAACAGTAGGAAATAGAGGACTTTGGAATATTACAAACTCTTGCTGAATGCTCTGAAGGAAAAAAATTATACCATGGTACACATTCACAGCTTAATTTTTTAAAGCCTCTTCACACTTTTAGTTTAGCTCATTCACCAGTAAAGAAATCCTAAGTTTCTGGAAGAGTTAACATCCTCCAGTACCTGTATTTTTCAGTACCTGTGTTTCTCTCACTATGGCTATCCTGCTGTGCTCTATCAGAATGCCTCACCTCCAGGGTCCACGTCAGTACTTCAGGCACTCCATTTTATTGTCTAGGTTTCTTCTGTCAGTGAAATCTAGGTTAAGGCAGAAGAAGAAAGCTGCTTAAGATGTGCAGTGTTAACTGCTCGTTAACTGTCCTGACAGCTGGTGTCACTGATACCAGTCCTTCAAACGTCCACCCTTCTGCTTTCTCACACATCCATCCAATACTGTATTGCTACTACCCAGTTCTGTTGCTTCTTCCAGAAGTTCAGGCTGCACAAATTACTTCCCCTTTTCTCTCCATTTCAGTTAAATTAAAGCTCATTGTGCTAACACTACTGCCAGGTATCACCAAGAAGACTCCATGAATGCTTCCAGTGGGAAAATACCCCAATGGACTCCTTATAGCAACAGTTTAAGACACATACTGATCTTCACTGTTTCGTCATACCTTCTATTTCCTTTTTCTGGGACTAAACTTCCAGTGACTTCCCTAGACCCCTGCCTCTGTGTTATTTCAGGACACTGTTTTTAGCAAGACTCTAGTGTACCGTGAGTCCCAACACAGACGGCAATCCCATTGCTACTGTACTGTCTTTAGTCCCCATGGGGCAGCCAGTCCCTTGCTAACTCCAGTACTTCCCTTCGTATTGGGGACAGTTTCATTTCATTCGGCCTGGCATCTTTTTGCTTCCCTTCTTCCTAGCTCTGTAACAAACCTGCCTCTCGGTTCCATTTTTCTATCACTTAGAACTGCTTGTAGTGCCTACACCTTGCATTCTCCTATTTACATTGATAAACAAGAAATGGAAAACTCCTTTCTGGGGCTCTTCTTTGGATTCTGAGGACTCATTTCAGCATGCTTTCCACCAGCACAGCAGACTTCTGCTTCCAGCTCCATCTGTGTTTGATTAATCATTTTTATGAGTTCTACCAGACATGATTTAATTTTAAAAATATATTTGTGAAAGGAAAAACAGATGCTGTAACATCCGTCTACTTCAGCCATCATCATTCACTTCAGATGCATTTACGATTCACACTGGATAATGGGCCAATGACACCTGCAATGAACAGCCCAATAAATAATTACTCTGGCCCAGAGCCTGCTCCTTGTGATGCTGCCTCCTTCCCAGTGTTTTTGGAGTGCTGGCAGTAGGACAGTTTCAGGTCTGTAATGTTGCAATGGATGTGCATCAGATCACTTACGTTTCTGGGGAGGGACATGCAGCGTGGTACCTACAACCAGAACTACTTAATGTGCCCTAATCCCCAGTCCTACACCAAACTGAGGAGCTCTGAGGAAAAATGAATTACATATTTTTTTCTGTGATAGCACAATCCACAGCTATGCTATATTTTCATCCAAGAATTCCTCAGACTCTGGCCAGGAGCATCTGCCAACAAACATCTATTTACTTATAGCTTTTGGCCTTCTCCCTGCAAATTCAGCGCTCATACTTCTTCCAGACCTCCTGGGCATGCTCAATGCACCTTTTCCAACAATACAGGAACTCAATATGTCCTTTTGCTCACCGTGGAAATGGAAGCACAGCCCTCTTTACAAAAACTGAGTTACAGAACATATGGACACACACTGCAATTCAAAAGCTTCTAAGCTACATACACAATTGGTATCATCTGCTTGACCATTTCTGCTGTTGCTAAAAAGTTAGCCACACACTATACCTGCATGGCTGTAATTGATGTGATGTCTGTTTTTATTTGAAAGCAATCACGTTATATACAGAGTTACCTGGAAAACCTAACTATTCTCTCTAAAAATCACTAAAAGCCAGGACCTCTGGACCACATAATCGTACACCCCTGTTTCCCAGGGCTAAAGCTATATAGCAAATAGCTTACCAGTGGTATTTTATACACCCTTAGTATAAGCCAAATATTCACAAGTGGTACAGTTAATAAGATTTTATGACTGGGTTATAGATATATGAGGGAATTTTAATAGAATTCTGGAGATACTTAAACTAGATTCAAAGATCAGTTCTACTAATTACAGCTTCTTTTTGCAAATGTTTCAATGCAAAGTCTCACTACAAGCACATTAATACTTTCAGCAATTGATTGCTTTGAAAGAATGTGTAGTTATAGAAACTATTAGGAAAGAAAGATAATTTTCAGTCACTCCTGCTATGTGGTAGGCTTAAAGAGTAAACTCAAAGTTTTGCCCTAGAACTAGAAATAGAGTCTGTGAAAACTTTAAAATGAAGCCATTGAACTGGTAAAAAGGTCAAGCATTTGATCACTTTCTATAACCATCTGATCCGATCCCATTACCTTTTTGTTAACAGTATATCCTGAAATACATTATTTAGATAAGTGACAAGATATGGGAAAAAAGACAATTCTCCTTTAAGAAAATCATTTGTTTTTAAAACAAACAAAACAAACAATAAAACCACAACTACAGAGAGGTCCTTTGTACCTCTAAAAATTGAAGGAAAAATTCTCATTTGATAATTTCACTTTAGTAGTTTTTTTTCATTCAGCATAGACCTCGCTTTTATTTAATTCCTCCACATTCTGATAGAACTTTTATCAGCATTAAGCAGCAGCTGGAATGACAGGAAACATCTCCACGGATTTGGCCACTATCCCAGTATTGCTGCACAAACCACTCCCCAGAGGGGGCATTTTGATTTCTCATTTAGTATCTCCCTCTGCAGAAAAAGCTAAAATTGGAAAAAAAGGAACTAATCCCAAAACAGCTATTCCTGCAAGAACTAGTGAATATGCCTATTCTTGTAAAATAGGTCTTAAATGAATAGTAGGTTTAGCATATATAAAAGAGGGAGTGCTGCCGCCTTAGGGAGAAAAGCCCAGTGGCAAAAATCTCTCTACTCAGCTGGATAGAGCTGGGTAAGGAAAGGCTTAAAAATGCCATGAGGGGAAGGTTTGGATTTTTGTTTGCTTTTCTAGAAGCAAACATTTCTAAGAATCCCTATGTTACATCATGAACGTGCCCAGCCTGTGGAGTTTTAATTCTTTTGGTTCCATAAAATCTGTATGGGCTGTATTCTTATTTTTTTTTTAATTCTTTGAAAAATGAAAGCTTTTGTTACTAAGCTTAGCTAGCCTTCCCTAACCAGCTATAATTACTTTTCACACTGAAAAGTCACTACAGGATTTAAACAATTATGATGTACTTAAATTCTTGGTGCTTCCTCCTCAAGACCAACAGCCTATAAAATTAGACTGATTTCAATTGCCGTTACTGACTAGACTTTATTGGTCCATTCTTGTGTTCTTTTTATACACATCATTATATTGCAAAAGAATACAGTTTTGAACTATGTGTACAGTTCAAACTGACAGGTAAGAGAAGCTCCACAGAGACAATTCAAATGATTGCCATAAAAATACCCAACATTGTTACAAGTAATCTTTGTGACACCTATTAGAGAAGCTATGAAGAGAGTAAGCAATTGTTCTGAGGTAGTTCCTATGGAGAGGCTGTTACTGAAACGCTTCTTGGTAATCAGAACAGATGGGGTAACTGTATTTTATATGAGATCCTAGGAATGCGTATTATACTATGACCTTAAAAAGAGTCCCTGCTGTTTTAATTAAAGTCCATGCCGTAGAGAAACCACCAAGTTTGCAAAATCAGTTTTTCCCTCTTGTAAAATAAGCAGCCTGCTAACACAGAAGAGCTATTTTATGAAGCACCAGCATTTTCATTTGTAATACGGTTCTTGTGACTCGTCAGCACTTTTTCCGGCACACATATTATGCCATTTTCCAACTTGAACAGTGGGGCTGTTCTGAACATTGTTTTACAGACCCTGTACCTTCTGGGCCAGTCCTCACCTGATGGCTCCACAGATATCCTACTCAGGATCTGGCAGAATGTGTTCTAAGAGATGCATTTTTAGTTACTTCTTCTTGTTGAATACAATTATGTATTTCTTGATGGTTCAATGGGTTAACGACATTTTACTTTTGAACTTCACTGTCTTTCTCTTCTGCTCTTAATGTCTTCTGCCCTGTCTTTAAGTTCAGATTCCTTTCATCAACCCTGGAACATTCAGGGGGTCAATTTCTTCTCCATTAAATAATAATTTCCCTATTTCAACAGGGTGTAGTTTTAGAGTAAACTTAATAGTATTCATTACTGAAAGACGACATTAGTTTGATGCTTAATTGTAGCTCTCAGGCAATCCTTTAAAAATAAGGTAATAAAAACATCAGCAAAACACCTTCAATGAAAAATAAATTATAAAACATTTTACTCTTGTTTTCAATTTGACCCTGTCAAAGATGCAGAAGAAAACGGACCAGCTGGTTGTCACTTGCAGTATCTATCCGCCTTCACTTTTGCTCTCCTGTATGGAAAGAATAATGAAACAAGATTTAGATTAAGACCAAATATGATTACATCTGTGTGTTCTATCTGCCTCAGAGCATCAAGGAAGCATTGAAAGCAATTTTTCTTAAACTTTACTTCAAAGCACACATAAAAGCCTAACACCAATTTGCACTTGTTTATTAAGAGCTAGAACTGCAACGTCAAAGTTAACCTTGTCTTTCCCTTCAAATCATCATGAATTGCATGTTGTCCATTCTGAGGAGTGCAGTTCAGACTCAGCATGATTTGAAACTGATACTGATGGCCTAAGAGTGTTATCACATCGCTTGCAATTATAAGGTAGTCTTCTGCATTTTCACCCACTGAATTAATGCAAATATTTATACTGTATACTGATACAAAATGTTTTAAAAATTCAAGACAGCTTCTATAGTCTCAGCTCAGGGAAGAAAAACAATATTCTCACTAGATAACATGAAGACTGTTCTTAAGAAATGCTATTTCTCTTTAAAATGCAGCATTCCCATCTCCAGAATACTGTGGTGCCACAAATACTGGAAGTGTTAAAAATTAGCTTAATTTTTGTTATTAAAAAGATTTCTCTCAGCTCCTCCATACTAAACAAATTTAACAACCTAGTTAAGAGATTTTTCAAAAGATTTCTGAGTAAATCCAAACCTGGAAACTTTAGCTAGAGAAGCAGAAAATTTAGAACAACAACAAAAAGCCAACCACAGAACTCAGGCAGAGCACTGGCCAGGGAGGAAATGCTCAACACCCCATAACCCTGAAATCTGGCTTTCTTTTGTACCCCAAGTTTACTGTAATTCCACCTCCCTGTAATTTTTCAATCGGTACATTATTTCTTGTATTCTGAAGTACCTGTCAAGCAGCATTTCATGAAAAGTGCCTTCTTTCCTGGCTTTTCTGAGGGCTTTTGTATCTTCTTTGCTTATTTTAAGCTTTTTGTCTTGAAAGCTTTGGAATTTCTTTCTGTAAGGGGGGGAAAAAATGTAAAGAGTGTAATTTCTTTCAAGTTTTGTGTTTGAATATAACAACAGTTGCGATAAGAATCTTAACTTCTGTTATGCAGGAGGCAACTGGCCTAATAAAATACAGCAAACCAACACAGTATCCAATATTGTAACTAAGAGTTCTGTAGGTGAAAACTATTCGGGGTTTCTTTTGGCAGTTTAGGTGAGAATGAGCCCTACATGACTGGCATGACACGGTTACAAGTTCTAAAGAGCCCCTTCTTTAACTGCTAGCATGACAAATCAGGGAGCGTTTCGGGTGTAGGTGGCAAGACTTTTGTCTTTGTTTCTCACTCCTTAAATGTGCTTTAAAGGGTAAGAAATTTAACTGATTTTCCACAAGTTGTCTGTTTTGCCTGTAACAGTAACTGGTACTTAATCTCCCTGTCCTTATCCCAACCCATGAGCTTTCTCATCCTATTTTGTTCCCCTGTCCTGCTGAGATGAAAGGCTGGGAGTTTGGCCCTTCCACCAAAGGCAGCCCCAAAGAGAAATGAAAAAAGGTACTTGAGCCTGGTAACAGCTCTAAACTACATACACGTAATTGATTTCACACTGTTTAACATTTCCTTTGTCTTCTTGTGGAACATCATCTTTCTCCTTAGCTTCTCTTTCAGCACAAGTACGAATCTAGTATTTGAGAGAAAAACAAAACAAAACAGAAAATGCCTGTATTTTTAAAACCAGAGGGTACAGCTTAAAGACAACAATACACCCTTCACAACAGAATGAGAGTCACAGTGACTTTAAGTTCACAGCTTTCAAATTGTTTAATTCACAGCTGGAGAAAACTACAATAAAAGCAACACCTGCACGAAGTATGGGAAATACTAAGTGCAATCCTTGATACTACTGTAAAACAATCCCCTTCATCTCAAAGCAGCACCATTACAGTTCTTCACTTTACAAGGGGTAAAATGCCTTTTTCAGAGACTCTCTTAAAAATATTTTTGCTTTGACTAGTAGACAAGTATCTCTATTTAGAAGCACAGATATATTTTCCATATCCAGATAAAGTCAAGATAGTTTTATATCTCTCACTTAAAAGATCTCTTCTGCATCATTGTGATAAACACTTCTCTGTCCCTGCCGCAGTCGTAATTAATCTCTCTTGTACCAAGTTGTTCAGAACTATCTGGAATATCATAGAGATGGTCCTGCCCCCAACATCTTGCCCTTCCATAGTGGTAGAATAGCTTTGTATCGCTACTGGAAGCATTGCAGTTTAGATAAATGAGTTCCAGAGCTGCATTTCTTGTGGCCAAATCACTTGACAGCTTATAGAAAAAAAAATTAACTGTATTAACACTGAATTGTAGCACACAGACACCTGTTTTTTTGAATATCCATGCTAACTCTGTATTAATTATAGAAGTAATAGATTACCTTTATCATTTCTTCTTCCCCTGCAGTTTTGCTTTTGGCTTCTATGTCTCCCTCTTCATTACACCTAATAAAGCGGCTATTTGCTGCCAGTAATGCCATTTTCTTCTGCAGAAACAATATCACATATTGTTAGAATAAAGAGTTTGTATGTAGTCCTTGATTCATAACATTTATCCTTTACAATACACTACAAAACTCCATAAATGTGTTTTATTCTTTTCTCCATGAACACTTCAATAGCTAGCCAGACGACTTGCTGGCTCCTGTATTCTTAGGATGCTTATAGCTGCCAAAATGCAGTTACTTGAGGTATTTTAAGAACTTCCGATTGTAGTAAATGCATTGCAGTTGGGAAAACAGAAGACTAAAAGTTACAATATGAAACAGACTGCAAAAGGCTTTTACTATACAGACAAAGAATATCAATATAGATGAAATCAAAATACAGTCAAATTATTCCAAGCAGCTTACATCTTGGAAGACAGGTTCCCATTGCTCTCTTGATCCTATTGCATCTGAACGTCCAATGACAAGTCCATCTGAATTTATACCAAGGTATTTGCCATAACCAGACTTCAGAGCAATCCTCAAAGAGAAAATGCAGGAAAACAATAAAGAATATTTTTAATTCAAGCAACTCACAATATCCAACACATCACAGATACATTCTTAGCAGGTAATGTATTTCAAGAGAATATTAAAACATGTATTCACACGAGAAACAAGCATTAACAAGTATCAAAACTTGTAACATTTTGTTACAGTAATTACCTTGTATCAGACAACTTTACTGCTGTAAACTGTTCAGGGGGACTAGGGCCTTCATCATCTGTGGAATGAATTTTCCATTAGTTAGGTATGAGGTATTAAACATATTTTAACCTGTTAATATTGCAGTTTCAAAAAAAAAAAAAAAGCCATTGCTAAATACTTCAGAAAGCTGCAATACTTAACTTCTATAAAAATTCCTTTTTCAACTATTCACTTTTCTAAAAGCAATGTAGGTGCTCATTATTCACGTTCATAGATTTAGAGTGCTTTGAACAAGACAGAAAATAAAGACAATCCTTGTGTCAAGAAATTTACAGCCAAGAATATTTTGTAATTCTCCAGGTGGCTTTGAAAACCTCAATCTCCTTGTAATGCTATTTTTTCCATAACAAAATGTTACCATAGCTGAACTGTAATACTAACTCGGTATCCTAAAAGCTACTAGCCTCTCCATCCCTCAAAACCAAAGTGAGATAATGCCATTGTTGCTTTGATCTCTCCCTGGAGGTGAAACACACTGTCAGGCTTCTGAAATAGTCCTTGTCTGATGGATGGCCCTCAAATTCAAAGTAAGGACAAGCTAATTATCCTGCCATATTAGCAGCCCACTTGTGCAGCAACAAGTATATTAAGATGAGGATGCTGCAATAAGGCTTGAAAATCATCTGCCTCGAGTTTCCCCTCTTCAACTGACACCATAAAGATTTTAGAGTGTTTAATAAAAGCTATACTGCTTCTTATCCAGTAAGTGGTATGGCCTTTAACAGGTGATCATCCTCAATGCAGTTCAATTTATTGTACACATAAAACAGCAAGAAACTAAGTAAGTGAAACTGATTGGTAGTCATTAGGTTTAAATCATCTGCATGGTACAACTAGGATTATTGCATTATTTGTAATAAACTGCTTCTAGCTATAAAACTGCCTGCCTTGAAGTGATGCTACTTTTATTCTTTTATGCCTTTCATTACTAAACCTGCTTCATTCCAAGTTTCCCAAAACGAACCTTTATGTGGTGCTCCAAGTGTAAACAAGCCATTGTCGAGGGCATGGATGTAAGCTCCTTTATCCATTTCTATAGCTATAGTTCCTGTAATTTCACCGAAATTACTGACAGCCCACCAGTTTCCTAAAATACAAAACCATGACAGTTAGAGTAATTACAACTTCTGATTGCAGTGGTCAAGAGATATTTCGGTATCTTCTCCGAGATTTGAAATTCTAAAGATACATTTGCTATTGCCATCTCAAGATCTTTGTACATTATACTACAGAGCAAATTTAATGATGTTGCTGCTGAAATGAATTCCTGCTGTTGCATCTTCCCTGCCATCCCCAGTCACAGGCTCTTGTGCTTCATCCCTTTTTTATGTTAGTCCATAGAGCAAGTTGATCCATTCAGTTGATCCAGCAAAAATGCACCTCACAAGGAAGGTATTTTTTTTTTCCTCTGGACCAGCTCCCTGCAGTTTTGGGGTCATATCCAATTATTACATTTTCCAACACAAAGAGATTAACTAATCTATGTTTGAATGTTTGAGCACCACATAATTCTACCCAAGTTAAAGGTAGCCCTACCCAGGTGCACAAATTAGAATTATTACCTTTATATTTTTCTAACAGTAAAATTTTCTTTTGGTGTACCATCTCAGAGGTATTTTCTACCAATTAAGATAATAACTATTTTTAATTAATCAGAATATGATGTCTTTTTTTGACATGGTAAATTTGGCACAACAATCTGCCTTCAGCAGAAATAATCCTCCCCTATGTTTATACAACATATGGAGCTAATTGTCTTGTTCTATACGGTCAGGGTTTGTAGATTGGTGTATGAATTTTCCAAATTTCTCCCAGTTTTTGAAATCTGTCTAAATAAAGAATGTGCAACATCCATAACATTCGTCTAGTGTAAGACACAACAACCGATTTTCTCCTGTATCACAATTTGTTTTAACACAGGACTAAGGATGATTTTCCCTTGCGCTGCTTTAGCTTACACCTATACACACATAACAGAAAAATGACATTTATCCAGTAATGTGTGCTGTACTACAGTATACATCTGCATCTCTCATGACTTTATGGTTAGTTTTTAGCTGGTTTTGTTTGAGAAGTGAGCTGTGATCAATCAAGGACATGACAAAGCCAAAGGGCAATAGTCTGGCAAGTTACCACTCATGAGTATACATACTTTGATCTTTTTATTTTAAGAAAAAAGAAAAAGTAAAGTTATATTTTGTTACTGGTAATGTTTGTGTCTTCAGCTTCAAATAACAGTAGCAAATTTGTAATATGAACACATCACAGCAGTCAAGCAAGTATGTGAAACTAAAAGCAAATAAACAAACTAACCAAAACTCTTTTCCTCTTGAAAGGACCAAAGGTTTGAGTGAACTAAAGAAGGCTGTCAGAAAGCAACTAGTGGCAGAGTAAGCACAGAAAGCATAGGAGATCCAATCACTAATTTTTAAAGTCATAGTAACAGATATAAGTAACGTACATAGAAATGCATTCACTAAGTAACCGTGTTACAGTGCTAAAGAAAGTCTCTCCTCCTGAAGCAAACACCGCGTGGGGCTGGGGGTAGGGGGGGAGAAGAAGAAAAAAAGATCCAAGCTGATAAGTGGCTTGAGATTATATAAGAACATATTTTAGCTAAAAACATAAGTTGAAAATCCATTCTGTTGGTGTCAGAATTTCCATCTGAGGTCTAGGAGGAACCCAACATACAAATAACATGTTGTGAGGAACAGTTATAAATCTCTACAGGGACTACGCTTAGTTTACACAGCACTACACCAATCTCCTCAGCTTTTGCCCTCCCCTACAATTCCCGCACTACCACGTAACTCCTGGAGCTCACCAACAATGTCAAGTTGCTCGGCCGCATCCTCTTCCCTTTTCCTTTTCTTCTCCTTGTGCTTTTTCTTGCTGCAAAGGGAGACACAAAGGAAATAAGAAAGTGTCTCCGACCCGGCCGTTCCACGGCGAGCTCTCCCGCCCGGTCCCGCTCCCCAGCCCCACAGCAGCGGGTCGGTGACACCAGCCGGGAGCGAGGGGCTGACAACCAGGAACCCCCGGCCGTTCCCGCAGCCGGGACGGGACGGCCCGGCCTCACCCCACTGCAGCCTCCGGCGTGACACCAACGCAGCGCGGGGGAGCCCGGCCGGGGTCTGTCAGCGCGGCGGCTGCCGCAGTGGCGGGGCAGAAAGACCGGGGCAGCGCCGGCGGGCAGCGCGCTCCACCCCTCACCTCTTCTGTTTCGCCCCTTTGAGGACGAGCTTGGTGGATTTCACGCAGGAGTACTCCGCCATGTCGGGCTACGGCGAGCGCGGGAGGACACGCCCAGCTGCGTACCGCGAACGGACGGAAGCCCCCGAGCGACAACCTTCGGCCGCCCTCGTTCTCTTACTTCCTGAGCGCGCGCCCCCTAGGGGGCAGACGGCAGCGCCGCAGCCTCCGCTCCGTGTTTCCTGCACACAGAATTGTAGGGGAAAAATAAACCAAGAAAAGTTTAAAATTACGTTTCAGAGCGTGTCCCCCAGCACCTTCCCCTTGGCTCGGCTCCACCGGTTGCTGTGGCGCTTTGCAGGACTGCAGGCCCCTAGAGGCACGGAATGAAGCACCTACAGCTTCCCCTCTGGTGTGTGGTAGCAACACGTGTCCATGTGCAGCTACAGGCACATCGAACGGTCTCCAGTGGAGCCCTATGCCCTCTGCCAGGGGCGGCAGGCCTTGCTGATGCAGGAACAGAAGCTTCAAGTGAGGACAAGCTGGAGAAATGAAGCTCTCGAGTCACTGAAACGTGCCAAACTAGTGACAAAGTGAGTTTTACGACTGTTTTCCCCATCCTTTTAGCCAGTTGTTATTCCACAGAGTAAAGTCTACCTCAGGCTTTCCCCCACTGGTATAACCAGCTTTCTCTCACACAGTTAACTTATCACCTTCTCAAGAAGTATCACTACTTCTTCTTAGTTGAATGACCTTACTGGTATGTGTGATTAGACTCCCAATTTGGGCAGTAGTTTATGTTTAGTGTGTTATTTCTACTTCACGCTAATGCAGGAGGCTTTGTGCCCCAAAGCCTGTCTGCTGATTATTTTAGCTAGTCAAATGAGATGGAATGAATCTTAACACATACACATACAGAGATGCTTGCATTGCTTTTCATTTCTGATTTCATTACCTATCATCTATGCTTCCAAGTTCCCAGCACCCCAAAGGTATCTTCTCCAAGTAGGAAATTAGAGTGTTGGAGAGGCACCTCAAAAGTCAGTTTAGACAGGTGGTAAGCTCCAAACGGACTTTATTCTAAGCAGAATTGTTCAGTGGAAAACCAACTAGAAACGGGGCTAGTCAAAAAATCATTCAGCACTGCAACATTATGAAACACGGATTTGGTTACTGGTTAGGAGTTCAGTTACTACACAGCCAATTCAGACTCAAGGGATCCCAAAACCCTACAATGATGATTCAAAATGTGCATCTTCTCACTCATCAAAAGTACCTAGATGATTGTTTTACCCATTAGGCAAGGTGACTTACTCCTCAAAAACATTTCCCTAGCTAGTGTCCCACTCTATGGAGGATAAACCACCAGACCCACTATCCTGAGGAAGACCAACTCAAATGGTGCCTCTGGTGGGCTCCATTTATACCTGAAGTTGAATCTGAGCTGTGGTCAGTTATGGTAATGGTCCAGAAACTTCTCTCAACCAAGGCGTTTCATTGGTCAGGGGCCCTGTCTGTCAATGAAGGGGCGTGTGCATGAGCACACTGGTCTGTTGCTTTCAGGGCAGGAGGTGGGGAGTGCATCTCTTACAACAGCCATAGGCATGGTATATGGTTATGTGAAAGCCTTTACTGAAATTGTGGCCAGGTAATAAAACTCTGCATGTGTAATGTCCCAGTGGTTGACCCTGGAGTTTGTGGATGACTGCAGGTGTCTTCCACAGACACTGTGATTGGATCCAGGACCTTGGCACTTCTCACCAGAATGCTTTTCTATTTATGTGCCTAATATGACAAACCCCATAATTTTATCTGTGAAAATGGAGAATTTACAGCTGCCATGTGAAAGGAAAGCAACAGTAATGGACTTTCAGGACATTTTGGCAAGTCCTCGATTTTGGAGCTTTAGGGAGAAGGCAGTTGGGAGGAGGCATGGGCTTGTCAGCAAAAGCAATACTTGAATCGAGCTGCTGGTGTGTTTAAATTCAGAACACTTTTTTAATGTCTCAGGCATGCTACTTCCCTGCTAGTGTCTTCTTCTGTTGTAGTTTTTCAGTGAAAGACAGTTGTGTCCTTGATCAGTGTTTGAGAAGTCGATAACATGAAGCGGTGTGTTGCTGTAGTAGACAGCACGTGACTTTATTGATTTATTGACTTGCCAGTCCCAGGAACTTGCGTCTTGCAATTAGTTCTTCCAGTAAAAGCTGAAAAAATAGGCAGTACAGAAAGTTGCAGGCAGTGACAGCCAGCTTGCTGACCACTTCTGCGTGGAGCTGCAATCAGGGAAGTGCTGTTTGTAAAATCTTGATCCAGTCAGGTTGTGAGTGTCCCACATATCTTACTGTATGTGAAGGACCAGGGAAGATCCAGATTTCAAAACACAAGATCGAGATACCTAGCCAGACTCCTACCCGTCCCCCAAGTACATTCTGTTTTCCGTTCTCACATTTCTAGAGATTATTGCTTGACTTCTAGAAACCTTTCAATACTGTCTTAGAATTTTACAACTGATAATACAATGGTTGTTCCTTAGTTTGCGTCCTCATTTTTAGTGGTAGATACAATGGCTTGTTCCCTGCTAAAACATTTTGGTCAATTATATTTGTGTTTTGTTCTACATTCTCACATCTCCAACACATCTGAAATTAATTGAAGCTAACCTCAGCATCAAGCAATTTTAGCAAATACAGTTATAATTATATTTGACTCTCATTTTATCACTAAATACTTTTTTTCCCCCCCCCAGTTCTAAAGATATGCCTACAAGGCAGAAATTTTAGTAAAGGAAACATGAAAAATGAGAGCAATTGTATAGGAGTTGGAAGAAAATACAGAGAAAATGAGTGAAGCAAAACCCGTGCCTATTAGCAGGCTGATCACTCACCTTCACCCTTGCATGCTAAGTTGTTCTTCCGTGTTTTGGTTATTTTGGGGTTTTATTTTGGGTTCTTTTTAGGCTTTGATTCTATGGAGAGCGAATATGCAGGAATTCTTGATTGTTTTCTTAACTCTAACTTTACAATGTTATTTGTGATTGAGAATTTATTTTTTGATTGCTTAATCATGCAACCTTAGCATTTCACAGTATCACAGTATCACAGTCTGTTTGGGATTGGAAGGGACCTCAAAAGATCATCTGGTCCAATCCCCCTGCTGGAGCAGGAACGCCTAGGTGAGGTCGCACAGGAACATGACCAGGTGGGTATTTGTGTACTCTTGACGAAGTGGACCAGTATATATTGATACACCATGGCCAGTACTTCAAAGTACACTGGCACTTGCCTGAGAGGTAAGATGGGAGAGGAAAAGGTGGTGTTTTAGTATGTTATGAAGCAAAGATGCCTTGACCACTTCTGGTTAAGAATATAAAGCATTTTATAAGAAGTGTAACACGTTTAAAGTTATTAAGAATTATCTAAGTTAAATTGTTGCTTTTACTTGGTAAGTTTAAAAAACCAAAAGCAATCAAAGAGTTTGTGTTTTAAAATACATATATTTGTATCACATGATGGAAGCACACAGGCTTTATGTTTTGCTGTTTGTCCACCAGATGTTGCTATAGCCACAAAAATAGATGCAGATTAAGAAATTTGAAAAAGATGAATAGCTCTATTTTCTGTACATATCACCCTTACATATCCTGATCCTAAAAATAACTGCACACATGCTTGCATTTTTGCATTGGGGATATTCCCAATTAATTCAATTAAGCAACTTGTTCTGTATAAAGTTAAGCATGTTTACAAACTTTCTTAGGATGGGGCTATATCAATTATGTTTACTATTTTTGTTATTTGCTGTTCTGTTTTTCCCATCATGGAGAGAAATAGGGAAATACAGAAAGACAGGCACCATACATTTCTAATTTTAAAAGAAATGTGCGTTTATTTCAGGCTCCCAGAATGTAAAATGTATCTTCTTATTAATGAATATAATTTTATTTAAAATTCACATAGTTTAGATTTCTTCTTTAATTTAGTGACTCCAGCAAGAAACAGACATCACTACAGTATATACAAAAGACAGTAAAACCTTTTCCCGCAGGAGAGAGCGATGCCATCAATCAGAAAACTGTATCGAAAATGGTACCACTTTAGAAAAGCTATTTAAACTCTAATTTGCCAGTTAGTATTTTTGAAATTAAAACATTTCCAAAATGTGCTGGCTATGATTGTTTAAAAAAATATAACAGTTCATTTTCTTAATGGCAATGGAAATAAATGGAGCCTTTGTGTTTGCACATGTAGAAAACAAATCACTTTTTTAATGACTGGATTTTCCTGCCAGCTTGGAATTTGCCGCATGTGCATTTTATTTTGAATGCCTGAAGAGTGAAATCATTTGCTGTCTCTCATGCAGATGGGGCAGATTGGCTGAGGTGTCATTTGCAAAATGTGCACTTTCATCATGCACGTTTGGAGGGGATCATTACAAACAATGTTTGCTATAGACATTCAGCATTGATGAAAGTGGAGGGCTGAGCATCCGTGTGTGTAGCCTGCAGTTGTAAGAGCCTGGGCAAAAACTTGGGTGCTTTGGAGCTTCCTTCTGTCTTGTTTATTTATGTTAGGAGGTATAAAAATACCTCCCCAAACCAGAGAAACTTGAATTATCTCTCTTGATAGCAGAGGTGACAGATAGTTTATTTTTTTTTTTTTCTTTCATTTACAAGTGTGGGGCCCTTGTGAAATATCTAAGCTGCTGACTGATTTAACAGCCAAAACTGATATAGTTTTGTTTACTCATTTACAGAAGGAGTGAAACCTGATGTGAGTTAGAACCAGAGCAACTACATTTTATTTTTTTGTCAAAGAACATACAATGGAATGTTGTGGCTTTTTCTCATAATGTTCAGCAGCAGTTGTGTGAGAGTGTTGGAGCATCCCCAGGACATGATGGTGCATACCACAGTGATGTGACAGATGTAAATAAAAAGCTGATTTGATTCTTGGCATTTTTAACACTGCATGCTGAAAATGCTTTTAAAATAACTTCTAAATTGAAAATGTGACCTGAAATTATCTTTTTAAAAACTTAAATTGTTAGTATTAGATTTTTAGCACAGGTAAGTGGGTATTCTCAAAATGGTATTTCTACTTCTCAGCTTATGGTGTAGTAGTTAAAGCCTATTTGGAAAACAGGGTTTCTCAGCCTGTCGGGGGCAGGATGGAGGCCCAGCTCCAACCTCCCCACTCTCAGCATCCCTAGTTCAGAGACCCTTTGTTGGTTGTGGCTTCTCAGCTGCTTCTGCCTTGCCTGATCACTCCCTCACTTTCCTGTGCTGTTGCTCTTAAAAGTTATTGTAGCTACGTTTTTGTAGCTGGTCACTTTCTCAGTATCTGCTTCTCCAGACATTGAGACCCTGTTCTACAGTTTGGCAATGAAAGACAGAGCACTCACCAAAATCCCATTCTGCTGAACACTGAGTATACGTAAGAGAGTAATGAAAAGGCAACCATGAATGTACAGTGGTCTCATGCAGATGCCAACTCTGTGGTGTTTACTTGGGCTCAGGCCTTCTGGTTTCTGCTTATCAGCCCAAATGCATTAGCATGGGTACTTCTTCAAATTCTGTTATTCTTTTCCACTGATAACTCTGATTTTTATCCTGATGTGCTAAGGAAAATTTGTTTCTTTACCAATATTTTTTTAAGTGGCCAGTTTTGTTCCAATTTAACAGGTAGGTGCAGGCCACAACAATAATTGAACTCTGTTGAGTTCTGAAACTGTTTTTAGGTAAGTAGGAAAAAGACGTATAACTCCCCCCAATGGAGGAAAGGGTTGCAGTATGAGCTCCCCATCTTACTAGAGATGGAAGGGAACCCTCAAGCAGGAAGGAGTCTGTAAAAAAACTCCTAGTAAATCATGGGACACTAATGAGTGAAAAATCAAACTGCATTATTTCCAGTGCTTAAGGAGCAACTTATTGCTATATACTGTAATTTCAGATTTTATGGGATGGAAATTTGATTCTGTAAGTTGAGTGTAATTGATGTTTTTTGATGTTTCCTGACAAATAGCTAGCATGTTTGATGCAAATGTAGTTGAAACTCCCTTCCCTTATTCACTGGTACTGTAGGGCAAATGTGGACTCAACTATAAATTAAACACAACAGGATTTTTGTGGCAAGTGACCTACTTTGTGCTATGTGTTCATATGCAGACTTCTCCTTCTCTGGGACACGCTTTTTTCTTGTCTCCAGAGAGCGTCGATTCCCTTGTTGTATGTGGTTGAGTTTGTTTATCTCATTAGGGAAGCCACAAGATCTGTGGGGAAAGATTTGCTGTTTCATGTATACATAGCACTGTCGTCATTGTACCTTGTTAGCCTCTAATCAGGTTTAATTTAAATACAGCTTCTCACTAGTGCCGTTTTTAAAATGGAGTGTTTAAAAAAATTTCTACCTTTTTTTTTTTTTAATTATTCTGTGACTTAATAAGAAATAAACAGGTGGTTTCACATGGTCTAGGACGGGTGTCCTCACTTTCACAGCGTTCTTTCTGAGAGTGGCTTAGTGAGGGTGAGCTCCCTCACCCCCCTGCAAAAGTATGTGACTTCCTCTTGGCCTATATATTTTTCTTACTCCATGTCCTCTGAGACTGCATGGGTGTCCTTTATGTTTTCAATGGAGATATGAATTGACAGAACGTAAAAGGAGAATGAATCCGTGGCAGGGTGTTCTTTTTCAGTGCTGCTGTCCTCCTGGCCATAAAACTGTGCACTTTTTCTTTGTAAATTATATTTCCTCTCCCCCAGGATTGCGATATAATTTCTTTCTGCATTTTTTTTTCTAAGAGGGCTGGAGCATTTACCCACTATGATTGTTTTCATTGCCTGTTTGAATTTGAAGAGCTTTTCTAAGCAATTTTCCCCTCTTATCCTCCATAGCTCCTGATTCTGTGTAATTTGTCCTGAATGCAGATGCTCTTCCACAAAAAGGCAATTTTTACTAATGCACTGGCAGTGAATGTCTTGTAAAAAAATGCTTTTGTATGGGCTTAGCAATTGTGGATGTGAAAGGGGGACCTGTAGACTACTGCATAAAGAATAGGTATAATCTAGGCAAAGGTAGAAAAAGCCTTATGCTCTGGAGGGAATTCTGAGCTGTTCATTATCCCTGTTCACTCACCTCCTTGTAAATGCATAAAATGTAAATGGACAGTAGTTCCACTTGTGGTTTTTTGTGTGGTCTTTTTTTTGATAAATAAATACACTTAACTGCTGCACTTTTGTGAGGTCCCGACTCAGATTGTCCTACTTGTTTTTTCGTCCATAGAACCTTCAAATGATGTAAATATTTATTAGATTTTGAAGCAGTTAAAGAGATGAAAGACAAATGTAGAGCTTCCTGATCTTCCCCTTAATCAGGACTATCTCTGGTATCTCATTGTACTTTTGTTTTTATTTTTTGCCCATCATATATCTGGTAAGTTGGGTTTGTCCAACTTTTTGTATTGTACTTTCTAAAAGCAGAACAAAACAGATTCTGAGTTTACAATCACCCCCTCCTTCTTGACAATAGGAAACAAAGTTTCTAACCCCTAGCACAGTATATGAAAACTGTTGGAAAATACGGCAGCCAGAGATGGCAGCATTCACCGCCCTAATGCAGCTTGACTTTTTTTTCAAGCTGCAGTAACCTGAACGGTTGAATGATGTCAGATTTTTTAACTTCCACTGAAAAAATACAACGCAGTCCAGAATTCCTGTCCCTCACAATTATAAAGGGACATAACACTTGATTGTCAGAGTTTAAAAATTTGAAGGGCAGAACAGAAGAAGACCACATCTATTGTTTTTTTAAATACTGCTTTCACATTGTTGTGAGTTTTTTAGCCCGACTAATGATTGTTGAGTGCTTTGAGTTGGCAGCATCTGTTGCTTTGTGTCCTGTCACAGCACGTAAGTAAGTGGGAGTTAAAACTGCTGATCTTCCCATATTCTGATCCTGAGAGAAAAGGAGAGAGAACATTTCAGTCTGCGTCACCTGCTTTCAGGTTGTTTTCCCCACAAATTACCTTCAGTGTACATCAGTGCTTTTCTTACAGTCTAGGTGCAGCACAAAATACTTTTTCCCAATAAAGCTTTATTTTGCTGAAGGGGTCTCTCCTGTTCCTGAAAATCCCAAATCTAATTTGCCAAAGATAAAAATAGCCCTTTTCCTATCACAGCTTCATGAAAACATGGTGTGACAAGGCATGATCTGGTTTAGATCTTAAAAGGTGAAGTCTGTGAGACTGGTTAAGATGTTTGAGTGCATCCCAGAGTACCAGTTGGCTGGAGAGGAGTCCTAGGCAATAATCCAGGCAGAATTTCTTGCATGTGCAGTAGATGGGGTGTAATTCATACAATTATCTTCTTAATGGAGCACTGAGCCACATCCATACTGTTCTTCAGCCTGTTTGATGGCTGGAGTCCCTAGGGGTCTGTGTGAGGATCTGCTGTAGCCAGAACACTAGACTCGAAATGCTCCCCAGACCAGCTTCAGGTGTTGAGTCCTTTGGTGGCTAGAGATCAGTCTTGGATCTGGTTACTTTGGGCTCCAAGTGAATAATTCAGCATTGGGAAGGTCCATTGTTGCTGTTGTCTTTGTTGCAGATGACCAAGATCTGGCTTGGGTTCCATCACTGCCTGAGGTGTCCAGAATTGCCATAACTAGGAGGTACAAAATGTCTAGCTCTACTAGATCCATGAATGGGACATGCGTTTTTCTACAGCATCCGGTGGAAAGCCGCAAGTAGTCGAGCTAAAAGAAATAACATACTGCTGGGTCTTCAGCAGTAGCAATGGGCAGCCTATGGATCTATGATCATTTTCCCCTGGAGACAGGGAAATTCGCTCTGCTCTGAGCAGTCCATCCCAGCAAGTGCAGAGGACCCCTCACCCAGGGACAGAACATGAGAGGATGACAAGTGCAGCTGGCTGAAGTGAGAGTGAAAAAAGCAAAAGAGCACTGTGGTAGGTTTTGTGTGTTTGTTCGTTTGTTTGTTTTTCCCTCAAATGGGATGAAATTCAGGGAACAGGTTGTTTAAGTAGAGCAGGCTTTTCAGTGTAAAAGTAATTTTGGTGCTCTTGTGGTGAGAGGCAAGAAGTGAGCCCTGCAAGCCAGGCTGCTCTTAATAGTCCTTCAGTGCTCCTTCACTGTTCTGGGTCATTAAAAAGAAAAGAGGATGCTTATGCATAGGTTAGGCTTCTTCTCAGGGACTGATGGAGTGTGTAAAGTCCTGCCCTTCTTGGTAGCAGTGTATAACAGTCAAGGTTCACAACCACATAATATTTTCAAATATTGTTTGAAACACTATTCACGGTAGTTTACTGCAGCAGTCTGGAAAGCTTCAGCGTCAGTTCAGGCTTACTGTACTCCCGTGTCATGCTTGGGTTATGGCCTGAGACAGATTATTCACAGGAAGACAACAAACATAAACACTGACCACACTGTGACCTGATTGCTAAAGGCAATGAGAAAGAAAAGCACCCTGTGGAATCAAGATGAGTCCAAGGCAATATAGTTGTTAAAAAGCAAGGGTTTGTAGCAGCATAAGACCCAACTTACCTGTACCCACGCATGCAAATAGAGCATTTGTCCGCTAAATGGTAGTGACAACTCTAAAAAGGGAAATGTGGAAAGAGAGCAGTCAGGCTCCTGGATGCTGTATGAAACCCCCTTCCTTGCTTTACCTGGCAACTCTCTCAACCTTCTGACCTGAAGGTGCTGGGTCTTTTCTCCTTCTGCTTCATGGGGTGTGGGTGCTGATGAGAGATGCTAAGAATATTTGCAGGGGACACCTCTTGTTTTCTGCATATGAAGGCACATGACAGGACTCCCCAGACTTGGTGTCAGTGATGTGTATTTTTGAAAGAACATCTAAAAAGCAGTTATGGCTTCAAATGTGATACTAGATTGAGAACCAGTCATCCATTTGATCAGTTCTGCTCTCTCCAGCAGGTAGATACATATTAAGACTGGATACCAAATTTACATTGTCCACAGAGAAGCATATCAGCGTGGGAGTGCAATTCAGATGAAAGTCATTGAGACATAGTGTGGTTTTTTAAAGGTCACCTGTGAGTCCCTTGCTAGTGGAAAGAGGCTGAACAGCTGGAGGCAGCTGTTTTTTTCAAATGCCTCCTTTGATACTGGTGACAGAGTCCTCATTTTATCTGTATGCATAGTACTGTCTTATACCTCCATAAAGTGTCTCCCTGCAGAGAGGCCAGGGAATAATCCTGGCTGGATTGGTGACATGTTTTTGGCTACTGCTGGGGTTATGGTCCACTCTTGGCAGGAGAAATGCAATATAGCCATCCTCTTGGGTGATGTCTGAAGGGTCAGATACTTGAGGTCTCCTGTTTTTTCCTCCTCCTGAAGGGCAGTAAGATTCACTACCCGGGCTGCATGATACCTTCATTCATCCCTGACACATAGTCAACACACAGAATTTTGCCTTTTACCTCTTCCCATCTCCCATAAAAGACCTATAGACATCTCTCTTTTTTTTTACTTTTTAATGTGAATTTGGCATGGCTTTTAAATCTGTTACAATCCTGAGAACTGAATCAGGCAGTTTCCTCAATTGTGTGCCAGGTTTTGGAGACTACGATGTGTCTATCTGGCTCAGACACAGGTCCCTAGTGCTGGGATCATGTGATGCCTCAGGCTATTGTCTTGTAGTGTTTAAAAGGTATTCTGAGTGTCTTTTTGAGGGGTTGTGTGCTTTGTGTGCATCATAGGATGTGATGGACAGGTGGGGGTAGAAACAGAGTGTTGAAGTGACTACAAACCCAGCTCCGTCTTGGGGGGAAGATATTGTCAGACTTAAATGTTGAAGTCAGTGAGCAGGTGGAGAACTGAGTCATGTGAATACTAATGAAGGTACATTTATGGGACTGTTTAGGTTCCACTGAAATACCAGTAATTTAACTACATCATTACATAGAGAAGATTCAGCCCTTTACTCACACCAGTAAAAATGATGTGTATCTTGAGGCAAAATGTTTCAACCTAAAATAGAAACAAGGAAAAGGGTAGTATGTGATTGGGTTAGTATTGCTCATATTTATGAGTTGCAGCTAGTAGCAGAGAAATCCTCATGTAGATTTGTATTTTCTCTTAAAGGGAAGTTGTAAAGGCAAGTGTTTCCTGAAATATTTTGAAAGTTTGGGTAGAAGACTTGTTCACTGTGTAGGTAACTTTCTAGCTCTATAACTTTATGTATCATATAATGATTAAACAGGATAATGCAGACCTATGGATCAGCCCTATTTGTCTTTTCCTTTATTTGACTGACTGCACAGAGCGGGTGTGTATTCTGGAAAGTTCAGATCGAATAGGTATTCCATAGCCTAGCTGGAACCCAGCCCTCTGGTGAGTCCACAGTACTTTGCCAGAGGTAGCACATGCAGCTGGGAGTGGGCTGATCAGTTTGTAGTTCTCTATCATCTTCCATTACCTCCCTTAGAAGACCAATAATGGCATTATTCTGTTTTTCCCAGTGTTGTGCAAAGCAAAACAATGAATGTTGAATCAATAAAATAATCCATGGTTTAAGTGCTCTAAGGCAACGCCTCCCCCCAATTTAAAACAATAAATTATTTATTTTTCTTAAAGCATTTTAGTGGCATGATCTTTTTGTGTTTTTCTTCAAATAACATTTGGATCTGCTTTATGTGAAATTCTTTATTTGAAGCTTTTTTTCAGACTGTTAAATTAACAGATTAGTTTTAGTAGTGAGCCAGTTGGAGTTAATCAGTTGAGAACAACTCTACAGAGGTTCTCTAAGCTAGGCTGGATTTGAAGGGTTTAATTTTAATCATAGTCTGAAAGCTACAGCTGCTTCATGTTTGTTTAGTAATAGACTTGATGAGCAGCTAATTTGAAAGGAAAGCTCAGGCACAGGTGTGAAATTCCTCATGAGTATAAGAGAACTGGCCCTGGGTGTAGGAAGATGTTGTTGAACATATTGCTCTACAGTAAGCCAAAGAGTTTTTAAAAAAATATTTCTAAACTAGCACTCTTGACATAAATCCCTTGACCTGAACATCCTTCAACATTTTATCATACCACTTAAGTGATCATCCAGTATGTCAGAGAGCAGGATTTGAGCCCCTGCTCTTTCTATTTTTCAATCTCCTGGTTCTAGGATTTGAGGCCTAGTGACAGTAATGCTCCGAGTAGGGCTTTCATTTTTTCCATTTCATTTTCTATTACAGTTTGCCTAGAAAAGCTCATATGATTTGAGGAGTACCAGTTACTACTGTTCATTCTATACGCATATAGAGGATGTGGAGGTGTGAATCTTCACCTGGGCTAGTGGCCTCTATGGACCTTGGGTGAGGGAACATGTAACTTCTGAAGAAAGGCAGAATTGAAAACACTTTCTCTGGCATTTCCTACTCTCTAGGTTGTGACCTCTGTGGGCAGTGTGTTTAGTCCTAGTAAATACTACTCTTAGGTTAGTAAAGGTTCTGATTTGTGCTCCCTCATACTTGCTGTGATTACCCTCATGCTCCTCTAGCAGTTACTGCCAGTCATGGCTCACAGATGAGAATATTTACTTTAAAAACTATCTCCTTAACATTATGTGAGCACACAAGCTACTGAGTAGTGGAAGCTGAGAAGATAACATGTGATTTGTTCTGTTCCCTTTGCTACAAGACTGTTAAGCTCTGTTAAAGGCAGCTGTAGCAGATGAAGGGGCTGCTGCTCACAGATATTGCTGTCAGCGTTGACCACGTCTGCAAGTTGGGTGCTTTCCATGGGGCAGGATTCCCTAGGAAGGCAGGATGCACGTGACAGGTGGTGTAATGCAATTGCTAGTGCAATGGGGGAGTCTTTTTGGGCATCTAGTCCCAATTTATAGCAGGTTAATGTGGGGAAAGAGCTGGATGAGATTCAAAAAAATGTCAGGAGAAGTTTAAAATAGTCCTAGCAGATTTTGACGAGGGTGTATGTATAAAAACCAGAGATGGTTCTCTGGTTTTGAAACCTAGGGACAAATTATATAGGTATTCTCCAAATTCACACAGAAAGTGGGAAAATATTTTAAAACTTTAGTTATTTTAATGACCTCTGCATTTTCTTGATAAAATCATGAGCAGAAGTACTGTGCATTGCTATTCTAGCAAGAATTTCTTTACACTCCAAAAAGATGGGCCCTGTCTTGGAGGTTCAAAGCAATTGGAAGACTGATTGGATGACAGATCTGTTCTCTGGCTTCTTTGAATTAATTAAAAAATGAAGTTCTTAAAATAGTTGATTATTAATGCAGACTGTTACCAGAATTTCTGTTAGGTAATTAGGTATTAGTATTCATCTTATTACAGATGGTAGGCAAGATGAAGGTATGCAGAGATATACAGATATTTTGAGACTATGCAAGTCAGTGACAAGGTGAGGAAATGATGCAAAAAAAGCTTGATTTTAGTCTTCTGTTGAAATAATCAGATGCAGTGTTATTTCCTAGTGCAAAGTCGTGTAAATCCTTTTGGAGTTCACCAGACATGAACTGTGCTCGAGATGAAGATGAATGAGAAGAGAAACATACTTTTTTAATTATAGGACCCTGAGTTGTTGCTGCTGCTGCTGCTGCTGCTAATTGATTTGGTTAAAAAACACTTGCCTACTCTGGAAGAGCAGCTTCTGTGATTTGAAATAACGTGTTTAGATGCTTTTCTAGCTGTGGGTTAACAAAGCGAATCATGGATTCCATAGTGCCTTCATATTGTCCAACACTGATAGAAGAGGGGGAAAAAAATTCCAGCTCTCTTGTTAGTTCTGGTTGTTATGGCTGTTGTGCTGGCACAGAATTGATTTCATTTCACAGAATTTTCTTCATTTTACAAAAATGAAGAAACTGATTTTGCTGACATTTTGGTTTCACAATGCCTGCCTTTCTTAGAGAAAGCCACTGTGTTATGAAAGGCGTTGGACGCAGTAGTAAGAACAACATCCTGTGCCTGGAAGGCATTGCGAGCCACCGGAATCAATCCAAGAACCTTATCAAATACAAGTAAACAATAAAATGAAACCCATTTATCTGAACCAGCAGTACAAATGTATGATATGAGGAAAGCTCAATTAACCCTCTCAAAGCTAGCACAGCAGCAGAGGAAGTTTCGGGTTTCTTCCCTTGCAGTCTCTCTTGTATTCTGTATGACGCTAGGCTTGCAGGGAGGGAAGGAGTGTGTACATGTGTGTATCTCTGTGCAGAGACACACACGTAGGTCAACGTACAAAGCATCTTCTGTTTCAAATAGAAAAATCAAAAATTTGTTTTTAATTAAGGTTTAGAGAGCTAATGCACTAACACCGAAAAAAAAAAAAAAGATTGTTTTTCATGTGATTTCTGACTACTAGTATAAAAATTAAAAAACAATCTTTGATACTATATGTATGACTTGCTCTACAATAAGAAAGACTAGATGGAGCCTGTGTATTTTGAAAGAATATCTAAAAAGCAGCTGTGGCTTCAAATGTGATGCTAGATTGAGAAGCAGTCATCCATTTGATCAGTTCTGCTCTCTCCAGCAGGTAGATACATATTAAGGCTGGATATCAAATTTACATTGTCTGTGTTGATCCTGGGTTTGTCTGTATCGGACTTACTGCTGTGATTACAGCTTCTGACAGGTTGACTGAGTATTTAGCTGCATTTGCACCTTACTCTGCATTCCTCTCTTAATGAATTTGAGAGTAAATTAAGCTTAAGGTAGTCTGGATATGACTTGCAATGACTGTGCTTTTACAAAGCCCCAAACTCACTGAGAGGTTTTTAGATGCTGCATAGGTGCTTTTCACTATACTGTTGTTGGTAGAACAGCTATTTGGCCAGTAACTTCAAGGTCTGGATTTTTTTTAGGTATGACTAATACTAGTAAACAACATTAAAGAAAGTGAGTTTTATAGTATCTTTTATTAGTATTTGCAATCTATGATGTTTTTGCTCCTCAATGGCACTGAAACAATAAGATGCGGTGTTAATTTACCTTATTTTCATTGAGTAAGAAGGCATTATGGTCCTGGGCAACCTGCTCTAGCTGGCCCTGCTTGAGCATGGGGGTTGGACTCAATGGGCTGGATCTCAAGAGATCCCTTCTCACCTAAATGATTTTGTGACTATAAAACAGTAAATCAGAGAAAGTAACTATGGATTAAGTGATCATTAGTAAATTTAGCTTAAGTTCAATGGAAGAATAATAGTGGGGTTTTCAATTTCAAACAGAAAATAGATACTACATTCAGCTGTAGAATCATGGAATAATTTAGGTTGGAAAAGACCCTTAAGATCATTGAGTCCAACCATTAACCTAACCACTGCCAAGTCCACCACTAAACTGTGTCCCTAAGCACCTCACCTACATGTCTTCCAAATACCTTCAGGGATGGTGACTCAACCCCTTCCCTGGGCAGCCTGTTCCAATGCCTGACAACCCTCTCCGTGAATAAATGTCTCCTAATATCCAATCTAAACCTCCCCTGGCACAACTTCAGGCGATTTCCTCTTGTCCTATTGCTTGTTACTTGGGAAAAGAGACTGACACCCACCTTGTTACAACCTCCTTTCAGGTAGTTGTAGAGGGTGATAAGGTCTCCTCTCAGCCTTCTTTTCTCCAGGCTAAACAGCCCCAGAGCTCAGGAACTTGAATATGGAGAATGCTTGTATATTGATAAATGTATTGGGAAAAATTATCTCAACTAAGAGGAAAAAAAAATTAGACATTTAGCTGGATGAATAAGCACCTTGGAGAGAATTAAGAAATTAAGAGGAAGAAAATGAAGACTTACATAGGTGAAGATAAAGGACACTGTAGGTCTAGCACCCCAGAACTGAAACCAAACCAAACGAAAAATACAACTGAAGTATGTAACTGTTCTTTCTAGAGCTCCCCAAGTTTTTTAATACAACCAATGTGAAAACCAAGAATTAAAATAATTAAACTGTTAATATGGTCCTCTGTCTTACTCTTTGCCACCCATTCCTAGTTTCTATACTGACAATGAAGCTATGATATCTATGCTTGGTAATGTTATGGTAGAAAAGAATTTGGCATAAATTGAAACAGTCCCGTTAGCATCAAAGAAAACATGCTGCATTGGAGTACCTCTAGAAAAAGGTGTTAAAAAGGCAATACACTGAACATTCTTAGAGAAGTAAGAAAATTACGTACTTTCCCTGGTCCGTATTTCTACAAACAATTTTTGGCATTAATCAACTTCCATTCTTTCCTGACAAAAATTGTAGGTGATATTTGTTTGTTTATTTGTTTGTGCACAGGAGTAATTGTGATGTAACACTGTCAGAAATTGATTCACAATTTGTAGTCTCTTCAGATCTGGGCTCTGTCTCTATGGTGCTATTAGAATGTGTGGCACTTAGAGCAATAGTAATAAGATGAAGGACTTGAGTTCTTTTCATTTGACAGCTATTACTTTGCAAATGAAGTTCCATTCCTCTCCTGGTAACTTGTTTTGTAGATGGGGAATGGCTAAGACCACTGCAAGTATGCACACAGGCACAGTATGTAATATGTATTTTCCCAAACACATTGCAGATTGAAAGAAATTTTATTTTCATCCTTTTGGTAATACATGCTTTGAAGACAGTTGTTATTAGAAGACACTTAAAACTAATACAGACAAACAGTGGGCATTTGACACCGTCATGTGGATAAGCTCTGTTTGGTGAGTCAGTTATCATACTTGAGAGTCCTAACAGTTTGAAACATATGGCTTTGGTCTCTTATCTACTTTAAGTAAACTCCAGTTTAAAAATTGCTTTGCATGCAGCAGTACTAAGTATACAAATTCTGAGTTGAAGGGAATAGTTGGTATTCTCAAGAGGACTACCCCCAAATGCTCTTCAAGCTCTCTGCTATCTTACGACACATCTGGTTTTTTCAGTCGTTGGAATAAACTGAAATGTTTGGGCAACAGTTTATTTTTCAGACTGATTTGTGAACCTGAGCTATAAAGTATCATTTGTATTCTTTAGGCTTCTCTTGTGCTTACATACCTAACCAACAAAAATTACTGGTTACTTCTCTCTCTGACCTTCAGGTGAAATAACTGAAGACATACATAGATATATTAAGAGGCTTTTAACAGACATTTTAAAGCATTATTTTGCAGGTTTTTTCTCTCTAACAAGTCAGTTTTCCTCAAGTTGAATAGTTGAGACAGAGGTATTTCCTTTGCTCTTTCATCAAGGTAAGTGGAAGTGATTAGAGCAAATTCTGTCATCAGTTCCTAGTATTCTACTTTTATCTTCAGTGCCTAATAGTTTGGTCATGTCAGCACACACTCTAGGTCAGCCCTTGATCTCTTCAGGCAGCTGTAGGCCACCCGTGTGCTCAGAGAGATGAGGTGAGGTAGAAAGGTTTTTTGAGACTGACACAGCATTTCTAAATCTTACCAAGTCTGATATTTTTCCTAGATTTCCAATTTTAGGACTCATTACAATCTGAGGTTTACTTTTAAGTGAAACTTCTAGTTCCAGGAAGGAAAATGAATGTTAGCACCTAAAAAATATATATATATATATATATATATATATTTAAAATGTGTTTTCCGGAAGCTGATACCAGGTTAATTCCATATTGAGACTACTGGTGACCATATCAGAGGACTACAGTCCTCTCTGATAGCTGGGACTCACATTTTCAAAGGTAGAGAGTTTGCCATGTCTTCTGTCTAAAACTGTAGCTCTCTAGAGAAGAAAGGGCTTCTGTAGTATCCCAGAGGATTCCTGGAAAAAAAAAAAAATGTACTCAGGTACTCTCTTTTCTTAGAATGTCTTTGTTAGCTTGAAATAATTTATTTACCAGGCTGCTCATTTGGGATCATTTTCTCCTTGTGTTGTATGGGTGACCTAGTAAACAACCAATGAAGAAATGTATTTATGAAACTCCCAGTAAAATCAAGGGAAGACAGACACTCCTTCAGTTCAAATTTCCATGCGTGGGATGTAGTGACAAATGCTGCTGCATGGAAGTTCCTTTCTGATGTCACTCTTTTAGGAAGCCAGTTTAATAGGGCTTTACCATTAGTTTGTCATCAACTCAACACATTATTGCTAAATTTTTGTGTTGAAAACGAAGTTCCAAATTTTGAGGCTACCCTGAGACACAGACAGTTGCTGAAAGTGAAGATTTTGTTAGGAGGGAAAGGCTTTTTTGATGGAATTAAAACATCCAAATGAAATAGCTGCAAAATATAATGAGCATGCAGTGCACAGTGACAGACATTAGAAAGTGTTTTCAACAGATGATTATAAAAGGTGCATTAAGTACTAATTACTGCATACAGTTGTTTCATACTTTAAAAAACATATTCCAAAAATGATTGCAGGGAATTAAAAATATCTGAAGAACACTAGTTTTAGAACTCTGATTTCAGTATGGAAAACTTAGAGCATCTGGGATCAGAATAGGCATTGACTTACATCGATGATCGTAGAATGCACATCCCTGTTGCAGCTAAAATGTGCAAGAAGTGGAGTTCACATGTCACCATTTGCGTTAGCAAAGGCAGGGATCTGTGTGAATAAGCAGTTACCAAGGAACCTGTATGTGTTTGCTCCTTTTTTGTGCAAAGTTTGCAGTTTTGCCTAAAAGTTGTGGAAATACTTGTTGAGAGATATATTATAGAAATAACTTAAAATCTGCTAAGATTAAAAAGGAAGTTTCACAATTTGGAATAGTTCTTTTATCATTTTAGATCCCAGTTATACATAGCCATGTGTGCATACACGTGTGCGCACGAATTTCTACGATACTAGGAAAATGGAAATGATACTGGTGATGCTAATGCCATCAGACATCATAGGTGCCCTCAGACAGGATAGCTCATGACATACATGCATGTTCCTTTTTGGCAAATATTTTTGGGGTTGTCATTACTGGGCTGATGTACTTTATGACAAAAGAGGTGAAATACTGTTTACCTTAATCTGTATGGATTTCTAATTTATTCCATATTCCTTTACCTTCTTCAGATTGGTGATCTCCAAATGCAGGTGTGATTGTATTTGTGAAGAGAAATGCATATGAATTACTTAGTGAGCTAACTTTGGAAATATATTTGATGCCTGCATTGGAGATTCACATAGAAAAACAAGTAGACACAAGAAAAGTTAAAGATAGGGATTACTGTTATGAATAGATTGACCAGGACATTAAAGCTGGAAAGAAATGTAGCTAGTTATGGTGGAATTTGGAAAATGAAGCTACTGCAGATGAGAAGTATAAAAACAGGGTATGATTGGTGAAGATGTGGTGCTTTGGTTACATGCAAGATGAGCTAGAAATGCAGGTGTGCTTTACAGCTGTTCATACTGTCACATTCATTCCTAAGCACGAGTCCTGCACTAAAGAAGGTACATTTTTTTATTCAGGGGCACTAAACTTGAATATAAATCGAGAAAAAATCATTATGTTGGAATATTGCTGAAAGCAATTAAGGACAAGAAAATGTTAGAAAAGCATGGAGAAGGAGCTTGTGCAAAAGACTCATCTTTGAAATTGCATTTACAGTAAAAATCCTGCAGCTCAGTATTCTGCAGTTGACTACTCTATCTTTACTGTTCTATTAACCTGCAGGTAACTTCTGGCGGGAAATTAAATGGGGAAGAATGGGCGTTTAGAAATAAATCAGTTTTAAAGATTGAATGTTTGTACTCATCACAAGTTAAGTAAATAGACCATCCATTCCCAAGTCAATCTTTTTGGGTCTTGCATTAGGTAAACATTAGTTACAGGTTATTTTTGTTAATAGTTGAAAGCCAACACTGTACAAAGTGCTTTTGCAAAAAGGACAAAAAAGTTCTTTGAAATGCTCACTTTGTAGTTAGAGAGTACAGAGTGAAAGGATGAATGAGTTACATTGAGAAGCATTGCAAATGAAGTTGAGCAGATACTGCTTTAGAATTTTATGATTTCCTTTAGATTTTTATATATTTTTTAGTTTCATTTGTCTCCTGGTTCAATTTAATTTTTTTTCTGTACTAGAGTACGTTATGGTGCAGAAAAGAGAGCAGGTGTTTATTTGAGCTTCCAAAAGATAAATACAAAGGAAGAGGTTTTATTTGTGGGAGTTATTGTTCATAACTTTCATCTAGTTGCAGCCCACTTTGTCAAATGTACATAAATTTGCCACCCTTCAGCATTCTTGGACCAATTTCAGCAAATCTGTTATAGGCAGCGATTTAAACAAATGGAGACAAGGAAGCCACAGTAAACGTGATATAGATGCAGCTTCTCTTCTGAGTTCCTGATTTACAGCCAGTACCAGCAGATATTGAGGTGACGAAGTGAGGACGGTTCAGTCTTTAATAAAAGTGATCTAGGACTCTGGATGGTCGAAATTTCCTTTAAAGACTAACGTTTTCAGTTCAGAGCTAATTGCAACGAATGTGAGAAATTGTCTCTTGCTGATTTCTATTTGATAAGGATTTCTCTTTTGGCAATGAGTCATCTTCAGAACAACCTTCTCTGAGTGCTGTACCTATCCTTGGGAGTACAGTTAGAGGAAGTTCTAAAACAAACAAACGCGGAAATCTAAATCTTTGGTTACTTAAACACTGGCACTTTATTTTCTGCCAGGGATTTGGACAGTCCCATAGCATATGTAACAGAGCATCCCTGTCAGAGTTAAACATTGCCAACATTTGCTTATGCTGGCAATCCCAGCTGTGTGCTTTCTAAACGGAGCACCCTGTGGGCCAAATCCTGCATGCTTTGTTTGATGATCAGCTCTGGGCCGACAGACAGGAATTGATAAAAGGCTTTTCAGCGTTAAATGCATAAACTGCTGCATCTTGATCAGCAAGCTACAATTCTGCTACTGGGGCCTCTATTAACTTCTCTTTGGATGTGACTGATGTGAATCGGGCACAAAAGGGCCTGGAAAATACACTCTCACCACTCATTCAGTAACAAGTATTCTAAACTGTTTGAATAATACATGGTCCATTGTTTACTTTTTTAGAACAATTTGAGTTAATTGATGTTAAAATCTCCCAGTGGGGTACATAATCAAGCCATTTGAGGAGGCCGCATAGGCAATGCGGTAAGCCATGGGAGGGCTGTGGTCTCTCTGCTTCTACAGCTGAGTGTCTCTGAAAACAAACAAAAAAGGGGGCAATATTTTGTAAGTGTAGGCACACAAACAAGCTGTTATGATTGTATCGTGAAGCTTGTGCAAGACAACTTTATTTTGTCATTGTTAGACCAGCTGTATGGCATGGATCTTGGGGCACGACTGTGTTAATGACGAACAGATACTCTGGAGCTGCTGTTGCCCTCTTTAGTTTGCATATCCATTTGTCCTGAGGTAATTATAGAATTAACAGTACCTGTATAAAGGGTAATGGTATGGATCACAGCCAGATAACAGCTAGCTCTGTGAAGACCTTCTCCCCTTTATCCCAAGTGCTCCACACCTTCTTTTGATACATCGAAGAATTTCAGGTACTTAAGCTTTGTGCAAAGTAGACTGAGCTTCATCCCCTGTGATCAGAGAAGGGCTGTTCAGCCTGTCCAAGTCTTTCAAAGATTACTTAAAAAGCAGCACTTGAGAAACTGAGCTAAAGCAGTGATTCCTTCCAATTTATTCATTTTCACAGCAGCCTACTGCTACACCCTGTTATTTCTTTCTTAGGCATAATCTGCTACTTGGGAAGCAAACAAAAGACGAGTTCTTTTAGCTTGTGGCACTGCTTTTAGATGTATAGTTAGGCAATGTGCATGTGTCTGTAAGTGCATGCATGCATCCACATCCTGCAAACCATCCTGGGGATGGTTTGATACAAACTATCTACCAGTTTAAGATTACAGGAGAAACATAGAGAGGGATACAGTTTTATTTATTTATTTAACTGGAGCAAGAGGGTCTTTTTTTTTTTTTTCCTAGTGTAGCTCCAAACTGTGCTTGACTTAGAGAAGAAAAAGCTGCAGAGGGGGAAGCTGGAAAAGAGGAAAAAGCAGCATGAGATCTGCTTCTTGAAATATTAATGGAATAGAATAGTTCAGTTGAAAGGGACCTACAGTGATAATCTAGTCCAACTGCCTGACCATTTCATGGCTGACCAAGTTAAAGCATGTTATTGACAGTATTGTCCAAATGCCCCTTAAACACTGACAGTCTTGGGGCATTGACCACCTCTCTAGGAAGTCTGATCCAGTGTTTGACCACCCTCTCAGTAACAAAATGCTTCTAACATATGAAGATGTTCCTTCCTAACATATGAAGGTTTGTTTCCAATATGAAGACATAAGGAGATAATGACTGGATACCCTGTGCTGGGTGTTTTTATAGAAGTGGAAATTGCCAGGGGAGCTGGTGTGACTGCTGCTTCCAAGTGGAGCCCTTAGAGTGCCTTGTGTTCTGTGAACACATGAATAGTAGCTATATTCAAAATGAGCATAAGCTAGCATGTGGAGACAATATGAAGCGATCCGTATAGTGGTATTTATCATATCAAAAACATATCCAAGTACTTTTGCAAGAAACAAGAAATATTAAGAACACTCTGCAACACCAAAATCTTGCATTTTTGTTAATCTAAACCACTTTGTTTTTATTTTTTTTCTCCTGTGAAAATGTGGTTCAAATTCTTAATTAAAAAAAAAAAAAAAGATTGGAAAGTAGGTATATTCTTATAATCTCCAAGTGTCTTTGCTGGAAAGCTTCTGAGAGGAAAGTGTATTATTAGTATTGGAATAGGAGAGCATAGATGACTCTAGTGCTCCAATCGTTAAAAGTAAAATGGAGAAAGTTCTGAGTAATAATGTGTGTGTGTGTATTACACATACGATACATGCACATACAATTACAATTAATAATTACAGAAATATTTTTCTATTGAAATGCTTTGTAAAAAGTGACACAACTGTATGAATATTTGCACTTGTAGCACAGCATGTATCAACATTCTCATGTATAGAAACTAGTTGTATATATATGATTCTTTGTTGAGGTGTGTTTTATGTGTTTGTGAGGCATGGTTGTATTCCCAAGTATGAGTACTCTCTTACAAGGGATAAGAGCTTTCTCAGCCATGCGTGTTCTGTTTTAGCAGGGTGGTGATGTGTGTGAAATAGGCCATGCCATTGCAATGAAGCTTATTTCCTTAATTTATACAAGTCCTTAAGGGTTCAGCCCTGCTTCTGCTAGCTATATTACGTTATTTTACATTTGCCCTGGATTAGGAGTGTTTTGAAAGTTAATGAATTCTTTCAAATTTTTAGGAAAGTTATATACAAAATCCTCAAAAGATTTTGTTCCTGATGGCTTAATGTATCATTTTTTAATATTTATGCATATTTAGACTTTTTTTTGGTGTGTATTTAATTCCACATCACCATTGATATTAGATTTTCTGAATCTACATCAATACCTGAAGCTTGACAACTGAAAGCACTGGGAATGAAGGTAATCTGTTTATGTACAGGTCCAATGTGAGGGAAAGCTGCTAAAATGTCACAGTGGCCTTGTAACTTTGAGCATAACTTAAAGTTTCATCTTTTTTTTGATGTTGGGAAAGCTGTTTGCTTCCAAAGAGGCCTTCTGTTTAGCTGTGCTGTAGAGAACTGACATGTAATTGTTTTTAGAAAATAGTGGGAATCTACTTGGTGAGCAATGTATAAGTAGAGAAATATGGTGGAAAATGTGCAGTGATGTAGTAGATAAAAATGTAACACAGGATCTTATTTCAATAGAGGGTAGTGGGATATTGCAGAAAAAAATTCACTTGTGAATAATGAGAAAGCTCAGCTTTTTATTATTCACTTCCCTGTTCTGAGTCTCCAGTCCTTCTAAACAGGGACAGAAGCAGCATTTCTGTTACACTCAGCAATCAGTGTTCATCTTTATTTTTGCTTTATAGTCAGTTTTCACATGTGGTGAATATGCCAACAGTCACACAGCTTCACAGGGCTCTCTGATCTTTAGAAGCGGCAGAGTGATGCCACGAAGAATCAAAGCAATCTGTCTTTAAACTGCAGAGTTTAGTTTTGTATGTCAGGGACACTTAAACACTTTTCTTTACTGCTTTTTCTTCCTCAGAACAATGCAAACATCTAGATTTCTCATCTCTGGAACTTTAAACAAGTCCACAGCTGTTATCTGACAACCCTTGTGGACAAGACCAATTGTTCCCACAGTTATAATTTCTCCTTGTTTTCCTTTGGCATTTTGAAGAGGAAAGGCTTTTACATACTTTTCCATTTTTTTTTTCTTTCCTCCTTTCCCCTCCCTTCCATCTCCCCTTCCCCTTCCCTTCCACCTCCCCTTCCCTCCCTCCTCTGTCCCTCCTCTCCCTTCCATCTCTCCTCCTGTCCTTTCAACTCCCTTTCATCTCCTCTCCCCCTTTCCTTTTTTTCAAGATGTTTCCTTCCTCCCTGCTTTTCCCTTCTGTTTGTCTCACACCACAAGTATGTCTGGGAGTAGCAGTACAATGGAACGGTTTCATTTCTGTTGAAGGTTTAAAATTGGGTGGGAGCTGATAGCAAATGGGCTCAGTGCAATTGTTGGTAACAAGTTCAGCAGCTGATGCACAGAGATTATCCTACCCCCTGTGCCTGGACAGACAAGCTATAGCTTTCTGTACAACAATCACAAACAAACGTATTTACAAAATCATCTATATGGATAAAATACAAATGCCAAAATGGATTGTAAGGCTGAAAATAGAGATACAGAAGAAAGTTTCAGATTTAGGTTAAATATTCATTCTGTGTGTCAGTGTGTATGCTTATACATACAAGACCCTTGTCATTGTACTTTGGATAACTGTGGTTAACCTTATTTCCCCAGCAGGTATTTTAAGGTAGCAGCCATAAGTGCCTGCTTGCTCTCTTCTCTGACAAGTATCAGAGCAACATAAACCAGAAAGCAGTAGCTGCTTTTAGCGTTAGATCTGTATTGTAGGCAGCTCATCCAGTAATGCCAGGAAATGATTTAAGAAGGATGTTCAGGAGCTCAGTATCTAATTTCACTCTGAGTGCTCCCATACCAACACTATACCAGTGCAGATCCATCAGCAGGGGCAGGGATGACAAACAGATGTTTGGTGAGGAAAATAACAGCTCAACCAGCGGAAATAAAACCACAGGAGCATAAATAGCACAGTGTCACTGTGAAGCTGCTGCACCATCTTTTTGCCTTTGCGCTGGATCAGCGTGAGTTTGGTGCCAGCTCACATATTGCTCAGCATGGTTGGGTGTTTGGGCTTGGTGTTGGATGGTGAGGCTGTGGAAGTCTGGCTGGCTGCTCCCACTGTGTCTGTAGCATTCTTCTGTAGTTTGCCCAGCATCTGCTGTCTGCACCATACCTGATTACAAGTGCTCCTACTTCTTCCTCTTCCGTCTCCCATGAATAAATTTTGATACCTGGTATTGTAACGTGCTCATGGAGACAGAAAAAAGCTTTTCTCATACAGAGCTAACTTGCCTCCCTTAGCATTTCTTTGCTCTCTTGCAGTCTATGTGCAGTAAGAAGTTATATTTCATCTTGGAGCTCAGAATCTCTTTGCCATCAATGCTATCTCCTTGCCATCAACGCAGTCTTTAAGAGACAGTGATTTGAAATGAGAGAATATGTCTGCCTTCTCAATTATGATGCAAATAACTTTGCAATATTTGTTGAACAAGCAAATATTTACATACAAGATGCAGAAACAAATAATGAGATATACACAGAAAGTTACAGGAAAGACATAAGTTTCTCTGGGTTAAGTGCTATGATGTCTGTACTCTAAAATGATCTCTGAGATGGGTTTTGAAATGCTTTGTTCTTTTCTTTAAGGCAGATTACAATGTTCTGTTCCATGGGAGAGACTGATTCATTGTGCTTTTTTCTGATCTGCGGTGATGGGCACGCACAAACCTGTGCTTTTGGCTTTTTGGCCTCTGTGTAATGAAAGATAGATTATATATATATAAAAACATAATATAACAAATGATAGATTTATTAAGTATCTTTCAACAACAGTGTCTTTTAAATTTCCAAACAAAGGAAATGGTACAATGATGTAGAAACACTCAGTTCCCTTCACCTACAACAAGCTTTGTCCTCCACAGGATGCTAGGAGGAGCTTTGAAGTCCTGGGAGAGATTATCATGCCAACAGCACAAAGAGAATGGTATTAACCTCCTGCAGAGATGCAATTCTTTAGGTACTAATGAACTGCTTTCATATTATAATGCAAGTAACATTCAGAAGGTCTGTTCTTTTGTAAGAGCTATTTTAAGGTTTTCAACCATTGCAGTCAGATAAGACCTCTTAAAGACAATCTTATGTATGTAGTGAAAAATAAGCCTTTCTCTACAGAAGCTACTTATTAATAAACACATGCTATGTAGCCCTCTTTCCTGTATTTTGTGAAATTTTGAAACACTAGAGGCTGTTGGAGTAGAGCAGAGGGTCTAGTGCCCAGAGTGGAAACAACAGATGAAAGAACTACTTGCTTTTTGAGCAAGAGGCAATTGGAGATTCCATGTACATTCGTTTTGGACTTGGCCTGACAAGCCATGCTGTAACTGTAGAGTGATGTCTTAGTGAGACTACTTATTAATTCACTGACCCATATCCTGTTCATCAGACATGATGCTTAAATGATTGTCTAGATGAGGATTGCTAATGAGCTCCTGGGAGCTTGGCATTATTAACAAAAGAAGAGTAAGTACTGCTGATTGTCGACACAGTTGTAGTTGTAATATCTAATTAATCTTTAAAAAATGCTGTGGTCTTAGATTTGCCTCATGCCAAAAACTTGTTAGCCAGGCAAAGTACTGTTTGCGCCTGATACCAAGCACAAAAAAGCAGAAAGGTCAGACTGATGCTGATTCTTCCAATAGTTTAGATGCAGTTTAATAGTTGCAATGTTTCTTCTATAAACAAAAATGCTAAGATAAGTAAAATACAGTAATGTTTAAATACAAAAAGAGCTAAAAATGTGTGGAAATAGATATCAAAAGCCTGTTAATATAGATAATACTCTCCAGCAAAATGCGCATGGGGAATTAGTGATACAAGGACAAGGATGTGATTGAAAGGTCTCAGTAGAAGCTTAGGACAAAGGATTTTCTGAGAATTAATGTGCATTCTGAAATTGAGCCCCTCTGTGTCCTGGAGTGAAAGTAGTGATTTTTTGGTCACACAGCTCTCCAGAATACAGACCTTACTGAACAAATGCATGGAAGCAAGTTCAGTAGTTTATACAATGTCTTGAAAATAAATTTTTATGGGAATCATAAGAATGGATACTTCTTCGCTGATCTTTTCACCCCTTCTGCTCTTGTCTTTCTTTCTTTTTCCCCCTTCGCTTCTTTCCTATCTGGGTAACCCCATACCTTCCTTTTTTTCCTTCATTCCTTTTTTGCAATTCCACCATTTTCATCTTGGTTGGCATTTTCCAGGTGAGGGCCTACTTTTGTGCATTCCTCTGCCTTTTACTGTTCTTAATAATAATAATGCAGAGGGTTTTAGCAGATACACGTTGAAACTGGTAGCGTAGAAGGGAGCGAGCTCACACCTTGCTCCCTGTACCACCTTGGGTAGTTGTGCTGAACGTACAATATCTTTGAAATATGTCTAGAGATAACCCAATGGCAGGTGACTGGGATGTATCTACCCTATCTACTCAGTCTTTTGCTATGTATGTGTTTACAAATATCAGGCAGTAGAAACTGAGAGAAATCTTTGCTCCCCTCAATACTGAGAGACAAGGACTAGCAGGGAATTAATTAAACCTGGCTAAGCCTGTGTTAATTACCACTGACTCTTCTAAAAAGAATAAGTAAAATCTTTGTGCTTACATTGCTGTTCCATTCTTATAAATACTATTCTTCTTATGGTCTGTTTTGTTGCTGAGAGTGTTATCTCAACTGCCACCAAGGATGTGCTAAGTAAAGAAATAAACTAATTTAGGAAATATGAATTTGGATACTTTAAGAAAGTGGCTAATGCTTGGTAAAGGTTATAGTAATGCAGTATATTTGCACAGAATTTTGGAGTACACAAGATTTGGCAGATTTTTTCCTGCTTTTGAGGAACACATTCAGATACCACAGTGGTGATGTACGGTAGTATATAATATAGACAAAATATTCTTTAGTTAAATTTGAAAAGATGTACCTTTAAAGATAACAAAGACCTGTTCCACTTACTTGCTAGAAAGGAATGATCTTCATCACTGATAACGAAAGAATGAAGTGTTTATGGTGACTGTTTCTCTTTCTCCTGTGGTGGTTTGCAGGGGGCCTGTAAAAGTGCTTCTTTCTCCAAAAAGAGTGATTAAGGTTATAAACTAACCTGTAAGAGAAGCTGAAAACCATACTTTTTCCCATAATTTCCATGTTGTGAATGCTTCTAACCTCAACTTCCATGGACACTGCTCAGTTTACATCTGGACCTGCACAGCTGTATAAATTAGTATAACTTGTTTTAATTGAGCTATGTATGCTAACAGGACTTCCCACCAGCATCACATATACCTCCGTACAGTATGTTATTGTCTCAGATGTACTAAAAATGACAGGAACCGAATGAAGTCACATCAATCAAATCTGACATTAATATTCTCTATTTTTAGAAGTACATAAGCATGTGATTTTGCAAACTGGCACGTTCATTCCTGTGTTAACCTAACCAATAATGCCATAGGAATACTGTCATGATTTAATGCCGGTATATGTGACCCTGTGCTAAGCCAGAGGGACATACATACACCCAATGCCCACTGGTAGTTGCTCTGCTCTGTAATTCAACTCTGTAATTCAGTAACGTTTAAAAAACAACTAAATAGTTACCACATGGTGGAAAATTAGCAATAGGGGACTCAAATTTTTGTGCGGTATTAAATCTGCACATGGAAAAAGTTAAATATCATCCTCAATGCTATCCATGTGTTTAGTCACATTGAATGAAATGCTTATAAAGCATGACATTATTTAATTTTTATAAGGTTTCCCACATCCAGTAAAATTTATTGCAGTTGCTTTGAAAAGCTTTGTGCAGGTGCCTTTTGAGCTGAGCTCACTCAAGTCAGAACATCACACACACTATGTGCAGTTAGTCACTGGATACATAGTATGGTATTTAAGTAATCCCATAGTAAATTGATTTTTAGTAATCCAATAGTTTGGTGGGATCGTGTGTATATAATTCACATGCAGAAATATTGAAATATAATCTTCAAAAAAGTGTGACATGAGAATTTGCCATGGTGAAGGGTCTTTTGACATTGTACAAGGGGGTTTGTGGTTCTCTGTAAGAGTGGTCCCATTTCCTTATTTCTTTTCTCATCGCGTAGTCCAGGGAAATAACTTCAGGAATACCAACATCTGCACAGGAAGGGTACTAGACATTTGCTGATCTGGGTTCAACCTTGTACTGATAAGTGCCGATACTGATACCTCAGGGATATTCATAGTTGGAGCCAAGAGGGAATCACTTTTTCTCTCTTGGTTTTGAGAATGTAGTTGAACTTTCCTTTTTTTTTGTCAGTTAAAACTATTTGGTAAATTGAAGTAGCATAGTAAACTGCTGAGTATCCAGGGGTGGGATGACATATTAATCTGAATCTTGAAATCTGCTTATCATTCCTTGCACGTGATTTACATTACTTCCTTGAGTTAGAATTAAAGTAAGATTCCAGATTTTTCCTGTCATTGATGTGATTCATGATCACATAAAATACAACTATCATCTCTTATGTGACTATTCCTCGTACACAGGTCATATTTGCAACCTTCATCCTGATTTTCAGGAATTGAAAGTGGGAATGTATGCCTATGTGAGAGTGTATTTTAAGTCATTTTGTTCACAAGCAACTTGGGATTTGTTCCCAAACATTAAGTGAGGGGTCCTTCTGGAGCCTCAAACTCAGTTCCACTGGGATTCAGATCTGTGGCGCTCTTTATCTCCCTTTGAAGAAAAATAACTAATGATACCTGCTAAAGGAAATTCTGAAAGTTATTTGCCACTCTTCATAGCAGGACAGCATGCAAATCTGTCCATAAGGCCAACAAAACTTCCCTGGCTGCTAACTAGTTCATACCCAATATTCCAAGCTAGGCTTTCAGAGAAGAAGAAGGAAGAAGACACTTTCAGATATCACTACAATGCAAGTGAGAGTCAGAACTGACTATGTAAAAAAATCTTATGCTACTTTCAGTCAATGTATTTTGCCTCTGACTACTGTAATGACGGTTATTGTGTGAACGTCTAGCCTGGTTACGTCAGAAGTCCCATGGCAGCTGTGGACATCTTGTTAGAATTCTCTGCTTTGCTTGTGATAGTGAGGACAAACAATCTGTTGGAAAGGAATGGTATAGCTATTTAAAAAAGTGAATATATGGTTGACTAGGTGTGAGTTTGCAGCATATCTTTTGTATCATGGCAAGTGTCTATATGCCTTTCCTAGATACCTGAAGTGACTGTAATATGCTCATTATTGGAGCACAGGCAAGTTATTTTACGTTTGCTGTAGGAGCAAATACTTGCCACTGAAGCAATTACTGCATTACTATCCGTCCCCTCAGCCCCAACCCATCCTCCAGTCTCATCTTTGCCCATGGACATTAGACCTAGATCAATTTTTCTGTTGACAGCAGCATGCTTTGGATCAGGATTTAATCCTTTTATCTGTGTTAGTTTGAGCCCTAGATGCTCTGAAAAATTAAGTCTGATGATCACTTTCCATCAAGTTTACTAGCTCTATATCTTTCCAGCTGCTTGTAGTAACTGCTTTAATTTTTTTTCTTTCTAGTGCTTGCTTTAGTATTTACTTGTAATTCTTTTTCTTCTACAGCACATCCAAATCGTGGAAATCCCACTTAAAAAAAAAATAATAATAAAAAAAAAAGTTGGCTAAAAGTCATTAAAAGCAATGAGAACAGATTTTTATGGTTGCCTGTGTACTGAGGAAGAAAATCTGAAGTCTCAGAGGTACAGTTCAATGTACTGCATTATGATCAATACTCCTTGCTACTCTTGTAGTGATAATATCTTCTTCCCAGGAACTGCTTTTAGCTGGGAATGTTTAACCATATATCACCTTCAGGCAGGTGGCAGGTGATCAAAGCCTTGAAAAGCTGCTAAGTGTAACTACCTAAGTGTCAGTGGTTTGGATTTTTTTCCTCAGCCAAAGCACTTTTTTTATTCTGAGTTTCTTTAATGCAAAAACAGAGCCAGAGCAGGAATTGTCAGAAAGCTGCACAGTGCAGTGACTGCACTTTTGAAGCTGGTTCTAAGATTTTTGTAATACCAGAGATGACTACACAAGGTGGGCTGTGACAGCTGCTCTTCACAAGTAGTGTTTCTGCAGTGTACTGACCTTTTCACTCATGGTAGGCACACCTAAATGAGGAGAGTATTTGCAGGGGAGTCGGAAAAAACGGGTGGAGGTTTAGTGACAATATTTTTTTAGGCACCATAGCACTTCTTCGATACTCATTTTTGCTTATTGTGAAAGACTTACCAGTTTAGGATTTCCCATCTGAAAAAAATATGAAGGTTAGCTGTAAAACTGTATAAAAAAGAACACAGTAGGTTATGCAAACCATCCTGCCCCCTCCCCCCAATTCTTTACTGAAAATAATAGAAATCATAGCAGAACAGGAAAAGGTGAGCTTAGGAAATTTTTACACACAAAGCAGGTAGAGGGAGAGATGAAGATGTCTGTTAACTACAGTTCCTTGTTGCTACAGCAATGTTTTCTTGTACTGTATATACTCATTAGAAAGTAACTGAATTCAAATAATTTTTGTAGTCCATCTCTGGGGCCAAGCATTAAAGAAAATTAAGGACTTATAAAGTACACAGTATTTGTTTTACAATTACAAGACAAAGTTTGTTTTTGTTTTTGTTTTTTTTTTTTTAAGAGTAAGGACCTGCATTTGAATTACCCTTAAAAACCTGTGAAGGAGATACAGAGGCAGAGATAATCCAATTTCTGGGTGAGTATTCTGTTGGGCTGGTTGCCACCATACTCACATTATTCATATTGTTACAGTTTGGATTTAAGCCCTGAGGCATATAAATTCTTTTGAAGAGACAGCCTTGTCATAATAAATTTTTTGATCAGAGTTCTGCTAATGCAGCTTTTGATTGAAACAAATGAAAATGAAAAAGTTTGTGTGACAGACTGAACACTTGCATGCCTGTCTAGCACTTTGTGCCGGCAGGTTTCCTGTGAGAGCCCCAGGACCAGTGTTGTTTTCAGTTGAATGCTCCTTTCCCATGGGAGTACAAACTTAGAAGAATTCTCCCATTCCCAGCAAATGGAAGGAGTGCCCGTGATCTGCAGAGAGAGCATTGACTGCTGAGGAGGAGGCAGAAACAGGTCTGCTGATCTTTTCTGCACCACTGTGCTTATTAATGTTTCTGAACTGCATATACTGTGCAGGTTCACTGAATGTCTATTTCCTTTCTTCCTTTGCCCTCACACCCTCATGGCTACTTGCCTGAATAATGATTATGGTCTTGATGCAAGAATTTAGCTGAAAAGTTCCATGGCAAGTGCTATGGAGGAAGGTGGACAGACTGGAGCTTTATAAACTACATGTAAAACTTCGTTGAAATCCATGGACAAAATGATCTTGTAGTGGGACTGGAATCTCAACTTGTACATCTGGGCTCTTTGGATTTTAATTTTCATCCTTTTATATGTGGAAAAAAATATTCTGTGAACCAGCAGACAGATCTTCCTTTGTGGCTGAGCAGATAAGCAAAAACCTGAACCTTCCACCTCAACAACTTTTTTTAATTGGGGGAAAGATATATATATATATATATATATATATATATATATATATATATAAAAATATATATAAAAATATATATAAAAATATATATGAAATTTCAAGTGTTTTATGATCATAATGCCCTATTTCTTTAAGCCATATCTGCTAGGGAGTTATGTATTATAAGTGTGGTTCTTCACTGACATATAATGTACCCAGATAAATACATAGGGAAAGAGTTAATCCTGAAAGATTTTCTTTTTTCAGGAAGTTGCCGGCAACAATGAAAAAGCAACACAAGCTGTGCCAAAACTGTCTCTATACTGCCTAATGCAATTTTTCTGAAGTGAAGTAGTTGTCTCTATGGTTAATCTTCTCTCAGCACCTGTAGGAATATTTTACAGTGAGACACCTGTTCTGTATAAAAGTACTGCAAAATTGATAACATTTCATTGCACTTGTGCCCACTGAAATCTCCACTGAGGTCCAGAGGGATTCCACTCCTTTTAATGACTACTTAGAGCTTTAAAGCCGTGTGTCTTTAGTATTGCATGACTAGCTTCTTTGAACGGAATCTGGTACTATAAAAAATTAAAGCGATCATTTAGACAAGACATAATTAAGTGAACAGAACTAATGAAACACTGCAGGAATACCATCAAATATGAAATTCCAAATGCCCCCCAAGGGGCACTTGCTCAATGAATGACTACCCAAAAGCACTGGCACCATCTTTTGAGAACAGGTATTAATTTATTTTATACTTCTTTGGGTAACAGGACATCCATGATACCTTTTCATATTTCATTTCAAGCTCAGAGTTGTTCACTAAGGAATCAAAAGTGAAGTCATTTTAGTACAGACATGATTTGTTCAGTGACTGAAAATCTGCTCTACTATCACAGGCTGTTGTAAAAGCTTTATTTCTGAGTATGTAGCTGAGCTCCTTTTGTTCATGTCACATTCAGGACAATCTCATTGTCACGCACTGTTAGTAGCCGGCTAATCCTCATCTTCTGGTAAAGGACCACTTGAAAGTACTCAGCTCACCTGTGCTTCTTGTGGAAATTAGTCTTCATGGGTATGCTATGGCTCGGTTTCTGAGGAGACCTGGGAACAAGTAATGTTTAGATGATTCTGGGCTTTGCTCCACTGACATGAAATGTACCATGTCACAGTCAAGGTCTGCTGAGTTACATTAGAATAGCTATGGTTCAGCATTGGAGTGAAGTTAGGGAATAAATTTTTCAATATTATTGTGATAGCTAACTTATCTAGGGGGTTTTGCTTGAAGATTTTACGCTAATTTACACACAAAATTAAGAAACAAACTCAAAGGGGGAACAAATGCACACCTAAGCAAGTTTCAGCTCATACAAGCCCCTTTATAACACTGCAATTATTTCACTCAACCATTCATCCTTGGTAAAGATACTGCCATCCTTATACTTCATTCATTCTACTAGTTTCATTTCTAAGAGGCAAAGACTTGTTTTAAAAACAAAAACACCCCAAAACTTTTGGGAGCCATCTTGATTGCATACTCTGCCTGTCAATCGGAATGTACAAAAGCGTGACAAAGAGGACAAACTGCATTTGCAGACTGACACTTGGCATTTCTACTCATGAAGATAAATGCAAGGGATAAAAATATGAAGTTGACCCTATTTGTGTCACTCACCTGTATCTATGAATACAACTATTTCAAGAGTGGGCAATAGGATACCAAATGACTGAGGCCTCTTAGGACATTTTGTTTCCTGAGCGACAGATCACAAGAGAAAGTAAAGGTTGCAACAGAAGTCAGTCAACAGCTATTCCATTTGTAAGCCTGCTGTGTATTTCTAAATGTTCATCTTATAAACACCATGGAGGTTTGTATGAGAAAATAATGTAGAACAAGACAACAGGTGTTGCATAAATTTTTCAGCATAGAAAATAAGCCACTTCTCAGTGGTTTGTAGTGTAGTAGCATCAAAAGTGGGGAAACAAAGTATGCTTTAGTACATGAAGAACATTCTGTGGAGATGACTTCAGTTTTAAGATGCATCTCTGGAGTGCTTATTGATGGTGATTTTTACACGCTCTTGGTGTGGCTGGAACTACTCTGCATTCCTTATTCAAGCAGATGTTGTTCTGATGTAGAATTTTGCTAATCAAAGGGTGTAGAATTCAGAAACATGCCTTTAAAAATCTGATCAATAAGATTTATCTGAGGAGCATCAAAAGCTGTATTTTTTATTTAAAACTAGCTTTTTAAGTTTTCTTTCTCAGAATAACATGTTTAAGAAGATTAATGAGAAATTTGTGTTCTGAACTTGGTGCCGGTTGCAAAACAATAGCTAGAAACTGTGACGCTGTGATGCTAAAAGTATGTATAAAGTTTTCAGAAGCAACTACTGATCAGAGGTACCTCAATATCTACATGCTTGTGGTTGGTTTTTTTTGTGTGTGTGTTTGTTTTTTTTTTTTTTTAGAAGTCTTGATTTTAAAGTGTATTGTTAGATAGTCTGCTTTCTCTGGGAGATTTCAGGATGGTTTTGGAAGCCCAGCATTTTGTGTGTGATACTTTTCACCACTCAATAACATCATAAAAGTAGAGGAACCTCTAATATTAAGTTCTTCTGAAACATCAGGATTTACAAATCCTTCCAAATAGTAGGACTTTTTCTCCTAAATATGAAGTGATGCATGAATTTTAGTTGTTTCGCCACCAGCCTGTGTTTACTCTTGAAAATAGAAGGATTAAGTGTAATCAGCAGTAGTTTGGTCTTTGGAAAGGCTGAAGAGTCCTCAACCCTCCTTTGATGGAAGTGGATTGTTAGCAACACAGTTGACTCAGGGTTCTCATTTATCAGCACTTTGACTATGGTGATCAATCTGCTTGTCTTGTCTCACCTCAAATGTCCATTTTAATATTCTCCCTCATATGCTTATATAAGTGTCATTATGTATATCATGAGGGTGCCCATAGTATGTGAGTACAGAGCTATGCACAACTGTGAATATTCCTATTGGCAAGCTAGGAATCTTTAGAAAAATGTTGCATTTGATTCAAACAGACAACCTTGCTCTTTTTTTTGCTGAGATTAACCCCTCTGTTACATATGACAGAACCATGAATATACCTAAATTTGACCCAGCAGTGAAAGTTTCCTTTTTTTCTTTTTTTTTTTTTTTAAGGAAAAAGGAAGAGTGTAGATGTGCTAAAGATCATTAGATCTTTTTTGCCTTCCTTCCTGCTGGTGTTTTAGGAGGCAGATCCATAGCTAAAAACTACATATGAAATTATTTTTGCAGATACCAATGGAAAGATGCATGTCATGAATTAGAAGAAAAAAAAAAGTACTAATTTGAATAAAACCTCCTGTGTGTTTTGGAAACCTCACCTTAGCCTTTAAAAGATGCTTGATATTTCTGTTTGTCTGTGTTTACATTGGACTTCTTTTGCTATATTGCACATACATACACATTTATTTCAGTGGATTATCTTTTTACTGGGTTTCTAGGCACAAAATGTATATAACTGAGAGCAGTTCTGTCCCCTGCAGAGCAGGAAGCCAATGTACAATGCAGCAAACTCTATTAGTAGTACACCTTCACGCTAATGAGATGTCAAGAAATAGATAATTTACTTTTATTCTGAATGAAAGGTAATGGAGGAGCTAGATGGTCTATTGTGTGCAAAGAGTGGAAATGATGTCTCTAAAATCATGCAGGATATTGATTTAAAATCAGGCGATACAGTTAGTAGTCCAGGTGCTGGATTTTGCTTGTGCTAAAGGAATGTGGCTCTTTTCCTGCTGAACACAAACCACCTGGTCGCTTCGTAGAACTAAAAGTAATGTAGTGAGAAACTGAATTGATTGCTCATTTTCTAGTTCGTTGTTACTGAAATCCTTTAGGAAAGTCAGAAAAAGATCTCTCTTCCAAAGAGATTAGATAAGACGTGAAGTTGACTTAGATAACACTAATAATCGTTTACCTTTTATTTGAGTCTAGAGATGCCTGAATACCTAAATTTAATGCAGACAATGAGACAAAGATGGACCCCAAGATATGAAAGAGTTTGGAGTCTTGTGTATCTTAACATCTGTCCAGACATGCAGGAAACTGAGAGCATGTAAGAGTAAAAATAGAGCCTCAATCATTTTAGCACTCAGGTAGCTGAGGAGGAGATAATTTTTTATAATTTTTTTCTTCCTGTGTTTTCCCCTGAGTGGCAACAGGAAGCACTAGTGTTCTTTGGAGAAAAGGCAGATGGCTTTTGCAAGAGATTAGTCTAGAACAGTGCTTGCCAGAAATGTCACTTACAGCAGCAGAAGGGAGCAGCAAAGAGGGATTTGACACCAGCAAAAAACCCAGACATTTTTGTCTTAGTATGTTGGGGAGTTTCAGGATGTCCTGTGCAATGTCAAACGGGCAGGTTGAATGACTGGAATAGCCAGATCAGTTAAAATGTGAACAAGTTAGATTGCTTCCTTCACAATATTTGCTCTGGGATCTGAATCCTTTCCTAGGTTGTATGAGCTATATACCTTGCTTTATTTTAGAATATGGGTTTGCATTTTCAAGAGACTCAAAGTATATAAGTAAGAGGTAACAAAAGCAGTGTTATTCTGTTTTCTATCCTTCAGAGTGTCACGTGTGTAGACATACATCAATTGAATGTCTCCCTATATGGTTACCTGGAAAACCTCTCTGCCAAAAACAGTCTTTGACAAAAAGAGACGCGTTTTCACAGAATCATAGAATCATAGAATGCTAGGGATTGGAAGGGACCTTGAAAGATCATCTAGTCCAATCCCCCTGCCAGAGCAGGAACACCTAGATGAGGCTACACAGGAATGTGTCCAGGCGGGTTTTGAATGTCTCCAGAGTAGGAGACTCCACAACACCCCTGGGCAGCCTGTTCCAGCGCTCTGTTACCCTCACTGAGAAGAAGTTTCTTCTCAAGTTTAAGTGGAACCTCTTATGTTCCGGTTTAAACCTATTACCCCTTGTCCTACCATTGTTTGTCACCGAGAAGAACCTGGCTTCATCCTCGTGACACTCACCCTTTGTATATTTATAAACATTAATAAGGTCACCCCTCAGTCTCCTCTTCTCCAAACTAAAGAGACCCAGCTCCCTCAGCCTTTCCTCATAAGGGGGGTGCTCCACTCCCTTAATCATCTTGGTTGCCCTGCGCTGGACTCTCTCCAGCAGTTCCCTGTCCTTCTTGAACTGAGGGGCCCAGAACTGGACACAATATTCCAGGTGTGGTCTCACCAGGGCAGAGTAGAGGGGAAGGAGAACCTCTCTCGACCTACTAACCATCCACCTTCTAATACACCCCAGGATGCCATTGGCGCTCTTGGCCACAAGGGCACAGTGCTGGCTCATGGTCATCCTGTTGTCCACCAGGATCCCCAGGTCCCTCTCCCCTACACTGCTCTCCAACAGGTCATTCCCCAACTTATACTGGAACCTGGGGTTGTTCCTGCCCAGATGCAATACTCTATATTTGCCCTTGTTATATTTCATTAAATTTTTCCCTACCCAGCTCTCTAGCCTGTCCAGGTCACGCTGGATGGCAGCGTGGATGCTCTTCTCCAAATGCAAAACAAACTGTTGAAAATGTCTGTCTGTCAATGTGCATCTGTATTGGGCTCATTTGTCAGCCAGGAGCTAGCTGGACTTACAGAAAGAGATTTCTGCAAGTCAAATGAAGACACTGGAATGCAGACAGCGTAAGATTCCAGAGATAGCTCTGGGAGGTGCTGTGTGTGAACAGAATAGTTTGTCTTGCTAGTGGAGCCATAAGGAAAAGTTGCAGAAAAAATCAGGTGGTTAGAGTGACCATTTGATCAAAGAAATACAATGGCCCTGAGAAGACAGTCTGTGGAAGGGATGGTGACGGATTATTCCAAAGCAGTGGGCAATCAGTCTCATTTGAGCCAGGGACTATTCTTTAAGCCATCAGAAAAAGAGTGCAGTAAGGCATATCTAGTGAGTAGAGGAAGGAGTTCCCACTGACAGTTAGCTTACCTGGAAAAAAACAGCAGTGGAAAGTGAAGAGGTGTGAGGTGTTAAGAGAGATTTGTTAATGTCAGAGTATGGAATATTTTCTTTTTTTTCCTCTCCAAAAGCTGAATTGAAGAAGAGTTGAAAAAGAAGTGTGAAAAAGAAAGGGAGTATGGGAGAGGGACCTCAGAATGTCAGCAGATTAGAGGGGGCGGTAATGTCTTCAATGTGTTTTCCCATCTTAAAAATGAGGTGTCTACAAGTGTCAAGCTTAACCTTTTGCACAAAACAACTGTGACTCATAAAAATGGTAAAAAATACGTGCTACAATGATGATTCCACAGTGGTTTGTGATATTAAGAGAGTGCTGTAGAAATGAAAAGTATAGATATTAGCTGTTTGCGTGCCAAACTCATTGTTACTTACTTTAAGTGTTCTTCATAAGGCATAGACAAACAGTAATCTCTTCTTCTTTTCAAGGGGCATGACCAATAATGCAATGATTGTAGTTGAAAAGCTCACCAACAATGCCATTGCTACCAGAGTGGGGGAAATTCTTCCTTCATTACATTAAGGACACTGCATTTTATACTTTGGACTGCACATGAGGTCTGAAAAGAATAAACTACCTAGCTTAAAGTTGAATAATGGAAAGTTTGTTGACCCTAAAGGGTAATTTATGCTTGAAAAAAAATCTGTGCATACAACATATGCTTCTGTTGCGTTTGTGATTTCCGTTGTAAATATTTTCATCAGGGTAAGGCTAGGTTCCCAGACCTGACAGAGGAGGTGACAAGAGCAAACGAAGATGAAACAACTGCTTGTCCTCAAGATTTAGGATCAACTAAAGAATTTAGACTTTGAACACTGTCTTGTCAAGTCTGCTAATAAACACACCTGAAGCGAGATCAGGTATCTCTACAAATCAGTGTGCAGATGTGGCCCTGGAAACAGGGAAGTCTGAAAATTTAAAGCTTAGAGCTTGTGACACATGTCTGTGTCGACAAGGAGTTATGGGTCATCATGAAAGTATGTCTGTCTGCTTCTGAAAACTATTCCTCTTCTTCATTAAATGTGCTGGTCTTAGTCATTTAGTGGACCACTAAGGTCAATAACCTTTTTAGAGTTATTAAATATAGATTAATGTCTTTGAATTCTGCATCAGCCAAACAGAATAATAGGACAGCCACATGCACCACTGCTGTTGCAATGTTAAGAACATGACAGACTGTCATGATTTTTTATATGGTGCTCATCAAAATAGTAACTGAATATTTCACACAGTTTTGAACTGATACATAGCATTTTTGGGGTCTCTTTTTCTCTGTTACCTGCTTAAAAAAAACCCTAAACATTTCTTTGCATGTCAGAGATTTTCCTGCTTAGGAAGTTTTCCCTTGTGCTGCCTTAGTGTGTTTTATGAAGTGGGAAGCCTTCTACTCCTCAGTGCCAAATTTCCTGATTGGTATAGCTCCAAGTGCCAGGAAGAAGAACTTTCTGGGGCCTCCTATGGCTGGACAGGATCTCAAGAGTTGTGTGTCAGTGTAGCTCTACAGTGACCCTTTGGATTCAGTAAAGATGGGGACATTACGGCAAGGTGCTGCCTGGGCACATAGATATTACAGATACCCCCACATTCTGGTGATTGTCCTGCAGCCCCGTGACTTGCAGTTATAGTTTGGGGACTGGTCTGAATGGAAATTGTGTTCTTGGGGAACATTTACCTTATCATCTATGTGCCAAGCCTGAAGTTTGATGTATAGGATTTGCCTGTTAGTGTCCTACTTAGACTTTAGATACTAAAGAAATAGTTTGTGGCTGATGCACAATTTCTTTACCAGTTCTCCCGGACCCATTCCTCTTAATTTTGGAAAAGTACAGAGTTTTGAAAACGTATTTAGCAAAATGAAATTCTATGAATTTCATTGCTTTCAGCCAAAGCTAATGACTGTGTAGGCATGTGATGGAAGGGACTAAAAGTGGATGATTTGTGGTTTAGTGTTTGGTATGAACTTCACTTTGTTTCTTCTTAAACCAAGACCAATTGTATGAAACACCACCAATGATAAATTACACAGTGTTTATTAGAAAGGAGTATAACTTTTCAAATCGTTCAGGTCTCATAATCTTGATTATAAAGTCTTTCAATACATGAGGTCTAGCACTATTCTACAATTAAAGTACACTAAAGTCTTCATAATTTTCTGTCTACAACATGTTCGCGTTGCAATTAGTAACACTGCAGAAGCATCAAGTACTATGGTGACTGGTGATCCACTGCAGTACTCTGCGCCAAAGATGTTACCATATTGATCTCTGCATGCTTAAACGATAGAATAAAATGTTCCTTCCTGAGCATGTAGATTCTTAGCTAGACTAAATTACAGCCAAATGCAAAATCACTCTGTTTGAGTGTCTGCTAAATTAATCACTGGAAAGAAAAAACCCATGAACAACAAATAAACTTCAAAGACATGGCAACTGTGGGATCTGGTGAAATTAGGAAACTGGGACAGCTCGATAGAAACAAGAGATGGAAGCTGCTTTGACACATTTCAGGTCAACTGTTGGAAAACTTTGGAAAGAAATCAAACTCCCCATTTTAGCCTAATCAGATCAAACAAGGTCCTATTTGTATCTGTTTGTCTGGCACATTTTGAAAACGGAATTAAAACAGCAAAAGAGAAATGCAGTGACAATAAAATATGTATAAACACGTGCACATGTGCTAATACACGTTGTGGAAGATAAGTTATCTTCTGTAAGTAGCCACATGATAAGCTAGTAAACATAACAAGGCACTATTATTTTTTCTTTTTAACTGATCCAGCCTCACCTGTTAATTTTCTTCCTCAGTCACTATATTTGATGTACCAAAGTGATGACCATACTTAAAGAACAAGTATAAAAAAGTATCTGATTTGAGGAACCTGACTGGCTGCAACTATTTGCACAGTCTGGTTTTGATGGAAATACGAAAGCAATTATATTTTAATCTTTTTTAGTCAGTCAGAGGGTCATAGGGCCTGGTTCAATAAGGAACCAAAGCATGTGCTTAATTTTAAGCATGTGATTAATCCTGCTTATATGCTTAAAGTTAAATGCTTTGCAGGTTAGGGTCTAAAGTAACTGGGCTACACAGACAGAAATAGTGGGAAACACAAACAAAGCAATATGTTTGCGTTCTCTAAATCTCCCCTTTCTATGGTGTCTTAACCCTTTCCTCCTCCAAATAGTGACAGAAAAGTCTCCAAGTTTCATAAGAATGCACCATAATAAATACCCCCAAGGTCATGCGTGACAAAGTCAAATCCTTGCCACACTTGTGGTCTCACTACTTATGAGCAAACACACAACTATTCAGAGTTTGTGCCAAGAGTGCAATTATATTTATGGCTCTTAGAATAGTGCCTGTATACTATTTCCATATTCTGTATATGATAGAAAACAGTAGGATAATATATGATACTTCACATGTGTGTTTCATACCTAATACTCAAAAAAATCAAGGCAGCAAGGCCATTTTATACCAGCCAATCCTCCCTCAGATTACTGACTTCAGAAATAACAGGTTCAGACTCTACATGCTAAGAGTAATCAAGGCAACAAAGACAAAATGTTTTAAAATACAAGTAGTGAAAAGGATGATGGCAGATGGATGGGGAAGAATAAGGAAGGTGAAAAAGTTGGAGGAGAGATTTAGAGAAAGTAATGCGGAAAGAAAAGTAAACCATAAAAGTAACTAAAGCTGCGAGCCCAAACTACTGGCAAAAAGCTGGAATATATACAGGGTGAATTAAGGAAAGATGAACAGAAAAGATAGGACTTGGTGCCAGAATACTGCAATGACATTTGGAGCATGAATTAGATCTCAGAAGACATGGCTGTGTTAGTAAGAGGCTGGATGTTTAATCCTGCTTTTCTTGAATTCAATGGACAAGTCTCACAGGGTTTTGCTCTAGTTATTATATATAAAATAGAGATGAAGTCTTTATGCACAAGGCATAGTTTGCTGTTACATTTTTATGTGGCTGTTGCTGGGATTTTAAGATCGAGTTCTGAAATGCCGCAGAAAAATAAAAGTTCTAATGTTTTTTAAGAAGAAGAGTAAGAATAATCCTGGCATTCAAAATATAAGTCTTAGAATACCTATTTTTTATGAAATTGGGTGAATTGATGGTTCAGATACTAGTTTCAAGTCGAGGGTATTTTGCTGTCTAGATCAACTCACTAGATCAGAGAACAAGCAATACTTTGAGAAATATGAGATGACGCACATTTGGAAAACGTTATTAATATTAATTAGAACTTAAAGAAGTGAAGGGACTTAGGCTGTGGAAAAAATAGTATTTGGAAGTTTTTGTTTGGAAAAGGAAATTATGCAACATGGTTAAAATTGATATGAAATGTAAATTTTGTAAGAGGTAAAGAACAATACATTTGCTAAATGTATTGTATATTCCAGCTTTTTATCCCTTACAAACACTTCTATATTATGGAACAGCTGTTTGATGTGAATGCTACCAAGTTTCTGCTATTCTGAAAAAACTTAGGAGCTTGTTTCACTCTGGATCTTTCAATTACTTGCAACTGTGACAGCTTCATATATTGTATTTCCTAAGGAAGGCATGAAAAAGTTGTGTGTTTTTTTTTTTTTTTAAATTTTCATACACCCATAGATTCGCACTTCTTTATCAGCCTAAATCAAACAGCTTCTTTCAGGCAAGATGCACAGATTCAACAAAATATTTCAGCACAGCTCTAAAGAACTGCTGCATTGAAGGGGGTGTTGTTTAACAAACCCAAAATTAATACAGCCTGAAGAGGGCAGTAAAGATAAAGCTTTATTTTTCTTACCTTTTCACTGTTTTCATTGTACATTGTATTCTGAAAATGCGTTACTGGCCAGCACTTATTTACAGGCGTTACACATTTCTGGAGCTATGCTGCATAAAATATACTGTCAGGTCAATGAAATCCTTTGCTGAGATTTATCTGAGGATCTAACTCCTTTACATGACAGTGTAGAACTGGAAGACATGTCCATCACTCATGCAAGTTGCTTGCAGGTGATGAATTGCATGAGCCAGCTTTGCTTCAGCTGGGACATCCCCTTAGAACAAACTGACATCGAGTTCTGCAAGTGGGTCAAAAGAATAATTTTGCAGATTGCCAAAAAAATGCCATGCTGTTTTCATATTTTGTCTTAATCATTTCATAGAGGCCAAGCTCTCTTCAGAAATGGACCAGGGGGATTTTGTAAGAGGAAAAAAGTTTTATACTTTTTCCATTCATCTGTCTTGGGAGCTTCCTGCCAGCCAGGCTCATATTGAAACTAAGGTCATTTTCCCTGTGTCAAGGGGCATTGAATTTTATAATGTAAAGAATTTTACATGTAGTGGGAGGAAACTGCAATTGCAGAACAGCAGATACCTAAATTGTTCTGAATATTCAGTGTGTTCATTTCTGACTAGGCATTGTTATTCCGCACTGGTCTGGTATTTGCTTTAAGGTCAGGACATAACATACCTTTTTAAAGCTGAAAGAAATGTCTGTGTTTGCATATTTCGTTTGGATGGATACATACATACATATACACATTGACACCTTTATGAAACTTATTTTTAAAGATATTTTGTACATACAGATGTAGTGGTTGTGTGTGTCTAAGTATATATTCATACAGTGTATACCACCCATACCCATTAGGAAATGTCTTTGGAGAAATTTAGGCAAAGTGAGGGCAAGAGCTTGATTTTTCCCTTTGAAGGAGACAACTGGCAGAAGGTACTGATTTAGTCAATAACTTTTAATCAAGAAAGTGATGTTGAAATGAGTGATATGCTAGTAGTAAAGCAATGTGGATGAGGGATGAGAGTGTAGCATTCTTGGTGCTTGGTGACAGTATCCCAAACAAGTCTTGCCAATACCCCAAAATAGTAACAGCTCAGATTTTCCTTAGATTCCTTCTCTAGACAGGAGTGCAAGGACCTCCAGGTACTCTGCTCAGGACTGAGTGGAGCTGTGTCAGGGGTGCAGAAGTTTTCTAGAGTCATGATAGAGAAATAAGAGAGCTGAGAAAGCAATCATCTTCCTGCTTGGCAGGTAATTCTGATTTTTGCCTTTCAAAGTAGCAAGCTCATTTGGTTTTGAGGAGAGATAGCATTTTCACTAATAATCCCTACCCCATAGGGCATTTCCCTATGACATGTAGCTCAGTTTTGTTCAAAGGTCTTAAGAGATGTTTTTCCTAGACTTTATTAGGTCTTTATCTTCCTAATCAATCAGATGTTGAGGCAGGTACTGAGGTGGTATGAACTGGAGTGACTCAATTGAAATACAAGCGTCAGCTGACTGAGGAAAGAGACCAGCACAGTTAAGCACATTTAATTGTTTGGAATGGCTTAATTGTACTTGAGATTTAGCATTGGAAAAACCATAAGGCAGAAACTGAAAATAGTCCTTTCTCGGCCACAGTTCAGCGAAACATTTAACCACATGTTTCAGTTCATCCCTGTTTAATAATGTGCTTAAAATATATATATTTAATTGTAGTCATATGCTGACATCTACTGCTTTCCAGGGCTTTTAAACAGAGCTTCCACTTTTACCTATATTAAAATGACAGAGTTGTCCACTTGCCAAGATGTAACTGAGTGATATTTCTATTTTTAAAATGAAGTACAAAGACAGGGGAACTGCTCATCATCTTCTGAGGAAACATAAAACAACACTGGAGTAATTTCTTCACAACCCCAAGTTCCCATTTATGGTATTTATTTGCTATACATTTCAGGTGTCAATAAATAAATGAAAACAAATGCAGACTTGCTTATAGTATTTATAACGTACACATGCACCCTAGTAACAAGATAAGCTTGTGTGAAAGAATGGTGTTTCTTCCAATGACAGAGTGTTAAGATGTGTTTTGGCAAAAGGCAAAAGAGAGCCTGGACATGGACTAGTGCCTGTAAATAAGTTGACAGGCATATTTTTTCTCAGTAGTGTAACCTGTGTGTTGCAATTGCCCTTCTTGGGGTTCTTTCCTGTTTTCTGAAATCACAGATACCACTTTGGTATGAAGATGTGCCCAGCAACGGTGATGATGGCAACACAGCTCCTGTATAACTGAATGTACTAGCCCTAGGCACATTGCCAAATTAACCAAAATCCTGTTAACCAAGGTAACAGCTTTTCGTCCTGCATGATATGAGCTTGTTGACAATTTCTGGCTTTCAGTTATGCTGTGCATAGCCTATATCCTTCTGGATGTCATCTGCTATAACCTGGATTATTGCCAGGCTGAAAATAAAAGTGGTTACTTTTCTTTTTAGCTGGAGTAATCTGCTGTTGATTATACTTGACCTCAGCAAACTTTCATTGTAGCACGTTTATACTCACTGTGTGTTTGGTCACAAAACACATCCCAATTCTGTCATCTAGACAGAACATGCACGTATTTGAAGCATATAAAAAGTATACAGACAGACAGTGATGTACTAGATACACTTACAGGTTGCTCTACGATGTCATGCTTTTTATCATTTTGAGTTGGGGCAATCTCCATTCATTGTTTTCACAGAAAATTATTCTGAAGTGCTGTTAAATATATTTGTGCATTTTTCATTGAGAATCTAGACTTTTGTACACATTTTGTTAGTCATACTAACAATGATAGGCACTGGTATTTTATTAAAGATGTTTCTAAATCTATACAAGTTTTTTTACAGATATTAGGGCAAAGACATTCTAAAAAGTATCAGAGCCAGTATCTGTTCTTCATTGTACCTTTCAGGAGCTTAGTAATATTTTCTTGCTGCTTAGAAGTATAGCATATACTACTATAAACCAAACTGGTATCTTGTGTCCCTTTTTGCATTGTTTCCTGGAAGACTGGTCTCGGATCAGGTTCAGTTGCTAAGTGTATACCATATTAGAAAGTGTGGACATTAGTGTCTTGCTCAGGTGTTTTAAAATAGGACATTAGGCATTCCTGTCCTACCAGACTTCAGAGAATCTTAAGATTAAAAAATTATGGTTTTTTTCAAGCTCTCCTGTTAGAAGTGTGATATGTATTTATGGTACCCTCAGGTTCTGCACAATAAAAATGGTTAAACCTTTAGTCCTTTTAGTAGTTCACAGTTTTATTACAGAAGTTATTTTGTAGATTTTATGCTTAGAGCAAGGTCAGTGTATTGCACTGTATAAATTATTCTAAGTAATTGCTCAGTTATTTTATAGCTTAGTCACAGGATTTTTTTATTATTAAACATAGCCTTTTCTTTAAGGCTGGGAAGAGAAGGGCACTATAAATCACATGGCAGCTTGCCATTTGGGGTTTCAGCTTTACCTGTGATAAGGATTTAATAACAATCTGGCCCAGACACCAGTTCCCTCTCAATTACCTTTCCACATGGGCATTAGTTCACACTGTTTATTAAAAACTCCCCTTGTAGTTGTTTTAATGGAGTGTTTCAGATTAATGGCCCCTGTGGAGTTTAACTTCATTGCACTTCATTAAAGCTAGATTGTACAAAAGGTTACTTCAATTAAATCCAGAACTCGACCTTAAATCGGTGTGGATTTTTTTAGAAAATATGGTAAAATTACTATGCCAATCCTTTGAAATTAACAGGGCAGCATCATTCTTGGTGACTGAAGTTCAAAATATATCTATTCTGAATTTCCTTGCAGATTAATATTCAGATTTCAGGAGATTAGAAGATGAAAGCAACTGAATGGTGTATGATCTACAAATGAATTGGCTAAGCAGTTTTGTTAGAAATAGGACAGCCTAGGGAAATTCAAGTGCTTTTGCTTGCCTGTAAAAGCATTTGCTGAATGTTTCGCAAAACTTCTCTGAGGAAATAACCATTTATCCACACTGCAGGAGAAAGTGCTTCAATAAACAACCCCCTCGTATTTTCTGAACACAAACCTCTTAAACGACTGCCTAATCCACTACCTCTTGTGCATGGATAAGCCTTTCCATGCAAAAAATCTTTCATGTTTTCAACTGCCCATTTTCTTGCCAAATGTCTTTGAACCACCAGGTGTTGGGAGATGTGTCCTGTAGTGAGGTAGAAAGACGGGTTGATGCAGAACTTCCCTGGGAGTGGGGTCAATTGTTGTAGCAGGGAGAGAAGGAACAATGGAGCGATGCTGGGCTTTTCCTAAACAAGCAGATAAGCTCACTAGTCTTCCTAAAAAAGACAATGGTTTTGATGTCCTAGGAAACACAGTAGAGATACTTAATTTTGTTAAGGATTATGCAAATTGTGAAATTATGTGATTGGCTTTACACAGTTTTAAGGCTAGTTGAAGACACTGTGCAACACATGTAAGTGGCAGGGAAGTTGTGTATGCAATATTTCTAATTAGTACTAGTGGCCTAGCTCTTGTAAACAGTTGGCTGTGTTGGGCAATGGATGTGGCCTCCTGGTAAACTGGGATAGACTTGATCCCAAGATCTACTGGGAGGTAAATTAATTTGTAAACTTTAAGGCAGTCTCTTGGTTAAAGATGCCTGTTAAAGATTTCTTTTCCAAAAAGTCACTTGACTTAACCAGCTAGCTAGTGTATATTAAAGAAAAAATTCTATCCCTAATGATCCAGAAGTCCATAGTACTCTTATTTATAAAATGAGATTTATTCTACATCCTCTGTTTTTTCAATATACCCATGATTAATTTGGCTTTCCTTGAGTATTTGGAGGATTCAGTGTTGCTATTATTATCCGTTTTCCCTTGTAAATACTCTGTTCAGTTCTTGTCAATAAGTTGTACAATAAGTGTCTAGTTTAGCGTTATAGATGATTTTTGTACTAATAAAATTTGTAGCGATCTCTTGTTAAAGGAAATAAAAAAGATGTAGGGAAAGTAACAATTAAAACTTCTATCATGATCTAAATGGAAAAATTTAGACTCTTGATATTTGATTCTGTGTATATATATTTACAGGAACAGAAAGCCTTCCATAGATTCACACATGCCTCTTGAAATTACTGAGATTAAACAAAGATCTGAATATTTAGCATTAGACAGTCTGAATTTATTTTTAGATCTGACTCATCATAGAAGTTATTAAATGTTATTCTTAAAGATATTTCTTCAGGCAAATTTTATACATTTTAAAGCAACATCTCTCACAGTCTTTGAGGACTAGAATCATTTGTTCTTTGGTAAGGAAAAGTGTATTTCAGCTGCAAATGGTTATTAGATGTGGACCTGAAATGTATCATGCTTTCAAGGCAAAATATTGCCCAGCCTGTGTCTGAAGTTATGTGCACAAGAGAGCTGGTATAGTCACATACTTCAAGCTTTCTATTTCAAAATCATTAGTATTCAGGATGATCTTTTCAATTAGTTGCATCAAACACCTTTTCTCCTAAAACTTTTGAGTAAATTAATGGGTCTAAACAGGAGAGCTTTTGGCATTAAATCCTTCTGAACTAGTGAGAGATCTCTGGGTCGAGTCCCACAGTCTGGCGTAATACCATCCTGGTTTGTCTTGGCAATTTTTCCCTGTAATCTTAGAAGAAAGAAATCTAATAAAAGAAACAACTGTCTTCCTCACCCCTGCCCACCAAGTCCTCTCCAAGCCATCAAACACTGTGTGTCCTAAAAATAGCTGGTTGAATAAACATATACTGTTTTTACTCAGATAATGTAAAGAACTGTTCATAAAACCCCTTGTATTGCCTATATTCTGAAGCTTTCACCTTCTAAATGGGCCAGATGGGATGAAGGGTGAGCTGTGAGGACAATGTGTTAATATAAAATCGTAAATGGTACAGATATAGGAAAGTCAATAAGGGAAAAAATAAATCAGCTTTTTCTCAGTATAGGAAGTAGAGGACATATCGAAGGGCAGACTTGATACAAAAGAAAATAAAACTTTTTTCACGTGATCTGTAGTTAGGTTTTGCAGTGCACTAGAAAGGGATATTTTGAAGAATAAATGGATTTAAAAGGAGATTGCACAAGTTCATGGAAGAAAACATTTTGAAACAATAATTGGATGAAACCAACTCAAAATCTTCAAACTGTGATTGGGAGGTAGAATTGCTCAATGAGGGAAGTTTGTTCTGTACTTCCCCCTTTTATGCTCTTCCCCATGGCTTTTACTGCTGGTGTCCACCCAAGAAAAGCTGCTGCACTAGTTACACTTGTGGCTCTCAAGCTCACTTTGGAGTCAGGACTTGGCTGTGGTCACAGAATGGTGTTAAGATCATTTCAAAGATGAATATCTCAGAGTAAAGAGCAGTGGTGGTTTTTTTGCTTGTGTTTTTTTTATCCTTGGTATCTCTCTGTACTTGTTACCTTTACTATGGTATTGCTTCTTTCCTTGTGCTTTGTTGTTATTACATAAAATGCTGAGGCCAGAGCTGTCATCATATGTAGGTGGTGAAATGATGGGTGTAGCAGCTGTCTTTTCGGCAGGACTGCAGTTTTACGCTGACTTGCTTCTGCCAACTCTGTGGCTTCCTGCTGATCTCCGTCGCCGCATGGAAGACATCTGCCTTCAGCTGAACGCGAGCGTGTCAAAAAGAGTACTAGTCCTCTGCAAAAGAAATCTATTCCTGTTTGTTAAATGGCTCTGCAAACTAGGAAATTAATCTTTTAGTCACAAACCACTGCATACAGAGCTCATAACAGAATGAGAAATACATTTGTTTCACCTACAACTGATCAGAAATTGTTCATCAAATAGGAAATCTGTCCTCACTTCAGTCTGCAAAAATGCTGGATACTGTGTCAATCCAGCAAAGCTTTTAAGTGTACGCTTACCTCCAAGCACAATTTAGGCCATTGATGTTAGTAGTACTGTTTATATGTTTACATTAGAAAGTGAGTAAAAGCTTTGTGAAAGTCTGAACGGGAACACTTTGTCACTATGCAAGCTCTTGTCTGTGAGTGTGTATCTCTGATGAAGACTGAAGCAGTTTTCAAGTATTTCAGAATGTAACATCCTGCTTCTTTCAAAGTGCCAGCCCATTAAGGCACATCATATTGATACTCGCCTCACGATTCTGACTCCTCAAAGGATGCTACGTTAAATTCAAGGTCATGGTGTTAATCTTCAAAGTCCTTCACAGAATTGGTACATGTTACCTCAGAGAATCTCTCTTTGTGACTGCAGCCTCTCCTGACAGCTGTGTTCCACAGAAATTATGAAGCTGTCAACCTCAAGGGTGCAGCCTGAGAGGGCAGAAGACAAGGCCTCCTCAGCAACACAGCCAAAGCTTTGGAAATCATTATCAGAGCAGATAAGAATGACCACAAATCTCTCTGTCCTCTAGGCAAAGTATAAAACTCACTACAACTTAGCTCCCATGGGCACAACTAAAGACAATAAAGATAGAAGGTGAAAAAAGTGAACAGCAAGAAAAGGAAGAGCAAGATGGGAGGAGTGGAAAAACTGCTCTCATGTTGCCATCTCAAAATAAAAGCCTTAGATTTAATTTGGGGACAAATAATGGGAGTATTTCAGATATTACAGGAAAGTGTATTTGTTCATTAGACATTATATTTTACTTTAAATTTTAGTATATAGTTATCCGTTTATCTGCTCCTAAACTTATGTCAGTTTCCTTTTAATAAGGAATATTAAAACATAGTTAATATATGTCAGTAATGGAGTACATGCCAAAATACCTATATAATGCAAATAAAATTATAGTAGTTGCTTTTAGTTATTATATATGGTTTTTTTTGCAAATCATATGAGAATAGGTCAGATTCCGCTAGCTGTCTTTCAGTTCTTAAAGGCTGCAAACTGATTCATCAGGATGTGAATGTTTTATGTACTTGTAGGTAAGAAAAATATGAAAGCCACTAACATCTTGTGATCTGCAGCCATTATGTCAACTGACTGTTCCTTTATCTTTTCTTCATGTTTACCTGGGATTGTTTGCCTTTGACTTTAATCAGTATGCATGGCTCCTGTAAATGTGAGTTAGAGGTGAAGATCTTTTGTCCCTCATATTGGTGTATTTCTAATTTGAAAACAGGTAGAGATCATGTTTTGTTTTCAAAATTATTAATTACTTAAATACATCGACCAGGATATGTCTTTCCTTCTTGCCATGTAGGCACACAGGTTAAATGGAGCTGATTTTTGATTGGGGTGCTCTAACCCTGCTGCTGTTGACAAAGATATTTATTACTCAGAAAGCTCAGGCTTGTGGTTTTCCCTTCAAAATGGGCTCTTAGGTTGCTAGGGTGAAAACAGGAATTGTAAAATTATATGCTTCTGGTTTAATTATAGTGATGTTAAATGCAGAATTTAAGCCTTTTGAATTGCTGCTTGGAGGTAAGTTTTATCACATTAGAGAAAGAGAAGGGAAAAGCTGAGTCCCAGAGACATCACTGGCAGGACTTGTGCTTGCTGTCCTGGGGAGGCGACTTTGTGCAGGGGACACCTGCACACTTGCCATTAGTTCAGATGGGCATAATTCATTCTTTGTGCTGTAACTCTCCAAATGTTGGAAGCAAGCAGAGTTCTTCAGCTCAGAGCTCTTCTCTTTAAGCTGAAAGGTGTAAATTCTGTTCTTACTGCCCAGCTATGAAGTTCCATGGGATTATGGTGTTCTGCAAAAATGGCAGCCATAATGTTGTAAATGGGCAGACACTTGTTACAATGTTTTACACTGTGCCTTGCTTTTATGTAAAATAATCAAATGAATGTCTATGAATAGTAAGGAAATGGTGCTTGCTATGCTTTTGATTAATATGAAGTGGGTCACTTCAAAAGCATTTGCTGATTATGATATAACACTGGTATAGGAATTCTATCACAGAATCATATCCATAAGCGGTATTTTTATGCAAAGGGGATCTAGTGGCACTTATCAGCTCTGTATGGTAAAGTCTTCTGGATATAAATACTTTTTATTTATTTTGCAATCAGACACCTACTGATTAAAATCCACAATCCCTGTCCTCTCCATTGGAAAACTGGTTCTTGATCTTTAGTCATCCCAATATAAGTACTTCAAAGATATGCTGTTGCTAGGTCTTAGCTTATATCAAACCTGTGTTTCTGGTGACTGTTCCCTGTCCTTAAGCAGTATTTTACTGAGATAAAGATATGTAGAGTGTCTCTGGGTGCTCTAGTCCAGTTTTTTTCAGACGTCCCTGTGGCTTTGGACTGGCAGGTCATGCTTCTGGTTAGCAGCAGTGGGAGTGCTTGCTCTTGTGGTTCAAGGGTATTTGCACCCAGGTGACGTCCGCTCCAAGGCTGCGATGTAGCTTCCTGACTGAGTGAGAATGCTGCCTGGGACAGCCTTTGGCTCTTCCTTAATGCTGAATTTCATCCAGCTTCTGGAGAAACTGGCTACTATCTTCTTTCATCTGCAGGCAAAACACTTGCTACTTGTAAGCAATTGTTAGTTAAATCACTTAAAAGATTGGCATTTGGTTTAAATGGCAATTAAACTATTGCATTAAGTCACATTTGTTTCTACTCTACTAAAAGTTCAATAGGCTCATGTACCTTGATATGTACCACATTTCATAGTTGCAAGCTACAGGTCAAATGTAAAGACACTATAATATCAGGTAATAAAATACAGCAATAGCCTGGCCTGTCAAGGCCTAGACATGCAAAGCGATGCAGGACTGCTGGGCTTGTGACTCTTGCGTTTCTGTCAGCACGTTTCTACCTGTTTGTTACAGGTACTAAAGGCAGAGCTAGCTGAACAGAGAAATCTTTTCTCCATTTGGCAGATAAAAGTTTCTGAGTAGTTAGTATAATGACTGGTTTTGACTGCTTTCAAAGTTGATTAAGAGAAGAAAATGTACTTATGAATAAATAGCTTAGCAAGACACAGAAAAAATAGCAGAACTATTCACAAGTAATGTTCAGCCATCTCAAATTCAGATTGCTACAACCACGTAAGCAGTGCATTCTGGATAAGAAGAGAAAGTGGCCCTTCTTGGGATCACGGCTCCATATATACCCTTGCATTTTCTATACCTTTTAAACACATGTTGTCCTATAAAAATGAGAGAGTGCAGCTTTCCTGGACTATATTGCACATCTCAAAGGCTTGTGGTATGAATTCCTTATATCAAGGATAGTGAGTGGTACAGAAGGAGTTAAGCGTTGAAGAGGATAATATAGATCACTGTGCTGCAGGCATCTATCACAGCACTCGGTGAAATAAAGAAAGTTCTGGAAACAGATGTTGCTTCCAACAGAAAAACAATCAATTTTGGATCTATATATAACACAGCATATATATTATTGTACTAAAAGGCTTCTGTCAATACTTTCATGAAAAATATACCATAGAAAGGTTTCTGTGAGAGGACATAGTTTGTGAATTGCACTGTTGGTACCGGTCAGGAGTCTCAAGTATTTGTAAAATGCAGTTAGTGTTTAAGATGTATTCATTTTGATCAAAGAGGATTTTGGACTGACTCACCATGCAGACACACATCTGTTAAATGTCAGACATTAGGTAGTGGTACCTAATAACTCCCAAAAGAACCATTTTACATTCCCCACAAGTCACAACTCGCATCATATTCAGCTTTCTGTTGCATAAGGATTTGTTCCTAGCAGGTTGTATATATGTGCATGACAGCAAGGGCAAGAATGATTATGATGAGTGTTGCTGTCAAATCATTATTATGCTTACTACCATAAACAGAGGTGTACAGCTTTAGCACCTGCCTGCTCCTTTCCTGTAAACAGCTGTGATCAATTGAAATATATTCTGACAACAAGACCCAGATTAATAATTACTCTTGTTATAAATGCAGAGTTGTGGCTTGCTTATCTTTTATGGATGTGGTGCAATAGTGCAAAACTCTGTGTTGGCTAGCAGACTTACTGTAAACAGAGAAAAAAGCCCAGCAGATGAAAATTGTTTTACTTTTTTCTGAGATCGACACAAAATTGAATGAACATTCTAGCAGCTGAGGCTTTCAAGGAGTAGCAAACACCATCAGTTAATTGGCCACTATTTTAGATCTTTCATTCCAAATTACTGACTGTTTGTGAGATGCAGGTTTGGTGGCTTTTTTTTTCATGCGTTTGAAGGTGAAATACTCCAGATTTTGCGTAAATGCTTGTGTTTTCAGACTGCACTGATAAGGAGCATACCAGTGGAAAACGTATATCCTTTCTCATGGTATTGGATCTGTTCAGTTGCAATGAAACAGTGGTGAAAATTCTGTATCCCTGGGTTTTTAAAGTTGCAGTTCTTTACATTTTGTTGTGTGACATCAGAACAAGGGCTTTTATAAACTTAATTGCAAAAAAGAAAAAGAAAAGAGGGACTGGAGAAAAGGGACAGTGACTGGTTGTAATTGATCTTTTTTCTTCTGCTCAGTTTAACAGAGAGTTGCTTGTCATTATTGTGTTTACCAGCCTGTGTTTTCCTGCTCTGATCAATCTACTTTCTCTTCTATTTTTCAAAGAGAATTTTGTCTTCATTCAAATACTATGTCCTGTGTTTCTGGTGAGTAGAAAAACTTGACTGCTGTTGAAATACAAAGTGATGCCCATACACTGTAGTCACTAGTAAATATGCAGGCACTGCAGCAGCAAACAGCATGTTCACTATAGGGCAGGCTGTGTACACTGTGGTTAAGTGAAGCCTTTGATTTCCATAAGTAATCCTTTAGTGTAACACTTTAAAGCTTTCCTTTAACAGAAATTCTGCTTGTGCTTAGAGACATGCCATTTTCTTTTTGAGATCTGCTCAGTTTATTACATGAAAGACATTTGTGACAGTCTTTTGTGTAGATTTACTTTGATTCTTTTTCTTGTTAATAAAATAATTCACCAAAAATCATGTTTACTGTTTTTTTCCAGAGGAAATCACATGAATGCACTTTGGCAAGCATTTCTGCAGGAAGTAAAGATTTTCTGTTATCCTTTGGGATTAGAACTCTGGATTTGTTCTTCCATGTGGTGAATGTTTTCCACGCCACCTATGATGGTCGATGTCAGACTCTATCAGTGTCACAATTTACTGGTTTTTTGGGGTCCAGGGAACTCGTGGAGTCCATATGTTAGTCCCATCAAGAAGCATAGTGTTTTTAGAGAGTCAGATAATTACCTCCTACAGTTCTGTTTTTACTGGCAGAAAGTAATTGTTAAACAACATTACCTGACCCCCCCAGTTCTGGTAGTTTTTAGGTTTTCCATCAAAACCAGTCTGCTCCCAATCCCGTCTGCATGTAGTTAATTCCTTGTTTCTAATGACCCACATCTGTCATGGTGAATGTGACAGTAATTCTGAAGTGTTATAAGAGGCAGCAGTCATGTTACAACTCACTGAAGATAAAGGATCTGTTTCTAAAATTAGATCAATTACTTTGCAGTTTAACTGTAGGTAGCTTTATGTGGAAAATCTTGCTTTTTAACCCTTTAAAAACTTACTTTCTTAATTTTTCAGGATCGCTTTTACTACCAAGAGCATAACTGAATATGTAGGGGTTGCATTGAAGAATAAGAAAGAAATCTTACTAAATGGGAAAAGTGCATGAAGTGAAGGAGAGGTAGTTATATTCCTTCAACTAGAGATTAAAGGGAGACAGAGCAATTTTGTTAACTGGTCTGTACATATAGCCTGAGATATAATTTTTTAAACATTAAACATTACACATAAGAAAATTTTCCTTTGGAACAAAAGGAACATTTCCTTTGTCAGAAACAAGGAAGTGTTGGTGGTAGAACAAACATGAAAAAGTTTCCCTTGCTCACCAGCCTTTCCCTTTTAAGCTGTATTAAGCTTAGATGGAGAACCTGCTGTCACTTTGTGGAACCTTATAAATTACAGAAGTTAGGAAACCATTAAACTATTGGATGGGAGAGACAGAGGCTTGAGCAACATTGAAAAGATGGATTGAATCTCTGCCTAAAGACAGATTAAGCATCACAGTCATTAATGAGAGATTTTCAGCTGTAGATCCATATTGTTTTGAGTAACAAATACCACTTAGAATACGTGTAAGTCTTCTCATCTCCGAAGACATAGCCTTAGCATATTGCTGTGGATTTTTGGCAGTGTGAGGCACTGAACTCTGAAATGTCTAATTCTTCTCTTGCACTGATGCTACTATATTATTCTGGTAGATACAATTTCTGATTCAAATCAGTTTAAGGTATACGTGAGAGGATAATACGGCTTAGTGACTTCAGTAAAAGTTCATGGACAAGAGTACTGGTGGTATTCAGTTCAGCTTCAGGACTTCTGCATAGGTCAGTGAATTCTGTCATCACTTATGTCACTTCAAGCAAGGGAAGTTAAAGTGCAAATGTGGTAATGTTAATTATCATTCAGTGGGATCTTATTAGATTGTACAGACTGTTAACTTTCCTTGCCAGAGAGCACTGCCATTCTTTTCTCTCATTCTAGGAAAAAAAGGAAAGGTGTGAGGGCAGAAGCCTAATTTCTTCCCAGCAGGTAAAACATTTATTTGAAACATTTTAACACGAAATGATTGTCAAGGGGTGAGATGAGGGGGATGGGGAAAAAAATGTAGTATGGAGTGTATTCCTTCTTCATTAAAAAGCTGTAGTCTCAGTGTTCATCTGGGCAAACGGTTTCTCTTCCACAGCAATTTATTTCAGCTTCTTCAAACCTTATTTTTGTGTTTGGAATGAAAGAAAAAAAAAACCAAACCACCAACCCCTCACCATTTAGCAGACATTATTGGTTTATTGGATACTAGCTTTGTCTTTTCCATGCTATTGTCCTATCTTAGCAAACTTGACTTTTATGCTAGAACCTCACCTGCTGTAAGTGGACAATATTAATAGAACTCTGTCAGCATACACAGGATCCAGCTTTGGCTCTCTCTTCTCCCAAGTACATTGGTAATTTTTATATATACTACTAGTAAATTTGTTCATATATTTGCTGAAGGCTTAAATCTTGTCACTGTTTTATCCATTCTCTAATGCATGGATGAGGCTATAGAAAACAGGGATGATATATTGTCCTTTTGAAAAACACAGCAGTTTTTCAAACATAGGCTCATAAAGCCGAAGTTCATTAGACTGTATAAACAACTTGGACTACATGTTTACATAAGATGTCAAGCACCCCAGTCCCACCTGTTTGTGCTTCAGGGGCTAATTCAAAGTTGCATTAAAAACCTTTGCTCATCTTTCCTACCTAACCATGGATAAAAGTGCACTGACTATGGTTTTGTGTTAAAATTTCCCACAAATCTGATTTTTTGCTAATTAGCCTTCCCAGTAACAGCCTGTGCTGCTTTGCTCCCTAGAAGAAGCTTTCCATCTCTATGGTATGTGCTCTACCGATTAGGATCACCAGGACAGGGAAGAAAGTTTGCAATGTCCACCTTCCTTGATATAGTAGCTCAGTGTTTAGAGCTCTCATTGATTAGGTCCTGCCTGACAAGGATCAATTCCTCCTTTGCTTTGAAAAGTGTGAAAACAATTCATGTACCCCTCATGTCCCAGAAATATTCCTTAGCATCTGAGCTTAATCTTTTTTCAAGTGGAAATAATAACCTTATTCTGTATGAGTGAACATAAAGAACAGTTGACTGCCATTTTACAACAACCTTCTAGGTATCGAAAACTTCTAATTTCACTCTTTTTCTAGAAGAAACCAAAGAAAGTAAATCTCCTTCAAGTTTTAATCCTAAATGACAGTTTTTCTAAACCTGTTTGTATTTTTGTTGGTCTCTTTTGGACTCTTTCAAATTGCTATATGTCCTTGTTAAAGTCATTATCCAAGGCAGGGAATATTCTTTTTATCTGAGGGCTTGAAGCAGTAAGTGGAATATTTACCCCCATATTACAGATAAAATGACAGTTAATGTATTTGAAGCTGAATTTCAGTATTTTACAGTGTCCTTTCCATTGTTAACTCCTTAGTCAGTTTATCGTTGATTTGCTACTTCTCCATTGTAGCAAACCTAGGCAGATTTTCTCAATTTCGTATTTTGACATTGGATTTCTTCACCCTAAATACAGTGTTATCCCTGTCCTCAAGAATTTCAGATTCTGATTTTGAATAATTTCTGCAAATGTTCAGAACTATGTTGAAAATACAAGTGAATTCGAAGTGCTTGAACACTTCATTATCTGCAAATTTTTGTTTTCTGTTTTCCCTGTTCTTCATGTTCCATGTTGCCTGTTGTTCAGATCATCAATAAAAATATTGACTGTTTTTTTGGGTGGTTGTTGTCATCTGTTTTAAATGATCTCTCAATTTGACACAGAACTGCTGAAAACTCTACTTGGGAGTTTTTTCAAGGAGTTATTCTCCAGTGTTACAGGGAATTAATCCAGACCAGATTTTCTTAGTGTGCTTATGGGACTGTAACACAGAATATAACAAAAAAAAACCCCAAACAGTAATGTTGATGTTTATCACATCTATTGCTTCCCTGTTATCCATTAGCTTGCAACTCTGTCAAATAAATAAATTATGTCAGTTTGATACAACTCTTTTCTTGATAAATCCATGTAATATGTTTTTTATCATCTTATTATTCTTGAGGTGCTTATAAATTGCTCAATAATATGTTCCAGAGTCTTTTCAGGGATCAGTTAGGCTGTCTCCTGTTCCCCAATCCCTTCTTTCACTCCTTCTTAAAGATGGTAGAAAAATTAGAAAATTCTAATTAGAAAATTAGAAAAATTCTTTAAAGTTTGAGAGACTTTTTCAGCTGTTTCACTGAGTCCTCAAGACTGAATTTATTAATAATCAAGCCTTGCAAGCTAGTGTACATGTAATTTATCAAAATATTCTGTAACCTATTGTTTCCCTAACTTGGCCAACATTCCTGCTAACTTTAAAAATATCTGGCTGCAATTCACCTTATTTGTAAAGAACAAAGCTATTTGATATGTAAACCTTTTCCTTATCATCAGCTCACCTGCCTTCCCTGTGGAACAGTCACCCAGTGTTTTCCTCTGGTTTTGTCTCTTAGTAATTTTATAGGATCTTTTCCTGCTAGTTTGTTAGTTGATTGGTATCTCAGCCTTTTTTGTTTCAGCACAGTGTACTTGTGCTTTATATTCATAGTATATTTTGCATAGTTCTTTTTGACTTTCAAAGTTCTTAAAGAGTTTTGAAGTAATAATTAAAGTCTTAATATTTTTTCTTCTTATTGAATTATTTGGAAAATGTGATTTTAATGTAGTGGCTTCCATTGCTCTCAGTATAGTGTTTGCAGTCCTTGTGAAAGACCAAACAGAGCTTTTACTTTAAATTCTCCTGTGGAGAAATGTTTAGTTGCATGCAAAAGCTTAAAGCCATGAGCTCTGTTATGGAGTGATAGATTCAAGCTGTCTTCCACTTTATCCCTTTAAAATCCTCAAATTAAGTTTTGATTAGGTATGGGCCATTTTTTCATTTGCATTCTGTATGCAATTTCTATATAAAAAAATCTTGAGTTGGAATAATGACTCGTGTGGCTTTGTCAGCATTCAGGAACATAAGAACATATATTTTCCTCAGTCTGTATAAAATCAATCAACTAATTTGCTGGGCCTTTACACAGTATCCAGGATTCATCTAAATTCCCAGCTTGTGCTGAATCATCCAGGATTGCTGGTTTGTTTATTTTAGTGGTTTGACTTGTCTGTAATTACTGTAATTACTTTTAGATCTATTGTAGAGCTCTTTCAAGGCTTCTTAACAAGCTAATCATATTGAAATGTGCTGTCTCCAAAGATGAAGGTTTAGGTTGGGGCAATTCCTATTTGGGAAGTGGAGAAAGTGAGAAGTGGAGGTAGGATGGAATTCTGTTGGAAAAGCTCTGAAAATGGTGTCCTTGCATTTCCTGCTGCCAGGGATTTCCCTTTTTATAGGGAATACAAAGGATGGAGGGGGTTCCTCATTGGTTACAGACACAAGGAATTCCCTCCAATGCTTTCCTTGTAAATGGCATCCACTACCCTACATCCTGAGGCAGAAGGGGAACCCTAGAAAGGGCTCTAGATAAAATAAGTAGAAGGGTATGATTTTGCTTTCTTTTGGCAATTGGTTGGTTTAGGTAGTTTTCTGCTGGGCATATGCCTGGTGTGGGTTCGGCTTAGTCAGGAATACAAAGGTTATTTTCTTGTTACTTTAGATGCGCTGCAATAGATTCCTCTGCAGAAATTACTGTGGACCGGAGTCAGCCAAGCATGTCAGCATGAGCACGACAGTTTTTTACTATTAGGGCTTTTTTAAAACTGGAGCCTGAATTTGTGCACTTACCTTTTTGCAAACTGAGTCCATACCTATGCCCACTGTGAACTGGATGAATCATGAATTTTCTTATATTTATGCTTGCTGCTATTGTCTAAATCAAATAACCCAACACTTTGCTTATTCTCACATTTCATTAATTGGTTGGTGTTGTACACTACAGGTGGTGTTTTGTGTGTGTATGAGTGTCTATACATTTTATTTAAAAGTGTCCTGAGATTTCTTGCCTTGAAAAAGTGCTATACTTCTTGAACTTGTTGGAAAAACTTTATGCTATAAAATTGATGTAGGGGTCTACTGTTTCTAAATAATTGTTAACTGCCTGATGAAGTAATTATCTCATGTGCATTAAAAAAAAAAAAAAAAGACATCTAAAATAGCATGAGAGTTGGTGCAGACTAGATCCTTTATTTGATGTAGCATTAGGTGAACTCTTGTATGTAAATGGAGACAGAAGGAAAGATCTTCCTGGACAGATGAGCTTCAAGAATTGAGATCTGTAGTTCAGAACTTCAGTGATGTGTTTGTCTTGTTAATTCAACTTCCCCAAGTCCACAAATATTCTTCACAGAGTGATAGCCAACAGAACAAGACAATGCCCTTTCCCTATGATTCTCTCATACTTTAACCAGTGGACACTGGATGATAAACCAAACAAATAATCCAGTGTAAAAGTACTGAGAGAATCGTTTCTGATTCTCATCCAAGACTATTTATGCAGTTTTATTTGGGTTGTTACCTAGTAAGGACAAGGATGTCAGAAATAGGAAATGTACTTCAGAAGATATATCCAGCAAGGCAGATGGAGAATGGAGACCATGGTGAGCAGCGGGATCTCCCAGCAGTATCAACAGGTTTTGTATGCGTGTCAGCAATGCTGTGCATGTCCAGCTTTGATGGATTTTGTTCTTGCTGTTACTGCTGTCAGTGGAGGTTGAGGTTGTTGTCTTATGGGAGAAAAATAAGTTTCTCTGTACAACTGTCAGCCTAACAAGTCTTGACATATCCATAATTTGTTTGTACTGAAGTATTAGAGGCTTTGCATGTTATATGTTGATATGCACTTTGCCACTGTGCTTAGAATCTGGCAATTAACTGCCAGTTTGCAGCACCTTCATTTTTGCATTTTAAACTGAAGGGAAGAGCAAAAGGAAAGACATTGTTAATACAGTAAACAGATGAATTAAATATAGGGGAAGTATAGAAGAAAAGGGAGCAAGAGACATAAAATATTAATGAACTCTTGCTTTATATTGCTCATTTTGAGGTCAGTTCTTTATTCTACATGAGTATGCCACACACCATCCAAAGAACTTCACTTACACTGGTAGGTTTTGATTTTCATTATTTCAAAGGAAAGAACAACTTTTTCAAGAACAACTGGGATTTGTAATTTTATACATCAAGGAAAACGTGTAATAGAAATGGTCCTTCTTCTTTTGAAAGAAACTTACAGTAGTAAAAGTAGATGCCAATGTGGGATGCAGAATATTTAAACCATGCAGCTTATCCTGATTAATAAAAGAGTTCTATTTGTCTGTTTACCAGACTTCAGACTTCAGTGCAATACACAGCTTTTGAGCTATTTTTCTATTTTGCTTACATGCTGAGCTAAACTTGAACCTTCTTCAATGAGACCTGCAGGATAAGCTTTCAACATTAAGTTGTCCTTTTCTTATCCTGGTAAGAACTTGAGGTCAATTTGTCCAACGCAAATTGTGAAGAGCAGTTAAACAAACAGTTACCTAGGCTGTTATTCCCCACAGCTCATTGTTGTAGGTGCAGTTTTTATCAGGTGAGTATTCTGCTTCATGGTAGCTAATGAAAAGTCTGTATCCCATTTGTAAGATATAATCAGGAGCTCCATCAGCAACTTATAACTACAATAAATCTTTAATATATCAGAGGTAACTTAACACACTTTGGAGGAAAGATTTTAGAGCAAGAGAAAGATCTATATGCCTCTCATTTAGGATACCACCTAACTTATAATTGGACAGGTGTCTTGTTTTTTAGCTGTTGCATTTCGGCTCAAGCCTTGCAGATTGGATTCAGGATTATTTGAATGCTTACCTGCAGGCACTGTATTATGTGGCTTACTGTGACTGTGACTGGTGTTCACTTCATTTTACACCCACGCTTGTAATTTTTCCAGGCCTTACAGCCTTTTAATCACCTCCTCTTTATTTCTACACTTTCCACTATTTCCATTGCATTACACTTAAAAAACCCCAAATGGTAGCCATAGCATATGTGTAGTGTTGCAGTATGGCAATGAAGCATTAATATTTAGCTACTGCTCCACAGCCACTGCAGGACATGTCTAGAGAAAAGCAGCAGTACTGCCCTGGGAATGCTTAAATGTCTGGGCTCTGTAGGATTCCAGGAAGAAAAGAGAGAAGGAAAAGCTTAGCTACGACTCAAATCAAGTAGTTACTAACTTAATCTTCAGACATCACCCTGAGAATTCTTTCCTTACTAGATTTTCATAGCCTCTTTTTAAAGTAAGTGCAACTTGTTTCTAGTCAGGCCTAATAGTACAAAAACTTACCTGCACTTTCACCTGAGAGTGGGGGGGAGCAGCTGACCTCACAGGTTCCCATTTAACATGCATTTTGTTAGTACTGGGTTAACACATCCTATTATGGCATTTGTAGCATGGGGCTGAATTAATAATATTAACCCATTGTATCTTTCTAGGCATTGGTTTGCCTTCTGTTGAGAGGAAGATGTTGAATGGCTTCTAAATGCAAAGATAATTGAAATTCCATTTTTAAAGAGAGACAATTCTGCCAATTATTTAATCAAAAGCTACAGTGAAGATAAGTAAGTGGATAGATAAGTGTTATCCAGAAATACACTGGAAAAAATGGTGCGCTTTTCTCCATCAAAACAGAAACTATTGCAGTAGAAAAAACTTAGAATATTTGTCTTCCCTCCTCCTACTTTTTGCATATCAAGAGTACTGTGGCCAGCAGGACAAGGGCAGTGATCGTGCCCCTGTACTCAGCACTGGTGAGGCCCCACCTCGAATCCTGTGTTCGGTTTTGGGCCCCACACTACAGGAAAGACCTACAGGTGCTGGAGAGAGTGCAGAGGAGGGTGATGAGGCTGGTGAGGGGCCTGGAGCACAAGTCTGATGAGGAGCAGCTGAGGGAACTGGGGCTGTTTAGCCTTGAGAAAAGGAGGCTGAGGGGAGACCTTATTGCTGTCTATAGCTACCTGAAAGGCGATTATAGCATGGAGGATGTTGGTCTCTTCTCCCAAGTAATAAGCGATAGGATGAGAAGAAATGACGTCAAGTTGCACCAGGGGAGGGTCAGATTGGATACTAAGAAAAAATTCTTCACAGAAAGGGTTGTGAAGCACTGGAACAGGCTGCCCAGGGAAGTGGTGGAGTCACCACCCCTGGAGGTGTTTAAAAGATGTATAGATGAAGCTCTTAGGGATATGGTTTAGTGCCAGTATTAGGCTAATGGTTCAATTCGATGATCCTGAGGGTCTCTTCCAACCAAAATGATTCCGTGATTCTATGGAAGGGAAAACAAACAACAAAAAAAGAAATCATAAAAATATTTTAAATAAAAATACATTCACTTGGAAATGAAGCTCTAGTTTCATGTTTAGAGTTCCCAGTTTCTTCTGCTTAACACTTGCTGTAGCCCCTTTCAGTCCCATGCATCCTTGTGCTTATGTACAGTAAAGGTTTCTCTTCCTCAGATGCCTCAATTTTTTTGATGTCCCTGGTCTCTTTCAGATAATCACTTGCAGGGCCACAGGTCTTTTAACAATATGCCTTTGCAGCATACATTTACTACATTTCCAGTGGAAGAGGTTGTCGCTAAGCAGGAATATAATGCAGTTTGTCAATTTTCAGTAGGTATCTTGGGAAATCTTTTTTATTTGTTCCATAGATAACCTGTCTCTGTTTAAGCAGTAGTCTCTACCAGTGATTCCTGTCTTCCACCCGATAATTCATTTCAGTGAGAATTGGATGTTCTGAGTAGAATGCAATAGCACATATCAGGCTTATAAGTCTGCTAGCACAGATGTTACATCAAGTAATAAAACCAGCAAAATGGAATTAGAGCAGAATAAGTCCTGTAGTTTTCAGAATTTTCAGTATATTTTGGATTGATCTAATGGTGACAAAATTGTTCTAATAAAATGCAATCTGCTGTGAAATTAAAATGCATGATTTTCCTAATGTGACAACCCTATGGAATGAAGTCAGTGTGTCAGAAATTAGACATCCTTGCTTTTAATATAAAGAGAACCTGCACTTGCCTCTTGTTTAAAAAGTGGGATTTTAGGTGGCCAAGAGCTGTCGTGTTTTCTAAGGGTTAAAGAAAAAACTTTTGGAAGAGGAAGGAAAAAAGCATTTTAAAGACCTCTCTGGGAACAGGATTTAAAAAATCCTCCTTAGAAAAACTAACAGCACCATCTCCTTTTCTTTTTCTTGAAACCCTTTAGAGCTCCCTGCAGGGGATAAAACTGCTGCAGAGGCTCCCAGCATTCCTGGGCTGCGGCAGAGCCGGCCGCCTGGCTGCACGGCAGCGCTAACTCGGCTGGAAGCACGGATGTTCCTGGGTGCTGGCTGCAGCCTCACCAGAGACAGGGATGGGGCATCAGAAAACCAGATAGATGCACTGAGTTTGAAAGAACTACATGTTCCCCTATAGAAATTTTCAACTGGCAAACTTTTTGCTACCTTTACGTATATGGGAATAGTATTGTCTTTCTACTCCAAAACAGGGGAACCAGATGTTACCAGATAAGTTCAGCTGGCGCAAGTAGCTGTCACTCTGATTTCAGATGTTAAGGAGAAAGACTATATTTCTCACTAATAATATGCCTCTTAATTTTTTTCTAAAAGTTATAGTCCCAGCTTTACCACCTGCTATCCTTACTCAGCTGTAATTACACTATATGCAAAAGAAGACACTGTGTCCTACTTTAATGAACGACAAGATTAAGTTTTAATTTTACATTCAACCCTCTTTTAGGGTCCTAATCCCCCTACTTTTGGATTATGGGTGCCCCCGTTTCATACCTCACTTGCAGTAGTTTTGCACCTGTTTCAACACAGAACAAGAGTGGGATGAGTTTGAGTGTCCTGGGTTATAATTGGTTTATTAATCTGCCAAATGGATATCTTTTTCATACTGGTGGATAGCTTTAGGTCAATACCCTTCATAGTTTAAAGTTTGCTCTGTCTTCTTTGCATTGGATGTACGTACTGGCAACTGCTCAAGCTCACACAGATGAAGGAAATTCTAATTATCTTGAGGAAGTTAAGAATGCTTTTTCAAACATACTAGAGTATCACTTAAACTGGATTATTAGCCTTTCATTTTATTTTTCAGAAGTTTCAGCGGTAGTTTTTAAAGGATATTCAATTCTGTATTACACCATTATTAACCAGACTTATATTCTGCAGTTTGCATTGTCTTTAAATTTTGGCAGCTTTTTTTAGATTTTAAAATAGAATATATTTTTTTTTAATTACTTGATATTGCTGAGCTTGGTATTTTCTATCAGTTTTTTTCAAATACAGAAGGGAATGCCTTTCAGCTTTTTATTATTAACAGCTTTTCTTCTTTTTTCCCACATCCATATCGTGCAATGTGGTATTTCTTCCAATGTTGGTGTTCAGGCTTACATCAGTGAGAGCATAAACAAACACCAATTTTCTTCTCTCCTTTCCTTCTCCCTCTTTTTTTTACAGGGGTGTGTGTAGAAGAAGAAAATTCTTCCTGGCAGTGCTATTGTATATGACAGCAGGAAAGACAAAGTAATACACACCAGTTGTTTGAACAATACAAGCAGAGAAACAATAAGTTTCTTTTAGCCACCGGGGAGCAATGAATTTGTGTGATTTGACTGCAGGTAATATTTCTGATGTAGTCTTGGTTTGAAAAAAAATCAAACTCGCTTTATATGCTCAGAGTTTGAGGTTTTGTGTCTTTCCCACTCAAATCAGCATAACCTTTACTTGGATCAAACAGTGCTAACCATAGACAGTTACAAACATGTTTGGAATAAATTAGCTCATAAACATTTTATTCCCATCCCTTAATGGGGAATTCTTCACAATGCACTGTCAAATATGATGAGATTTCTCATTTTATTGCTCACTTTATCTACAGTCTTGTAATTGCACTTTCAATGGCACAGCATTTGTGTGGAGCAATAGTGACATTCAGTGCCCGGTTAGACTACAACGTGATTAATCCTCTGCATACATTGCTTAAGGGTCTTATAATTCATATTCTCCTGTTTTACAATGGCAGATATGAATTCAAGAGAGAATCTGAATATGCAATAAGTTCATCTACATCAAATATCAAGTTGCTTGAAATACTGAATGTATTTTCCAGAGACCTGACCACATAAGAATGATCTGCAAATATTTTTCCACCTAGCAGTGCTGAATACTATGCCTGAGGATATGGGAGTTTATACTCGTTTTGGAAGAAATCTGGAAATGAACTGCATTGTGTGATATGAAAACTCTTGTTAAGCTCTTCTTGCTGATGAATTAATTGTAAAAAGCTTTATTGGTGAGGACTTGAGAGCTATCTAGTCTATCAAGAGTCATATGTGATAGTTACTAATGGATTGCATATTAAATACTATTACATAGGGATTTTAAAGAAAGCTACATTTTTAGCTGGGGAACCTAGTTCTGTTTAAGTGAAACAGAAAACAGTTCAACACCTCTTACCTCTTGAATTAGCCTACTTAGTTTCTTCGAATTAGGAAGAACAGATATTTAAGCCCTCTTTGTGGATCTCACGTGAGGCAGTCTTCTGGTGCTTAAGTCCCTCAATGTTCCAGATAAATCTAACATACTTTTCATAGGCCTGAAAAGACTCAAACCCAATTTTTTGGTTACAAACGTAGAATTTTTGTCTCAGACTATATAATGGATGGAGAAGGGAAAACACTTCTTACTATACCACTGTGCAAAAAGTCTACTGGCAGGAAAAGAACCCAAAGAACATTGTTTCAAAACCCAAGTTTAGAGCACCGACCTGTGCTTCAGTTCAGCTTGTGGACAAGTAAGGGCTTTCAGGACTATGTTTACCAATTTGCTATCAGAAAATAGAAAGACATTTTGATTTCTAGCTCTGGGGTATCTCTTAAATGGTGTTTTACACCAGGGTTACCCTCCCTTAGTTAAAACATCTTTGCAGCCTTCAATCTTTGCTTACTGAAACATATCCGAGATTGGTACTCAGGAGGGCAACTGCAAAGCTAGAATAAGTTTAACTCATTAAGACTCTTTTTGCAGGCTTTTCCATGGTACTTTTATCACACTGCTCCTCAGCCCTACAGAGTTGGTTGCTTTGTTTCTGCTTGCTTTGCTAACTGTGGGCTTTGTCTTGAAGTCGTGGTCTGGTCTGGACACCTAGATGCAAACATCAATAGCCTATTAATCCCAGGTGTAAATCAATTGAAATCAGTAGAGGTAGACTGGTTTAAGTTTAGCTCCTCATCCATGTTATTGGACTGAATTATTCTCTCTTTTACAACTGAGCATCCCTGCTGATTTCTGTTAGGCAAGTGAGAGCAGAATTTATTTCCTGAAGTCTCTTGGAGAGAGATGCAGCTGAGTGAGCTACCGATACCAGGCTACAAGTAGTGGACTGAACTTTCTTGTGTTGTGAAAGCTGTAACAAGGTGGGTCAGCCTCTGTATTGCTGTGCAGCTGGTAGTTTAGTCTGGTCACCGAAGACTCTCTGACTCTTGCTGCTTACTTCAGTTCTTGCAGTTGCAAAAGATTTGCGCCAGTCACCATCACTTTTGACTGACAGTTTGCAGTCACCTGAGCTGCCCATGTCTCACTGTTCAGCTCCATCCCCCTAATTTTCAGTGTAGTCACCGGCTTTGTCTCCCCAGACAAATGGACTGAGCTCTTACTGCCATGTCCACAGCCCAGCGCCTAGATGTGAGTCCAGCCATGTACCCTGTTTCTGGGTCCATACGCAGCTGCAACATTGGCTTAATGGGCTGAATGTCACACCTGCCACAGGTGGAGAGTCAATGTGGCAGGTGCTTTCCTCAGTTGTCTTTGAACTGATGTTTCACTTTGAACATGCAGATAATATCAGATTAATTTACTTTAATAGCATGTGTTAGGATGTGTTGCTGACCTGTGGCTGCTATTGTATTTGCCTTACTCTTTTAAATAAGAAAGTTCAGTTAGTGAATGAAAATTTACTGAAGCCTGTAGGAGCCTATCAGCTTTCTTGTATAATAATTTGTCACATGTCAGTGAGAGAGGTTAATTTTGATGGCTATTAATTTATGGCAAACATAAACAACAACCAAACAGTATATGTATATTAGTGTTAACTACCATGATTCAAAGGTAGCAATTAGCTTAACTGACAATTAATAGAAACAAATTGTAACAGTGAATACATGAACAAAAATAATTCAACCTCTCCAGTTTATTTAATGTAATAAAAATATACTGACTTAATTGATCTTTAGCTGCTGTAAGTAAAAAGTAATGACATGAAATAGAGTTTAAGTATTGGCTTCAGGGAATTATATTTTCTCATGTAATAAAATACAGTGACATGTGCATAAGTAAATACTTTGTGTTTACCATTAAAGGAATGATGTACATTTCACTGCGGCAGGATAAATTCTGCAAAAAATATGGAGAAGTCTCTCTGTTTTTAAAAGCATAATTGCTGGCAGCAAATGCAATGGGACATGCACTGCTAAATTAAATGGTTATGGAAATAACTTGATAGAGGATATTTTGTATCTTTTCTGTTAACTCGTCCTTCAGGGCACACTCAAAGTTTCTTTGGTATCACCAGTTCAAAACTCTAGTATCTCTGTCTAGTCTGGGATTTGTTGATGATCTGTATGCCATTACTGATAACCCAACCTTTAAAGTGTCTTAAGGGACTGCTATTAATGTGATTATTTTTTGAAGTTTTGTATTTCCATGTAAGAAACACCAGCTGCACCATGAATACCATTTTAAATAACTGTTGACTATTTTTGGTTTTGTTCTGTTTTCTGTTAATAGATGTATTTTTGATGGAGAAAAAGTTATGATTAGGCAAACGTAGGAGATTCAGGCAGTCACAACCAGCCTGAACTGTGTTTCATCACACAACAGGAATCTGAGTACCAAGGGAGATGGTTAATTGCCATTAATTTCATGTGTGTGTGTCATGAGATGTATTGACATTTCCAGGAGTGTAAAGGAAGAACAAATTAATTTATTGAAAATTATGTGGCAGCCAGATAAATTCAGTAATTTTATTTATAGTCACCATTTAAACGCAAGTTGCTGTCAGAAAAAAAATGAGGGAAAAAAATCCTTTCAGTTCTTTTTGTGGCTTTTAACAAGCAAGTTAAAATTAAAACCAAACGTAATTTTAAACTAAAATCCCTTTGTTTTTCATTAAAGTAACAAGAAAGGTAGTATTTTAACTATTAATCAGATTCACAACTGAAATTAAAGAAATGAACCAATGAACCAGCAATGATATTAGATTAAATCATTGGGTGGGCACTTGTACCTGCTCAATATTGTGGCTACCCACACTACATGGTAATGACAAGAAATCCATCTCTAAGCTGAAAATTAACTTGTTTCCCTGTAGTCTAACATACCAGAAGAGTATGGCCATTAATGGCACGTAGGATACTTTTCTTTGGTGAATTTATTTAGTCAGTTTTTGAAACCTTTTGTATTTAATTTTCTCTTTAATACCCTGTGGCCATTAGTTTCATAGTCTAGTTATGCATTTTATGCATTGTGCAATGATATGATTTTTTTTTTTCCAGAACCAGGTGAGTGGAAGACTCATAGCTGCTTGAAATCTCCTGTATGTTGGCACACCATCATACTTAATGACTAAAGCTTCTGTTTAGTCTTGTAAAGGTAATATTAATTGGTTTTGTTTTAGCTAAGGTTGATATAACAAAATTGTTATGAGAAAGATTACTCCTCAAGTTTCTCCAGGTCTCATCTCTCCATCATAACAATTGCTTCTTTGGTATTGAAAGTATTTCCACCTTAGTTGACAGTTAGGCTTCCCACTATACATGTCTGCAAATACGACTATTCATCTCTTAGGACAGCAGTCCTGCTCTACCTCCTGCTGTTTTGTTAGGTTAGTTGCCAAAGATTAGTCAAGAATTTTAGGAATGGAGAGCTCTTCTTTCTGTGCCCAAAATGTCTTCCATGTAATCTGTTTTTCTGACTGGTGTAACTCTCAAGAGGAATCTTCTAGGACAGAAGTGCTTGGAGTAACACTAGCACAAGGTACTTGCACTTTTTTTTTTTTTTCTTTTTTCACCCATGGTCTAAAAGAGAATTAAAAACACCCTTGGTTGTTTTTCTTTACTTTGGTTTCCTTTTGTGAATGTATATTTATTTACATACTGGAACTCTCCTGCATAAAATGTATTTGGATGAGAATAACTGCAAAGCTAGGTTCAACGTTTTCTTTAAGCTGCTAGCGTGGCATTTAGTCATGTTAGATGAAGACATAAGTTAACAGCTCATTGTTGTTGTAAACCAAGAAGTGTTGTATGAAGTTAAGGGAAGCCATTAAATTTGCCAGTTCCAGCCCTTTCAAAGCTAGAATCTTCAGTTTTTCCAGATGATGGTGACAATTCTGTGTTCTAGTTAGTTTTATTGCTTCATAGCCAGTATCTCTCTTCTGGGATTGGCTTTGATCCTGTTCTCAGAGAGTAAATGTAGGAAAAAGTGTCATCATAACTAGATTAGACTAAAACTGGGGGCTCTGGCATGGGAGCTCTAGATGCTGGTTCGAAGCTCTCTGGTGTTGCTCAGCCCTTAAAAGTGATTGGAGGGTTTCAGTCCAGATTATTTTCCTTCCAGTTCTTTAGAAAATAATGGATCTACTTTGCTATGGAAAATCTGTAAATGGACATCTGATGGAAGACAAACTTAGCTACTTCTGAGATTTTTTTTTTCTTGGCATTTGGTAGTTTCCCTCCAAGTTCAAGAGTAGCCGTGCTATTGTCTGCATTCTTCATCCAACTTCAGCTGAAGATCATAATTTCCAAATAAATTACCCATCTCTTCAAGAAATCATTTAAAAAACTTCAGCTAAAACTACTTCAGTGCTTTTGTTACAGTCCCTACATGTTCTTCAAAGAGTTAACATAACTAGAGGATATTATGCATATAGAGGTAATTTACCTCATCTGCAAGTTCTCCAGACCATGTCTCCATACATTGCTGAAAAGAAGTGTGTGGATTTATATATTTAAATGGGCTTCCTCCTTAATTTGGGCTCTGCAAAAAAAGTTCTCATTCTTAGGTTCTTTTTGAAGAGTAATATGGGTCATATACATATATTTGATACAGGCTTCAAGGCAAAATATAGATGGTCAGAGGTAGAATTAACAGCTCACCTTAGATTCAATATAACCTCAATTTCTGACAACCCAAGTGAATGTCCAATTATCAGCCTCTTGGCTTTTTATTCTAGGTAGTTCTTTTGAACTTTCTAGTTGGAACTGCTCCACTAAGAATAAATTATATATGTGTTGAAGTTACTGCTCTTGTTTCTCGCATGTCTTTATAATCCTTCATTCTTGTCCAAGGAGCATTGAATTAAATTGTACAAAGGGAAGAGATCCAGTAGGAGATGTGGATAGCGACTGTAGAGGCTGATGGGAAGACATTCACACAGTTTAGTGACAAAGCAGAGACTTGAGGATTTAGCAGAGAGAGCAGGAACAGTGTTTCTGTACAGGATTACTCCTGTAGTAAAGAACAGGCATTAGTCAAGTATCCTTATTTATCCGTGCAACACTACAGGAACAGTCAAAATGTCATCACCTAAGTGTAATTAAAACAGGAGCAAATGATGTGATTTCCAATAATAGCTTAAAAAATCTCCTGTTTATAGTAATTATTTGAATTTTTTGGAGAATGTCTTCTAGTCATTATTACTGTGACACTGACTCCAACACACTTGGAGGCCAATATTCTGTAAATTAGGAACTTTAGAACATGTTACTATGCAGCAGTTCCCTTTTCAGGTAGTACTAAGCTTTACCCAGGCTGCTGCGTGGATGCTCGATGGTGTATGCAGGGCATTCCAAGTAAATTAGAAGCAGTACGTTTAGTTTCCTCTGTGCTATCTTGTGATTTCCCTGACAGCACCCTTGCTGATAGTTGCACTGACCTGTGTCTCATGCAGTGATTGCATAAAATTGTATATTAGTTGCCATAGTATGTGTTTGCTTCCCCAGCTGAGATTCTTTCTCCACCTTTTCACTCACAGTGGTGTATAACAGCTGAAATCAGATCACACTGGAAGCCTCAGCTCCTTTTGAGCAAGTCTATTGCTGTATATTGTCATTTTGTAATTGTGTCAGGAATCAATGGAGGCTTTTTTTTTTTTTTTACAGAACAAGAACAGGCTGAAATCTCAGGTTAGAATCAACTTACTTGAAATAGTTCTTTGTATTTCAGATTAAATCTTGATTGTTGTAGCTCTCATGTTGCTATTAATAGCTGAAAATAAAGTTTGATTTTTGTGAATTGTGTTGAAAAGACCTTAAATACTCTCTAGTTTTGGCAAGCTTTGATCAGTGTTTTCCCTACAAATGAGCCAGAGACTCACTCCTGGGCAAACCTCCTTGTTTTCTTTATTTCTGTTTTAGCATAGCTCTTTTGAAAACAAATTTCCATTTGATAAACCAAGCTGCTTAGAGCTTATCCTCTTCTTTCTTAGGAAGTTGCCAATTTGCATCTTATTTGACAGTCCTCCTTTAAAATTGGCTCTGCTTTTCTGGAATAAGATAGCAGATTTTCCACAGGAGTTTGTTTTTTAATCCCTTCCCTGTTTTTCCAGCAAGCACATTTCAGCAGCTTTAATTTGTCAGTAACCCACTTCTGAGTCAGCTCTGCTTTATGTGCTTAAGTTTTCTTTTCTTTTGCTCTAGCATGAAGATGTAGGCTCTCTCTCCTTTTAATTATAATAAGGTAGATAATTCTCAATCTGCCAACTCTTTTGCTTTTCACTATCAAAAGAATTTCTGAAAGGGGGTTGATTTAAATATAGCTTTTTGTTACAATTTAATTGTGACTTTTCATACAATAATTATTAAAAAAGTTCATCATCTTCAATTACATTCTGCCTCCTGCCACACAAGGGCCCTCTTGGAGGCTGTTTTCACCGGTGTATCTCCACGGAGGTGGCAGGTGGGAGTGAGTTTATTCCACTTGTGTGCTGTGAGTCAGCTCCATCTGAGAGCCAAACATTTATTTTAACACGCCACTCAGCTAATAGGCCTTGCTGGCTGCAGGATACATTAATTTAGGCCCAACATTTTGCTAACATCACCAAGTAGCTTCTGGACTGTGTCATGTCAGTGCCCAGATGAAGAGAACCTCCATGCAGGTGGAATGAGTGCAACTGCTTGCACCTGTGTTTGGAAACACACACTGATTTTTTTCAGCGATAGTGTTGGTAGACCACAAACTCTTCCTTTCCAACCTTTCCCAGAATGATCTCAGCAATTTCTAGGTTGTTCTGTTAGAGACCAAATCTTTGAAACTGAGCTAAGCCTGGCTGGCTTGATAAACAAAGTTTACTCAGACCAGGATAAATTTAAAATTGGAACTTCATCAAACTTTATATCAAAACTCAAACACTAGACTTACTGCTTTGGATTCCCCTTCAGAGTATGAGAAACAATGTGAATGTAGCAGACTGCACCCTCACACCTGTCTCCTTTGAAACTCCTTGCTAGGCCTTTTGTCTTTACAGAAGACCAAGCTGTATATGAGCTTGAGTGTTCTGTTTTTTAAATTCTAGAAGTATATTTAGCCAGCCCGGAACAGTCTCTTACGCTTGATTGATATTGGTGAAGTTGACAAGTTTGAATTAAAAGCTATAGTTTCTGGTCTCTTTTCCTCAAGAATCAAAAGAATGTTTTACATTTTAGCAGCATAACCACCATTTTACAACTCATTCAGTGGCTGTTTTTTTTTCCAGACTTTGGAAATCTGTCCCTTACTGGCTTTAGCTGGACTCCTGACTCAGTGGAAATATTCCCATTAATTTTAAATAGAATCAATCCCAATGTATTCTGAATTAACAAGTAGCAAATTGGGAGAATGGGACAAAACCATTTTACCATCTTCTTGTCAGTAAAAACATATTAACACTTGATAAAGTTGGTATAAAGTTTTCAGTTGGTAGTAATAGAGTTATTCAGGTAGAGATGGATGAATATCATATCCGAGAAATGAATATGAGATTGCTATTAGGATCAACCTTAAGATTTGCCATGTGTTAAGAACCTTGGGGCAAATATTTTGAATATGTCAGCTGGGCTGTAAAAACATTACTCCAATCTATTTTCTAAAACACCTGGAAGGAGAGGCAATGAAAATTTTATACTCTCAACATAGCAGGAGTTTAGCTCAAGTTCCTGTCAACCCTGTTCAGTAAGCGTGACTGCAGGTTCATGGTACCAGGCTGGAAGAAATCCACTGGGTGATGTTTACATGCTAAAAATATCTCAGTTCTGTACGCTGATTATGATACTTACAGTTACCAATAAACATGGGATAACCCTACAGCAGGCTTGTGATATATATCTATATTAAAATATTATTTAACTTTCAAAACCACACGATGAATCCAAAAGTTGAGGCATCAATGTTTTTGTGGCTTCCTGAGCTCTAAAATTAGCCCTCCCTGTATACAGAATTTGCAGTGGAGGTTATGCTGTGGTTTGCTCAGCACCCACTGGGCTCCTTGAGAGAGGGTGCAGACTGTCTTGTGGTGAAGGAGAGTATTCCCACAGGTACTAGAAATGTTTTAAGCTATGTATGCTGACTCCACACCTATGCCGCAGATGTTTCAGTTTTCTTGCACACCCCTGAACGGTCATGATTTAGCTGCCTGATGGAAGGAAAGGTGGTTTTTCAACTGTGTTAGTGACAGGAGGCTGGAAGGGTGTTAATGCAGAGGTCTTTCATTATACCTTTGTGATCCCTTTCAACTGATTTTTCTTATTGTTCAGTTTTCCTCATATAAGTCAGAAATATATTTATAGTTGATTCCAGGCTAAATTAATCCATGTCTATAAATTGCTTTTGATAGGAAGCATCCTGGAGCTACAATGCCCTTTTCTTGATAATTTTTTTTTATGGTAAATTTTCAGGAGCAGGATAAAACATTGCTTTTACAACATTTTTCTCTACACTGCTAACAAGAGTAGCTAAGGAGAAAGACCTCCATATTTAATCACTGTTTCAGGATTGCTCTGTTTTTAAAAGGAGCTTAACAGCTGAAACTCATGAGTCTTCACAAGTGTCTTAGAGCAATTCAGGTTTTGTGAGTGACATTTCTCTAAGGCAGGCTTTTCAGTGGAAGGCTGCAGATTTCACAAAGTCTTTTGTTGTTCCAGTGTCAAGGTCAGGCAGCCTTCGTAACTGACATGTAAAGAAATTCTAGCATATACAAAATCAACATAATAGTTGTCTTTGATGCCTTTAGGCAGTAGTAGTAGTTGGGTATAATTTTACATAGCTGACAGTCATTCCATTGTGAAGTCCAGGAAAAAAGCCTTTCATCAGTGCTGCTTCCTTCTTACAATTATTGTTTTAGTTTCGTGTTATTGTAGATTGACCTTCTATTTTATTCCATATAATTATTCTGTCACCTATTGATATCGGAAAGCAATCTGTATTAGTACTGAATGGTAGCTTCTACTTTGTCGTGTCTGCTCAGGGAGAGCAAATAGTTTTGAACTGTCACTGTATATTCATGATTGCATCTTTTTTTTCTGAACCATAACCAATCAGGAAAAAAAATGCCTTCTTAGTTGCTGCCAGTGTTAATCCATTCATTAGCTGGCAAAGTTGATGAATGAGTAATATCTCTAGAAGCTGAGCATGCTACCTCTCCAGTGTAGAGAGGGTGACCTGATTATAACCTGTGTGATGTGAGTGACGGTTCAGCTTGCTGCTGTTGTTCTGGAGTTGGATCAATGCTAATAAAGGGTGGAATGAAGAAGGGTTATAGAAGCAATAATGATCTCACCAAGGACTTTCAGGCAGTGAAGAAGAGCACAGTTTTACTTTCAGCACTTCTCACATATTAAACTGTTTAGCCAAGTCACTTTTTCTTTAAACTGAGAATAAACAGTCTCTGTAAGTGCACTATGTACCTTGTCAGATTTACAGTCTTAGCCTTAGTTGCCTAAAGACCAACTCTTAAACAGCTAATCCAGCAGTAATTCTCTGAAGCGCTAGCTTTGTAACGTCTCAGTGGGACACATCTTAGGTACAATTAATACCCTAAAGTCAAGGCTATGTTTTACAAGATAGGAGCACTTGTGACGAGTACATATGTGACTTGATATCTGGAATCCCTAGGGGATTATATGTTTGTGCCCTGAAATGTGGTTAGGTTTATAATAAATTGTTGTCAGGTTCAGGAAGTCCTATATGTACACTGATTTGAATGCAGTTATTTGCACAACACATTCAGCAGAGAAAAATAAGGGCTGCTGTTACAGATCTGCTCCATGAATAACAGGCTAGATGTAGATAGGTAACATTTGAGGGGTTTTCTGTCCTATTCAAATTTGATAACAGCTCTTTCAAGGCTGTTATTTCTCCTTGTTGTCAAAATATTTTTACTAATGTGGTTACAATGAACTGCTGAGGTAATACTTTTAGTAGAAAGAGTATGGTGTTACCATAGTTGGTCTTAATTGTCTGCATTAAGTAATTTCCAGCATGAAACAAGAAAAACGTCAATTGGGACAGACCCTAGTAAAACCAGATACCTGCAATTTCAGTAATTGCTCCAATTTGTAGAGGTTTATAAGGATGCATTTGTTGTGTGACATTCACATCTATTTCATGTTCGCAATTAACAAATAAATAGAATGCAATATAGTATCCTATATCCTATAAGCAACCTAATGGATTTAAATAAAAAGGCAAAAATAGTTTCCAGTGTGATTACATTGAGTGCCATGGTATTATACTGGAAATGCTCTGTAGAATTTGAAGAACACAGAAGGAAATATGCCAAAAGCACAATAGTTATGCAATGAATTCTTTAAAATCGTCTACATTGTTGGTACTGGGAAGAAAAAAATACATATATAATCCCTCTGGCTCTGCGAGGCCCAGAAATAATGGTTATTTAAGTTTTCTTTAAAGCCATTTGCACAAAAACTGGGAATTAAGGCACTGGTTTCTTGAAGTATCAGTATCACCAATGCTTTTTTCCCCACTTCTTTCTTCATTGGAGATGCGAGAGTAACAACTTTGTGTGAGTGACAATACATAGGGCTCTGTCTGTTCTATATATTCCAGAGAAACATAAAACACATGAGATTGTATTTTTAAAGGTAGGGGGACATGGCATTTCCATATATAAAGGAACGTATTGAAGAAATCCCTAATTGAGACAAAGGTGCAATGAAAAATAGTTTGCGTTCATGTAATTAATGACCATTCATTAATGACCAAGTACTGACATAAGACTGAGTTTAGATTGCCTTGGCAAGCTTTATCCTTGTGTCTTAGCTCCTCATAGCTGTGTTTTCTACTTGTCTCTGTGATCAAAATACAAGTTCTGGGAACTCCCTGAAATTCTGATGTGTGGAACCAAATGACACATCAGTGTGAAAGAACTGGATCCAGCAGCTTCATGGACTAGCAGTATAATGGCTCATTTTGAGTCAGGCTCTCTCAAGTATATTAGGCACATGCTTTCCCTGGGATTGCACAAGTGTTTACTAAGAATGATGAAAACTTGCTAATTTTCTAATCTTTGTCCAGTTCTTTAAAACTGATCCTGCCTGCCTGTGTCCTCTCTGTGCTGTCGGGCAGATTCCCCTTCTGCTTCTTTCCTCTCTACTTCTGTCTGCATTTCTGCCCCCTCTGCTCCCTACAGGTGCTGCCAGCGAGAACACTGACAATACAAATCTCATGCCTAGCAAGTCATTCCTGTGGACAGTAGACCTATGCTTTTCAGGCATACTGAGTACAAAGTCTCATTCAGTCTTTCAGGTTCCAGCATGAGCATCTCTGGTAGCATGGGAGGTCTTAAAAGAAACCAGAGAATGTAGATTTTTGACATAATAATTTGAGGGGCATCCAGTTATCAGCAAACTATTTTCCCTGTATTTCTTAACTCCAACCCCAGTATAACTAAGACTTTCTGCAGTGTACCTTTTCTCTATTTCCTCTGACAAGTAATTCATTACAGGTTTAAAAGGAATGAAAATAACATTAATTAATTAGCATACTAAGCCTTAAACCAAAACTTTAAATCTCTTTAGGTATGTTAAGGTTGTCTCTGTTTTATAGCTCAACAGAATTTGGAAGCATGGGTTAAAATAATACAAAACACATAAAAATTAGTTATAAAAAGAATTAACAGTTTAATTTAATTGGTTTCACCTTTGCATTGAGAAAGGCAATAGAGCAAAATTGTCACCTGTAATTACTAAAATGTAATTTTGTTTATTAGTTATTTTCAGCTCATTCTACCTGTCGAAAGGAGAAAAATGGAAAAAGCTAAGCAGCATTTTAAAAATCAATGTTTATTTAAACAACATTATGAATGCCGAAATGCCTTCAGGATATATGGACTTTATGAGACACTGTAGCATTTAGTATTAGTATTGAATTTATAGGCCATAGAAGAAGGAGAATAGTGGTTAATTGTTAAGAACGAAAAATACCTTTGTGTCACATTTCCTACCTTTTTTGTGTACCCTTTCCTCCACCATCTCCTACTTTAAAAAATTCAGTAACAGGCCTTGTTGGCAAAAATTATGATAAACCAGCTGAAAAAGATTCGGCAATTTACTGCACTCATCTTAAAAGTCAGATATCCTTGATTTATTGAATTTTCAAACCTTCTAATGCAGTGCTATTTGGTCATCATCCAGGTTTCAGCTTTCCATGCTTGCAGTCATATGACCTGAAAAGCTTAAATTATTCTCTACCGGAAGAAAAAACAAGTAAAATCTTGGGAACCTGAACTTTGCCACCATCTCCTGCTCCAATCTGGATTTAATTGTAATTCAAAGAAGTTTTGACGGCAAATACTAACAGGTGTTTATTACTAAACAACAGGCACTTAAGTGTTGGACATCATCACTTTTTGGTCCCAAAGTAAGAAATAGTTGCCAAGACTGAATTAGTGATGTTATCATGCTTCAGCAGAGCAAGAGGAACTTCTTTTGAATTTCCTTCCTGAAACTGTTTAGCTCTCACACAAATAGAGCATTGGGTACGCTTTAACTTTTGTAAGTACTATAATAATTCATTAACCATAATCGAGTCAGTCATCAAGCAATATAACCCAAACATACTTCTCATGAGGCTGCAATATTCTGAAGGAGAAAATATATTGTGCTATTTAGAACATTCTGCCTTCCTGAAACATCAGACCTGTTAATTTCAAAACCAGTGAAATGATGTCTCTGCTTTTCTCCCATCTGTTCCACCCAATAGATTTTTGAGTGCTGAATGCCGTGAAGCCTGGGTAATTACCTTTTTCTTCCTGTTTTCTGATGGGTGTAATGCCATGGTCACTAAGATGTTTGGGGATATACTGATATGTGCTAGGTGCTATTTAATAATGGATGAATATGATTGTTTCACTCACAAGTTTTGCATATATTGCTAGTAAGAGCAGTATTTGATTTGTAGATTTTAATGTTCATTCTAATGCAGATTTTCTGTTTTCCTGAATACTTTTCTGACTTATTGGTGAAAGGAATTGCAAGGAAAAAATAATAGTATTAGTAAGAAGATTGAATTTTGTTTTGATTCCAATTTAGAATACAAATTGTACAGACTCAAGAGCCTGAACATTTGTTTGTGCCATGGGACAAGTCTTAAATGAGGAAAATTATTAACCGCTGTTGAATTTACTGTGTTTTTGTGGTAAACTTCTGAAAAGTGTCTGAGATACAGGTCCTTTTAAATTAGAACACATTGTACTGCTAACCATCTGAAGCTTAGGGAAGATTAAGCAGAGATGGGCTACACTTGTAAGCCCATCCCCTTCCCATTCTGTACCAAATATGGTCCATGGTTGCACAGTACATAGTCCAAATGTAGTCTTATCCTAGAGATTCACTTCAATGACAGTTTAAATAGCAAAACATTAAAACGCATCCTAAGATCTTCATTATCACCTGGTCTAGCATTTAACTAACAGGTTTTCTCTAACACACCTCATGTTTCTTCTTTCTCAACTGCATCTTTATACTCTAGCTGGTGTTAATAAGCTGTGATGCTGACATGAGGGAAGAATACCTAATGCCAGAGGAGCTGTACTGTTCTTTGTGAAGCCCTATAAATTCAGTGACTCCTGATGTCCAGGTTTTGAAATGCATGTATGCATCTCGAAATTACGTGTTATGCTGGAGTTCCTGTAGGCTGGCATATTTGGTCCCTGCACTCTGCTTGCTGCTGCACTCTGTCAGTGTGAATCTCTGGTGGCTGTAGCCTGCATTCACTAGATTTCTTGGGGTATCAAGAAGAAGCAAGGTTTAAAGGATTTCGGTGCTTTGTCTTATACATGCTTCTATTTAAATCTTTTGGCCAAAGCTTTTATTGTTCTTTGTTATTGTTTAAAATAATAAAATAATCTGTTGCTTTCATGGAAATTAATGTTTCATTGTGATACTCACTCAAACTGGAGTCATGCCAACTCTTTACGCCCGAATCCTTGCTTTTGCAATATAAGTATTTTTCCATCTTTCTCACCTCACCAAATAAATTACACTGGCTATAGTGTTTGTTAATCAGTTTTAAATTGTACTGGCACTGTGTCCTGTGAAAGCCTGGCTGCAGATTCTTGCACTGATACACTGGCAACAAGAAAGCTGACAGCTGCCCGTTTTTCAGGAAAATATAGTCTTTCTACATGTAAACAAAGGGACAGATTTGAGTCTTAGCTACACCATTGTAAATATGAGAATGTCAGTGGGTGTCAAAGGAATTCTTTTGAACTCAGAAGTGTGAATCAGTGCACATTCTGGTTATACAGTTAGTTTTAATATGAGGGCAACAGTTGGAAGAAATGTTTGTTTTGTTTTGTTTTTGTGAAATAATCCTGTGATGGTGTCACAAATGGTTTTATATTATTTCAAACAGAAATGGTTGCTTTATCAGATATTTCATGATTGGAACTGGGTTTGAATATGTGATGCAGATTTTAAGATTTAGTGACAATTCCAATATTGATTTAGGGGGAAAAAGGTCTATCAGAAAACTATGTACTCATTTTTACATTCATTCATGCTTTTATCTGTGGACTAACGTCTAATATCCAGTTGGCTGACATATGATAACATGGTGCAAAATAATTTTTAAAAGTGGCTGTATGATTCTGCAGTATTTTAGTGTTTATTTCATTTTCAGTGAAGGGCAGAAATGCAGCTTTTAAGGGAAGCTTGGAACAGGCTGAGTTCATTAAATGGAGCACTGACAGTGAAATGAACCACACTTTGCTTCATATGGATTTCAGCCTCACTTACAGGAGAGTTATTATTATTTATTTATGCTCCAGAACCCTGCAACAAAGATGTCTGTTGCATATTCTTTATTCATTCTACAGGCAGAATTTGCATATGATATCAAAACCCAGATCATATAATATATGTAATAAATTGCAGTGCAAAGCAGTTATGAGAATGCAACCCCCAGAGCAGGTTTTGGGACACTTAATTTGTTTTAGAGCCCTATCTAAGTGCCTAAATAAATGCTTGAATTTTCAGAGCTTCTGAGCAGACCTAATCTGCTTTGAAGTCATGGGAAACCGCAGAATGGTCTTGGTGCACAGAAATTGATAAAGATGAGAAAAAAAAATAGCTTCATTTCCTGACTTAATTCAATGCTTCAGCCACAGGATTATCCTTTTGCTTGTACACAATCAGAACCAAATGTATTAGATGGAAGTGGTGTACCTAAATAAATGAAAAATGAAAAGTTTTTCACAATTCTAGAATTTGTGACATGGCCTGCTCTGTGTTTTTATACTTTATACTTTGCTTTAATTTGCTTGCTTATAAGGCTGTTCCGTGACAGCCTTCCTCATACAAATGTAACTTTTTTTCTGTAAGAAGTCCCACTGATTTGTAAAAAAAGGGTGGACAGTGCGTAGGTTTTACTAGTTTAAAATAAGCAGTATCATAGAATACAGATGTTAGAGGAGATAGGGGTGACAGATTTACAGCTAATTCGTTGATCTACTAAATGTGGTATAGAATACTTTCAGTACTTTATGGAGAGTATCTGTACATGGCTTTTTAATGAAAAGAATTCCATCATTTTCTGTGGAAGATATCTCACTTATTAGTAATCTTATAGGCAGAAATAGATTGCAGTCTGTTGAAATAAAGAAATGAGCAAGGGGCATCAAAGTAATTGTTTAAAACTGAGACTTAGAGGATGAAAGGGCATTGACGATAACCAAATGCTGTTGCAAAATCTGCCTTCATGGGTGGAATAGTGACCCAGGACTGGCATTAGCAAATGTTACTGTTCAAGAGTGTCTTCATGAATAGAGACAAAAAAGCACTGCCAATTTGATATCTTTGTGGATTCTATCCATGTAACTTACTAATTTAGAGTTATATGAATTTTGCGCTTTTAATCAGAGATTCAGTCTCAGGCCTACTACAGAGCAGAAATGTACATTGATACGAATAGCAAAGATAAATAAGCTTTTTCTTCATGTTGGTTACAAAACACCTGAATTAAAGGAATTGTATTAAGACTGTGCATTCCACATCTGAATAATTAGGAAATGCTAGAGTAAAGACTGCAGGTGCACATATGTGCATAATCTTTTCCTTAGATCGTGCTGCCCACTCACTAGTCAGAATGCACATTGTGCATAAACATATAATGCTAGAGCTGCTCTTCTAAGTTCTCAACCTACAATGAAGTTTAGGCACATGAATACTGCTCAGTCCTACAGAGCACTCAAGCTGTCTCCATGCTAGCACTACTTAATGCAAAGTGTGTCAGGTTTGGCCTGACAGATCTTTGTTGCTTAAGCAGCTAAAATGCTCAGAAGCACCTTATTGGGGTAGAAAAGTGCCTATTCTGTGCAAAAGTTCCATTGCCTTCTAGGTTTATGGGGATTGTTGCCTAAATTCAGGTAGTGAAGACGCTTTTGAAGATGGACGTTAAGCTTGGAAAAAGGGTTCTGGGTATTTGCAGCTTGAGGAAGTTGGGACCCACATGTGCCACTGAAATGTGATTATTCTAGAAGGTAACTTTGCAATGAAAAGAAAGCAAAAGAAATTTTGAGGTACGATATGATATAAAAATGCTGGGAAACCAGCATTTGTTTGGGATGACCAGGTGGATGATTTGCAACTTGGACTACAATTTGATCAGTCCCTCAAAAAACTGTCTATCATGCATATCTATTTTGAAATTGGAATTTAAAAAACTATGCTGATTACATACATGTATACATTTCAGGTAAAGTATTTTTTCTGAATTTAAAATTAAGTAAACCAGCATGAAGCTGTGTGACAGAAACTAATCACGTATTTACTTATTACACGATTTCAGTAACAGTTCATGTTTAGACTAAAAGAGACTGCAAAATAATATCCAGAGAAGAGTTTTGAGCAGATCTACATTACAAAAAGAAGAAGAATATTGCAGGCTTGTGGATCATATGTATCAAAGTATAGTTCCCCATGATGTCTCAAACTGGACATCCAGAAGTTTGCGTTTCATTTACTGAAATACTGAATATTCTTTTTCTTCCTTTTCATTTAATTTTATTAATAATCCTAAAATAAGCATTGCCAAAATGGAAGCTTGGGATTTGTCTCTGGTTGCTTCATATGTATTTGTTCTTAACAGTGAACAATTTTTATTATCCTGCTTGTTGTTTTCATTCTCTTCTAAGTTCATGCCTTGCTGGTATGATTTTATTTTAATTTTCTGCCCTGCTTCTCATATCCCAGAAAAGTGTGTTGCACTACTTTTCCCCTTAGCTAGCCTAACCTTCCATTTCACATCTCTGATAGATTTTAATTGCTTTTGGTGATATTTGAGTTCACTCTACAAAGCTCCTTACAAGAGATATTAATTGCAATAAAAAAAAAAATCCCAGTGTACCAGTTTGACATAATAATCTATAATGCTTGAATGGGCTTATAAAGAATACTGAAAATATGAATGCCAGCATGACCTACATGTGAGACAAAAGCTATTCCCTTAGGGAATGGAGATAATTTGCTTTAGTCTCATACATTATGCATCTCCTCTTTTACACCCCATTTCCATGAAAAATATTTTTTGTTATGTGTCAAAGAGCTGTTGAAGTTGTGAGTGGAGGATTAGGCTCAGTTTGTTGGCATGTTAACATTTTGCTAGGATTTCTGCAGTCTTGGTTCTTTGTTTCGTATTACCTATTCATAATTTCTTTTTTGGTTGATCCTTTTCTCTGCGTATTCTCTTTCCTCCGTTATTCTTTGAAAAGTGAATGCTGCTGATTCCTTTTTATTGGGGAAGATGCACAGAAATGGGAAACTTCATAAACAAAAAATATACTGTAAATGTTTCATTGGTGCAACCATGCCAGTGCTTAATAGTTACCCAAACTATGTTAAAAATTCAAACATCATTTTGTTCTCACTGACCTCTCCAAAACTGGTGGATTCCTTGACACACAGAGAGCAGGGCTGGCCTCTCATGAAGTTGTGTGTTGCCTCTTCAGACACCTTGCAGGATTTATGAGCAGAACTTGCAGTTAAGAGAATAGTTCAAGGTTCAATGGGTATTCAACCCTATAAGCAGGAAATAATCTCTGCCACAACACTTAAGGAAATCATCCCTTTATGACAACTGAGTTGATAGGGATGGATTTTTCAGCTACTTTATACTGAGGATAAAGAGATATAGATTAGCACTGCACTAATTTGTTAGTATCCTCTATAATTTGTTGCATATTGCTTTCCTTTTTCAGGTTGTAAAATAAAAGAAATCAGAACAGGATCTTTGAAGGTCGTAGATCTCTAATTTTGCATTCCCTGGTCTTCTGAATAGATGTGTATTATATGGGTTAAATAGAAGAGAACTAGACAGTTTTCTAGAAAGGAACATGCCATTAACCTCTGTAGCGGGAGCATGATATAGCAGGTTTTTTGTTTGTCTTTCTGAAGGTACCTACCTATTTAATTGAGACTTTTGCTGAGGTGCCTCCAAATTAAGTTTTTAATTTACAACCTTAACTATATCTTAACACACAGGATACTGATATGAAAAATGTTAAAAATAAAATATTACTTAAAAATTTAATAAGCTCTGCACACAAATGGTGTTCAGGTGAGCAAACTCCTTCAATGTCTATCTAGTTTACTAATTGTTGTGTTACATATTTCATGGACAGTAATATTTTTTTAGGCAATTGTGTTTATGGTGTGTTTCTTCTTAGGTTATTTATCATTCAACATTTTGGAAACACGATACCAGCATAACTGTTGTATGTAACTGTGGACTAGAAGACATTGAGGATTTCATTTTTGTTCTAACATTATTTGGCAATACTCATTCGGATCTCTTATTTGCATATTTACAGTTTTATATTAATAGGCAATTATTTTTTTTGACTGTCAGCAAAAAGAGACATTCATGTCATTTTACCTTGTACAATAATACTTACAGCATCTAATTTACCATAGAGGTGTTGAATTTGAGCATTATTCAAATCACAGTGTGACATGTTTTATAGTGAAGGACCTGAATGAGTTGTTATTACGGTGCCATTGGATAATATGAATGCTTTAAAATATGTCACTTGTGTATTAACCAGAACATGAGAGAAAACACTGGATCACTGGCTTGCTATATGAAAATACAGAAGCAGCAGCCTGACAGTGTGAGGAAAGAGCGAAATCATCAGAGAGTGGCCTGTAAGGCTGTCAGACTCTGAATGATGTTTGAACAAGTGTGAAGCAGGAATATTGTTAGATGATGCATGTGATGTACGGCAGCCTTATGCCACTTGTGGCATGGAAAAAACACTTTTCTCAGATGAGTTACTGTGTGTGTCTAAACCCTGAATATCATTCATCTGCAGCACACTGTGTTAACCGTGGTGTGCTGTATTTCCTGTCTCAGAAGTGAATATTTTGTAGGTTATTTTGGTAGCTGAAGTTCAGGTAGTTTGGTATTTTTTTTTGTGTGTGTATGTGGTGTGGCTTTTTTGTTTTGTTTGGTTTGGTTTGGTTGATTAGTTGGGGTTTTTTTTGGCTAACTTTATGATTTGGGTTATGTGACAAAAGCTAATGGGGAATAGCAGCCACTTTTGATCTTGTGAGAATAACTGCAGTACTTACTGACTTACAGTGGCTAAACACATTATATTAGAGAAATTATTTTCTTTGAGGGCTAATCCTGATTGGCAGTTGTAGCTTCTAACAAGGTGTTAAAAGCTGCAGATTCTTGTTAACTTCAGTGGGAATAGTATTTAAGACTTTAAATTGCACTGGAGCACTGGATGCAGAAAATCTATGGTGTTTTTGATCAGGAAGGCATATCACGGCTTTGTCCTTTTTACTGTTGAAGAAGTGAAATTCTTATTGAAGGATGTATTCTGTTCCCAAGGGTATAATTCCAGTGTTGTGGTGTTTTTTTAACTTGTTCAAAATTCTTGTTACTGCATAATCAGTCATTTTCACTATGTGTTTCTGATGTATTTATCTCTTTAGCTGTTGTGTATATCTGCTCCCCTGTGCTTTTTTGTACTTCTCCATATTCTTGAAACATCCTCTTTCCTTTTATGCCTGGATCACTCTCATTCTTTTTAAAACTTGTTGTCCTTTTCAACATTATTACAAATAATCTATAGTACAGCCCTCTCTTCCTGCTCTTGGCAATTAAAACACAAAGAAAACCTGAGCCCATTAAAAAAAAGACACAAAAGAAATTATACATGATATACTCACTTGACAAACCATCACCTCTAAAGATAACACTTCTATTGTTATCTCTTGTCCTTTCTTATTCCCCACCACGTCTGTTAAGATTATTTATGGTTGTTATGACTTTCAAATCCTTCAGCTCCTGTTTACATGAAAGTAGGAAGGATTTTCAGAGGCACAAATGGTGGATACACACCCAGTTCTTATAGAAAAGATTGAATTCTGTTCCATATGGGTACACAAACAGCAGGGTATTTGCAGCTCTTTCTCATTGTCAGGAGGGATTTTGCCGGTTTGGACACTAAACTTAAGGAAGATCCCAACAGGAGAGGATGGCCCCCTATGTCTATGATCAATATCCTTTCTTCAAGGCAATTTGTAACTATACTTTGCCTATAAATATATACTGTTCTGTTTATGTAGTAGTCCTGGTTTAACCTCAGCCAGCAAATAAACACTACACAGCCACTCGCTCACTACCCCTCAGTGGGATGTGGAAAAGAATCAGGAGGGTAATAGTAAGAAAACTCATGGGTTGAGAGAAAAACAGTTTAATAAGCAAAAACCACACAAAGCAAAGCAAAACAAGGGATTCATTTGCTGCTTTCCATGGGCTGGCAGGTGTTCAGCCATCTCCAGGACAGCAGGGCTTCTTCACATGTAATGGTGACTTGGGAAGACAAATACCATCACTCTGAGTGTCTACCTCTTTGTTCTTGCCCTAGATTTTATACTGAGCATGACATCCTATGATCTGGAACAGCCCTTTGGCCAGTTGGGGTCAGCTCTCCCAGCCATGACCTTGTCACGGAGGCACCCCGAGGTTAGTTTAAGGGACAACAGGGTCCAAAACAACTGTTATTAAACTGGTGAGAAACAGGGTTTTAGCACTCCCAAAGTGACTTAAATACAGGTTTGGATATCAGTTGAGGAAAATTATTAAGGGGCAGCAACTAATACAACAGGCGGTCCACAGAGTGCATGCACATGGCTTCACCCAAAACAATACCAGAGCTGTCTCTGAGTCCAGGAGGAGTACACACTTGCCTAAACACGGTGTGGGATTATTTTAAAGAGATACACGTACTCGTAGTGAGTACGGAAAGTGTACACTCGCGATTCTGCGAGGGTAAATTTACTTACATGTGCAAATGTGCACGGAATATTACATGTGCTTATGTGGAAGCACGGGAAGTAAAATACACTCACGATTGTGCGAGGAAATAATTTATACACTTGCTCGTATTGAGCACGGAAAGCTACACGTGCAAATGTGCACGGAAAGTACACGTGCTTGTATTAAGCACGAAAAGTACACGTGCAAATGTGCACAGAAAGTTACACGTGCTTATGTGGAAGCACGGGAGGAAAATATACCCACGATTATGCAAGGATTAATTTTACATGTGCTCTATTGAGCACGGAAAGTTGCACATGCATATGTGCACGGAAAGTATAAATACACTCGTAATCCTGCGAGAAGTTTTACTCACACCCGTGGCGGCAAGGCAAGCGGAGTCTCCATCCCGGGGAGGGGGCTCTCGGCGGCAGCATCTCGCTCGTGCTCCGAGAGACCCGCGACAATGGGCGGAGTCTCGACGAGAATCCTGTTTTTTATAGGCTGATCAGATCTGACTGTAGGCATTCCAGAAGCTTCTCTGCACCCCCACACTGGCTGTGGGTGCCCCTGAAGACTCCAAACATCCCCCACACTGGCCACAGGTGCCCAGCCACTCACTGGCCCCTCGGCACTCCCTTCTCCTAATGGCCCTGGCCAGGGTGCTGTGGGGCCAAACAAAAGAAGCTGTTAGCCTCAAGTAGCAGAGAAAGAGGGAGAAGTGCCTACTCCTTCCATACTGAAGGAGGGAGGGGGAGAGAGGGAGATTTGCATCCTGCCACAGACCTCTTTCAGCTTTTTGTGCACCCCCAGCCTACTCACTGGTGGGGCGGTGTGAGGAGCAGAAAAGGCCTTGACTCTCTGTAAGCACTGCTCAACAGTAGCTGAAACATCCCTGTGTTATCAACACTGTTTTCATCACAAATGCAAAACATAGTCATGTACAAGGTACTGTGAAGAAAATTAACTCTATCCTAGCCAAAACCAGCAAAGTACCCCCTCCTTACAACACTAGTGTGAGGGCAGGAGATGTCTACCCATACAACTGTGTATTAGCAGGAAGTAGGAACAGGGTTAGAGAAGTGGAAAGTGACCTTCAAATTACAATTTTGTTGTCCTGACCTTGGGTCAGTTAAGGCTGTTTTGCTCCTGAAATTATCTGAAACAGTTTCCAGTCTACTTATGCTCATCCTGTGGTCACAGGATACCTTATTGGAAAGCCATGAAAATTGCCTCATCAGTACCTTATTTTTTCCAGTCCTATAAAATGCAACTGGAAAGAACTCCTGTTAATTTTCAAACTCAAAACCAGCAGGTTTAATTATATGAGAGAGTGGACAAATGGAAAGTCATGCAGTGGACAGTCACAGAATTGAATGACTGCCAGCACCTTACCTTGAAATTATATTTAGAGGCATCTATTTCCAGAATGATTGTAGTTGTAAAAGTCATACAACAGTAGGCACTATTAAGTAGGTGAAGTGGAGCTACAACTTCAGAAAACATTATTCCAAGGAGCAGCATTACATCCCTATGACTAGGTGTTCTCGGAGGTGAGCCACTATGGATATGTGTAAAGAAAAGTCATAGAGGAATAAGCTATGTAATATCTGAGAGGAAAGGCTAAGAAGAGCTGGAAATGATTTGACGTGTTTGAAACTTTGTCTCAGACTGCATTGACACTAATCAGAAATCATTTATACTCATACCTTTATGCTGATTTCTTAAATATTTTAGTGTGTTACCATCATAGTCAAAGTGGGAAACCTATTTTTAACATGAGGGTGACTTACAGCTCAGTTATTGGCAGCACTTACCATCTGGTTATGTGGTTATAGTCCAGAGGTAGAAATTATGAGTCATTAAATTTTTGATGAAAGCCCTTACCTATACTGAGCACTCTTTTGGATCCTGTTATTGTTGGTGTTACATTGATTGTTATGCTAGTTGCTGTGGTGCTGTAATTTGTATTAGTATAAATCCAGCAATGCAAACCTATATGTGTCATTTTTGTGTTTGTTCACAGGTGATCTATTACCTAAAAAGGGAATCATAGTGTTTTTATCTATGATCTCCAATACTTTTTATGAAGCAGAGAGAGTGCAGTTCTAGATTATTGTGAACTTCTATTCCATTCTGACTGAATGAACAATGGAAGAAACCTTTCCTGTGTAAAATACCTTGTAATATCCTAACGTGAGCTGCAAAATAATAGCAAAATAACTGTTCTGGAAAACTTAAAATCTGTTGCGTTTGAACATATAACCCTGAAAATTGGACTGGTTTTACTAATACATTTTAAATTCATCGAAACTTATTTATTTTTCACCTACACATTTTTGAAGACATCCTTAATGTGCTCTTGAAAAGGTATGGCTTATAGGAGAGAAGAAATAATAAATATACATACTGCAGAATCTGCTTCGATAGGAGTTTTTGGTCCCTGATATGATTATTGCATTTCTAGAGCAGGATGTTGCTGCTCTGTTGCTGTCTTTTGTTCGCTGAGGGGAATTTAGTAGTGGGGTGGACTGTGAACTGGCTGAAGGAAAGAAGCCAGAGAGTTGTGGTCAATGGGGTGGAGTCTAGTTGGAGGCCTGTGTCTAGTGGAGTGCCTCAGGGGTTAGCACTGGGACCAGTGCTATTCAATATATTCATCAACAACTTGGATGAGGGAATAGAGTGCACTGTCAGCAACTTTGCTGATGATACCAAGCTGGGAGGAGTGGCTGACACACCAGAAGGCTGTGCTGCCATCCAGCGAGACCTGGACAGGCTGGAGAGTTGGGCAGGGAAAAATTTAATGAAATATAACAAAGGCAAGTGTAGAGTCTTACATCTGGGTAGGAACAATCCCAGGTTCCAGTACAAGTTGAGGAATGACCTGTTAGAGAACAGTGTAGGGGAAAGGGACCTGGGAAGCCTAATGGACAGCAGGATGACCATGAGCCAGCACTGTACCCTTGTGGCCAAGAAGGCAAATGGCATCCTGGGGTGTATTAGAAGGGGTGTGGTTAGTAGGTCGAGAGAGGTTCTCCTTCCTCTCTACTCTGCCCTGGTGAGACCACACCTGGAGTATTTTGTCCAGTTCTGGGCCCCTCAGATCAAGAAGGACAGGGAACTGCTGGAGAGAGTCCAGCACAGAGCCATGAAGATGATTAAGGGAGTGGAGCACCCCCCTTATGAGGGAAGGCTAGGTGACCCACTGAGCTGGGTCTCTTTAGCTTGGAGAAGAGGAGACTGAGGGGTGACCTCATTAATGTTTATAAATATGGAAAGGGTGAGTGTCACGAGGATGGAGCCAGGCTCTTCTCGGTGACAACCAATGATAGGACAAGGGGCAATGGGTACAAACTGGAACACAGGAAGTTCCACTTAAATATGAGGAGAAACTCCTTCACAGTGAGAGTCACAGAGCACTGGAACAGGCTGCCCAGGGAGGTTGTGGAGTCTCCTTCTCTGGAGACATTCAAAACCTGCCTGGACGCCTTCCTGTGTAACCTCATGTAGGCATTCCTGCTCTAGCAGATTGGACTATATGGTCTTTTGAGGTCCCTTCCAATCCCTAACACTCTGTGATTGTGTGTGATTCTGTGATATCAACATTACACCTTTGAGTAATGGTTCACCAGCAAGGCTAAGACAGCCACAATCTTGTCAAGTTTGAAAATACTTGATCAGGGTGAGAACATGCTCATTATATTATAAAACACTCATTTTAGCTCATGCTTGGATCCCTTTATGGAACATTCCTTGCTATGTGTAGACTTCATTTTATTTTCCCAGCTTTAACGACCTTAGGAGTCTGCCTCTTTGGCTGAAATGAGATTGTTACGATTGTGTGTGGGAAGAACCTAAGGATATTGGAAGAAACCAGCTGATGTTCATTTTAAAGAATCCCCCTTACTGTATTCAATATTAAGAAGTCCTCCCTACTTGATATGTGACATATGCCAGGAGCTGATGATATGCTACTTTCAGACAACTGATTAGGTGTGTTTCCTCCTACTCCTCAAGTAGCCTGAGGTAGCTCTAAACCAGCTCCTAGTAATTGGTGAAGGTGATGCTGACAGCATAAAATATTTAGAAAAAGAGTGGTGTTCGCACAGGTAGCAAAGCTTAAAAAATTGAGATTTTCAATGGTGTTATATCAATTCAGTTTACACAGAGGACTCCGCATTCATTCAAAGTACTTTTTCATACTAATTAGATAATCTTCAAAGGCTTAATTACCATTTTTAAATTACTTTTGTATTCTTGATAGATACTGAAATGCTAATATCTTCACAACCATATGCTTTGTAGATGGGGGCTGTGTTTTCTAATATTGCAAATATAAAATATAGGGCAGTACT